>NC_132807.1:7097500-7697500 GCF_048594095.1 Paramormyrops kingsleyae | reverse complement strand
CTGCGCGGCGAACTTGCGCGCCTACGCGGCTTCGAGGAGGAGGCCAAGAGCAACGCCAGTCGCGTGGTCAGCCTGCTGGAGGAGCTGGTCCGGCTGCGCAAGGAGCTGGAGGCCACGCAGTCTGAGAAGAAGGTCATCGAGGACTGGGCGGACAAGTACCGCAACGAGATGGAGGCGGTAGGTGGCCTGGCAGCACTGGGCAGCACCTAGGGGTGTGGCCTGGTGTAGATCTTAATCAGGTCACCAATGAGGGGAGCCTTCACATAACCAACAATGTATGGATATGGGTTAGGGTTGTTTCCACTGAGACCCCCCCGGGTACAACATCCAAACCCCTGAATCTGTATGGTCATGTTTGCAGTAACGCAGGATGAAACACTGTTGGGTTTGCATGTTGACGTGACGCATTCGACTTGACCCTGCTCTGCTCCTCTTATTTCTAGATGGTGGCTGAGCTGAAGGAGCAGAACAACCTTTTAAAGAGTGAAAAGAACAACCTGAACCGGCTGATCCAGGAGCAGGACCAGGTGATGACAGGTACGGACCCAATGCCAGGCCCTTGGTGAAGACCCAGGGACCTGGAAGCACAAATGCTACCCATGATTAGTAGGCAATGAGAAGCACAGCACCCCGAACAACAGCCGAGCTGCAGGGACAGAGACTAAGGTGACGTCTCAGTTTAAACATCAAAACAAAACAGCCACTGGCCAATTGCGCTCCTGACTTATGAACGCTGTCAGTAGAGATGTATGCCTCTCCCAATTAAAACTTTTCCCTTCCTGGTGCGATTTGCTGCCTCTCTCTCACTCTCCGCCACACTCTCCGTCAACCTGCCATCCTCCCCTCGCAGACAAAATGCAGAAGGCCCTGGCGGAGCAGACCAAGGAGCTGGAGAATGACCTGAACGAGGAGCGCACACGTTATCAGAACCTGCTGTCGGAACACCTGCGCCTGGAGGAGCGCTACGACGACCTGAAGGAGGAGATCACCCTTACTGTGGTCAGCCGCCATGCATACCTGAGAAGGGCTACATTAAAGCTCTCATCTTTTAGATTAGGTTTCATTTCATGGATGGATGGATGGATGGGATGTTCTGTTAGGCCCCCTGACTGTTTCTGTTTGTGGGTGGGTGTGGGGTTCTGTCCAGGCTGTCCCCAAGCCAGGCCACAGAAGAACTGACTCCACACACAGCAGCAACGAGTCCGAGTGCACGTACAACTCTGAGATAGCAGAGTCTGAAGAGAGCTCTCGTGGGCGTGAGGTGAGAACCCGTCCTGTAGGGGGCGTCGGCACATCTGGTGCCCCGTCAGCTGCTGTCCAACCCTGACCTCCTTCTGCAGGATGTCACCAAGGCGCCTCTGGACATGTCGCTGTTCCTCAAGCTGCAGAAGAGAGTGACTGAGCTGGAGCAGGAGAAGCAGTCGCTGCAGAACGAGCTGGACCGGAAAGATGAGCAGTTCCAGCGGGCAAGGGCCAGGGTATGGCGTGCCGACTCGCTCGCCCGCTGCTCCGCTTTCACTTTCTCTCTCTCCGAACTGTATCCTGTTCAACAGGCTCTTTGGGCAGAAACGGGTCGGCAGACTGATTTGGAGAATGATGCGTATATGTAATAACCAGACTGGCTTCACCGTCCTTTGAGGTGTTAAGCTGTTTCTTCGTGTCCTATGGGATTTTCAGTGTGTCGTGTGGCCGGAAGCCTGGGCACATGTGGACCCAACAGTCAGAGTGGGCTGTTCAGATTCCTGTTTTTTCTCTGTCCTCCTGAAGACACCCCCCCCCCTCCCCCCCGTGGTGGGTGGAGTCTCACGGCAGCCGCCCAGACAGCTTCAGCCCCTCGTCCATTAGGGTTAGGGCTGTGGATGGTGCCGCTGGCTGATTTAACAGCACTGCGTCGTCCTGTGTCTCTCTTTTTAAAAGGATGAAGAGGAGCACAAGAAGTCGCGGGGAGCAGAGCTGGAATATGAATCTCTGAAGGTAAGGGTGCAGAGGCTCCCCCTCGCCCCCCTCCAGTCAGGCCAGTCCCCCCCCCCACCCCCGCATTAGCTGATGACTTTCCTACCCAGCAAACTGATTCTGTATATTATATGGCCCTGTTTGATGAAGCCTGTAGAGACTGTTGAGTGCTTTAGAGTAGGCAGCCTACAAATCACTAAGCAAAGCCCCAAGCTCCATTTGAGGGAAAAAAAACCCTTAAAGGGACTTGTGCCTGTATCGGTGTAAGCTGTCTGCCAGAGCGTGCCTGTGGAGGTGACGGGGGGGGCCGAGCAGGCCTCACTCACGTGCCACGTCCCGCCCCCAGCGGCAGGAGCTGGAGTCGGAAAACAAGAAGCTGAAGCACGACCTGAACCAGATCCGCCAATCCATGAGCGGCATCGCCGGAGCCTCCTCCGCCGCCCCAGGCTCGCCCGCCTACAAGGTGCTCCTGGACCAGCTCAACGCCTCCAATGAGGAGCTGGAGGTGCGCAAGGAGGAGGTTCTGATCCTGCGCTCCCAGCTGGTCAGCCAGAAGGAGGCGCGGCAGCACAAGGTGAGGGCCGGGGCCCCGCAGGCTGGCGTGTCATTTTGGGCCCCAGGCTGAACGGCCAGTAACTGGGAGAAGAGGTGCTGACAGCCCCCCCCCCCCCACGCCCACCAAGGTTTATTAAGCCCATATAAGTCTGCATTTTAAGATGGCATTAATAATGTCTTTTCTCCTACACTTTTTTCACAATGCCTCCCTTCCAGGATGACAAGGTACTACTTCAGCATCTCTCTCTCTCTCTCTCTCTCTCTCTCTCTCTCTGTTGCCCTCATTCTTGCCAGCAGTTTTGCAGATTAATTGAAACTTCGAGATGAAATTCGTCCCTTATTTTGACTCAGGAAGGGTGGTTTTCCTGAGGCCTGCAGATTTTTTTTTTTTTTTTTAGTCCTGCAGGTATATAGACCAGCTTAGCATTCACAATAAGACAGAATCACAGGGGAGGAATCCTTTTGCTCTTTCAATACTTTATTTTGAGCCCTGTCAGTATTATACCTGTATCAAGAGTTGCTATGGGAAGTAGCACAACGAATGCTTTTTGCCTCTTAATTGCCATATCCTGACATTGGCTGCCCACAGGACACGATGACGGAGCCCATGCCATACACAGAGGAGCTGAAGAATATGAAGGATGCTGAGGAGATCACCCAGGCGTACCTCACCCTCAAGGAGACCAACAGGTACCATGCAAGCTGCTGGAGCTTCATGACGTATAATAATAAAACCATATCTAGCCACCCAGCCACCCTCCCTGTGAGCGCCGCTGTCGGCTGGCTCTCTTTACTGCACCACGAGGCCCCAGGTGTCGCTGCAAGATCAAATGCTAACAGGAGGTAGCATGTGGACAATAACAGAGGGATGGTCTAAGGACACGGTCTAGACGTCTGTTGGGCAGACGCAGGTTTTTATTTCATCTGTACATTTTTTTGCTTTGTTTGCCTCCCTCACTTTTTGTGTGATTCATTGCCTTCCTGAGCCAGTCTGTTCCTTTTTTAAGCCACCATTTTACAAACCACCCCCCCCACCATGAAATGCTATTCTTCATGCAGAATGGATGGGGCCTTGCCATCATCAGCAGTTACCCCCTCCCCCCTTCAGCACCCCTGTCCATGAGCTGCTTGGCAGACTGTCAGGGAAAAGCTCTGAGCACCTTAAGCGGAGAGCTGAACGCCAAGCTGGGGGCTCAAATTCCCGTCGGGAGTGTGTGCGATAGCCCCTCCCCCTCAGCGGCTCACTGACCCACCCCGCTCGCTGTTCCTCTTCCCCTTCTCGTCCAGATCCCCCAAGTTTTTGCGTGAACCCATCGAGGCGAATGATTTGATGAGTAGGCTCAGGTAACAGACTGCAGTGTGTGCCCGCTCTGCACCGGGTGACATGGTCCCGGCTCACGCGGATTGGCCTGACACCTGGCCGTCTCGGGCCCGAGCGTGGCGTCCCCCTTAACACGCATGAAGTGCTGTTAGGATAGCTGACGATGGCTTCCCTCTGCTTCTTAATTAAGAGTCACGCATGTGCTTCTTATTGCCGCGTGATCCTGATGTCCCTGTGTGTGATGGATGAAGGCCAACCACGCGGATCCTGCTGTGAGATGCAGACCTGCCCTGGAGTGCAGCATGTCTGCATGTGCTTGACCTGAGACGGACAGGGCTGGGAGACCCTGCCGGACTGGCAGCTGTGATCGTTTATTACCAAGCCCATGTAGTCACTCCCGCATGTTTCATCACCATTTTTAAAGTCCATCTTATGTATTATAGTTTGTTTGTTGTTGATTTATCATTGACATTCATTCTGTTTAATTTGTCTAGTTAAGTTTTAAGTTAAAATGAATCCATTGTGATCAGAATTGCATTATAAGGAGCTGGTCCAGCGGCTTCCTGCCGTTAGTAGGTGCTGGAGACCCAGCCGGTTCGATCCGGTTGTTGTTCATTTAGCTGCTGGGTCCCTCATGTCTGCTCATCCATCACCCTCATCATCCACCTTTTTATTTTCCATTCTTTTTTCCTTTCTTTTCCTTTTTTGTTTGGTTTGTCAGATCCCCTGCTCCAGACTACCACCAGCTGAATGAGGACGGAGAGCTTTGGCTGGTTTATGAAGGTTTAAAGGAGACCAACAGGTTGACCATGTTTTCTAGGGCTTGTGCACCTTCCTGCCCTGTGTGTGTCTGCGCATGTGTGCAGGGTAAACGGGCATTCCCCCCACCCCCCACCTCCCCCCAACTAACTCTCATGTTCATCTGAGCACATGTTTTATGTTGCAGTTCTCAAGTGCTTTTTAGGTCTTGTGGCCAAACACACATTTGTCCTGGGTCACTGAGGCACTCATAGCTCCTTTACCACACACACACACACACACACACACACACACACACACACACACACCTGTCCGACCTTTAACCGGAACAGGGTCACACAGTCAGAGGTCCACACCGTCTGTCCATGAGGGAGACACTCTTCTGTGTACCATTTAGTGATGTCCGTGCTGGAGAGCTCATGTTCTCCTCAGCTTCGATGCATGGCGGTAGCCTCCAGTCAGTGTGGTGGCAGCACTTCTGTAGAAAACCTCACTTCAGTCTGGCTTCTCTGACCAACAAGCTGCTTGAGCAAAGGGTTCATGATTCCGCTCTCAGCCTATCAGAACAGAAAGTCTCAGTTTCCTGTTTGGTAATGAGTGGAGAAGCTCAGGGGCCTGGGTAATGCATGTGGAGTTTATTATTTAATTTGCCTTTCTTGTTCTCCTGCCTGCCTCTCTCCCCCCCCCCTGCTCTCTCTCTCTCTCTCTCTCCTTCTCTCCCTCTTTCTCCTCCTTTCCCCATCCCCAGGCTGCTGGAGTCGCAGATGCAGAGCCAGAGGAGGAGTCATGACAATTTGGTGGAGTCTCTGCGTGGGGAGCTGCAGAGCCTGAAGGAGGAGAACAACCGGCAGCAGCAGCTCCTGGCCCAGAACCTGCAGCTGCCCCCGGAGGCTCGCATTGAGGCCAGCCTGCAGCACGAGATCACACGCCTCACCAACGAGAACCTGGTGGGTACCTGGCTATGCCCCGCCCCTCTGGACTGTGCCCCACCCCCACCAAACCTTACTGCCCTCCATCTACTCCCCGTCTATCCTCTCCCTTACCGCCCCTAGAGGCTCACATTGTATTCTTCATTCCTTGATGATTGACATAGTGTAGAACCTGCTACCAGCCAGATACCTTCATCCGTAAAGCACTTCCCCAGGCCTGTCACTCCTCTCACACCTGCACATCTCTTACCCCCCATATCATCACCTCCTTTCAGTTCTGAACCCCTCCCCCACCTTTGTTTTATTGCCTTTCACCCTTCCTCTAGACCCCTTTTTACTCTTTTACCCTCTATCCTGTTTTTGAGGTATCAGATTCTGCTGCTGTCCATGGACCTCAGCCTGCCAGATGTATATATTTGTACTGAGTGTTGCTGTTTATTTGTATTGAGTGTTGTTTGTGTTTTAATCCTGTAATATTCCATTCCATTTTGTTACCTGTCATGCAATTTCTGAGACTGCCAATCAGATCTCATTTACTGACATGTAGTCGGTTAACTCCTTTTAAACAGGGGTAATTACTCACTGACACAACAGACAAGTGACAGAGTACTCTTAAACTGGGAATAGAGCATTTTTTCACCTTTTAATAAGAATAGTTTAGCAAAATTAGGGAATTAAGGATTATATATTTAATGTATATTGCTGTTAAGCAAGTATAGAAATAATCTGAAGATTTCAGTATACAAACATTTAAATCTAATTTGCTGAAAGAAATATATTAAAGTAAAGCTACTGGTTGGGAGAAGTGATAGAGGTGCTAACGTTTGTTTTTGAGCAGTAGGTCTAGTTCCATAAGATCTTGAATTCAGGCATGAATGCACTGCATGCTGGGTAATGTAGTCCTTTTCTGAGCAGCACTTGAGCCTTTATGGCTGGGTGGCTGTCACTACATTCACAGAGGCATCTTATTTTTCTGGATCTCACCTCACAGGACATGAATGCCGATGACCCAAGCAAATATCGGGAGTCCCGCCTCCTGGTTTTACGGCGAATGATTGTATGTAGGGTTGACGAAGAGATTACAGCACACGAGTGTGTGTGTGTGCACGGGTGTGTGTGTGTGTTTGCACATGTGTGGGCGTTAACAGTACTGTATCTGACAGAAGTAGGGACGGTCTATCTATCCATCTGTTACTTGAGGAACTGGGAATTACTAACTTTGGGTGGGGGGGGGGAGGGGGGTGTATGCAGGAGAAACAGTACTGTGTGTGCTCCCTGTGTATGTTAGAGCTGTGATGAATGAGACATATGTGGCTAATATGGTAGCAGCCACCCACTCCCTGTCTGTTAACCCACTCCTGCTGAGTCAGTGCTCACTGTACCTAATACTCTGTTACTCATTGTTACTCAGTCATGGAAGCACAGTCTTCTGTGGGGGCAGGGGAAATACATGCTCAGGTGTATGTGTGATGTTTTTGATTATGTGATGGAAATTTGATATTAGTGCCTAATATTGTATCATTTGTCCTTTAAAAGTTGACGATTATTTACAAGCAAGGAAAGACTTTGTTTCCATAATTTGCACTGAGAAATAGCTGCTGACCCCCCTGAAATTGTACACCGAATTTGTTCTTAACACGCTTTGCTGGCCTTCTGCAGGACGCGATGACTAAAATGTGTGCTGTGTTCGCTTTTCTTTCCCCAAGCCTGTCAGTCATGTAAGAAATTAGAAAGGATAGCCGTCCTCCATTACGTGAGAGTAACCTCTCCCCGTTTTAGGACCTCATGGAGCAGCTGGAGAAGCAGGACAAGACTGTCCGCAAGCTCAAGAAGCAGCTGAAGGTGTTTGCCAAGAAGATTGGCGAGTTGGAAGGTAAATGCAGAAGGACCATAGCGTCCTTAATGAGAGACGCAGAAAAAATGCATCAGAATGTATTTTGATATAAATTACATAATCATTTTCATGAAGTAAGTCAAATACAAATTACAAAATACAATTTTATATTTAAAATACCTATTTTACATGTATCAGAAATACTGCCCATTCATGACCTTAATCACTTAGTAATCTCAACCTTCCAATGTCCCCCTCCTTTGATCCAACTGCTCAGTTGGGGGTCAAGTGGAGAACATTTCCCCTGGACAGACCGTGGATGAGCCAATCCGGCCAGTCAACATCCCTCGCAAGGAGAAGGACTTCCAGGGCATGCTGGAGTACAAGAAGGATGATGAGCTGAAGCTGGTGAAGAATCTGATCTTAGGTGAGTAAAACGGTCAGTGGTGGAGGCCCGCTGAGATTTCAGCTTCTGGGTGATCTGACGTGGCATCCTTCGGCCGTGCAGAACTGAAACCACGAGGTGTGGCCGTCAACATGATCCCAGGCCTGCCGGCCTACATCCTGTTCATGTGTCTGCGCCATGCCGACTACCTCAACGACGACCAGAAAGTTCGCACACTGCTCACCAGCTCTATCAACAGCATCAAGAAGATCTTAAAGGTATGCGTGTGCTATTGCACCACTGATAATTCAGCACCGCTAATTTGGTATCATCTATGGCAAAGTTTCCCAATCCAGTACTCAGGGATCCAAAGACAGTCCACATTTTTGCTCCCTCCCAGCTCCCTAGCAAAAATGTGAACTGTCTCCAGGTTCTCAAGGACTAGATTGGGAAACACTGATCCATGGTGGCTATGTTCGTTCTCTCTCTCTCTCGTCTTTCTCTTTCTGTTTATATCTCTGTCTCTAGTACATCAGCATCAGTAAATATAAAAAGTGTCACACGTCTCCTGACTTGAAGTTTCTTGGTCCTGCTTACAGAAAAGAGGAGATGACTTTGAGACGGTCTCTTTCTGGCTCTCCAACACCTGCCGTTTCTTGCATTGTCTGAAGCAGTACAGCGGGGAGGAGGTAGGACCAAAACCACAGATGGTCCAAGCGATGCCTACTTTGTTCATTGCTCCTTGGCGATCTTGACCTTAGGAGTCTGTGCCACGTCCCCCTGCAGGCATTCACGAAATACAACACAAATAAGCAGAACGATCACTGCCTGAACAACTTTGACCTGGCGGAGTACCGGCAGGTTCTGAGCGACCTGGCCATCCAGATCTACCAGCAACTCATCAAGTGCATGGAGAACATTCTGCAGCCCATGATAGGTAATCCACCCGCCCGTGGCACTCAAGTCACTCGGTCGACTCCCAGTAAACACATCTGTAAATAATATATCCCCATCTAATGAGGCGTCACATGGCTCCTTTCTACACACATGGTCTACAGTCTCAGGAATGCTGGAGCACGAGACCATCCAAGGCGTGTCAGGCGTGAAGCCCACCGGCCTGCGGAAGCGGACATCTAGCATCGCCGATGAGGGCACCTACACCCTGGACTCCATCCTCCGCCAGCTGAACTCCTTCCACTCCATCATGTGCCAACACGGCACCGACCCGGAGCTCATGAAGCAGGTGGTCCGCCAGCAGTTCTACATCATCGGCGCCGTCACCCTTAACAACCTGCTGCTGCGGAAGGACATGTGCTCCTGGAGCAAGGGGATGCAGATCAGGTATCTACCAGCAGAAAGGGGCGGCCATATTGCCATGCTCATTTAGCAGAAAACCATCACAGTCTTACCCAGGAACAAAAGACATTCTGACTGAGGGTGCAGAGGGTCAGGGGAGAACTCCTTTTTTCGAACCTGCAGCATTGCAGCAGTGAGATCACTGTCTTGTCCAAATCTGTCAATTGCCCCCTCCCCTCAACTCACGAGAGTATCCATGTCCCATCTTCAGGGGTATAATGATTCCCCAAATCCATGGTTCAGACCTTCAGTTCACGATTCAGTTCATACTGTGAGAGAAGACTAAAGAACTAGATCAGCTTTAGTGTAATGTGTAATATTTTCAAAAATACTCAGCTTGCCCTAACTTTAAACAGAATAATTTTGTGATGTACACGTGTTATAGCATTAAATTATGAAATGAAAAATGAGCTTTGGGACATGAGTAACGTAACGAGAGCTCAGTAGGCTGGTCCCACAGTGGTGACAGCAGATTAGGGTTGGGAGGGGTGTATATCACTGCTCCGTCTTCCAGAACTGCAACACAAGATTGCGAACATTTGTATCACAGTTTCGGTCTCTGTTTCAAAACAGTCACACCATTACCCACCTTGGGTGTGCCAGGCTTTGCCCCATATAGTTCCTGGATAATGTCATAAGTATGACCCTAATTGGTTAGATTTTATGCTTTGCTAAGGGTCATTTCCATCTGGTAACTTTTTTCCCCCTTTTTGCAAGATGATGGTTACGTATTTGGGTTCCTTGGGTGTATGAGTAGATTGGTGGATGTGTGTTGGAGATCAGCGAGGTCTGCAGCGTAGAACATGCTACCTAGAACATAAGAACATAAGAAAGCTCATTTGGGGAGAACTTAACTAATAGCTCAGAGTTGTTTAAAATCTTATCTAGCTCTGATTTAAAGGAACCCAGGGTTTTAGCTTGCACTACACTAACAGGAAGACTATTCCATACTCTAACTACACGCTGTGTAAAGAAGTGCTTTCTCAAATTCGTTTTAAAATGTTCTCCCGCTAATTTCCATTTATGGCCACGAGTTCTAGTATTTAAACTGTAACATGCTGCCATTCCCTCACCCCTACAGGTACAATGTCAGCCAGCTGGAGGAGTGGCTCAGGGACAAGAACCTGATGAACTGTGGGGCCAAAGAGACGCTGGAGCCCCTGATCCAGGCAGCACAGCTGCTACAGGTGAAGAAGAAGACCGACGAGGACGCAGAGGCCATTTGCTCTATGTGCCACGCCCTCACCACCTCCCAGGTAAGATTAAACATGAGTGTTTATTTGGGTGTTTAACATTTTCAGTCTTTCATGCTCCATAATCCTGAATCACTATTGTTTTGATCTGTTTGCCCTCCTGCCAGATTGTGAAGGTGCTGAACCTGTACACTCCGGTGAATGAGTTTGAGGAAAGAGTGTCTGTCACTTTCATTCGAACCATACAGGTAAGAGCAAAGCAAGTTCAAAGAAGTTCTCCCTGTGCGCTCCTCTGGCGTGTGTTATCATCTAATCTCTTTGAGCTTTGTTTCGATCGGGTCAGGAATCGATCACATTAATTCAGTGATAGAACCCAAGCAGCGTGTGTCTTCATTCACTGATTGGTCTTCTGCTTTCATCCACAGACCCGCTTACGAGATCGAAAGGAATCTCCACAGCTCCTGATGGACACAAAACTCATCTACCCTGTGACATTCCCCTTCAACCCATCGTCTCTGGCCTTGGAGACCATCCAGATCCCCGGCAGTTTAAATCTAGGTTTCCTCACACGTGTCTAGATGCCTCCCGTCCTTTACTTCCCCACAGCCAGCCTCGTCCCAGGTGTTGGGAATAAGTGGCTCTTCTGATGAGAGTTCTGTGGTGCCCACAATGGTACCAAGTCAAAAAAAAATAAAATGTTAAGCCCTTTTAATCAGCCCCCTTAACAGTGGTTAGGTGTTCAGTCTGAAACGGATGGTGATGAAATGACAGAGAGCTGATGATGTGTGGATCTCTGATAGGAAGGCCACCCAGCAGTGGAGAATTCAGAGGTGCTCTCTACCACACCTATAAAATTATTGGTATTATCGTATTATCATTATTTATTATTACTATTATTATTCGAGAATATTTGTATTTATTACCCATATCATCCCAAACGTACTAATGGATTTGCCCATAGTGGAAAAATTTTGGAATTGATTGGCCATCACATCTCAAACTGGGGACAAATTTGGATGGTATATATTGTAATTTGTCTTATATTAATGTCAGTAAGCTTTACAATATGTAGAATAAGTAAAAATGGTGCATTAGTAAACTATTTAATGTAGATGTTTATTTCTTAGTTTATGTATTGAGACTTAGTACATTTAGATAGAAGCTATGTCTTGTGTAACTTGTATATCCAAGAATATTGTACTTAGGCACGGCAGAGTTTAAGATTATTGTCCTCCTGAATACAGATACTGTTTACATCTTATGTTCACTGCAGGTATTGTTGTCACTATTTGAGGAAACCATAAAGTTGAGATTGGGGCCTCCACACAGCTCCACGTTAAAGTATCTTTAACACAGTGTTTTCCAGCCCAGTCCTCTGGGACCCCCAGACTGCCCGCGTTTTTGCAAAAACGTGCCTGAGGAGCAGTTTGAGACACCGCTGCAGCCAGTGAATATAACTGGTCTGGGGGGTGGGGGCTTTAGCTAATTGGAGCACCCTCGTAGATGCTGTGTGTCTGTGTACGCTTTGCTGTAACTCCTGCCGTTTCTGTGCATACAGACTGATCGTAGGTTACCGTTCCGGGGTGCGTTTTTCAAATTTTGCCATCATGTTTGGATTCCTCAAGGAGACTTAAACACATTTTAAGCACAAAGGTACATTGGTTTTGTTTTACATGTAAGGTACCAAGCCATTGGTTCTCAGCTTGGAGCTTTGGTTCTTGACTTATTTCAGTATTAATGTTATGAAACACAAAACTGTTATGTTAGGAGCATGTGTCATGGATGAATGTTACCAAGAAAACAGTCTGATATTTTTTTTCTGAGATGATTGTTACCCTGAATTTGCACTCTAGAATTTATGGTAATGTTGTCACGCTTTCTGTAACTAGCAAATCTTTGTGCTTCTTGGACCAAACCTCTACCTTTATCCCTTATTTAATGTTAAATGCAAAATACATGTACAATAGTTGTGCCAGAAATGGGTATTTATATGAAGAACAAATCTAAGACATGTTGTTTGATCTGTCTTTTGTTTGTTTACCCCCTTTTTGTTCTGTTTACATTATCAGAGGATGTCATACACATGCGGGCCCCTGTAGCCCACAGATTGGCCCTTTGTAGATCAGCCAGCTGATTGCTGAAACAAAACCAGCTCAGCCATGTAACAATATGACCCAAAACGTCCAAAGATCTGCACCACTGATAAATATGCTAGCTTGAATTGATCGTTTTTATAAACAGCATAGGTAATAAATCAAATCACAAGCCATATTAATAACCCTATGTAGTATGAGGAGAATGCATATTGTCGGTCATTAGCCGTCCTGTAAATATATTTCTATCTATTCAGGCAGTCACAAAAAAAAGTTTATAGGCTGAAAAGTGAATTATTTATAAAGGAGTTACAACGGCGAAAAACTGCGCTGGGTTTTTACAAAGCCCTGAGTTTTACAGATGTACCGGAAGGACATTGTACTCAACTGCTGACCACGTTAGTGTATCTATGTGCAATGCATATCGGCTAAGTGCATCATACTGCAAATAATATGTAACTTTTCCATTTCAATGTTTTGTTTGCGCACCATGTTTTATGTGTTTTAATTTAATGTAGTGTAGCACCACACAATCGGTGACGTTTCTCTTTGTGAAGTGTTTTATTACAATGCTGGAAAGGGTTTTTGTTAATAGTTATGTTATCGCCTGTTAAAGATTGTTAGATTTTGGTCTTGGGGTTCATAACAATGTAAGGTACCCCTCACGTTAGTGGTATCTCTTTCTGCAATTTTAAAAGAATATGCTAAGGAACTGGAATAAATGGTGGTTGAAGGTGTTTTCTGTATATACAGTTCATGATTTTAAAACTGATGATTATTGCAGAAGTAACCACGTTTCTAGAAATGCAATCCTACTTATACCTTGGCATCAAAATCTAAACCGGTCAACTCGACAAACTGTTATAACTACTTCACATTTCGCTGTATGACTTGATTTTATTAATACATTAGGGTAAACATCTGTTTGATGATTGAATTTTACTTCGTTCATTTTATACATTGCATTAGCTTCTGCATGAAATTTCGGTGGTCAGCAGGTTAATCCGAGCAATGGCTGGGCTTCGCTTGGGTGTTTTTTCTTAATATTTGATTCTTAAGTCTTCACCTTTAATTTCTGCCAGAATTTATACACTAAATCCTGCAAATGTCAGAGATTGACTTCACAGTTTGATTAAATGTCATTGAAAGCTCCTGAAGAGCATTGACACCTTACACTGAAACAGGACTGCGTTACCGCCTGTAAATGACTGAATGAATGGGAAAAGCCGCTCAAATTCCCCAACATGGACTCCAATAAAATCGGTAATGGCTATACTGCTAGAAACTGTAAGAAAAGAAAAAAAAGATACCAGGAATACCATTCCAATGTGTTTCTTGTCTGACCGATGTTACCCAAAAAACTGGTCTTTCCAAGAACCATTGTGCAAACGTGAAAATCTGAAATGTCTGTAAGTCACGGTGATTGTAATTAGCAACTGTGTTCAGTATAGAATATATAAGTTCGAAATGTCCAATCTGTATAGATAAATAAAGGAATCCTGCACTGTATATAGGAAATACATCATGCTGTCGCCTTTATTTTCGGTCTTTTACTCCTCTAATGATATTGCGTCAAATAAAACAAAGTACGCTACCATTCTATAGAAATTAAATGTATAATGCTGTATACTGCAGCAGGCTGTATACCCAGCATAATACAGCGTGCAGTTCTTGTGTGTAGACGGTGTCACACGCAAACTGCACTTGTTTTCCCAGCGCCTGTGCAAATGGACACACCCTGCATATCAAATGCTTTGTCACAAGACGCGATGGGCGGGTTGGAGACGGAGCAAAGTCCGCCGGCCAGGTGAACAGGAGCCGGAATCTCTCTCCGCCGGCGAGTCCGGTCACAAGTTTCCCAGAGCTGTGGGAACTACGTACGTCTTACCTGAGAGCTGCGAAGTTTCACAACTGGATGTGTACACACTCTGTCCCTATTCGGGGAAAGGCGATTTTATTTTTATGTTTGTTAAGTTGTCCGTGTTGCCGTTGCCATGGCTCTCTCCGAGCTGTACACCAAGGTAGGAGTGCTGTGTATGGCGTTTAGCGTTATTCGACGCTTAAGTAAATATATTAAGTGGAAATGCCTTTATTATTTAAATTCTAAAATGCAACTTTTTTCGACAACTGAGAAGAACTCCCCAGTTAATTGTATTATAAATGTTTTGAAATCCTAGTGTCGTTGCGATACTGACATTAAAGGAATGCAGAGATAGCCATGTATACATTTCCATGTGGAAAAAAAAAACAACGAATAAACTTAATTTCATTTAGTTTCATTCAGTTACAGTTATCTTCACTAACTTATATAACCCGGGTTGTAAGCATTTGGTTAATGAAACATTAACTCGACAGCCAAATTTAAAGTAAGGTACTTATGACAGACGGGGTGTTCTTTCAGTGTTCACTAATCCATTTGTGAAAATAACGTTATTTTTCGTTATTTTTATTTATCATATTTCCTCTGTCTTCGTTTGTCTACTGTCATTCATTTTCCCATTTAGTATAACAGAGTGTGGATTCCAGATGCCGAGGAGGTGTGGAAGTCGGCCGAAATTTTACAGGACTACAAAACTGGGAACAGTGTCTTGGAAATACAGCTTGAAGATGGAACTGTAATTACACCAGTTATCTTATTTCCAGGCAAAGACAAATAAATTAGGAATAATGAGTATGCTGTGTATGAGCAAGGCATAAGAAGCTCTGATCCTGAACCTCTGAGGAGTAAACATGTTGTGTTGTGTTATGTTGCCGTATGTTTCATTACGTTTCATTATGAAATGATGGTTATCATAGTCTTCATTTCTGGCATTGTTGTGAGATGTTTCTCCTCCCAAAAGGTACTAAATTATGCTCTAGATGCAAACCAAGAGCTGCCCCCTCTCCGAAACCCCGACATCCTGGTTGGGGAGAATGACCTCACGGCCCTCAGCTACCTGCACGAACCTGCCGTTCTACACAATCTCAAAGTTCGCTTTGTCGAGTCCAGAATCATCTATACCTACTGTGGTGGGAACACCCTTAACTGAGAAAAAAATAATGTTTTCTGCTTGCTAGGCACTCTGATTGCTTTTTCTCTTGTTACCACTCTGTACAGTACATTTTTTCATTCGCAGGTATAATCCTCGTCGCTATAAATCCTTACAAGCAGCTGCCGCTTTACGGAGATGCCATAATCCATGCCTACTCAGGCCAGAACATGGGAGACATGGACCCCCATATATTTGCAGTGGCTGAGGAAGCTTACAAGCAGATGGCTAGGTGTGACCTGAGTGCTCAGTGTCCATTAATGACCCAATGAGAAACTGTTTTGCTGTATACATACTCAGAAAGAGAGAGTACCAATTTGTACCTTTGCTTATCACTGGACCTGTACCCTCAAGGGTAAATGTACCTTTTGAGGTACAGAAATGGACACAACGTTAATGTGCCCCAGTGTTCCTCATAGTCCATTTCTGTACCTCAAAAGGTACATTTACCCTTAAGGGTACAGCTCCAGTGGGGCACATTAACGTTGTGTCCATTTCTGTACCTTTAAAGGTACATTTACCTACAGCTAAGGGTACAACCCCAGTGACGAGCAAAAATACAAATTGGTACTATTTCTCTGGCAGTGTATGTGTAGGTTTTAACCTGTAGTATTTGTATTAGTTGACATGATTTGGATCAATGCTGCTTGCCGTCAAAGTTTGTCAGAAGGGTTTACATATGGAATCGTTTATTCTAACAGCACATGTGTACTGAAAACAGGTCATCAGTGGAGGAAAGTGTATAGATTGTGTAACGTTTCATGATTTAAAAAATGATTATTGACTCTTCCTGAGCGTAGCAGCCAATAATATAATAACTACCAGTAATGTAATAACTCAGTAGGTCACTGCTCTCCTCAGCAGCAATGGCATTCGATTCTTTTCCTGGTGAAAATCTTGTTTCTACTTTGCCAGGAAGAACAAGAACCAGTCCATCATAGTGAGTGGAGAGTCTGGGGCGGGGAAAACTGTGTCTGCCAGGTACACCATGAGGTATTTTGCTATGGTCAGTAAGTCTGGCAGCAAGGCTCATGTGGAGGACAAGGTTCTAGCATCCAACCCCATAACAGAGGTCAGCACATGGTTCTGAACTTCCTACACTTTTTACACAATGGACACAAGTCACTTTATACCTTGAATCGCCTGGGAAATACATTGCAATGTGAGGAACTGCATCACCTGGAATTTTCACCTGTATATATTTTTGCTGTTCCTTGTCAGGCCATCGGCAATGCAAAGACAACTAGAAATGACAACAGCAGCCGTTTTGGGAAGTACACGGAGATTAGTTTTGACCGAAGATATCAAATCATTGGGGCGAATATGAGAACGTACCTTCTGGAGAAATCCAGAGTAGTATTTCAGGTGAAGTGTTATTTTTGTCATTTGTTTGAATGCATTTTAACTTTTATTCATATTTCACATAAGACTCATTGCTCTGCTCCGTGAAAATAACGTAGCATAAGCTGCAGTGCCTACCTGTCGTCTCTGTAGGTGGGGGAGAATCTGAATTCCCACAGTAATCCAGTCTTTTCTTCAGTCAGAGAATGAGAGAAACTATCACATATTCTACCAGATGTGTGCATGTGCAGACGAGCCAGAATTCAAGGACCTGAGACTATGTGAGTAATTCTGTGTGTGTGTTGGGGTGAGGTACCAGCAGAGGTGGGCAATTCAGGTCCAATGAGTTAATGTCCAGACCAAAATTTTGTTTCAACCGAGCAGTTGAGTATAAAGAGTCACAGTCACAGAGCACTCAACTGGTTGGTTGAAATAAAATCTTGGTCTTGACTCTCTGGACCTGAACTACCCACCTTTGGGTACCAGGGCTAGTTAATATAGCATAAAACTCAATCCCAGACACATCTTGTTTCCCTGGTAGGATTTTCTTGTCGAGTTTAAATTTAGAAAGGGGTTGGTGTCCTGTTACATTCTCTCTGTTCTGATGGTTTAAAATGACCTACATCTAAAGAGTCAGGATTTTAGGGAAGTGTGTTTATGTCTGAATGTCTCTTCTGCGAGTACATTGCTCTGCATTTGCATATATTCCTATGTAAGTGTTTATATTGAGAATAACGTGCAAGTTTCATCACTGACTTGATCTTTTTTTCTATACTTACTGCAGTTCTTATTGCACCTGCCTCAGTGGAGATCAGTCTTTGAAATATTTTTATTTGAAGCACATGGAATTGGGTCTTTGTTAAATCGCAGTGGGTTTGTTGAGTTTTGGTTATGAATCTAATGCAAACATATCATAAGTGAATGAAATGCAGAATTATCGGTCCTGAATGTTTCTGTTTGCAGTGAGAGCGGATGAATTCACCTACACAAGTATGGGAGGTGCGACCAGCATTGATGGCGTGGACGACAGAGCGGAGATGGCAGAGACACGGCGGACATTCTCTCTGCTGGGTGAGGGCGGCCCCACCGAAACCTGGCCTCGGCCCTTGTTAAAGCACCCCTGTTTACCCTCCATCTCTTCCCCCAGGGCTGAAGGAAACCTTTCAGTTGGACGTATTCAAGGTGCTAGCTGGAATTCTGCATTTGGGAAACATACAGATCAAATCCAAAGGGACTGACACCTCATCAGTCAGTGTGAGTTTTCTTAACTCGCTGTTAGGCAGGAACAAGTGGGAGTTTTGGCTTTAAAAAAGGACTGGAAACGGGGCACATTGGAAGAGGACGTTGTGAGCCTCATCCTGGCCTATCCCCCACCCCCCCCCCCAGACCAGCGACAGGCACCTGGCCACCTTCTGCGATCTTCTGGGTGTCAGCGTCGAAGGCTTGTCCCGCTGGCTGTGCCACCGACGCATCGTGCTTGTGGCTGAGACCGTGGTGAAGCCTGTTCCCAGGGAGCGTGCAGTCAACGCCCGCGATGCGCTGGCCAAGCACATCTACGCCCACCTCTTCGACTGCGTCATCCGCAACATCAACACAATGCTGCGGTTTGCTGGCAAACAGCACACCTTCATCGGGGTGCTGGACATTTACGGGTACCTCAGGCTTTCTGGCCTGCTGTCTAGAGACACTTCCCGTCTATGTTTTGGGCTTTGCAGCCTGCTCTCTAAGGACACTTCCTGTCTGTGTTTTGGGCTCTGCGGCCTGCTTTCTAGGAACACTTCCTGTCTGTATGTTGGGCTTTGCGGCCTGCTGTCTAAGAACACTTCCTGTCTGTGTGTTTGGCTTTGCGGCCTGCTGTCTAGGCAAACTCCCTGTTACTGTATCGGGCTTTGCGGCCTGCTGTCTAGAGACACTTTCCGTCTATGATTTTGGCTTTGCGGCTTGCAGTCTAGAGACTCTTTCTGTCTGTGTTTTGGGCTCTGCAGCCTGCTGTCTAGGGACACTTCCTGTCTGTATGTTGGGCTTTGTGGCCTGCTGTCTAAGGACACTTCCTGTCTGTGTGTTAGGCTTTGCGGCCTGCTGTTTAGGGACACTTCCTGTCAGTGAATCGAGCTTTGCGGCCTGCTGTCTAGGGACAATTCCTGTAAGTGAATTGAGGTTTGTGGCTTGCTGTCCAGAGATACTTCCAATCTTATTCTGTAAGATGGCTGAGGATTGTCTCACTGATTAGTCCATCTGTCTTTTTACCAGGTTTGAAACGTTTGAGGTTAACAGCTTTGAACAGTTTTGTATTAACTATGCAAATGAAAAGCTGCAACAGCAGTTTAACCTGGTATGTCAAAGTTTTATTTTCCAGCACTGAAAATGAAATACAAACAGAATAATTTTATTTGATCAATATATATGCATTCCTGCTCATGTGTGTCTCACAGCATGTTTTCAAACTGGAACAAGAGGAGTACATGAAGGAAGACATCCCATGGACATTGATTGATTTCTATGACAACCAGCCTGTTATTGACCTCATTGAAGCCAAAATGGGCATACTGGACTTACTGGATGAAGAGTGCTTGGTAACATTCCTTTACCTTGTACTGTTTTAAGTGGGGAATTACTCTTTTAGTTTACATATTTGAATTGACTAGTGGTTTTATTTGTGGGTTTTTTGCAGTGTGTTTTTAGCTCTACTATTACTTTCCATTCCAGTTTCCACAGGGAACTGACCAGAACTGGCTCCAGAAACTATACAACAACTACCTGGACAAGAATGCACTCTTTGAAAAGCCCAGGATGTCAAACCAGGCCTTTGTGATTCAGCACTTTGCTGACAAGGTGGGGTGCCTTGGACTGACAGGTCAATGGGCCGCTTGCATGAAACACTGTCATGCACTTGCATTTTAAAATAGTACAGGCCCCTTACTTCAGATCTATCGGTTTACATACAGTACACTTGGTATAAAGTAGGTAATATTGAAGTAGTATCTGACTTTTTTTTCGAATGAGTGGCCAGAAACTATTGAAAACTGAATATTTTCAGAGGCAAAATTATTCTGAACACTTGTGTTTCTCTGTGAACAGTATCTTCAAACTTCAATGGCAGTTTATTCTGCTTACAAATTCACTCTGAGCACAGAAAGCAGCGGCTTGTAAACATACTGCATGACAATTTTAGTCTCTGTGGCAGCATATACAAACTGCTTAACCTCAGAAAAGGACAAACTCTGAGTTATTCCTAATTCTGTAGGACTGACTACATTTCAATATGTAAGTTTCTTAGCAAAGCCCATTAGTCTTATTAATTTTGTTAGTTGTAGTAAATCATATTTGATTATGTCTAATTTACACATCTGAACTTGAATCTTAACTGTAGGTTAGCAAGGTGATTGTCAAACTGTTTCCTATCTGCTGTTAACCCTGACAATCAGTCAAGATGGACAAAAAAAATGCTGGCAGACCCAGGAAAGTCACCTGCTTTCAATGACAGACTTTATTGTGCAGGTGGAGTATCAGTGCAGAGGCTTTCTGGAAAAGAACAGAGATGTACTTTATGAAGAGCTGGTGGACATCATGAAGGACAGCAAAGTACGGGGCTGAAAAAATATTTTTGTTTACATATATGTATATTCAGTGCTCACAGAAAGGACGCTTCTGTAAACAATATTGGAAATTAACTGGTTTCATAACAAAAGTCCATTGACAAGCAATGTTTAACAAATCTGTACATATCTTCCACACAGACATTTTCTTGTTTTTAAGTGCCATCATTTTTTGGCTAACTCATTCAGTTCTGTTTTTGCCATTTTGCTTTTAATCGCAATTATAGTCATTGTCTCCCAAATGGATACTAAACACAAATGTTTGGTATTTTATGTTATTTCAAAGGCGCTACTAAACCGCTCTTTTAAAAGTATAATTTGGATTTATTAATACTTGAAATGGGTGTTTTACTTAAAACTGCAGGTTGTTTCTAAAGTGATACATATTTTTGTAAAGAATTGAATAAATGAATGATTTTTGTCATAAAATCAATAAATTTGCGATATTTTAAAAGAATTAAGCAAGCATCCCAGGACTGTCTATAACTACTGTATATTGCACTCTTTTTAGCATCTCTTAAAATGCTAGACTGTACTTCTTTTTTTCCAGTTCCATCTCCTATCAGATTTCTTCCAAGCGGAAGAGCAGGTCCCTCCCCTAAGTAAGGGCATTAACGTCAGGCCTGCCAGGCCGGGCCTGAAACCAGCCAATAAGCAGCTCAGGACAACTGTGGGCAACAAGGTAGGAGCATGTCAGATTCCTGTGTCCTGATTGACTGGTTGGCTGAAGCTGAGCACGTTTGGCTGCACTGACTGCTCTCACGTCTGTTGGCTTGCAGTTCCGCAACTCCCTATCCCTCTTGATGGAAACGCTGAACGCCACCACCCCTCATTATGTGCGCTGCATAAAACCGAACGATGAAAAAAATCCTTTTGAGTATGTATTGAGCACAGGAACTTTTGATCACTTAATTGAAATAATGTTTGTTTGTTTTTTTTTATAAGCTCTTGAGAAAATACTTTAGACGCTGTTTTTAGAGCTCTTTAGTGGAGTCTGGGAGGCCTACTCCCTCTGGGAGGCCTACTCCCTCAGCATGGATTCTCTTGTGCTTCAGGTATGACTCCAAACGAGTGGTGCAGCAGCTCCGGGCCTGTGGAGTTCTGGAGACCATTCGTATCAGTGCTCAGAGCTACCCCTCAAGGTGCCCATAAGTCCAACCCAGTGTCAGGAACTGGTTCTTGGCTTTTAATTTACAGCTGTGGCCAGTTTTATGTCATATTCTGGGATCCCTGAATGTAGTTCTCATTCATCAATCTGTACTTTTTGTTTGTTCCTATCTTGTGCTTTGATTCTGATACCTGTGGCTTACTGTACGCAGACCAGTGTTTCTCAAACCGGGTTTCAGAGATCCCCAGACAGACAATTCTCTGGGAGTGTGATGGCTAGTCAGGAATAATTGAAATATAATTTTGGATTTTTTTTTTTCTTCCCAGGTGGACTTACATTGAGTTCTACAGTCGCTACAGTATTCTGATGACCCAGTCTGAGCTGGGCCTTATGGACAAGAAGCAGACATGTAAGAATGTCCTTCAGAGGTTAATCCAGGTGAGTCCTACACTGGCATCTTGAGATGCCTCAGAGTCTCTGATGATTTTAATGCAGCGTGCGTTTGGGGGCTGCATGTCAGCATATTACACCCCCTCATTACTCATTGCTGAACCTCCTCCCTAGGACCCTAACCAGTACAAGTTCGGCCGGACCAAAATCTTCTTCCGTGCCGGCCAGGTGGCCTACCTGGAGAAGCTGCGGTCCGATCGCCTACGGGAGGCCTGCATCACCATCCAGAAGCACCTGCGTGGCTGGAATCAACGCAAGAAGTTCCTGCGCATGCAGGCTGCAGCCACCACCATCCAGCAGTATGTGCGTGGAAAGAGGCTGATCCGGTGAGGAAGAGGGCATCTTCATGCCCTGGTGGTCAATCTGCTAGGAAGAGCCTCGGAAAAATTCCCTTATCTGTAGACATTAATCTGCCAGGATGTCGTTGTATATTCTTTGATCTAGGAGTTGCATGGTTCACGCCTTCACTTTTGTTACCTGGCTCACTGTAGAGGTAGTTGTTTCTCATTGTTATGCATCAATGCTGTTGTAGACAAGCTATTACGGCTGAGATGCTGAAGCAAGCCTGGGCAGCTATCGTCATCCAGAAGTACTGCCGCGGATTCCTGGTCCGGCAGGTGTATAAGCTGGTGAAGGTGGCCACTCTGACCATCCAGGCCTACGCCAGGGGGTGGCTCGCCCGGAAACGCTACAGACAGGTGAAGATCTATAGCCGGCTTGAGCATTTGGTGTGATCCATTGGCCCAGTGTTGTGGGTAAAGGTTATTGAAAGGCAGCCTTTGTGTGTGTGTGTGTGTGCGTAATTTTGTGTGCGTGTGCGGGTGCACGTGTGCGGCCCACTTCAGATGGTGGCAGACCATAAGGCCGTGGTGCTGCAGAAGTACGCCCGAGCATGGCTGGCCCGGCGTCGCTTCCAGAACATCCGCCGACTCGTTCTCAATGTTCAACTGTCCTACAGAGTCCAGCAGCTGAAGAAGAAGCTGGAGGAGCAGGTAAGAGCAGCGGCAACAGGAACCTCACAAGATACTAATGATGCTGTACCGGGGTAGCGCGTGGTTCAGGGGGCTAAGCCTCTGTGGCTGTTATCGGAAGGTTGCTGGTTCAAGCCCTGCCTCAGCAGGGTAGTCACGTCTGTGGGTTCATGAGCAAGGCCCATAACCTTCAGCTCCATGGGCGCCTCTGCAAGTGGCTGCTGTTTGCTGTTAGATTGCTCTCACTTATACAGTATGTGTGTCATGGAGAGCAAGATGGGGTAGGTGAAAAGATCATTTCCCCACAGTGATCAATAAATTGTCATCATTACTATTGTTGTTATTAATAATAGTAAAGTTTGTCTAGCACTTCAGGCAGATGCAGGATGACATTGAAAGGCTGATGCTTGAGAGAGAGAGATTTGGAGTCTTGCCATTTCCAAATTTCTCCCTAACAGAGCAGAGAGAACCACGGCTTGCTGGAAAGGCTGACCACCTTTGCAAACTCTCGCGCTCAAGACCTGGACAAGCTTCAGAGGCTGGAGACGGAGCTCAGCAAATCCATCAATGACAGGAAGTCCCTGGAGCAGCGCGAGAAGATGAACAAGGAGAACACAGACCAGGTGGATGCTGGAGAACATGACAAAAAAGTCTTTCTTGATCTTGACACAGAGAGTCTAGTGTTGAATGCCTGTAACAGTTAGTGGAAAAGTTAGTAAAGCTAAATGCAGTGAACAGAGAAACAGACATGATTTATTTCAGTGTTGGAAGAAATAACTGCAAATTACCCCATGAATTTCTAACATGGCCCAAAGGTGATTCTTCAGCTTCAAGCTCAGAATGACAGGCTTGCTCAAGAGAAGCAGGACATGGAGCGGAGACATGCAGATTCTGTGCAGGAAATGAAGGGTGAGGAGAGAGAGACATCGCCTTTAGCTGTATCCTGACCAGGAAAAAAATCACTGACTGCTTTTTTTCTGTGCGAATTTCCAGACAGCACTGAGGTATTAAAGAAGAGGTTTCAAGAAGAACTTGGGAGGGAAGAAAGGCAAAGAAAGTAAGGGCGTGAATTGGTGACCTTTTGATCACAGGCACAAAGGGTTAGCCCACTGAGCCACACGCTGCCCCCCCCTTCCCAGTAAATAACACGTGGTATGGAATGTGGTTAAGAATAACATTTTTTTTTCTATGCCAGAATTGTGGAGAATAACATCGAAATCCAGAAGGAGGACTATGAGAAACAGGTAGAAGCTATGAAAGAGGAGAACAGGAGGTCGAGGGAGCAGAATGTTAGTTTCCAGCAGCAGATTGAGGAAGAGAGTCAAGTCAACCGTGACTTACAGGAACAAGTTCTGCAGCTTACTAAGCACGTCAAAGTAAGTCTAGTTTTACCACTATTCTTCTCAAGATGTTTACAGAATAACATTTCATTCTACCTTGGAATTATCATTCATTTCACAAATTCTAGCTGACTCGTCAGTATGTGGTATGTGATTCTCATTGACTAGTCATTTAGTAATGTATGATTCATGTTGGCTAGTTAGCAAAGCATGCTGTTGTGCGTCTTTAAAGATGATACCAGAACTGCGGAAAGAGGTCCACACCCTCCAAACGCAGAAAGATGACCTGGATAGAAAGCTAAAGCAACAGAGACAGGAAGCAGGAGGTAGACACACTGATTGGCGTCCGTCTGTGGTGGTTTACCTCGGAACAGTTGGAAATTGCTACCATTTCAATGGCACATCACTGTATAAATAATGTTTATCAAGTTTGAATGTGAATTTTAGTGTTTTGTCACTGATGTTATGCTGTTTTATTAGCATGTGGTGGTTTTAGATCTGACATTCTCTTCTATATTAGAGAAAATTTCTATGGTCACCAGACAACTTCTTGGTGGTATAAATGACAATGAACTTCTTGCCAGGTACGATTTCACAGCTTTGTCATTACATTACTGCATAAACTTTGAAAAAATTTGCACACTTAGTGGTCATACATCTCACCATATTTGAAGGATAATTCCTGAGAATCCTGAAGATTTTGGTGAAGATGGAGAATTTCTGTTTGCTTATGAAGCTCTACGTGAAGCCAGCAGGTCTCATTTCATTATATTTGTTGTATTTATGCATGTGTTTGTAACATATTATGAGATTCTCTTGTGAAGCAGCTACAATTATGACTTTGTCTGTTCCTCGAAACACAGAGTAATGGAGATGCGTTCTCAGGCTCAGAAACAGGACAATGACCGAGAAGTCCAAAGCCTGAGGCTCCAGATGGATCATCTGCAGAATGAGAACAACCAGCTGCAGAAGCTCTTCCAGGAAGAGAACAACATCAAAGACAGCATCCGGCAAGAGGTGGCTCGGCTCGCTGCTGAGAACATGGTAGGAGGGTGGAGATGCAGGTTGAAGACCCAAAAAGCATCACGTATCTGTGTTTATGGGAAGTTCACAACAAAATGTCATTGCTGTTGGAAACGTTATGGGTCTCTGATGCTCTTGTGTTGGTAGCATTTTCCAGCTGTGGTCTCGAGGTGAACACCTATAAACATCAATCAGTGGTGGTGTGTGCCTTTCTTAGTCAGTTTCCTCCAAGGTCTAGCTCGAGGTCCTGCTCTGCTGAGCTGTGTACGCTGTGTTCTGCCCTTTTGGGTTATGACTGTGCGTGTTGTGTTCCCACATGCAGGTAATACCACAGTTTAAGCAGCAGGTGTCAGAACTACAGAGACATAATCAAGATCTAGAAGCCCGCATAACAGAGCAGGCTGCAGAGATGAAAGGTCAGAGGGAATGACATCCAGTAGATGCCAAGTGTTGACTGAGAGTCCATCCTGAATTTTCAAACCCATTATTAACATTAGCATTTTGTCAATGTCAAGTTTTCGCCAGAAGACAATCAAGGCTAAGGCTCATGCAAATTACCTGCTTGATATCAAAAGATGAAAAATCTTTCCGTCCATCCATTTTCCATTCACTTGGATTTCCCATTTCCAGTTCTGAAGGGCCAAAATCTAACACAATTTGCAGATTTCCCTGCCTAGACACATCTTAATTGGCTATTTACCAGGTTTAGTCGCTGTGTCTGAGCAGGGAAATCTGCAAACAGTGTTGGATTCTGGCCCTCCAGGACTGGAACTGAGGAACCCTGCTCTATACACTTGTCCTATGTACAGTTCTGAATGATGAAAAGTCAAAGAATTAATTAGTTTTATATGATGGCTATGAGCAGTTTTGTATATCCCCAAGTCACGTTTTCAGTTTGGATGTTGCCATTTTGTCTACCCTAGGTAAAATGGAAGACGTCTCAAGCAGTCTCCGCAGCAGCCTAGAAGAGGAAGGCCTACAGAGAAGGTACGCCGTGTTCATGCTGGAGCTGAAAAACAGCATCTCAGCGTGATTGAACTAGCAGCAAAGTCAAGATCGTAAACAGCTCTCCATGTGTTTAAATAGTCTTTTAAAATATGATTCCTTTTGTCTACAGGCTCTTGGAGCAGCAAAAGGCAGAATTTGAAAGGGAGAAAGCGGAGCTGGAGAGCCGACTGGAGGAGAAAGAGGAGGGGAACACCCAGCTGAGGAAGCAGCAGCAGGCTGAGAGTGAAGCCAAGAGCCGTCTGCGACTGGAGACGTCGCGGCTCACTGCGGAGAACATGGCGAGTGCCGGGGATACCTAGGCCCAAGGTCTGCTCCGATCCCCTCCAGGGGGTTTGATTTTCACTGTAAATGTTTATGTTTTCATTCCAGGACTTTGAGGAACAGCTTGATATGAAAGACAGGTTAATAAGGAAACTACAGAATCAGATCAAGAGTCTTCTGAAAGTGGAGAATGGTAATACTGAACTAAACGCTCCCATGTGATTTTTTCTTTGAAAGATCTGCACTACATTGTTAATTCCTGCCTCTCTATTCCACCACAGCCAATCAAAATCAAGTCTCTGCTGTCCCCAAAGAGTATCTCGGCATGCTGGAATACAAAAGGGAAGATGAATTAAGGCTTATCCAAAATATTATTTTTGGTACGGACAGTCCTGTTCATGTTTATGGTTGATGTAGCATAGGTGGTTGTTGATGTCATAATGATGTCATGCTTATGGCTAACTGCTGTGATGGACATCAGGTTGACCTTGCTGTGTATCACGTATAGATATGTCATGCTAACTGTCCTTCCCGCTCCTGGCAGACCTAAAACCGAGGGGGGTGGTGGTTAACATGATCCCTGGGCTGGCCGCTTACGTCCTATTCATGTGCATCCGCCACGCGGACTATCTTAACGACGACGCCAAGCTCAAGTCCTTAATGAGCAGCATCATTGACGGCATCAAGAAGATCATCAGGGTGAGATGCTGACCCAGACACCTGAGGCCTTGTGGACCTTCGAAATCCTTCCATCTTCATGTACTGTCCTCAAGGACATCTTGTATCTAGTTTCACTGTAGACCTACCGTATCTGTGAAAGTAAAGTGTTTTACAAAATAAGTCATGTACTCGTTTTTTCAGAAACACCAGGAAGACTTTGAGATGCTGTCATTCTGGCTTTCCAACACCTACTACATGCTCAACTCTCTGAAGCAGTACAGCGGGGAGGAGGTAGGCCGTTGTACAGCAGACGTACTCTGTATGTGATAACGGACCAGAGGAAAATGGATTATATGTTGAGGTTTGGTGAGGTAAATAGCTAACCCTTGCTTTTGCTGGCTGTGTTCTCCGAAGGACTTCATGAAGTACAACACCCCACGGCAGAACAAGAACTCCCTGCAGAATTTTGATCTATCTGAGTACAGACAGATTTTCAGTGACCTCGCCATTCACATCTATCACCAGTTTGCCAGCGTCATGGAAAAAGCCCTGATGCCGCTGATTGGTGGGTAGAAGGCCGTGTGTGTGTGCGCGTGCGCACGCCAACGCGTGTGTCTGTTGTGTAAGCGTGTGTCAGAGCGCATGCAGCACTAGCTCCAACCGCTATTCTGGGCTCAGCTCAGCTTTCATCAGCTCGGACTGGAGCAGCCGCCTAAGTTGGTGTTAATTCTTGGGGTAAGGGCTCCCCCTTGTGGAATCTTTATTAAATGTATAAAAAATAAAGAGAAAAAAAATCAGTTTATAACCTTTATTTAGTTACTCATGAGATTTATTTATGCCTAAATTTATACTTTTCTCCATGTAGGCAAATTATCAAGGACTAAATGTGCCATTCTCAGATAGCCTTATTCACCAAAGTCCAGCCAGTTACTGCTTTTGTTACATTGAAGCTACCTGACAGTTTGAAATGAAATGATGATACTTTATCAATCCCCATGGGGAAATTCTCTCATCGCCTACCTCCCCCTTGCTCTCCATGAGAGACACACATGCAAGTGAGAGCAAGCTTGCCAACGAAGGGCAGCCACCTGCAGAGGCACCCATGGAGCTCAGGCTTAAGATGTGACTATTACAGCAAGGCTGGACTCAAACCGACAACCTTCCGATTACTGGTACAGAGGCTTAGCCCTTTGAGCCACATGCTCCCCCCCGGCCTGATATAATTCTATAGGTCAGGGGTGGGCAATCTTATCCTCTAAGGGCCAGTGTGTATGCAGGATTTTGGGATAATCTTTAGGTCAGCTGCTCAAACACAGGTGTGAGGACTCTTCAACCAATCAGTCCTCTAAGTAGTAATCTAATGAGGGAGTTGCAGCGAAAACTCGCATATACACCGGCCCTTTTTGGATAAGATTGGCCACCCCTGCTATTGGTCATCAGAGTGTTACAGAAGCACCATGTGATCATGTTCAGTCTTTCCTTTCGGATGCTGGCTGCTGCATGTCACTGCTAAGGCTCTCACTGAGTGTCCCTAGTGCCTGGTAAGGCTCTCTCTGTGTGCCCCTAGTGCCTGGTAAGGCTCTCTCTGTGTGCCCCTAGTGCCTGGTAAGGCTCTCACTGTGTGCCCCTAGTGCCTGGTAAGGCTCTCACTGTGTGACCCTAGTGCCTGGTAAGGCTCTCACTGTGTGACCCTAGTGCCTGGTAAGGCTCTCACTGTGTGACTCTAGTGCCTGGTAAGGCTCTCTCTGTGTGCCCCTAGTGCCTGGTAAGGCTCTCTCTGTGTGCCCCTAGTGCCTGGTAAGGCTCTCACTGTGTGCCCCTAGTGCCTGGTAAGGCTCTCTCTGTGTGCCCCTAGTGCCTGGTAAGGCTCTCACTGTGTGACCCTAGTGCCTGGTAAGGCTCTCACTGTGTGCCCCTAGTGCCTGGTAAGGCTCTCACTGTGTGCCCCTAGTGCCTGGTAAGGCTCTCACTGTGTGCCCCTAGTGCCTGGTAAGGCTCTCACTGTGTGCCCCTAGTGCCTGGTAAGGCTCTCACTGTGTGCCCCTAGTGCCTGGTAAGGCTCTCACTGTGTGCCCCTAGTGCCTGGTAAGGCTCTCACTGTGTGCCCCTAGTGCCTGGTAAGGCTCTCACTGTGTGCCCCTAGTGCCTGGTAAGGCTCTCACTGTGTGACCCTAGTGCCTGGTAAGGCTCTCACTGTGTGACTCTAGTGCCTGGTAAGGCTCTCACTGTGTGCCCCTAGTGCCTGGTAAGGCTCTCACTGTGTGCCCCTAGTGCCTGGTAAGGCTCTCACAGTGTGCCCCTAGTGCCTGGTAAGGCTCTCACTGTGTGCCCCTAGTGCCTGGTAAGGCTCTCTCTGTGTGCCCCTAGTGCCTGGTAAGGCTCTCACTGTGTGACCCTAGTGCCTGGTAAGGCTCTCACTGTGTGCCCCTAGTGCCTGGTAAGGCTCTCACTGTGTGCCCCTAGTGCCTGGTAAGGCTCTCACTGTGTGCCCCTAGTGCCTGGTAAGGCTCTCACTGTGTGCCCCTAGTGCCTGGTAAGGCTCTCACTGTGTGCCCCTAGTGCCTGGTAAGGCTCTCACTGTGTGCCCCTAGTGCCTGGTAAGGCTCTCACTGTGTGCCCCTAGTGCCTGGTAAGGCTCTCACTGTGTGCCCCTAGTGCCTGGTAAGGCTCTCACTGTGTGCCCCTAGTGCCTGGTAAGGCTCTCACTGTGTGACCCTAGTGCCTGGTAAGGCTCTCACTGTGTGACTCTAGTGCCTGGTAAGGCTCTCACTGTGTGCCCCTAGTGCCTGGTAAGGCTCTCACTGTGTGCCCCTAGTGCCTGGTAAGGCTCTCACAGTGTGCCCCTAGTGCCTGGTAAGGCTCTCACTGTGTGCCCCTAGTGCCTGGTAAGGCTCTCACTGTGTGCCCCTAGTGCCTGGTAAGGCTCTCACTGTGTGCCCCTAGTGCCTGGTAAGGCTCTCACTGTGTGCCCCTAGTGCCTGGTAAGGCTCTCACTGTGTGCCCCTAGTGCCTGGTAAGGCTCTCACTGTGTGCCCCTAGTGCCTGGTAAGGCTCTCACTGTGTGCCCCTAGTGCCTGGTAAGGCTCTCACAGTGTGCCCCTAGTGCCTGGTAAGGCTCTCACTGTGTGCCCCTAGTGCCTGGTAAGGCTCTCACTGTGTGCCCCTAGTGCCTGGTAAGGCTCTCACTGTGTGCCCCTAGTGCCTGGTAAGGCTCTCACTGTGTGCCCCTAGTGCCTGGTAAGGCTCTCACTGTGTGACTCTAGTGCCTGGTAAGGCTCTCTCTGTGTGCCCCTAGTGCCTGGTAAGGCTCTCTCTGTGTGCCCCTAGTGCCTGGTAAGGCTCTCACTGTGTGCCCCTAGTGCCTGGTAAGGCTCTCACTGTGTGCCCCTAGTGCCTGGTAAGGCTCTCACTGTGTGACCCTAGTGCCTGGTAAGGCTCTCACTGTGTGACCCTAGTGCCTGGTAAGGCTCTCACTGTGTGCCCCTAGTGCCTGGTAAGGCTCTCACTGTGTGCCCCTAGTGCCTGGTAAGGCTCTCACTGTGTGACCCTAGTGCCTGGTAAGGCTCTCACTGTGTGACCCTAGTGCCTGGTAAGGCTCTCTCTGTGTGCCCCTAGTGCCTGGTAAGGCTCTCACTGTGTGCCCCTAGTGCCTGGTAAGGCTCTCACTGTGTGACCCTAGTGCCTGGTAAGGCTCTCACTGTGTGCCCCTAGTGCCTGGTAAGGCTCTCACTGTGTGCCCCTAGTGCCTGGTAAGGCTCTCACTGTGTGCCCCTAGTGCCTGGTAAGGCTCTCACAGTGTGCCCCTAGTGCCTGGTAAGGCTCTCACTGTGTGCCCCTAGTGCCTGGTAAGGCTCTCACTGTGTGACCCTAGTGCCTGGTAAGGCTCTCACTGTGTGACCCTAGTGCCTGGTAAGGCTCTCACTGTGTGACTCTAGTGCCTGGTAAGGCTCTCTCTGTGTGCCCCTAGTGCCTGGTAAGGCTCTCACTGTGTGACCCTAGTGCCTGGTAAGGCTCTCTCTGTGTGACTCTAGTGCCTGGTAAGGCTCTCACTGTGTGCCCCTCGTGCCTGGTAAGGCTCTCACTGTGTGCCCCTAGTGCCTGGTAAGGCTCTCACAGTGTGCCCCTAGTGCCTGGTAAGGCTCTCACTGTGTGCCCCTAGTGCCTGGTAAGGCTCTCACTGTGTGCCCCTAGTGCCTGGTAAGGCTCTCACTGTGTGCCCCTAGTGCCTGGTAAGGCTCTCACTGTGTGCCCCTAGTGCCTGGTAAGGCTCTCACTGTGTGCCCCTCGTGCCTGGTAAGGCTCTCACTGTGTGCCCCTAGTGCCTGGTAAGGCTCTCACAGTGTGCCCCTAGTGCCTGGTAAGGCTCTCACTGTGTGCCCCTAGTGCCTGGTAAGGCTCTCACTGTGTGCCCCTAGTGCCTGGTAAGGCTCTCACTGTGTGCCCCTAGTGCCTGGTAAGGCTCTCACTGTGTGCCCCTAGTGCCTGGTAAGGCTCTCACTGTGTGCCCCTAGTGCCTGGTAAGGCTCTCACTGTGTGCCCCTAGTGCCTGGTAAGGCTCTCACAGTGTGCCCCTAGTGCCTGGTAAGGCTCTCACTGTGTGCCCCTAGTGCCTGGTAAGGCTCTCACTGTGTGCCCCTAGTGCCTGGTAAGGCTCTCACTGTGTGCCCCTAGTGCCTGGTAAGGCTCTCACTGTGTGCCCCTAGTGCCTGGTAAGGCTCTCACTGTGTGCCCCTAGTGCCTGGTAAGGCTCTCACAGTGTGCCCCTAGTGCCTGGTAAGGCTCTCACTGTGTGCCCCTAGTGCCTGGTAAGGCTCTCACTGTGTGCCCCTAGTGCCTGGTAAGGCTCTCACTGTGTGACCCTAGTGCCTGGTAAGGCTCTCACTGTGTGACTCTAGTGCCTGGTAAGGCTCTCTCTGTGTGCCCCTAGTGCCTGGTAAGGCTCTCACTGTGTGCCCCTAGTGCCTGGTAAGGCTCTCACTGTGTGACCCTAGTGCCTGGTAAGGCTCTCACTGTGTGACTCTAGTGCCTGGTAAGGCTCTCTCTGTGTGCCCCTAGTGCCTGGTAAGGCTCTCACTGTGTGCCCCTAGTGCCTGGTAAGGCTCTCACTGTGTGCCCCTAGTGCCTGGTAAGGCTCTCACTGTGTGCCCCTAGTGCCTGGTAAGGCTCTCACAGTGTGCCCCTAGTGCCTGGTAAGGCTCTCACTGTGTGCCCCTAGTGCCTGGTAAGGCTCTCACTGTGTGCCCCTAGTGCCTGGTAAGGCTCTCACTGTGTGACCCTAGTGCCTGGTAAGGCTCTCACTGTGTGCCCCTAGTGCCTGGTAAGGCTCTCACTGTGTGCCCCTAGTGCCTGGTAAGGCTCTCAATGTGTGCCCCTAGTGCCTGGTAAGGCTCTCACTGTGTGCCCCTAGTGCCTGGTAAGGCTCTCTATGTGTGCCCTTAGTGCCTGGTAAGGCTCTCAATGTGTGCCCTTAGTGCCTGGTAAGGCTCTCAATGTGTGCCCCTAGTGCCTGGTAAGGCTCTCACTGTGTGCCCCTAGTGCCTGGTAAGGCTCTCTCTGTGTGCCCCTAGTGCCTGGTAAGGCTCTCACTGTGTGCCCCTAGTGCCTGGGATGCTGGAGCACGAGAGCCTGCAGGGCATCTCCAGCATGAAGCCCACCGGCTTCCGCAAGCGCTCCAACAGCATCTACGAGGACGCCGAGCTCTGCACCATCTCCTCCATCCTGCAGCAGCTCAGCCACTTCCACGCTGTCATGCTGCAGCATGGCATGGAGCCTGGCCTCATCCGACAGGCCGTCCGGCAGCAGTTCTTCCTGGTGGGGACGGTGGCCCTCAACGGCATCCTGCTGCGGAAGGACATGTGCTCCTGCAGAAAGGGCATGCAGATCAGGTGCCTTGTTGAGATCACATCCATCTGTCACCCTGCATGCACTATAAAGACGGCATCAGTGCACAGGCTGTAAAGTGAGATATGCACATACTTTTATACGGATGAAGCTGTAATGCAGAGTTACACTACCAGTCAAAAGTTTTTGCACACACTGAGATTTTCTGAGATTGCATGTTACTCGCTTGACATTTACTAAATATACATTCAATATTCTTTGCTAACAAATAAATGTACATGTTCACCATTTGAGTACTTGTATTATCAACAAAATGTCATATCTTTGATTCATCAAAGTAACTTCCTCTAGCAGTTATAACAGCAGAGAAAATTCGAGGCATTCTTTCTACAAGGGACATTAAATTCTGCTCTGATTCATGGGATGAAACAGTTAACCAGTGCACATAAAGTTTAAGGACAGGCTAGAAGTTGACTACGCCATCACCACACAACCACATAATAGGATGTCAGACATGCACTGTTACATACATCTTTCCATGTTATAAAGGAAACTTGTTTAATTTGACTTGATGTTTTCATTTATAATTGTTCACTCAACTTTCTAGTGCTTAAGAATAAAAATCTGCAGTTGATGAAATAAGCTGGTAACAAAGTGGTAAAAGTGATGTGAAAAAACCTTTGACTGGTAGCGTATATAAGGCACAGGCACAAGCAGAGCACAGACAGCTCAGAATTCTGCGTCTAGATGACAGCTTTGCCTGTTGTGTTTTGGTATCAGCAGCAGGTAATTGGTAGGTACATTTGGGATGGTGTGTGGGACACAAATCCCATGATTGGCAGAGTGATTTCAGCACAGGGCCTGTGAACAAGGCACTTAACCACACTTGCTCCAAGGACTGACTGACCCCGCTTTGTCAGATGTGCGTCGTTTTGCATAAAAGCATCTGTTAAATAAATAAAACGTAAATGCAATCTGCCCCATTGTATTTGAGCACTATTGTTTAATGTAGAGACTACTGCTTCAGTTCTTCAGAGAATTCTTTGAACAGCAGTAGGTAAGAGGGAAAGTGTGCATGCTGGGCAGCTTGTTACTCTGCTGCTGTCAGGCTTTTCTGCTAAATGGGTGATGAATCGGGTCGGTGTTTCCCAGGTGTAATATTAGTTACCTGGAGGAGTGGCTGAAGGAGAAGGACCTCCAGGCCTCCGGCGCCATCGAGACCATGGAGCCGCTGTCCCAGGCAGCCTGGCTTCTCCAGGTCAGCAAATCCACCGACGAGGACGCCAGGCAGATATCGGAGACGTGCACCGAGCTGTCGCCCGTGCAGGTAGCAGGCAGAGCCCACCCCCAGGTCACCTTCCTCTGGCACGCTTAGCGGAGCCGTGGCATTAACTGGCTGCTTTTCTCTCCTCTTTCAGATTGTGAAAATTCTGAACTCCTACACACCCATAGACGACTTTGAGAAACGGGTGGCACCATCTTTCGTCCGCAAAGTTCAAGTGAGAAGCTTTTAGCAAGTTTCAAGCTCTGTTGTAATATACTGATAACAATGCATCGTCATTAAGGCAGTTCTTGGTCTCAGAGTCACCTCAACTTTTACATAGTAACTATAATAGAACAACATAACAAATAAAAGAAAGATATTTTAAAAAGTAGTGCTGTGCAATGTAAACTATAAGAAACGTGTCTGTGTGTGTACAGTGTGAGCGGCACCAGTCGTGTGTGGGGTTAGGGTCCCCCTAGTGGTACATGTGTGCCATGCATAATTGTAAAGTGTGTGTGTAAATATTAGTATCAGCAGTTCACTAGCCTGATGGCTTGTGGACAAAAACAGACTCTAAACCCGCTGCTTCGGGTCTGGATGCTCCTGTTCCGCATGACAAGGCTGTGGTTGGGATGGCTGGGGTCAGAGAGGATCCTCTGTGCCTTCCTAGCCTTTTAAATTTACCTCCACAGATGCAGTGGAAAGTAATTACTGCAAGTTGGTATATATGCTGAGTGATTTATTTATCGGTCTTGCTCTGCTTCTTGTTCTCAGTCTTTATTGCAGGACCGCACTGGATCCACACAGCTCATGCTGGACACACAGTATCGCTACCAGGTCATCTTCCCATTCGCCCCCTCCCCCCAGGCCCTGGAGCTCATCCAGGTCCCCCACAGCCTTAAGCTCGGCTTTCTCACCAGGATATGACGCTCGCGATCATGTGACTGCACCGGGGTCGCCTCTTACATCTAAATACACTGATTATGTCAAATGAGGTATCAGAGGAATCAAATGAAATGTTTAAATATCAGTTGTCAAGGGATTAATAATTATGAGTTATTATAAATAATCTTCAAGTAAATTTTTATTACAGATATCCTGTACTGCAAAGCACCAGTGTCAACTCCATTCAGTAAATTATTAGTTACTATTTTAATACATTAATAATACTAATCATGTAATGTAACTTTCCACCTTACACAAAGTGTTATTTACATGGGGAAAAATGATGCCCTGGAAACATGGTGTTGCACACACACAGATAAAAGGTCAAGTTCATTTTATGTGCAGAGTATCTTTCATCAGCACAGACACATTGTGTCAATGTTTTTTTGTTTTGCCTCAAGACATGTTTTTTACCTGTGGATGAATATAATTTAAATCACTTATAAAATTATTTTGGAATGGAATATAGACTACATGTGTGTAATATATTATGTAAATTGTTCTTAAGAGCAAAATATTTTTGATTTTGTAACTACAAAATACCAAATGTATTTCATATGCCAGTGTCATTTTGAAGTCCTAATGTTTTAACAATAATATCTGAATTGGTCACTGTTCTAATTCTAAACTCATTTTTTGTGAACTGTGTATTTTTTGCCAATGAAGGTTTACTTGCTGGTTGCAAGTACATTGTAGTGTTGCTCTACTTGATGACATTCCATCTTAAAGGATCTCAGTGCCCCCCCCCCCCCCGGGTTGGGAAACACTGCTCTACATAAAAAATACCATTATATACCTTAATATGTAACAATATTAATTGCTGATTGTCGGCCTTTTGGGGTTGTTTACGTCTCTGTTACATGCTTACGTACTTTATGCAGCAATGTTGAAAGTGCTACAAATATATCTGATTTTCAATGTGTACATTTATTACATCATATATTACATTTGCATTATGTGGGTCTGTGTACAGTTGTATTGACATTAAACTGTTATATTCCAGCATATAACAAATTACAGATGTAGCATGCGCATACACATGCACACACGCATGCACAGTAGAGTCTGGTCTGCAGGCGACACCTTGAACATGCAAAATCTTTAATTCTACCCTAAGCAGCTTACTGTACGTCCCTTTAAGCCCAGTCGTTTCCAACATAAGACACAGTACAGCTGCTTGGAAGCCTGTTCCTACAGATTCACCCTCAGAAGGTATGGTATGACTGTCCCGAACTGCTCGTCTTTGTGTTCTTGCCATTGACCTGAAGCTGACAGCGGTGTACTGATGTTTAAAGCTAGACTGTTGGTGTTGAGGGTCTGTGAGCAGAGTGAGGTTGTTGCATGAACTGTAGATGGTCTTACAGGCCCATATCAGCTTTGGACATGAAGATAATTGGCAGATCTTTATTTCAGTATTAAACCATGGAAAATGTTCAGGTCTTATCTCGATAGACTATCTTTAAAAAGCCTCCTTAATATCTATATTTAGATCATCCGATGGTGATAAAACTGTTATGGTACGTTGCACTTTAACTGTTTGACTAGCAAATGATCTGGGTGTAACAAGCAGGTATGTATAGTTTGTATGGTTTTTACTGCCAGTGCCTTAGTGCCTGTTTCCTCATGTTGTCTGAATTTGGACTCTCAGTTATATACTGATGTTGTGATTTACATTCTGAAAATGTGTCACACAACTGTTAATAGTAGCTTACTTAACACCATAAGCTGGGAACAGTGCCTTTTTCCTGATGCTGGAGTTCTGACCTGGGGGAGATTACCCTGATTATCCTGTAGAGTGCTGTTAGTTTCCAAACTGGGGGGGGGGGGTGGAGTCTGTGCATATGCCACATTCCGGCAGCGCAGTATCTACATCCGGAGTATGTCAGAAAGGGGCGTGACCCTCCTGTCAGCGTGCATCTCCAATGGCTCCTTCTCCTGTCCACAGCACTGGGCGTGTCCACCTGCTGAGATGTGTGACCAGACCTTCCTGGCCATAACCTTTGGCCCGTGTGACTGCTGCAGTGACACCAAGCCCCTGATGAACATATACCTGAAGAATGAGCCTGTCAACTACTGCTCACTGTGTGTGGAGCGGGTAGGGGTCCCTCTGCAAATACTCGCCCTCACCCAAGACACCAACCACATCGATATCTTCTCAGGGTCACATCACCGCCCTGCACAGTGGTGATGCATGTTAATCACTGATGTTTACCAGGAATCTACATTTGGCTCCCATGTGTAGTGAAGTTTGGGAGTCCGTCCCACCCAGACTCGGCTTGGGCTGAGAATACAACCTTGGTCTCCAACACCAGTATTTCCAATATCATAATGCTGAAATTTCAAAATTCCCTCTTAAAGCAGTATTGAGTTATTCAGTGTTTAACTTTGGTGTTTGTTGTTAATTGAAACAATACATAATAATGCATTAATACATTAATTATTCTTCACATGATCATTAGTGCCAAGATATTTTTTTTCTGTGACAGCTTGGTTGTGATCCAGAGTTTTTAAAATGCTAGTTTGCTTTCAGGCTTATAACACATGCAGTTGTTTTTTAAGCAAACACCCTCAGTGAACACACAGGTGCCAGACCCGAGAGCCACACATGCCTTTTACCGTAGGAATGGAGTCCTACGCCTGCGGGTCAGGCCAGGTTATCGCGCAAATGTCTGTTCCGTTAACTGCCTGCAACTTCTCGGTGTGCTCAGTTTAACGCGGAGGACCTAGAGTTTTTATATGAACTAATGCAATGTTTGAATCATACCGCAAAGAAATAAAACTCTAGTAAATATGGGCCATATTATCAATGTGAAAGGTAACGTTTTGCGACACCTGAAAATCGTAAATTTAGTAATCAAATACATCGAAGGCTAACATATATAAATGTTAATAGCAAGCTGCTCTTGAATTTATGTACGATGCGTTGTTAATATCTCTGGATTAAGACGAAACATTAGCTTTCATAGAAACAAAATGTCCGTATACATCAGACACCTTATGCGCTACAAATCCGATCGGGAAATCGTATTTTTATATTTAAAAAATGTGCTCTGATGAGGTTTAAGACAGCGACTATAGTCTTCGGCGCTATCGGGGAAGCATCTTGCTGGTGACGTCACTCCAGCCGCATCAGCTGTGAGGCGATCGCAGAGCCTGTTGTTGCAGGCACCTCGCAAGTAAACGCAAAACAGAGAGAAAACATCATCCTCGGTTCATTTTTTAACCCTCTGTCTATCCGTCATTTCTCCAAAAGATGGCTTGTCAGGGACTGCAGCCGAATGAGACCCTGGCAACGCTGAAGATGGAATCGGAGACTCTGAAGACCAAGCTGGAGGAGGAGCGAGCCAAACTGCACGATGTTGAACGTGAGTGTTGGGGATGGGAGACGGGGCCTCCCGATCTCCGCTTGTGAACGTTCGGGACGTTAACCCGCCGCCCTCCTGTTAACAGGAGCTGTTGAATTATGTGACTCCTTCTACGTTACGTTATGCCATGACAAATAGGCAAATGTTTATCGAAGCGAACGGTGTTAACATCATGTGATTACTAATATGAATTACATTATAAATGTCATTTAAACTTACATAAAATACACGATGGGTATATGATTTTAATTAACACAGATTATAGATGCATTTTTGACGAAACGTTAATTATATGCAATGTTTAGATCAGACATGTACTGATATTGCATGCAGTAGCCTACTGTTTTTTCCATAATTAAGTACCAGGCAACAGGCGTATGCTCGAATGGTGTATAATACACCAACGCAAAAAATAAATGCCATTTTTCTGTCATTATCCTTGCTTACCCATCATTTCCCACAGTGTATGTTCACTTTCGTAGGACTGAGATGTATTTTATTTCTGGAAATCACAAAAAACGATACGGTTATTATAATCGGAACAACCGATAGGCTGCTGTATTCTGCAAAGGCAAAGAGGAATTAATAGCAGCACCGATTCATCACACGATAATGAACTTGTCCAAATCTCTACATATCAGTGCATCAGGTGGCAGAGCGCGTGGAAGCTCTCGGACAGTTTGTCATGAAGACCAGGAGGACCCTAAAGGGTCACGGTAACAAAGTTCTGTGCATGGACTGGTGCAAGGACAAAAGGAGGATCGTGAGCTCCTCTCAGGTGAGGAAGCCTTAGCAATGCGGGTGTTCTGTCGAGATGAGCTACTGTGCTAATTGATAGCCCAAACCCTAACCCTAACCCTGACCCCCAAACGGTGGAACTGCACATGCGCAAAAAGGCTCGATAGTACGTCTCGATAGGTAGCTCAACTCGTCAGAACACCGGCATGGACCATGAATTCTGCTGCTATACACGTGATGATATTCATATTAATGTTTACTATTTTACTTAGATATATTGTTTTATATTTGTTTATTCGTTATTGTTGGCAATGCAGTTGCTAATGTATCACCATGCTAAGAAAGTTCTAGTAAAGTGAAAAACAAAGCAGTGAATTGCACTGCTATCCTGCAGTGGTCTGATTCTTGGATAATTTTAAGAAGTCAATGCCTCTGTCCATGGTTTAGAAGTTATGCACTCCATGTATTCCTATTGTAATTGTATTATAATTTTTTATTTTTTTTTGTAAAATATAAAATAAATTCTGTCGAGATTTCTTGGTTCCTCGGTGCAGTGCAGAGAGAATCATTGAAGAGGACACACCAAGGAAACGGCAGCATCCTGGGTCTCTGTATTAGCAAACGCAGGTTTCCCAGGTGTCACATGCGGAGCAATGCAAACAAAAAATAATTACTGAGAAGAATGGCTATGGGCTGAGTGAGACGGCAGCGGTGTTTATTTCTGCAGATAGTTTAAATCCAAGCTCTCTGTACAGAATTAATTGAAACCGCTCCCCGGGTAACAATGTGGTTACGTTCCAACAAACCTATCGTAAGGCAAAAATGCATTTTAATCCAGCACACCTAACCTAACAAACATCATAGCCTAGCCTAGCCTACCTTAAACATGCTTAGAACACTTACGTTAGCCTACAGTTGGGCAAAAACATTAACACAAAGCCTAATTCCTAAAATGGTTTTGAATATCTCATGTAATTTATTGAACAATGTAGGCCTACTGAAAGTGAAAAACATTTACCAGTCGTAAAGTTGAAATATCATAACACGGACCATCATAACCCGAGGAGCATCTATGTGCAGTTTTTGATCTATGATGCATGTTTGGTTTGTTTGTTTTCTTTCATGAAACACTTGCGATTTGCTCTTCAGGATGGAAAAGTGATCGTATGGGATGCATTCACGACTAATAAGGTAAATTATTACGTGCAAGTAGTAAAACCAGCCTATCATGCATGTATCATCCCTTAACTGCTTAGAGCGCAAAGATAAGTTATCTTTACATAGCCAGTTCCATGATTAGTAAAGGTAGTAAGTTAGGAGCATATTGCAGTTTTATGCTGCCCTCCATTTTGCTGAACCTTTATAGTTAATTCTTCCTTAAAACTTAACAGGTATATTTGAATATATTTTAAGTGCCTTGTGCATAGTGTTCACACCAAGTGTGTGCGTGTGTGTGTTTCAGGAGCATGCTGTCACTATGCCCTGCACCTGGGTGATGGCGTGCGCGTACGCCCCCTCTGGCTGTGCGGTGGCCTGCGGGTGAGTCCTGCCAGGGTTTCAAAAGTTTATGTTAATGTAAAGCCCTTCTGCCATGCCTGCCAGGCGCGCGACTGGCCGAGCTGCAGCCCGTAAAAAGTTCTCTGCCATGTGTGAGAAAATGCAGCCAATAGCTGGACAGTGAAGATAAGATAAGATAAGATAAGATAAGATAATCCTGTATTAGTCCCACGAGTGGGAAATTTGCATAGTCACGGCAGAAAGTGGACAGTACAAGATAAGAGCAGCAAAAATTTAAAACAATAGAATAACTATGGGATGCTGATCACCCGCTTTTCGTTTTTGCTGTCCTTGGCCCTGTGTCCTTGCAGGGGTTTAGATAATAAGTGCTCAGTGTATCCACTCTCCCTGGACAAGAATGAGAACCTGGCGGCCAAGAAGAAGTCCGTGGCCATGCATACCAACTACCTTTCTGCCTGCAGCTTCACCAACTCAGACATGCAGGTGAGGGAGGCCGGCAGAGGAGCCTCTTCACGCCTCTGGTTATTCCTCACTTAAAGTTAAACTGTGAAGCATATAGCTAACAGATAGAAATAGCTTTAAGAAGCGGCCTTTTCAAACTCCATTGTTTAAAAACCCAGTTTTTAAACAAGACGTCACTGATTTAAAAGGTGCCAAAGAACAGTCTGATGTCATTTTATTTATTTAAGAACACCAGCTCAGTTATATGTATTCTTGTTTGTCCTCTTGTTTAAATACTGCTGGGTATTGAGCCAGGCCAGTAGCTGGACTGCCTGCAGCAGTGAGAGTCTCTTTGCTGGACACTCTCTGTAGACGGCAGAAGGCACCAAGTGCGTCTGAATCCTTTCAGTCTCCAAAGTGGAGCCTCTGGATGACTCAGTCGTGAAGTAGGCAGGACGATGGCTGGACAAAATGAGCCGGCAGGGAGGTGTCAGTCACATGGGACCACGATCGACCTACATTAGTCTCTGCAATTATCTCAGCATTTAAAAAAAAGAATTAAACATTTAAATACAGTTTATAAGATTGTGTTTTATAGCTATGGAAGTGTTTTGACCATAACTGCTTACTCTTCAAAGAGTGTAACATTCTTGTTTTTGGGAGTAAGTAATGAATAGGTGTCTGAGTGATTCAAACCCGCGCCTTCAAATTAATTACTTTGGTTTTGCAGCTGGGATCATCAGTCTTTGGGGGCTCCTCACTTTCTGCTTCATGGTATTTGATAATTCAAATTCAACCATGGTGTTCATTCAAGAATTTCACGCTACGTATAATTTTAACTGCTTTTGCTGACTTGCAGGCAAGTTCAAACATTTACTTTTGCCTACGAAGTGTAAGAGACGGTGGCTGAATCTATTGAAGTGCCTTTTTATTGAAGTCGCATTTTTAATTTGGTATTTTCATAACTCACTAAAAATATGTCTCCTTGAGCTCTGTAATCTCAATTGGCTGTACAGCTTTATATTCAACAGGATTTCCCTTTGATTAATATGTTTTACAGTCTCATAAACTTCACCAACATGTTTGATTATGGATAACTACTGACACCGAGAACATTTCACCCCTGAAGGTGAAAATGCAGGGATATAAATTATCTTTGTGTGTTTTGTAAATCACCACAAGAGGGCAGAAGACATTCCAGCTGCATATTTGCAAAGTTCCACTGAAATGTAATTTGTCAGTACAATATGAATGAGTACAATACTGTATAGATAATCATGGGTGTGAATCCCAATGCTCTAACCAGTACGAAGTGGGGATTGACAGCCACACCTCAGTCGTGTTCCTGCCGCCTTTCAGATCCTGACATCCAGCGGCGACGGGACCTGCGCCCTGTGGGATGTGGAGAGTGGGCAGCTTCTGCAGAGTTTCCATGGTCACTCTGCAGACGTGCTCTGCTTAGACCTGGCCCCATCTGAGACCGGCAACACCTTCGTGTCAGGAGTATGAGAACTTACCTTAACTTGGCTTAGCAGGACTAGGGTTTGTCAACCACTATCTATATTAGGCAAACGTGGTTTGGTCCATAAGGGGCCGTCCCAGGAATCCGATCGCTGGCTGATGAACACCCCCTCTCCATCTGTGAAAATTACCGATGGGGACACCCCGCCTGTTCCCCCCCCGGAGGGCTGCTGACACTTTGTAATGGTCAACAGCTGGGCCTTGCGGTTGGAAAAGTTGAGAATCACAGGATTTGACGTTTTTTTTTATCTGAAATGCATGACGAATTTTCACACTTATGCACTTTGGTTCGGTAATTCAGGCTAAGTGACGGTGTGGTGCATTTTTGTGTAGTGCTCACACCTCACTCCTCCAGCGATGTGGGTTTGGGTCGCACCTCTTTTCCAAACTAAGAATAGTCCAGTGTTTTTTTTCTCAGCCATTCCTGAGTGCTTTTAGCTGTATGTTTTGGGTCATTATCCTGTTGGTGGACCCATGACCTACGACTGTGGCTGTTGGTTTGTATGTGTGAGGATTACGTCACCCCCTCGGGGTGTTATTGTGGATTTCCTGTTTCCTCACACAGTCCAAAAACAGGCATTTAAATGGACTGCTGTCCCAAAGTTTCCCATAGTGTGGGAATATTTGTTCTGTAAGAGACTGGCAACCTCTTCAAGGTGTCCTGTGCTCTGTGCTTCCTAGAATCAGCTCAAGCTTCCTTTATACTGAAGCTGAACTGGATAAGTAGTTTGGAAAATGTACGGAATTCGGGCCCAGCATCTTGTTAAGAGGTGCTACACAACATGAAGTCCTTTTAACCGCTGTGCCCCCTAGTGCATGACACCAGTACAACACTGTAGCTAGTTGCTCAGAATAAACCAATATGATGAAGAGGTTCAGATACTGAAGGCTGCTTCCTGCATTCGCAGGGTTGTGACAAGAAGGCCAACGTTTGGGACATGCGCTCAGGTCAGTGTATCCAGTCGTTTGAGACCCACGAGTCAGACATCAACAGTGTGAGGTGAGCTCCCTGAACAGTGAAAAATCAACCTTATGTTTTGCATGATGCTTATGCACAGGGGCAGCGTGTGGCTCAGTGGCTAAGCCTGTGTGCCTGTAATCAGAAGGTCACTGGTTCAAACCCAGCCTCAGCCCATCTGTGGCTCCTTGAGCAAGGCCCCTAACCACCAGTTCCCTGGGTGGCTGCCCTTCACAAACGGCTTACTCTGCAAAGAGCACGTTGGGGGAGACATAAAGACAGTTTCCCCAAGGGGATCAGTGAAGTATCTATTATTATTATTATTATGAATCTCTTATGAATTCTCTGTGATTCATTAATCTGACGTCGCAGCTCTGATCATATTAATAGCAATGCAGCAGATGTGAGGCTGTTGTCTTGGTTACCAGTTTTTTATGTATTGAATTTTTGTGTGACTGCTTGCATTAAGTCACTCTCCATAACTGCCTTTTTCAGATTTTTCCACCAGGACTGCAAAATGTGTTCATGGCTTGATAACAGTGTAGTTTTTGCAGTGTCAGACGTCATTGATTTGATTGTTTTTTAACACCAGGTACTACCCCAGCGGAGACGCATTTGCTTCTGGCTCTGACGATGCCACTGTGAGTCACTTATTGTTTGATGTAAAAATTTTCCAAATTGCAGATCAGCAATAGGAATCATTTAGTGGGGCGTCATGGTACAACACACTGACCAAAGAGCGTTGAGCTCATTGATTTATTCTATAGACTTTTGAGGGCCACTGTTATCTTTCAGATGATTAAGTCACATTTCCGTGAATCATGAATGTTGCGTCAATGGTTAGCGTGTCTCTAAACATTGATAGGATTAAAGACTGATGATAGATGGCTGAAAATCAGCCACGTGGTTTAAAGTTAATGGAGACGCTGGTGTGTTTCAGTGCCGCCTGTATGACCTCAGGGCCGACCGGGAAGTAGCCATCTACTCCAAGGAGAGCATCATATTTGGGGCGTCCAGTGTGGATTTCTCCCTCAGTGGTAAGAGCAGAAGGGTTAGCTGTGCTCAGGGCTGTTGGTAACCGTCTTGCTGTAATGTAACCGCCACAAGTGATTTTGAAGGAAACACAATCACTCCAATAGGGGCATCTCTTCATAGATCAAAGTTGAGGCAGCACAATCCCTCAAGCGTGTTGTCTGTCCTTGAGCAAGTAAATGCGTCACCGGCCATGCTAGTGTCATTCCAAACACAAATGCAGCTATCTCTCTTATTGCGTCAGCTGATTGCCTCATCTGATTACAGCTTGGGTTATGTCTTATTTTTTTTGAGTGACACATACCTACAGTACATACGTGGACAAATTTGATGGTAACCTTCCACAAAAAGACAGCTATCTCTGAAATAACTTGAAACTGACAAAGGTTTAATTGCATGCCTTATTGTTTATTCCATATTTAACACAAATCAGACTTTGCTTTTGATTATTGATTCAGTTGAATATTTTATATAATTAAGCAAATGAAAATGGACAGACAAAAAAAAGATGGTACCCTTCATTTAATATTTTATGACACCGCTTTGCAGTAATCATTGCCAATAAGTGATCTCTGTACTTCACAATGAGACGTCTGCATTTGCCAACAGGTAGTTTGGCCCACTCTTCCTGAGCAAACTGCCCAAGCTGTCTCAGGTTTGAAGGGTGGCGTCTCCACACTTTTTCACAATTTTCAGATCTTTCCATAGATGTTCAATAGGATTAAGATCTGGGCTCATGGAGGACCATTTAAGAATAGTCCAGTGTTTTTTTTCTCAGCCATTCCTGAGTGCTTTTAGCTGTATGTTTTGGGTCATTATCCTGTTGGTGGACCCATGACCTACGACTGTGGCTGAGCTTTCTGACACTGGGCAGTATGTTTCGCTCCATATTGCCTTGGTAGTCTTGAGACTTCATTGCGCCCGGCAGAGATTCATGGTTCCTCGTGCCAGATGCAGCAATGCAGCTCCAAAACAAATCCGAGCCCCCTTCATGTTTCACAGTATGTATGGTTGCCCCCTCCATGTTTCACAGTAGGTATGGTGTTCTTTTCTTTTAAGCTTCATTATTCCTTTTGTAAACAGAGCTGATGTGACTGGCTAAAAATGTCCAGTTTTGTCTCATCAGTCCAAAGGTTATTCTCCGAGAAACTTTGGGGCTTGTCAACATGCATTTTGGCAAATTCCACTCTGGCTTTTTTATGTTTTTCTGTCAAAAGTGGAGCCTTTCTGGCCCTTCTTCCATGGAGATACCATTATTGTTCAGAACAGATGGTGTGATCAGAAAGTGACGTACCTTGATCTTGGAGCTCAGCTTGAATAGTTTTGGATGGTTTCCTTGGCTATTTTTCTACAGTCCACACTATCCTTCTGATCAACCTGGGGTTGCATTTCCTCTTGTGTCCACGTCCTGGGAGGTTGACTACAGTCCCATGAAAATGATACTTTTTAATAACATTGGCAACTGTGGTCACAGGAACATGAAGCTGCTTGGAGATGGTCTTACAGCCTTTACCTTTAACATAGTTGTCAATAATCTGCTTTCTGAGCTCCTCAGACAGCTTTTCCTTTGCTTTTTCTGGTCCATGTTCAGGTGCTAAAGGCATGCAGGTATACATTAGATAATAACTTTTAATTGAATCACTTTTCAGGAGAAATTAAGCATTGTTTCAATAAGCTGTAAGGGTACCAATTAATTTGTCCACGTCTTTATGCGCCCTACATATGTAATATGTATTATAGTAACTTCCCACTCACTCCTACTTTAACTCAATACAATAAAATAAAATGCATGGTGTTTTTTGTGTTTGGATCCAGTGTAATGATTTTGCGACGTGTTGAACTCATGATATGTCAAAATGCATCTAAGCATAATTTATCAGTGTACAGATTATCTGGGTGTTTAGTTCATTCAGTGTGATGCATGGTGGTGGCGTCTGAGAGCAGAGAGTAGGTATCCTGTCATATTACTCTGCTGGAGAGATTATTAAAAGCTGCACAAGGGCTGACAGGCTGCACTCATTAATTATTTGTGGTAAATTATCAACAAACCCTGCTTCCCCTCTGTTGTTCTCAGAATGAATATTATCTTGCCTTATGATTGCAAGCGCAAAAATGTCATGTAACACAGAGAAAATAAGGAAATTTGGTTCTGGGATATGGTATTTATGGTGCTGTTATATAAAATGTCAATAGAAAGCTTGTATTATAGAAGCAATGGGGGATTTCAAGAGCTGCACATTGGGAAGGATTTATTATTTTATGATACAGTAATTTGGGGATTTTTTTTTGGACAGACATCATAAGGAATTTTTCAGAAGCAATAATGATAGTGGGCTCGAGTAAAAAATGTGTATTCACACAGGGGTGAATTGTGCTGTGAATTCAAGTTGCTATTTACTCCTCTTCCCAAGGTCGCCTGCTCTTTGGTGGCTACAACGACTACACCATCAACGTGTGGGATGTACTGAAGGGCACTCGGGTGTCCATTCTCTTCGGCCATGAGAACCGTGTCAGCACCCTGCGTGTTTCCCCAGATGGGACAGCCTTCTGCTCTGGCTCCTGGGACCACACCCTGAGGGTGAGTGAGCATTACACTCGTGTCACACTGCAACTCATGCAACGTTTACTTATTGTAAAAAATATGCATGCAAATATACATCAAAATTAATGAGACCAATTCCTTATTTAATTTCTAACTGGATTTAATTTTCTTCATTTTGATTTTGTTCTCATTTGCATTCCAGATCTGGGCCTGAGATATTTCTCTAATGAAAGTGAATTCGGATTGAGCAAAGAAATTCTACAATGGCCAGCCAATCAGGATGGTCACACATTGTGAGAGGTGGTTTCCTGGGAAACCTCTGCTAACACAAATAAATGTCTTGTGTCATCATCTAAGTGGAAAGTCTTTTAGCTACACATGTATATATACCCCCTGCGATAAACGGATGTGTGGTTAAGGGACACATCAGCTTTCATTTTCCATTGCGATTCAGAAAACAGTGTCAATGTATCATTAGCATGTGTTTAACCTCCTGAATCAAAAGCCCCCTCTCCCTGCCTGGATGCATATTCTGCCTTTATGTGGTCGCCCACGTCACATGTTTGTTTGTACATTTCCTTTACATATTGCGGATTTACCGTCTCTAGACAGCACAGCTGCACAGAAGGTAGTTGCCCCCACCTCTGTCACGGGGTGGAGGTGATCCCCCCCCCCATTTTATTTGGGCTTCCTCCCACTTTCATAATCAATCCTTTAAGATGCTATAAGATCCGACATGCCCATAAAGGTTATTTATATGTGACAGGCAGGTGCCCAGGATGAATCCCCACCCCAGGATTCACTGCTTCCCAGGATTAGCCACAGACGACAATGAGCTTGGCTGGGCGATTTCTGATGGTGCAAAAAACAATCCCTGCATATTTAGATTTTATCTCTTTTCAGGGCCTGGATAGCCTTTATAGTATTAAAATTATATGGATATGTGTTTAAGGGGAACAAAAGGCAGTTTCCATGTTCTTGGATGGGTTTTAAGTCCTCTGACTTTGTAGATGCAAAACTAATACAAATTAGTATTTCATCCTTCTTGTTATTAATAATTATTGATATCTAGGAAATACAAAAAGTGCACCCACAGAAATGTCCTTTCCCTTACTACAAGGATGACAGAATGTTGCAAGTAATTTAAAATCTTATCTAATTAGAAAAATGCACTTGAAATTAGTTAGCTTGTTCTGTGGTTGTAATATTTAGGCACTATTTATATTTTGTACTTTGATGACACAACATATGCTCTTTTTATGAGCAACATTTTTGACCAAAACAGGATTTCACAGACTCTCATTAGCTCTGTCCTCTGGATTTCACTACAGAAAATGCCAGGAGGAAAAAAAAAACAATTCCTTATAATATGGAACTTGTTACATTATTCTCAAATCTTAAAGTGTAGAAGACAGGTTGAAAAAGTGTTGTGATTTTAATCTGTCCTGGATTTAAAAATATTAGTTCTCCAGTTAAATTCTGTTTTAATTAAAGTAAAACAATGGATTCAAAAGTAATGTGATCGCTCTTTCTAAAAATCTCTAGATATGGCACTAGAGAGACTGGCTGGATATTCTTAGTTGACCTTATATGCAATGTAACATCAGCACTCTAGAAAAAAATGACCGTTTATGCGACAAAGGCACTCGCAGTATTCTTGTAATCTTAATATTTTGCCGTAGGTGTGTATATATATATATATATATGTGTGTGTGTGTGTATATATATATATATATATATATGTGTGTGTATATATATATATATATGTGTATATATATGTATATATATATATGTATATATATATATATATATATGTATATATGTATATGTATATATATATATATATATATGTATATATATGAATGTAACAAAATTTTATGCTGGAAGTATTGTACACAAATCTATGTAAGAAATGTAATAAACGATATTTAAAATACTGGAAATCAGTCGTTGTTTCTATAACGGGAAAGTGTGTTCTTGTATGACGTGTGTGTGAGAAAGACAGAAATAAGCGTTGTGATCAGAAGCTACGTATAGGTAAATAACGCGAAGCCCCAACAGAAATCTGCCACAGAACCTGACGCACGGGAGGCGTAATGGAAATTTAAAAAAAAAAAAAAAAAAAAAAAACCGGAAGTGAGTCTGAAAAAGGTCAAACCCCCCTTTCTCAGCACAGATGGAAAGCTGCGAGTTTCTTTCGCGTTTCTGGGAGGTAAGTCCTTCGTCTTCTCTTTATTTTTAAATGTTCGCATGTCTTGGTGTTAAATTTTGATTTTATGACAAGCTAGTTCGAGTGTCAGTGTACAGGAAACGTCTGGTAATCTTCGTTAATCTAAATGTCTTCTCAGTATAGACTTTTTTTTGTTGCCGTGTGTCCTTTGTGTCTCGGCTCATTGTCAATGACAGATAAAACGTGCGCTGTATAAAATTGTGTGTAGCAACCAGAAACCGAAATAATTATAGTTACATGTGGATGTAGCTATAATTTATCAATGTAGCTGGCAGTGTGTGATCTCTTGATAAAACTAGCCGTGCTGCTATGGCAAGTACGGGGCGTTTAATTCGGTTACATTGTACCCAGCGCTAGCTGGTTATGGGGACTTGGGTTGACGGTCGCGTATCACGTGTTTCGGTTTTATGGATACGTTTTTAAAATTATGTACTGTTTAAAAATTAAATCATGTAGGCCTATACGTTTTCCCTTTGGCTTTATTTTAAGTAATTATGTGCATGCGGCGCTTGTTAATGGACACCTTGTGTCGTAATGCCTGACTAGATGCCAAATATTAGATTAATTACGTGTAAGGGAAATGACCCACACCCCATCCCGAGGACATACTTTTCTGGTTTCGTGTAATCTTCGTGAATTATGAAACTGATTGCTAGAACTGCTCTGAACTGGTTTTATACTGGCGAGGGAGGAGGATATCCCACCCATTGTACCATCTGGTATGCGTTAAACTCCAAGATCTGAAATGCTCGGTTTCTTTTTTTAGGGGAAAATGTCCTGCTGGTTGTCGAAGGAGACATTGGTGCTGGCAGAAGATTACTTGGAATTCTGCGTTGGAGTGCAGCGGACGCCGCCCGGCCCGGCCTCAGAAGCAATGCGCTGCTTGGCCAAGGAGATTGAGAAGCAGAACCTGTCCAAATTTCACTCCCTTGTGCAAACTTTTCTGGACTCTTGTGGACCGGACCGTAGCAGCAGTTTGAGAAAGGTGATGGCAGAGATGGTAGGGGATGGAAAATTAAACTGGGGGAGAGTGGTATCCCTCTTTGCGTTCACCGGAGTGCTGGTGGGCGAGCTCCATTCCCGAGGGGAAGGGAAGGACTGCTGCAGGAGACTGGCGGAGACGATAGCCGACTACCTGGGGGTGGAGAAACAAGACTGGCTGTTGCAAAATGAAGGATGGGTAAGTGCAGTCTTTCTCATTACTTGGGGCCTGAAATTCTCTTAAGTATGAGTGTAGAATGATCAACGCGCTTAGGTTATTTGCTGGTAAAATCCATTGTCGTGAAAACAAAATGTACACGTAGGATGATGTGATGCATTATAGAAGAATTTGTAAGGAAACCTTCGCTTAGCGACATGGGGATATTTTGCATTCCTGCCTGGCTGGTTTATTGCGAGAGAGCCTCTTGGTCTTTATAGTGACCATTTTTTTCTACTGGTTAGAATTTGAGTTTCTGACTAGATGTGCAGCTGCATGAAAAACATTAACTGAATGAGACTGCAAATGTCTGCAGTTTTTGTGTGTCGATGCCTTTAGCAGAGGTGTCTAATTCGGTTACATTGTAGCCAGCGCTAGTTGGTTATAAGGACTTGGTTTAACGGTTATGTATCAGATGTTTGTTTTATGGATACATTGTTAAAATCATATGATGTTTAAAAATCAAATCAAGCTACTTGCAGTCTACAAACAGTTTCGGTCTCAAAAATTATGCCCTACTCCTATTGCATGATTAAAGGTGGAAATTGCATTAGATACAAAATGGTGCATAATTCTTTAAAATCCTCAGAACTCGTGTATAAACACCTAGTTACTACTTATGCTTTTGATAGGGTAGTTCAGGTTACTTCGAAAGATATTTTGCTGAGGTTTTCGTGTCTGTAACTATTAGACATATTCGTTGTCAAACCAAATGACTAACGCATCAGCACTGAGTCTCAGGGCAGCCATATGATGCCCTAGCGCTGAAATATATAAATATATTTAAATATATTTTCTTACCGTCTGCTTCCTATTATAGAGTGCAGTGAAGCACTTTGGGAAATGAAGTTTTTTTCAGAGTGCCCAATTTATGCTTGTTTCAGAGTAAAGATATATTTTTAATCTGCACCCTAGCCCCTTTGTCCACTGTTTGTAGACTCGCGTTAAATGACGTTTAAGTCAATTAAATGTCCAGTTACCAGTATTATACCCGCGGCTATGGGTGTCTCTGTAATCAGCACCCATGTCATCAACGTAACTATGCGCTTAGGTGATTTAAATGTAAAAAGAGCTTGTGATTAGCTGTCATTAAAGTGTGTTATGGTATGCCGATCGTGTTTATGTCCGTCGTCAAAAAAAGGCACCGTGGAAGCCATCTGGGTATTAGTGCTTCCCACAGTGTATATGGACTTGCTTTCGTCTCTGAACTGGTGTCAGTAGGCCATTTAGCTCATTTTCTGTTTTCTTCTGTACAGGACGGATTCTGCAAGTTTTTTCACAGCTCAAGAGGACAAAATCACGAGTCAGCCATGAAGACGGCGCTGTTCGCCGCTGCCGGGGTGGGCATTGCGGGTATAACGTTCCTGTTCGTGCGCTGACGCCTTCTACGCTTTCACTTCCATAATTAAAACAGGACAACCTTGCAAATTATAGCTGCAAAAGATAGTATGTGATACAGATCCGTAAGTGAGGTATTCTGATTGTACGCCTGGGCTGGTGGGACCTCGTACCGAGACCCCCGCGGATGTGCCCTTCAATGCTAGTCACCTATGACTGGGATGTTGACTGAAAGAGTTCCAGTTTGCGAAGCGCATCACGTGGAACGTGTCCTACAATGGCTCATCATTAAATCGTGATTCTTAGGAATGACTGAAAGAATGAAAATAAGCGGGTGTGGGCGAAATATTTCACTTTTCACTCATTGAATAATAATTTAAATTAATCAACACATTTGTTCTTGGTGATCGGCTAATTTGGCTATGTAAGAAGAATTGATTTTGATTAAAATTTCTGCTGTTATTAGTTTAACGAGAAACCAGTTAAAAGTAACGTTTGATTATCACGAAAACACTTATGATGTTGGCGTGAGGTAGTCGGTTTGTTCAGATGTGAATCATTCAGTCAGCATGTCAGTCAGAGCCGAGTCTCCCTTCCTCTGAGACTCCAGCCGGTCTTATGGTTCTCCGTAAGAGACGCCTGACTGAATTTTGGCCCAATGTGACTATGCATTTATGCTTGCCTTGGCACAGCGGATTTAAGAGATTCATTGTCAAACATATATCTTGCACCGTGGATGAAACATTTCTGTATTAAAGCATTTGTAACGTATTGTCAAAACACTACTAAGCACGGTTGGTATATTAGGTTATTCTCAGATGAAGACCCACCTACTCACTGCGTATGGAATACCTGTCTTTCAAATGGCTGTTGGTAAGAAAGGTTCAAGTAATTGTTCAAGTAATTTATAAATTTAATATATTTATATTAAAATAAATTAACCTGAAGTTCCAAGTTTAATGCCATAGTTATTTCCTGCCATAACACAAACTTTGACTTGCTGGACTCTTAACGGACAAAAGAAATGGCATTCTCTGAAGGTGACATTCTAACATTCTCTGAAGGTGCTAACTTGATTTTCAAGCTTTTGTGTTTTTCTGTCTCACCACTTTTAAACCTTTCTATGATTAAGTTGAATTTGTAAAGGTGATTCCTGATGATTCTATTTTTAAATCAATTTATTTATTAAACCATTTCTTAATAAAAGATGAAATACTCTGGAAAAAACTTTGCATTTCTTCATCTTTCAGTGTGCGTTTAAAATATAAAGCGGCTAAGCTTCTTGCTAGAACATGTAACTAAGATCAGTTTGACCGCATGTTAGGTCTGTTTTACAATGTGGCTGCTGTTGAATTTCCATCTCAGATGGCATTACCTCTTTGGCCCGTCACTGAGGGATACTAAATTACATTATTTATATTGATACTTTTAGCACTGGAGAACCTTCCTGACTCTGCTACTATAAAAAGTACTTAGAGCTTTGTTCTCTCTCCCTAAACCACCATGTATGAAGCCACAGACTCTGCTCCGTTACCTTGTCATTCTTGGATTTTCACCCTTTTTAATTCCCCTGGATTTTCCTCAGGATTCTGAACTGGGCATTTATCCTTTGTCCGGCGCTGTGTCTAGTTCCTTTATGGAAAATGGAAACGCAGCTTCGCTTTGTGTTTAAGACGTCAGAGGTATCTACATCAAATTTTGCCCACATTCTCTTGTTTGTATTACTGACTAGTTGGCAATGTACATATCTACAGTGTTATATCTTCAGATAGTTACATTATACAATGAATATTAACTGCAAAGGGGTTGAACCTTTTAAGTGGCTGTCAAAATAGAGGTATTTTGACATATTCGTCCTTGACCCTGCTGACCTAGGTTGCATGCCTTGGTCGTTGGTGATGAAGTTGCAACAGCACCGACAGGCTCCCTTTACATGATTTGGAAATTAATGTGATTTCCTTTTCGAAGCATGCAAAAAAGTTAACCGCATAATGACTAACAGATTTTGCAGCATTAGCCAGCATTAAGTTCCCGATCTCATTTTTAGCCACATTTTCGCTGCTTTGGACAAATGACCATATAAAGAGTTTGATGCCGTGGAAATGGTTTCACTTATTTTAGTTCTTTCTTGCCAGATGTTGGCTTTCAGCATATACCTTAAACCTGAGCTACACGTGTATTGTGTATTGTGCTTGGACTGGACAGCATTTCAGTAATGTCTCCTGCCTGGAGTGAATTCTGGATGGATTCAGACTTGGACAATCTCCATACAACAAAACTTTTGGAAAATGTTAGCTGATTAGTTAATGGAGTTTACCTTTGGTCACCTTTTAGGTTGTGCAACTATTGAGTGTTTATTTCTGTTGTGGTGAGTGGCTCAGTGGGCTGTGTCTCTGTGCCTGTGATCAGAATATTGACCAGTTTGAGCTCCAGCCTCGGCAGAACAGTCACATGTCCATGGGCCCTTGAGTAAGGCCCTTAACCCCCAGCTACAGGGGTGCTGCACGTTGGCTGACCCTGCGCTGTGAGGAGAGTAAGATGGGGTAGGTAAAGAGAAGCATCCCAATGTACTTGTGCAAAGGGCAAATAAACCACGCTGCTTGTATTTCAGAGGAGCGGGTATTTGCAGATGGTCATTTACTTTCAATCTATGAAGAATTGAGAAACTAAAATCTGTGTCTGTGTGCTGATGGAATATGTTCTGTGAGGCAAATGCAGGCTCCTTAACGTATTTTCCCCAATACTGCTAAGAAACCACCCTAGTGACTTCATAATGATTGAAATAGCTGTGGCTAAGCACTACTTCCACAGTTGGTGGTCTTAAAATTGGCAACGCAAATGAGGATGTCAAGCATCCTCCTTAGGACAGCGTCCTGATTTACCAACGGTGTATAAAAGATGGTCTAAGGCGTATCCGAATCTGTTTGGTTGAAACCTCAAATATTATCCTGTTGTTGACACTGAGGGTGATGCTGGCACCTTGTACCGATGGGGGTGGTGGTTCAGATCCCACCAACAGTCTGTGTACAAAGTTTGCATATTCCTCCCTATGTTGTGTGAGTTTATGTCCATGGATGGGTTTTTATTTTGGTATTCAGAACTAATTGCTTGCTGACGCTGTGCACTGGGTGGGCATTTATTCAAATGGGCACTCTTCATTTCGAGGGATCTTGTAATCTTTCATAGGCGTGAGGAAAACTATTACTGGCCGGAATATGTCTGACAAAGTCTGCCTATGACCAAATAAAATTAAATAAAACTTCTTTGTTTCTGACCCTTCCGTGGAACCTTCTCATAGATACCTCTGCATGTAAATTATAGACCTGATGTTTCAATGAGCTAATTTTCCACAAAGAATGAAAGGTTGAATAAAACAGGTAAGGTGAACTGAGGACCGTTACCCAATACAGAGGTCCAAACCTTAGTTTCTCCATTAGGGCTTCTTGTGTAACTGTGAAAGATCCCATCTCCCTATGAAACCAAATCCGATGGTTTAAAGCCATAGGAGGCAAGACGGTCTGCAGTAATTGATCGCTACAAAGTGTTGTCCATCCAAACCACATGGTCAAATGGAAAAAGCAAATGGGTTTTCGGAGAATAAACCCTAACCCTGAGATTGGGATGTTCCAGACAGGACAAGCATCACCAGTCAGCTTACAGTCCATCTAAAGCGATGGAACAAAAGTGCCCATAAAGACATGGTGTGGTAGAGGTTGTCTAAAGTAACTGCATTTGAGTCACTGCATGACCTGTACCACTTAAAGGTACCATATCTGTACCTATAAGTGTTTGCACAGCTCACTTCTAAAAAGGGGAGCAAAACAGCCAGTCTCACTCAAAGCTCTGTACTCTTGGGGCTTTTTGTCAAGGTAATCTCTTCCATCTTCACCTCAAAGCTTTTTTCCCCTCTACATTTTTTCTGTATCCATGTTTGTCATTTCAACCTAGTAAGGGCTTGCAAGTCACGATGCAAAACATGGAGGTCACCAAAAGTACAAGGAAAGCCTGCTTATGTCAGCAAGGACATCTTTGTGTGGTCTTCAGTACCTGGCTTTCGGGACAGACAGCACAGATAACGGACATGATTTTTTCCATATGAACAATGATCTCTTTTAGCCTTGCAGTCTGATCCTTTTTGTTGTGGTGAAGGTGCATGTAACTGATCTAGCACTGGCAATGTGGTCTATGCCTTTTGAAGTCTGCAGGATGATTGCCCTCATTTCTACCTTTTATGCTGCTTTTTTAAATAGTGCTTCCCTTGTTCTCCTCCAGCCTGCAGTCTTTTGGCAAGATGATGTGCAAATGCCTGAGTCCTGAAAATCGTTTGCTCATTTTACTTGCTTTATGTGCGAATCTATCAGCAGACGTATGCCGTTATGGTGTTTTAGCGCGTTTTCCATAGCTCTGCTGGGCTTTACATAGCTCATTGTGGTTCTTCATGCAAACATGCAGACCAGAAATATAAGACTGACTTCTGCATATCTGGGATACAGTTTTCTGAGTAGTATTTTTCAGTTCAATTCAATTTAATTTGTATAGCACATTTTCACAATATTACATTGTCTCAAAGTGCCCAAACACCCCCAATGAGCAAGCCTGAGGCGACAGTGGCACAGAAAATCTCCCTAGAACGGAAAAAACCTTTGGAGGAACCAGCCTATCCTCCAGGGGCCAGTGGAAGTAGTAGTAGTGAGCAAGCTTAGAAACTCCCCCCTCATCTTTTTATCTCTGTTTTTAGATATTGCTCTTGTTTACTGGTGTTTCCTGGCAAACCTAAGCCAACATTTATAGATATTGGGATTCTTTGATTCATTCATTGGGGGAAAATGGGCAGGAAGATTACATTTTAAGAGGATTTTGTTAAAGGAGGCGCTGCATACATTTGCCATGGCTGGCTGGATGAACGGGCCACTCAGCGTTAACTGCCTGCCTGTCTGTCTGATGTGGCCTGATTGGTTATCTAGACAGATGCTTTTGTCTCTGCCTTTGTTATCAGTAATGCGGAGCATGTTGCCACGGAGATAAACTAAATACACAGCTTGTGTTTAGTGACAGAGTGGGGTTAGCGGACATTTTGCTTACTCATACACACATGGGCGGGTGGTGATGTGGCGTGGCGGGGGTCAAACGCCATCATTTTCGGAAAGGAGCTGACAACGCGGTGAGCTCAGCGTCAGATGTTCACCCTGCAAATAGAGCTTGTGGCTGAGTGAGACTCATTCCATTTCTTACAAGTCTCGACAGAGTCCCTCAGTTTGATCCACAGACCTAAACGTCAGTTAATTTGCCTCTGTGTGCACACGGCTGCCCAGACCTTCCGAAGCATATAATCTGGAGATATCTGCACTGCTTCCAACCTCATAATTCACTAATAATAGGCATGCATCCTCTCATAAATTGGTGTTTTGGAGTCCAGTGTTAGTGCCGCAAAGCAGTCTGATGAAACCTGAGCATAATGCCCAGTGGCAGGCTGCTATGAAGGGCCGGCATCCAGGTTTATGTGCCTCTCTGCCTTCCACATTCCACTTCTTGTCAGTTTTGTTCGCCAGTGGAATCTTGTTCCAGTTTAGGAGTTGAATCATAAACGTGTAACTCCAGCGTGCAGGCAGATAGCAGGAAGGAGAGTGGCCCTTCGCTGACAGTCTCCATTGTTTCACCTGATGTTTGTGTCTTGGCGGCCCGTTTGCATGAGAGCTACGCCAGATAGCAGGTTGGTTCTCAAGCGGAGAGATGAGACTTGGGTAGCAGGTTATATTTACTGGTACAGGCTGCCTGTAAAATACAGCCTTGAAATGTTCCCCTTATGACTTACTCAGTGCTCCTGTGGTGACGGTGAGGCCGTTTAATGAAAAGATGAGTATATAACCTCCGTCACGTGGGTGTTTTGGAGACCACTGATTGAGTAAATGGATTTTTCTGAAACGGCTGTTTGGTAGAGGCCCTCTCAGCAGACGCACATGATTGGCATTGTTATGCGTGGGGTGGGGTGGGGGGGGGGGGGGGATTTTGTCTAGATGTCCAGATTTGCTCCCAGGAATGGAAAGGCCTCTGTCTCTGAAAGCTGCAGCCCAGCCCTCAGCTCCATGGGAGCCGGTGCAAGTCCTAACAGCCAAGTGTAGCATTAGCATTATGTCAGCTCACCAGCGACGCCCAGTCCGAAACCCTGGACCCCAATCGGACTGGGGTCAGCTGTGTGATGTAATTTCTAACGCTGTCCGTTTATAGCTTGGCCATTGACTTGGTCGAGACCAAGCAGGAACGACATCCCTGTTGGCATTTCAAACATCCTTTACTCTGTTCTTTTCAGATCCCTGTGCCGTTTATGCTAATGGGGATGACATGACACCACTGAGATTGTATTTCCTCCAGATCCTGGCCTCCGCTCACCCCAGTGTCAACCAGGGCCTGTACCCTGCCAAAAGCGATGACAGAGATAGGGACGCAAAGCGATTAATCTCTCGTGGGCAGATTCTAATCTTACCTTCTCATTGCACACTGAGCCATTTATAGCCGGCTACTGTTAGTGCAGACATTTGAATCTCCAGCGACTCCCTTCATCACGTCGGCTCCTCCGGTGTGTCTAGTCATTGTTGGGTCTGTCAGATGCACATGACTTGAAGAGCCACTCTGAAGCTCAGATTCACCCTGTGACATCAGGATACCACAGCTAGCAAGCATTTTGCAACTTTCTAACATGTTAAAAATAACCCAGAACAAAGGTTTATCGATACCTCTGAAAGCCCTGGCCTGGCTTCAAAAAGCTTTAGGGCCTTGACATTACAGATTCTGCAATCTCTATTAAGCTATATTTTCTCGTCACAGCGTCTAATTAAAATTGCAGCCAAACTCCAGTGTATTTTCTTTTTCTGTAGAACACATTGAATATATGGGAGAATGGCTAATTTACTTGTGAGTGTGCTATCATTCTGTGGCAGCAGGTGGCATGTTGAGTGCTGAGAAGGGTGTGTAGCTGGGAGGTTGTTGGTTCAAGTCTTAGAGGGGACTGGTACACTTCTATGTATGTGTTACTCATTCTCTGTGATCCGTCCTTATTCTTGCCTGACCTATTGCAGACCTTGTGCACAACAAGAGCTCTAGCAAAACATCCAGCGTAATCACACTGTGAACGACATGGAGAGTCTGATGAGTTTGTTCTCACCAGGCTGAAACGTGACCCGTCTAATTTTTAGTCATTGTGACTATGAAATACTAGCCTGTCCATATCTGGTTTTTAAATGTTGATACCATTTTGACCTTGTACCCTGATCCACAGCAGTGTATGAACAGGCTAAATAACGACAGTGACATATAGTCGAAATGCACAATAACTAATTGTTTTGACTGTGGATTTCTTTCTTTTCTAGCATGATGAATTTGTGTTAGTGGTTTCTCTGCTTATGTGACTGTCTGTGGTATTTTGTTTGTGCTGAAGCCTTAAGGCTCTATGCATATACCATGGGGGTAAAAAGATAGGCTTTACCAGTAATGGCCCAGTAATGAAAAACAGACACACTCTGCAGAGTCCAAATTGCCAAATATATTCAGCTGAAATCTTTTTCCCCCTTCCCTTGTTCTGAGAAAATGGTTCTATTGTTTTATTCAGCACTAGGACACCCTAGGCCAGAGGAATACGATAGAATAACCTAGATATTCTTTGAAATCATTGTCTCACTTACCATAGATGCTACAAACAATGAATCTGTTTGTGATGTTGGTTATCAATGACAATAGTGAATGAAAATGACCTCATTTCCTGTGGGGGTGTGGATATTGTGCACAAACAATCAAGATCATTGTTGTAAGACAAATGTGTTTTGTTTCTACTTTTCCACAGCGTGATATATTTCCTTTTATGGATTTCAATATTAGGAACATATCACAAAAGTAAACCTATTACATGTTTACCAGGAATCAGTAAGAGATTATTAAAAGGGATTTAAACACTGGATTCCTTAAGCTCTAATCCAGTTCTGCATTATGCTACATCTGCTCTAGATTCCACAAACTATAGGTAGTGCTTGAGTGGAAGAGCTGAAAATCTGTTTTATCCATCTTCTTATGTTTTGTTGTTTTTTTCCCCCCCAGATTGACAGGATGAAAACCAGGCTGTGTGTGTGGTAAGCTAGTCAGCTGAGTGTAAATGGGTGTTATTTTAGGACAAAAACAAGGGGGTTGACTGACTGGTGAGATCCAAAAGCAAGCACAGCAGTAAAAACAAGCCTGTTCAGGAATAAGGCTTGCTGACCTCATTCATTCCATTCTCCCTATGTCATTGCAGCTGGACAACATCTAAAGGTACGTGAAACTGTAGAACTGCCAAATTCACACAACCCCTTATTTTTAGCCTATACCTGTTGGGGTGAGTGGTGTGTAATTGAGAAAGCAGGGTCAGCCTGTCCATGGAGCGGTAGGGGGGTTAGGGACCTTGTTCAGGAGCCTGATAGAGACTCACTCTGCCAACCTCGGGATTCAAACCAGTGACCTTCCATTCACAGTGTCCCAACCTTCTGAGCCACACACAACTCTTACAAAAAATAAGACTTTGGACCTCAACGATCATTAACTAAAAAGGGTTCTCTTCAAAAATGTGTCCATGTGAGCCTTGCTTTACTTACTGTTGTTCAGGTATGTTAGCATAATGCAGTATCTTGCTTATATAAGGAAGGGTAACTGGCAATGGCTAAAACTACCGTGCCATGACACAGCTAAAGACATTCCACTGGAGATTGTTCGGATAAATCAACTAGTTTTCCTATCGTGTAAACTGTCATTTTCATTTTGATCGTGACGATAAAACAAGAGATGCAGGATCCTTGCAGGATACAGGCAATGATGGTAATTTGCAGAGGAAGATGACGGAGTTGATCAGCAATCCACACTCTGTAGACTCTGTAGTGCTGCAGATGCTTTTGCTGTATCGTGACCCACTGCCCTACTGGGCTGCATCCTAGTGGTATCGGTGCTCAAAGTGGGGGGAAAGCAAGTGCTGGTACTCCCCTTGTTATTCAGTGCCAGGTGCTGGTACTCCCCTTGTTATTCAGTGCCAGGTGCTGGTACTCCCCGTGTTATTCAGTGCCAGGTGCTGGTACTCCCCTTGTTATTCAGTACCAGCAGATATTGAGAGATGCCGGTACTCTGAAGAGAGAAGGAGTGAGGTGCTGGTACTGCGTACCACTGAGTACCGGCCCACGTCGAGCACTGGCTGGTATTGTGCTGTTTTTACTCTCTGCTATGCATTTGCGTACAGATGGAAATCGTGATTGTTTTCAAGAAATCGAATATTTCGATTTTGTTCAACTAAAAGATTCATTCAGTATCGTTCATTGATTTGCTCACTTGAGACACCCCTAGAGGTAACCCTTTAATATTTTTATGTCAGTGTTTAATAAAACGGTCTTTATGATCTTACGTATCATTACACATTTTGCTGAATGTTTATTTGCCCGGCTGACTCTTTCAGGCTCATGCATATCATCACACCAGTGGGCGGAATTAGTCGGAGTACCGCAGGAAATTAACCAATTGGTGCTGACCGAAATCATTTCTTTCTCTTGCGAACAGTACAAATACATGTTGTATATCGAGCGCCAAAGGGAGAAGCCTTCGTGCCGTACGAGTACAGACGTTGGTCAGTTAAAACGTTCAGTCAGGTTATATGAGTCACTGCCCTTGATGAATACTGTTGCACTTTAGTAACCTTTATATTACATCGTTATAAAACGTGTTTCATTCGCTTTAAGCAGAAACCGAGCAATAGTGACACATTCATTCTGGCACGGCTTAAGATTTAAGCCAAAACTTAAACCTTGCAGTCTGAAACAATCGATTTTTATTTTATGGAACATAAAATAGCTACGACATTTATTTAGGAAGCCCTAATACATAATCATGCTCAGTCATAGCTTAAATGTACTTGGGTAGTTTTCAGTTGATGCATTGTGAGAAATATGTTCACATTTTAAATGGACGCATTGTATTTCCAAGGCTTTCCACCAGACGGCGCAACTGTAGCTCATAAAAAGCCGGTCACATCAGCCACGTATACAGCACCGTGTCACTACAAGCATATCACACATTGCTTGTCATGCACGCGTTTGTGTGTTACGGATGTGATTCTTGCAGCATAATTTGTAATTCAGTTTTAGTAGCTATTAATAAAAGCTAGAATAAAATGATTCTGATATTAATCGTATAATGGGTTCACAGCGACCTCTATCAGCGTTTACGTGTAATGACTACTTTAGTGTAATAAAAATTCTACTGGTGCTACTGGTTTTAAGAAATGTCGTATAATTACACTTTCTGGTGTGAACAAAATACCGAATTTGTGAAGAAAGCCTTAATATGAGAGTTAATTTTTCAGAAAAAGACGCAGTAAAGACGTTTTTCTTACATATTCACCCAGCATGAATTGCTAATATGGCGAAGGTGTTGCGTGCATGGGTTTCCAAATAAAACTAAAGGCAAATGTATGACCGTTAATGAAACGTGAGTCATATAAGCCAAATCTAGAGGATGTAATGTAATCATTATGAAAGGACGTCCACTGGACTGCAAGGGCAAAAACCTTTTACCCAACAGGATTCTATCATTCTGTCAACATACTTATTGCAGTCAGGAACTGCAGCTTTCGGAAATATGCCGGTGACTGTATTTCTATGGGCAGGAAATTAACGGGCGCGGAAGCAAGTGTGACATTTGGCAGGATGTGAGCGGGGGCATGAACGGCTCCTGTTTCAGCGGCGCTGTAGACCTGACCATGACACTGTTCTGCTCGACAGGATCAGGTGATTTGAAAAAGTATAAGAAAACAGACAATTATTTGAGCCATCTTTGTTATACAAATCAAATCTACTTTCATTGCCTGCTCTGCATAAGCTGAACATGAAGTTAATCTTCAGAAAACTCTCAAAATTACCACTGGCTATTTAAGTACTGCCAAACAAAACAAAACAAAAAAAACATGATGTCATTTATGTTTAGCTTTTGCAGCTATAGCTTGGACCAAGGCATTCATCATGTGCCCATGTGTTTCTGTTTGGTACTGACCTAATTTTTTCTCTTCCTGGGCTGATGTAGCCTTTTTCATAATTCAGTCCGGAACGTCTGTCGCCACTCTGGGACACAAGCATGTAAATTAGGGTTAAATGCAAATAATGCAGACGCTGACCAATATTTGGCTGATATCAAGATGGGAAGTGAAAACCATGAATGAAGCCATGTCAGCTGACTGACCGAGGCCCTCAAAGTGTAAATGGTTAACCCTGTGCTTGCCGATTTCTTTGCAGAGAACTGAGAATCATGCAGCACAGACTGTTTGCTTGTATGGAGCACCGAGACCCACTTTTGGGTCTTGTTGCTGGAGAGCTTCCCATATCGCACATTCTGTGGAGCACATGTCACCCTCTGGGGCAGTGTGGCCGAGCTTGGCAGCTGGCCAGTGGATGTGAGACGGGAGACAGACGAGTGTCATCTCAGTGTCTCACACGCCATGCTTTCCATGTAGGCTTAATGACTCATTAAGCCCACTGCTGTGGACTGAACTGCTTCACGCCCACACTGGGTTGGCAGCAAAATTGAATGTTTTCATCCAGACGGTCCATTAAAACTTTTGCTGAAAGGCTGAAAGTAGTGGCCTGCCTTTCCACCAGCTGTGAGGTGATTTATTTGAGCCCTTGTATTTGGTGGGGTGAAGTTTGTCATGCATTTCCCAGAAGAAACCCATCATCTGTCTTGTGGCACAAGTCAACCTGCAACTCGGTGCCAATGAGTAAAAATCGGTAAGAATGTAACCATGAGACCGTTCACCAGTCCTGGTGGAACTCCTGGGTCATTATTACTATGATTATAACTCTGGTCAAAGAGATTACAGTCTATTTGACTACAAGAAATGTGCACATTACACTGTCAGAAATAAGGGTAAAAACTTGCACCTTTGCTTGTCACTGGGGTTGTCCCCTTGAAGGTCTGCCAATTGTACCCTTAGCTGTAGATAAATGTACCTTTTAAGGTACAGAAATACTCTGAGGAATATTTATGTACAATTGATTGTACATTCATGCTGTCTGGACCATTGGGATGCTCCTCAGAGTCCATTTCTGTACCTTAAAAGGTACAATTACAAGGGTACAGAAAAATGACAATTTTTTTCTCTTTTTTCTAAGAGTATATACGGTCACTATTACTGTTGTGAGATGTGAGCTATTGGTCACATAAGTCATAATGGTTAGGAGAGCCAAGCTTTCAATAGAGGAGTCAGGGTTAGACTTGTTAGGCATGTCAGGATCAGAAGATGGAAAAAAAGCCAATTAAAGGAGGATCTGATAGTTGAATGTGTAGAGAAATTGAAGTCAAGGAGAATTTTCAGAGACAAAAGGGAGAAATGGGTATATACAGGAGATAATCAAATGGTGCAAAGTCAGTATTCAGTCCAAAACGTGAAAGGTTTGCTATACCTAATTAGCTCTAACATGGTTATGGAGTCTTATGCAACAATTTAAACAAACTCGTTTGAGGAAGATCAAAACTAATGTACATAAAAAGATGTCCCTGCTGAGGTAGCCATGTTCAGAACAATCTGTCTCTGTTATAATGAATACAGCCTGGAGCCCTAACATTAGCAAATACAAACCCATCACAACGGAGGTAGCGGGACTGAGTGTGACAGCTAAAGGTTTATCTGCCTGTAAAATTGCACAGAGGTGAGGTCTGTTTATGCTGTCTGCAAACACTAGGCAGTACGTGTAAATATAGACTGAGGCCATTAGTGAAGCAGGGCTGTCCTGATTTGCACTTTGTCTCAGACTATCACTTCCTGTATAAATGTATACAAAATATATGCAGATCAGCTCGCTCGTACAAGAAAAGGTATTCTTGTTATACACACTTAATGTAAATGTGTGGTTAAGGTTTATTATACACATAATAGCGCCGATTCAGTTTTAAACCGACCATTTAGTCCCTCCCTGCCATTAAAATTAAGATTTTGTTTCCTTTTCTCTTTTTGGCTTAATTCCGGTAAATGCTTGATTTTAGAAGCAGTCTTTTGAGGACACATGTACCGTGCCCGCTTTTCCCGGGGCGTCCAGCCCTGCGCTATAATGTGGCGGCTTCGCAGAAGCGGCTCCTGTCAGCCCGACGGTGCTGCAGCGTGATGGCGTAGGCTGTTTGTCAGACGGAGCAAATCACGCTACACATGAAATGACACTAGGTTTGGGAAATGCCACGCCATTACGTTCTGTAGCATACTTTGCGAAGTCGTCTACCTGGCTGACATGCAGTGACGCTGCTCCTGTCGCCAGGAAAGAGCAGGGACTGCCTGTCTGGTTATTTTCCACTAAGCTCCGACCTCCTGTCTCATGCCAGAGAGAAAATGCGGAGAGAGCTGTGCTTTCGGCTCCTACATTAATATCCACGCACTGCCGGTTTTAGCACAGCTCTGGGTGTGCCGTTTTAGTCTAAGGAAACAGTTTTAATAAGCGGCGTCTTAAATTAAAATAATTTGTAGCTGCCGGTTATGTATCAAATTATTCCTGAAGATAAACTGACTCGCCAACACATGTATCCATTTCAAGCGAAAGTCAGAGCAAATCCATATTTTAACCATCGTTATTAATTCCCAGAAAAGAAAACGGACAAAATTAGGCATAGTAGTTACTCCACAAAGTGCTGATTACTCGTCTAAATTTTTTACAGTCTAGAATGTGAGAAACTTAGAAATAATGGCACCTTCGTTTGTCATTTTCATCTTTATTTGATAACGGGCAGGAAATGCAGAACAGCCACCTGTTGTTTCAGTCCCGGATTAGGCCAACAAAGGTCTTTCTGCACAGTGGTCTCTGAGTTTGGGCTGGAAAAGGCTGCAGCCTGAGAAAATGCCAACTTTGTTTTGGAAAGAGGCTAGTTGCCCTTTTTATTTGTGGAAATATATGCAGGCGCTACCTATCTGATAAGGGAGTGGAAAAGCAAGCATGCTGGAAATAAACAGGGTGGGTGCTGGACGTTTGACCTGAGTTAATTTAATTTTATTAGATGAGACTTTTTTGGAGATATAGAGCAGACTGGGCAATTATAAAAATAGTATGCAGCCTTACTGTCTTCATTTGCTGGCTCTTTTGTAAGCTCACCAAGATTAGGCCTGCTGCTGTGGATGTTAAGTATTAACACTCTGTGACAGACTGCTATGTCGCAAGTCTGGCCTACAACTTCGAAATCGTTCATTCATTCATTTGGAAACAGCCAGGGGCCCTAATATTAGCAAATCCCATCACAGCGGAGGCAGTGGGACTGAGTGTGACAGGTTTATCTGCCTGTAAAATTGCACAGAGGTGAGGTTGTATTATGCTGTCTGCAAACACTAGGCAGTACGTGTAAATATAGACTGTGGCCATTAGTGAAGCAGGGCTGTCCTGATATGCACTTTGTCTCAGACTATCATTTCCTGTATAAATGTATACAAAATATATGCAGATTGGCTCGTTCATGCAAGAAAAGGTATTCTTGTTCCACCAATTTAATTGAAAAGTTTAAAAGCACCAATGGAGTGACTGGCATTCTGAGCCAAAAGGGTTACCACAGCATTTTGCAGTGCCATGCAACACCCTCTGGTCTGCATGTAGTCGGTTAGGGGTTCGTCCTAAAGCAAGGCAATAACCCAAAACATACGTACCTCCAGGCTATGTCAGAGCTAATATAAAAGAAAACAACAAGATGGTACTCCTTAAAAACATGGAAGGGCCAGCACAGTCTCCAGACTTAAACCCCACTGAGCTGGTTAGGGATGAACTGGGTAGAAGGATGAAAGCAAAACAACCTACAAGTGCAGCACATTCATGGGTACCTCTGCAGTAGAGTTGGGAAGAACTTTCTGACAAAAATTTGATATTCCTTGTACAAAGAATGCTGTGTGTGTCTGGTTGTTATATCGGCAAAAGGTGGCTACTTTGAGTCTAAAATTTAAATACAGTTTGTAAGCTAAATGATTTCTTGACTTCTTTTAAATTGCTATAGTTTATTTGCCCTATGCCTTAATTACACTTCACATTGATACTTAAAGCCAACATACATTTCCATAAAACTGGAAAAACTGAGGGGCTCCATCCGTCTGTCCTATCAATCTAATCTTTAATAGTAATAATACATACATACAACACCAAACCATTTTAGACAGTACTGGTTGGTGTTACTTTAGCACCTTTTGCGAAGAGGGCATTGCCCCAAAGCCACACAACACACTCCTTAGAAGCTGTTTTCATAACTGACTCACTTGTCGTTTTGTAAGCTTGTTTCCTGACCTTTTTTCATGCAATCAACTCAGGGTTAATAGGGGAGTGGGGACACTTACTGGAAGTACATCTGTTAATATTTGCTCTACTATTTTACGGGGAAAGCTGCTAGGCTGTTAGACTGAATGTAATGATGCTTCATGAACCATTTGCTGTATTTTTTGACCCCACTAGATGGTGCTTTTGGTTTGCTTTGAGCCCTTTTTTGAACAGAGGGCACCATCTATTGAGTGAAAATGATAGCAAATGTTTCATGAATTGTCATTTTGTCCATCAGAATAGCCTTCAAAAAGGTTATCGATACAGGTTTTGCCCATTGAATATTGAATTTGATCATTTTCTTGACAGCATAGTGATCCTCCAAGCTTGTGTCGATTCAGCACCAAAAGAAGCTCAGAATAAATACAGAACTAACCATCCTGTGCAAGCTAAATTGATATAACAGGGTAACCCCTGGTCCGTATATAACCTCACTGTAATGAGGAAAGTCAAACACGATTTGTTAGTCAAAGTGGAAAGAAATCAGACCTGTTTCACTCTGTTACCAGTTAAAAGTTTAAAGTGTTACAATGACAGTGCTTTCTGCTTGTGGACAAATGTTACAGCCACTATAAAGGGGAAATATTAACCAAACCTTGTCTTGTATGTTGTAAGCAGGTTCTGGCATAGCCAAAGTTCATGACTGAAGTGAACAATTGTCCCTATATCGGCGAAGATATGGCATGAAGCTGATGCCAATACTCATAAAAAAAATCTGACAACACAAGCAGTTGATCCTGGGATTATGGCACTATTTGTGTGTGTATTTGTCATGTGATGCAGATGCCGATTGCCAAGTGGTTTAAATTTACAAACGTCTCAAAATGGAGTGTTTTTTTGGGGGAGGGGGGTTTCTCTTGAAGCTGTGCTGCTTTTTAAGGCTTTTCTAGTTGGTGTGGAGACAAGAAGAGCCTTGAATGGACACGGTGTCGACTAAGTACCTTCATTGTTCCCAGCTGTAGACATTATTCTTAACTTTCCTCCTCAACCACAAACAGCTGGACCTGCACAGGAATCTTATTTGTCAAAATAGATACCTTTGCTACACTGACATGAGTGAATGGCTGTTTTTCCCCCCCAACTGTTGCTAATTTGGACTTGTGATTCCATAAATAAACAAATCTATTTTCAAGGAACTGGTGTTTAGGGATGTGTAAAAGCAGGAGGGGGGTGATTCATCAGCCACTCAAACAATAGACATCCATTAGGGTTTATCCAAGGTAGCACAAGGCACACAATTGGGGTACGTCCTGGACAGGATTCCAGCCCTTATGGGGCACATACTGTACTACAGACTGCAGGAGGAAACCTGCGAGACACGGGAAGAAGGTGCAAATTCCACACATACAGAGCAGGAATGAGATGTGAAGCCCCCCAGCAGTGGAGGTGTAAGGTAACCGCGCTACCCGTCAAGCCACCATGCTGCCTGCAACACTGGTCACTCACTATTTACTTTAAATGCCCATTAATTCTTTTCACTAAGACTTTGCCCTCTGCTGGCTATTAGAAAAGGGCAGCCCTCCTTTCCCGGGAAAACCTTTTCAGAGAACTCTACTTTGGTGAGGACCCATGCAAAGCAAGCTGTGGTGGCACAGTGTGCAGGAAGGTCACAGCTTACCTTTCACACCTCCAGAAAATGTGCCAGCGTGCAAACTGGCATGTGACACTATGGCAGGGCCGTGCAGCTCAGGGCTGACGGGCTGCAGCAGGTGGAAATCGTAAATACTGCTGGGCAGCCTGCCAGGCCCTAGAGGGACCGGGCCGCTCCAGCGCTCGCGTTGCCCAGTTTCCAAATGGATGCAGAGCCTGACTGGCTTGGGGGGGGGGGGCTGCTAAACTGCCTCAGTTACTACTAGTGCCCAACCTGGACATTTATTTAGATTGAGTCACATGTTTGGGACGGGGGGGGGGGTTAATGGGACTCACCGTATGAGTCTTAGGCAGCCTAATAAAATGATGTTTAAATGATCTTCATGTTGGTGTAAAACACCTGCACGAGCTATTTGCACACACACACACACGCGCACGCGCACGCGCACGCGCACACGCACACGCACACGCACACACACACCACACATTACATTTTGAAGCAACAAGTAGGAAGAGACAATGAACTAAGAAGAAACAATTAAGAAGAAATGAAGACGGGCTGAAAATGGGCTGTTATGGTAAAAATTTGTTACTGGGAATTTGTCTGAAGTTCAAATATTTCTCGATGTGCCTCAAGCCTTTTTTCGATGGTACTCGTGCTGGGGCCTCGATGTGGTTATTAATTTATACAGCTTGTTTTGGCGTGAATTAAAATACTGGGAGCTGTAATTCATAGGTATTGGTGTATATGAATTATGTTCGATTGAAAAATGAATCACTGCTGATGTTTATGGTGTGGTTTCCACAAACGCTTCTGCATCCTGTTTTGTTTCCTATACAATCTTTTGTAGAGTGAGAACATCCGGAGGATCCTGTTTCATCCACTGCAGGTGCCCTCCAGTGGCAGCGCCTGCCTTAGGGCACCGTTGCCCAAACAGCCTTTCAAAATCATGACGCATGTTGTGTGTCTATAACCAGAACGACGTGTTTTGTCCGGACTGCAGGGATTCGAGGGCATGGTAATTTCAGATGCCTCAGCCGTCGCCCGGGGAACAGCCCAGATTAAGAGCCACACACGGATAACTGTCAGCAGCAGAGGCACACGGGCCTACTATTTTAACCCAAACAAATTTTAGAATTTTGCTAATTGTGTATTATGATGGATTTCTGATTTAAGATCAGCCCCTACCACCTGTCTGCCGGTCGCGTCTTGTCAGGTTGCATCTCCGTCAGCCTGACGTATCCACTAAGACGCTGTGTTTCTCCTGCTCTTTTCCCAGGACTATCCACTTTCAGCCGTGGGAGAACCGCAGCACCGATGCTCTCTGGCTTCAGGTCATGGTGGCTCCAGTTCCGGCATGTTGCGCATTGCTGCTGATTCCCACGTAATCAAGTGAGAGAACTTCCTCACCTGCATTAAGTGGGGGCGGGGGCGGGGGGAGGAGTTTTGCTTTGTCTTCAAACAGAAGGAAAACTGTATGACCTGCAAAAATTGTGCAGATGTAGGGGCTTGCTGTAGAGAAATTCCAGTTCAACCCCATAGCTTTCATAGAGAAGCACCATGACAACCTGTCTCACATTTTGCACTGGGGGGTTGGTTGGGCGGGGACTGTTTACATAACAGTTTATACGTCAGCTGATATGCAATATACTATAAAATATGTATGTGGTGCAATTTATTGGGTCATTCAAAAAGTTTAGACAAATATAAATGCAGATAAAAATATGGCGTGTATGTAAAGATTATTGTTTACAGCCTAAATTGACAAAGCTGCTTAAAAAACTTTGTAAGTCACTTATTTCGGTCAAGTTGTATGGAAAAAAACCCAATAATCTTCCCATAGCAAGGATTGAACTCAAGTGCTGCAACAAATCATGGGTAATACACTGTAAAACTAGTGTCAGTGCAGTGGCACTACGTAGCTGTAGCTGCAGCTCCACGCACTGCGAGCTTAACGACAGATCCCCTACAGGAAGAGCAGGCTGCGTATCACATTTACAGCAAACCGTCTGCCATACGGGGGGACATGATCCAGGTATATAAGATTCTAACAGGTCTGGATGCTGTTCAGCCAAATGGCTACTTTAAATATTAGTTTAAATTAGGGCTGTCAAAATTAACGGGTTAACGCAGATTAATCCATCATCATGATTAATCTGATTTAAATTTTTAACGCAATTAACCCATCTACAGCACAGAATGACTTAAAATCCCTGAAATGTCTCTGTCAACCCATTTCGGACAGTTTTGGTGCGTTCCATTTGCCCTGGGAACTCGTATTTCCAAGTCGGATTCCGAGTTTTGAAGCCAGAAGTGACAACATGCGGGCTCCCGTCTCTTGGAGATCCGAGAAATATCTCGGAGCAGCACAGAGGATCCCCAATTCAGAATCTAAGATGGCTGCGCCCTTTATCAACAGAAGGGAAAGTTGTAGTTTTATACTGTTTAAGCACTACTTCTCATTTGTGGCTCATTAAATCGGCCACACACACTATACCGTCCAACTTATCTGTGGACGTGTTGCTACGGAGTTTTATACGTAAAGCATCGCCCATAATGTGTTATCAACTGATATTGCTAACAATGGCAATTAACCGGGCTAGAATTGGATTTCATGATTAGTCAGATTATTTGTCAGATTTACGGTAGTTCGGGCTAATTGTAAGTGAACGAAGATAAAGACCATTTAAACTGAGGTACCTTAAATCCGACAAGTTGTCCGACTAAGCAAAAAATCTTGCTTTTTGATATGGATCCATGGTATTGCACTTCTGTGGCAAATGGAATGCATCCGACTCATGTTCAAGATGTTCAATAAACATGTTAAGTGCATATATATTCCCTTTTTTCTTTAGTCTGTTTGCTCATGCAAAATGAAATGCGATTAATATAGATTAAAAATGAATGATATTTAATCGTGATTAATCTAAATTAATCCACAGCAACCCTGTGATTAATCTGATTTTAAAATTTTATCGTTTGACAGCACTAGTTTAAATACTAGAACTCGTGGCCATAGGTGGAAAGCAGCGGGAGAACATTTTAAATGGAATTTGAGAAAGCACTTCTTTACACAGCGTGTAGTTAGAGTATGGAGTATAGTGCAGGCTAAAACCCTGGGTTCCTTTAAATCAGAGCTAGATAAGATTTTAACAACTCTGAGCTATTAGTTAAGTTCTCCCCAAATGAGCTTGATGGGCCAGATGGCTTTCTCTCGTTTGTAAATTTCTTAAGTTCTTATACAGCTCGTTATGTGAGTACAGCAAGCCTCCTTTCAGGGAGAAACTGATGCAGTGGCTGTTTTTCAGCCTGGTACGATATTCTCCACTAATGTGTGTCTTAGCGAGAAGTGACACATGCAGGCTGCAGAAAAGGCAGACAGGGTCCCAATAAATAATTTTCTGTGTAGCTATACCGTTACATATTAGTTCTAGTTTTTTTGGTAACTTTGAAATTAAAAAACAGTAAAAGCCTTTGTGTATTTGTTGGGGATTTTATTTATGTTTTTTAGAACAAGAGAACCAATAATAAAATACTAACATTTAAAGGCAAAACAAATTTCCATTAACGTCTTACATGCTACCATGTAACCTAATTTATTCATGCTTGTTTGAAAAAAATACAAATTGTTCATAAAAATATAAAATTAAACAATGACATACAGTTTATTTCTAGTTTTCATGTACCTTTCATTTGTTTTGTCCATGCACACGACTCTAATGGTATATTCTATATTTAAAAAATTAAGACTTAGAGGCGCATGTTCAATTCCATAAAGTATATTTTCCTCTATAGTAAAAGAATAGAAGTACCTCTAACTAAAAAATAAATAAAAATCAGCGGGACAAAAAAAATTGCGCATTTAAGCAAAGAAAGATAATGGAAAAATTACCGCTTAAAATTAAGCAAATGATACTTTAAGTTAGATGCTCATGTACTGCATGTACCATACAAGATTATGCAAATCAAATTCCTTTGCTTTTCCAACACTCACATTGAAATTACACATCACAATAAATATTACATGTCCGCTGAAAAATAAATAATGACCTCATCACTTCACTATGGCAAAATAACACAAAGCAAGCGACATCAGCGCGTGTCGAATGCGGTGGAGAATGTGTCTGTAAAGCACTGCTAGGGCTGAGATTTGCCCACTTTCTGCTGTTACCTTGAGGTAGATAACAATTAGAGAAAAAAAAAAATCAACATTTAACGGCTGCTGATTTCACCACAAGTAAAATGACGGTTTGAATTACAAAATGTGTTTTAGACGATGTTTTTGGGAAGAAAGGCCTAATTTATTAATGTAAGATTTAAGACGTGATGATAAACTTTCAAACAGATAAAAAGGGCAAAAACGTATCAGCTGTGACTTGACCCAGTTCCTTGTAGTGCATTCCCCCCACCCAATGCCCCCTCCCCCAGTAGTGTTTCGGCCCCTCCTTCTGCCATATGACTCCACCGTGGCTTCCTCGTTCCCCCCCCCTTCTCATACCTCTTCTGTGCTGGTTTTTCGGTGTCACATCGTGTGCAAACGGCATGCCAGTTGTTTCCAAATAAGACGTGGTCATAAACTGAGTGCAGCTCAGTCACATACGGATCATAAAAAGGAGGCATAAAAACCAATAATTCAAGTAAGATATCACTACTATTTCAAAATATTTGGGCCATTAATTCAGATGTTTTAAAATGCTACTATAGGTTTTATGGGCGATTTGAGGGGAACACTTTATGGCTGAGGGCGTCAGGGTCGTCTGTATGGACTTCAGGGGAGAATCAGCAGGGCTCTCAAACCGGGGAACTGCCAAGGAGTCCAGCTGCACGTTAAACACAAGCTCTCCATTTCTGGTCACAAAGCCCTCATCCACCTCCACTGCCGCTGGCTCTTGCGCCTCCTCCTTCTTACTGAACAGCCTGTCCAAATAGCTCGTGCAGGTGGTCTCCTTCTGCAGCTGCTCATCCTTCCTCACATCCCAGCAAACTTCGTCAATCAAGCAGCTCTCTTCTCCAGTAATGTCCGCACAGCTAAAGCTCTCCCAGGGCTGGGGCGTCCGGCCTTCCAGCTGGGCCAGGTTCACCAGGCACTTCTCTTCCTTCTCTTGGCTGATGGACTTTGGGACGGGGCTCTTGGTCTCCAGCTGTGAGACAGAGCTGTTCAGTTCATTGAGAAGGCCCACCTCACAGGAATCTGGCTGTAGGCTGAGCTTGATGGTGCCGGCAATGAAGGAGTCAAAGTCAAAGCCTTGGTGCTTCTCCTGCTGCTTGTCCTTCTCAGCAGGATCCTGAGAAGCTTCCTCAAGCGCAATTTGGGCCTTGACCAAGCCGTTTTTCTCGCATTTGGACTTTCCCTTCTTGTCTGCCTTTTCTTTACTCTGTTCCTTCCAGTTGGACAGGTCAATGATGAGCTTGGGCTCGTAGTAATGGTTGACCTCACTGTCACGCCACACCAAGTTATCCAGGTATGAGGGAGAGACAGCTTTGTAGTTGCAGGTGTGTCCACATTCCAGGTCGCAATATTTGTTTTCGTGGTGCTCTTCTGCCTGCCAAGAGAACTCTGAGGCAAAGAAGGAATCAAACACTGGGTCGTCCTGAAATTTCTCCCGGTCCCCATCCTGGTACTTGCGCGGGTCAACCCGAACCTCCTCTTCGTCAGTCACTTCTGACATGGCTCGGGGGTCCAGCTGGACATTGTCTGCTTCATGAGTACTATGCAGATGCCAGTCTTGGTCTGAGAACTGACTGTCATGATATCTGAAAAAGATTTTTTTGAAAACGTCAAAGCCTTGACCACAAAAAACCACACTGTTTTTATGCACATACATACACACATACAAATTATTATTAATATTTTTTTTAACCTGTCCCAGGTGTTGTACACTTGACTGTGGGTCTCATCCATTAGCAAGATGTCATCCACCTCATCCTCAATATGGAAGGGGTGGTTGGCGATGGGCTCGTCTAGCGGGAAGGAGTAGTCACTCATGTAGGGGTGGGCTAAGGCCTCTTCAGCCGTAAGGCGGTCCATGGGATTGAAAGTCAAGATTTTCCCCAAGAAGTCCAAAGCTAGGAAGACAAATTGTTTTTTTTAAACTTAGTAGGTTTACCCACGTTGAGTAGGCCATACATTCTGTATACCGTACATGGTTGTGTGATTTGGGCTGTGTAGCACACATGTGGCAAGCAAATCAGTGATGTCCCGAGCCGATATCAAAGGTTGGAATCGGGGCCGCTCCAGGCAATTTTTATTTGATTGGTATCGGCTACCGCAGCCCGATCCAAAGCCGGATCCACTTAATTTCCCACATCGGTCCAATTTACGTCAATTGTGCAGATTGTAAGGTTCCAGCGCCCGCTGCTGTAAGCCTGAGGCACTTGGCCTGAAACTACAAACTACTGAGATGTCAGCCTTTTGGAAATTCTTTAAACTGAAAATTCGAAGCAGCCCAACAGCTACCTGCAGTGTTTGCGCTGCCATTGTTTCATAGGAGGCAGCAACAGGGCCTCGTGGAACACAACAAGTATAATTAGGTACTTGGAGAAACCACATAAAAGGAATACTGCAAAATGGCGAGGCTTATCAAACGAAGAATGCACAGACGCCTACTGTATCTGCATGAATTTTTACATATTTATTAAGAGATCAGATTGGAATCAGCAAATATAAATATTGAATGGATTGGATTGGGGTACCAAAGAAGTGGATTGAGACATCGCTAAAGCCAACCAAAACTCACCCTCCTTGCTGGCCCCGGGAAGCAGCTTGGCCAGCGGAGTCTGGGGCACGGACATGTCCTTGCGGACAAAAACAGGGATGACGCTCTGCAACTCCTGTCGGTCCTCCTCATGGATCACAGGGATGGACTCCAGGATCAGCTGCATCTGCTCCAGCTCGTGGGCACCTGGGTCGACCGGGGTAAACACACCAATGACTGGAGAGCACTGAGAACAGCTGGCTGTCAGCGCACCATCCGTCACAATAAAAACAAATAAATAAATAACATAAATAATGGTCCTATGGGTCACTAGGCATGATCTCCTCACCTATTCTCTGTAGCTTGAACTTGAATTGGTAGGCAATTCTCTGCTAATTGAAATTCTCTGCTAACCAAAACTAGGAAGCATTCATGTGCCCAAAAAGCTACCTGCGTTTCCCTTTTAAAAGAAAAAAAGCAAATAAAAGTTTGTGCGTTTCTGGGACCAGCTGTCCAAACTGACCTGCAAAGAGCGTCTTTCCCGTCAGCATTTCGGCAAAGATGCAGCCGGCAGCCCACATATCGATGGCTTTGGTATAGTTGTTTGGAGACAGCAGGAGTCGGGGAGATCGGTACCACTTTGTGACCAGTCCTTCAGAGAGATGACCCTGACAGATTTAAGGAAAAACGGGCAAGATCACATGACTGCCTGCCACTTATTATTAATACATGCCAAATAGCATATTATAATAATAACGATAATAATTAGAATAATTAATGAATAACTATTTATATATATGACATAAATACATGATGATACATAAAAAGACATAAAAATAAGATGGTTAAATTAAAATTAAACAAAATGTAATTCAATTAAAAAAGGAGAGTAAAAACCTAGGTTATATCCGCCTAACAATAACTAAAATAAAAACTGTATCCACAGAATTATTAAACATAACATTAAACATAAGTCAGATAACATGAATATGATGAACAGGGTTTTGTCAAATTTGGCTGCACAGTATATTGAGGTGACAAAGGGTAAATAGACCCCACGGTATACGGAGAAGCCTTCTGCTTCAGATAAACATCTCTGCAGCTCTTTGCCATGTTTCTAAGCTCATGGTGCCTCTAAGGAGCCCAAACGTGTGGAGCCTGTTGCCGGAGCCGCCAGTGTCGCTGGGCAGAACAGCCATGGAAAGGATCATTTTAAAACAGAAAAGCAAGCAGACAGATCAGTGACACCAACCTGCAGCAGTCGGCAAGATAACGCAAAGAAATGCATACCCCCACCCAGCCCTCTACAGCAGAAGGTTCACCGAGTTCACTGGCCAAACAGAACGAATCCTTCCTGCCTCAGAAGACACTACAGAAAGATCGCCTTTTGGATGTCATGGAGCGCAGCCTGCGCAAAATCAAAAAACATTGTCTAAAAATCATAATATTCATGAGCAGAGCTGCAGTTCCTAAAGGGCTTTTTCACATCAGAAGCATATTGGCCTGACTATGCAATAACCAAAGGGCTCTCTGGCAGATTAATCAAGGAACACACTAGAAACAGATTACGGGTGAAATGGATGAAAGGTATCAAGTGTGCGTGCAGGAGATACAGGGGAAATAATGGAATGTGTCACATGTGCAGCCCTCAAACCCTGCAAAATCCAACCATCCAGTTGTAAGGGAGCAAGTTTAGCAACCCTCATTCTGAGATCCTAACATGCAGAAAGTCCAGGTACAAAACGAAACAGGGGTTTTCATATTTCTTTTAACAAGAGCTCTGAGATTCAAAGTAATGGTCTTCCACAGGAGCACGTCCATCAATCAAGCCCAAATCACATAGATCTTCAATGAGTTGGTTCCCTCCTTCGCCTGGCCCAAGACGACATGTGACAGAACATCTTGTTTCATTGGGGCAACGTGACTCTAAGAAATTCATGCAACTCGAGAAGAACAGATTAACCAAACCTCACAAAGCAGGAAAAGTACAGAACACTGAAGGAAAATGAACCCTTTACAATTCTCAGTGTTGTAGTAAGTATGTGGACACGTTCCAAAAACACAGGGAATGTGCTGAAACTAAATAAACAAGCTTAAATTGACATAAACTGTATGCTGCATTCACTACAGGTTTGGCTTTCTGGTCCCGAGATAAAAATAATACTTGTTGACTCAACGTAATCTCATATTGCTTGTGGTAGTCCTATCTGTATGAAGAGTATGGAGGTGCAGAAAGTAACCATGGAAGAAAATCCATGGTACCATTCAACTAAGCTTCTTTGCATAAGAGGGTGTAATTCAAAACAATGGGAGTGATCTGTGTGTGTCATTAGTTTGGTAAGCAAGGTGTGGAGACCAATTCATCAAGAAGCTCTGGAGAGGCGGGACACACATTCCTGCTGATGTTTTAAGCATTTTTAAACAATGTTTCAAATATTTGACACGTGAAGATTGTAGTCGTCGTGATCACGTTTCTGTGGCCCACACGCACTTAGCCTCCACTCTCCACCCCCATTTCGCCCTGACATAGAAGTTTCTTTTTAATTCTGTGCTCTGAGACTCGTCGTACCTGCTGCTCCAGCCTTCTCAAAAGCAGCCTTCTCTCTGTATCTCACTCAGCCAGAAGCAATAAAGTGAAAGAAATCACAATTTATTTCACTTCAGCAACAGCAGGAAATGGAGGCTAGCTTTGTGGGGGTGGGGTTGGCTTGGAATGCAGTCAGTCAGTATACTGCATGTGAATTCCCTACATTCTTGAAGCAGAGGCCTTCTGGAGCAGTGTATGAGGTGTTTGAACCCTGCACTCTATGCGAGACAGATCCAGAAGCTCTGGGCCCTTCAAAACAAACCGTTGTTTTTCAAAGGTTTAAAATTTTCCGTTGCACCAGCAGCACCACTGAAAACTGATCTCGCCCTCGGTGCCCACGGCAAGAGCTCCGCCCACAACGGGAGCCGCAGACGAGCACCCCTCCCCCCGGCAGTGGGGCTGTTAAAATCACAGGGCTTTGTGCTGAAATGGGTCTGCCTGGAATAAAAATAATTAAAACAGAAAGGCGTCTGTGTGTGCAAACTGAGGGGCTGAAGGAAGAGGGCCTGAAGGAAGAGGGCCTGAAGGAAGAGGGGCTGAAGAAGCACTCATACGGGTGGGTCTTCAGGAGACCCTGCGACTGGCGTCACCTCTAGCAACATGGTCAGAAATAAGCCGCAGTAACCACTACATGAGTTAGCCGGTGCACACCTATGCACGAAGCTACGAGGTAAAACATGGTCTACGAAGTCATGCATCCATGGTTGATCCAGCTGCCATGGGCGAGGCTCAGACATGCCACCCACTGGCTGCCAGGGAAGCGGGCAGGCCAGTCACTGGACTCAGTGTGGCTGAGGGGCTGCCCGTCTTTCCCGAAAACGACGCCCTTCTGAGGAGAGACCACAGGCGCAGCAGTTGTGGTTGTGCGTGGCCTACTTTCCGGCTGTTATGTAGACCTCCTGCACGGTCAGGGCTGGCGCGACCCAACGGGAGACGGCTAATTAAAGACGCACGTGAGCACCTGACTGCTATGGTGCAGACGCCCGCAGGCAAACACACAGACCCATGAAATTAGATGATAGTAGAAATCCAGTGCAGCCCAGTTTTGGTGGGACAGCTATTTATGTCAGAAAGCGAAAATATGAATTACAGAAGGAATAAAAATGACCCAGATCACTTATTCCATTTAATGAAATGCAGAAGAGGTGAAACTTAATTAAATATAATATTGAAAACATATTGCTACAATATACAACTTAGGAACTTTCTGAGTCATTCAAAAGTTGTACATCTCTCTCACGCAATGAGTTTACATCCTCATTGGCTGCTTGACCATAACAACCAGAATAAAAAGCCTTTAATGCTACACCAGCCATTCATCCAAAGAGGAAACTTGAATTCTCTTGACAGATCTGTCATAAGGGCTGTGGCTGTTAGGAAGACCGACACCCGCCGCAAATTAAAGCTTTTGTTTTGCCACATTCATTATAACTTCATCACGTGGCAGTTGCACCTCTTGACAGGATCCAAGGAAAGGTGGTTCACCGAAATAAAAACAGAAGTTTCGAGCACACATACGTAAGCATAAATGTTACTCTTGGGAAGGGCTAGCCTCTTATCTTTAGCATATGAAAACAAAAACAGACGTTACAATGAAAAGAGACGGTAGCACCTTCTACAGTCAGTAGAGCTGGCTGTTCGTACCTTGTGTGAATAGTGTGGATCCATGATTCTGGCGAGGCCGAAGTCCCCGATCTTCAGGACAAGGTCCTCTGTGTTGACAAAGAGGTTGGCAGGTTTGAGGTCCCTGTGCAGAACATTGGCGGAGTGGATGTACTTCAGGCCCCTCAGCAGCTGGTACATGAAGAGCCGTGCGTGACCCTCAGACAGCAGCCCCTGCTCTAGAAGCTTGCACAGGTCTGTCTCCATGTACTCCTGCACGATGTAGACCGAGCTGACCTCCGTCAGGGAGCTCACGTCCTCTGTCAGCTGCCGGCCACTGGGGCCAAGCGTCTCAAAAACCTTCACGATGTTGTCGTGGTCCAGACGCCGGATGATCTTGATCTCCCTCAGGGCGTGCTTCACGCTCTGGGGGTCGGTGAGCACGATCTTCTTAACCGCCACCCGCTTGTCACAGTCATTGTCCACGGCGGAGAAGACCAGGCCGCTGCCGCCGTAGCCCAAAGGCTTAAGGTCCATGTAACGGGGGCCCAGATCGAAGCCATGGATGTTCATGAGACTTTCAAACTTCTCAGCCATTTCACAGGAGCAGAGTTTAAGTGCTCAACCGGTTACGATCAAACGCCGAAACAACTGAGAAAGGGGCTTGAGTTCTATTTTTATTAAAGAATATTTAAAACTCTATGTAAGACATTTCAGGGGAAAAAATAAAAATAACCACCTATTTTTTCCTTAACTAATTATTTATAACTAATTATAAACAGCCACTGAGGCCCACAGAGTTCTTACTGTGCCCTTCAGCTATGCCCCCAGCAAAGCCTGGTGAATTTCTTTGATATGTAGGTAAGTCGTTTAGTCATTACTCAAAAGGCCAAAAAAATAAGGAAAAAATAATGGAGCGTTCCTTTGCGAAGCCTTTATGTTTTTATTAGTGTCTGAAGGAACACAATGGAATGAAGCAGGTAATATCACAGTGCAGATACATTCAGTGTATGAGTGGTCCTGAGTCGCATAATTCTTCTGTGCCAGCGGGCACAAAAGTTTTATTCAGCTTGGTTTTCTACAGCCTGTTTAAGAGACAGAAGTCCAGCAGCTAAACGCCAATCCACCTCTCAGTGATCAGGTGGCTCCAGCTCACCACAGTCGCAGTCGAAGCTATCCTCCATCTTATGGCGAGGTAACCTGCAGCGCAAAGAAAAGCAGGTGCTTACAATCTGTGACAATGATAGTCCACAGGTATGTGTGTTCTAGTCCTCAAACTTATACATCCTGAAACAAAGATAGGGGAACACTCACAATTATACAAACTGTTCACATTCAACATTCCAAAGCCCCGGTAAGAATTCATTCTCAGAAACATTTTTGGGAGGGCTCTATTTGGCAAGTTTAGTTATGTTAAATTTGAGGGTGTTTTTGAGATCTTTAAACGGGTACTCTCCTACAGGAAACATTTTTAATTCAATAAAATGAATTAAAACATAGCTAAGTACATGCAGCAGACACACTAAAATTACTTGAACATCCGCCCCCACAGTCACACCATCTGACAGGTAGGATCTCCGCCATAATCACATCCAGGAACCAGTTACGCCAATGTTTACTAGGCTTCAGGAAGTGCTTTTAAATCGACAAAAGGAGACATCACGATAATGCAGTGGCCATGCATCATACATTTAAGTAGTAAACATGTAAACGGTTGCATAACTATATAAAGTCGTTGTAAATGTAACGGTAAGAGAGGGAAAGAGTCGAGAAGATAATAAGCACAGTCTTTTCACCTGAGAATAAGAAATATTTCAACGCAATATTAACCAGACTATTTTCCTGCAGTGTGCCGGATAGGGGTCCGATATGTATATCGAATATATACCCCATCTGTTTCACCTACCAATCAAAAGTTTTATTAGACAATCGAAGCGCATACAGCTATAAAACATGATTTAACAGACGGTTACCATTCACGGGAAACCAAAGGAGTAAACGGTTGTACTCATTATGTGGTTACCTGGAGCACTGCGTTTTTAAAGACAATTTTTTACATTTAGAGTATAAATTTGGGGAGGGAGTTATTTTACGGTTTCGTGTCAAAAAAAAGCAGCGCCGTACAAGCAGAGTCGCTGGAAGTCGCTGTTATGCAGCCCGGACCCCGTGCGCTAATTGCGGATAAACGACGCGGCTGCGGGTCGATCGGAGCCCAGAGCGCGCCGAAAGGGGGAGCGCGACACGAGCGAGGCAGCCACGTAGCCGGTCGGGCAACCGCGAGCCGACTCAACCCTTTACAGTATTTCAATTAAAACACACCGTTCAGTCACCCCAAAATCATGCTAAAGCCGCACATCTGCGGTCGGCTCTCCTCCGAGCGAGGATCTCTTTGCGGACTGAAAGGATAACAAAAAGCGGCGGTGTGGCGGTCTATAAAGAAACAAGGTGTGCAAAGAGGGATACTGTTATAGTTTATAAAGGGCGGTGCACTTAGCATATGACTGTTTAAAATTCAGTCGTACAGCCGCTTTATATGTCCGCATTCATATTTAACGAAGCAGCCAGAGAAACAAAAGGCTCCGTTGTCTTGGCTACTACGAATACTAGGGGAGAGTATTGAGGATAAGGATCCGATAAAAAAAAAAAAAGACACCGAAACGTGTCCACAACCAAAAAACATTGTAAATAATACGTGCAAATAATCTGAAACGCCAGAGGCAAGTCCCTAAAGGTGACGCCGATACAGGAAAAGTGGGACTCACCTTGCACATATCGCGCATTTTAACCGCGGTTTGAGTCGTATTGAGCTCGCCGTACGCTCCGCCGCCTCTGCCCTGCGAGTCTGCTGCAATCGCCATTCAGACTATTGAACCTCTATGCGGCCAGCCGAGTGCGTCAGAGCCCAGCCGACACCGGGGCTGCGGGGAGCGAACGCGGCGCTAAATTTAAAAACCGCACCGGCAGCAGCAGGTGCAGGGAAGACCGTGGAAGCATATTTCCTCATAGCAGTGGCCGGCAGGGCCACACACACCAGTGCTCTCATATTTTTTTTGTCACCAAATATGCTGTTTTTACCGCGTAGCTGGAGGTTTCATAGCGAGGCCATGAAGGTTTAATTCTGTTCTGCATTTGAATACAGAACTTACAACGGTTAACTCAAAGTAAAGTACAGTCACCAGTACACATACATGATAACAACTGAATTTAATCACAACCCGTAACTGAATTATTACACTACAAAGTTCCACAAATCCTAAATAACATCAGGCTTGCATTATAATATATAATATATAGTAGCACGGCACTACTTGTATTAACCATTCTAATGACGACCCCCTGCCCAAGAGCGTAGGTTTGGTTTCAGCATTGGCATGGATCAGGGGGTTTTCCACGTAGCAGGATTTCTCTGTTAGCTGGGTTAACCTAAGCTAGAAGACATGATCGCCCAGTAAAGGTTTAGGTAAGGAGCATTCCTATTTGACTATAATGACTAAATTAACTCCACTAAATGCTGCTTCGTGGGAACACCCCTCCGATCAGCCCCGAATCCCCCGCCCCCCTAAAACCAGACGGCACTCCCCCAATATTGATAGGGACATGTCCCTACCATCCATACCCAAATCTACGCCTTTACATCTGCCCAAAAATCTTAATTTTACGGTATGTATGTATAGTAGGGATATATATTGAGAATTTACTATAGTATTTATACCAAACACAAAGGACTAGTAGTTGTTAAGGAAAACACAATACACTAACGCCCAAGAAGGATGCATAAAACGTTATGTTTTAAAAAGAACAGCACGCATTACAACATTTAGCAATCCACTGAGCAAAAGTATAAATAACTAACGTGTTGTTGCATTTAATACGTAAGATTTACCTGTTGTGGTACACAGCTGGACTCCCACATTGTATTCACAATAGAGCAGTATATATGTTAAGGAACTGAAACGATGACATATATTAAAACGAGCATATGCTCTAATTGTTAAATGCTAAATACAAATAACAGCTCATGTTAATAAATTGGAAAGAAGAGCGGACAGACATTTTGAATAACCTTTTGAAATCTTCCAGTCTCAGTCTTCCAGTTTTGTGGCAACCAAATCTCCAAACACAGCTTCTACTCTTTGATTGTTTAATGTAGTCCTCCGCGAAGTACTAAAATATCACTACGCCACACGAGAATATATGCTGCTGGTTCGCAGTAACACGATTTAATACAAAGTGATGAAAAAAATCCAGATAAGTAAGCTGTCATTTGTCGTCCATCTGTCATCCAGATTTCGTGTTACTGTTTTAACAGCATCCTTCTTACAACGAGAGAGAACTTTTTCTTTACAGTTGTTTCCTAATCAAAGCAAAGAAAAAACATAAGCACGCGTCTGTTTGCTTTCGCAGTCGCTAAAACAAAGTAACATTACTCATCCCGTAAACATGCGCATGTTTTCCTCTGTCCGTAAACAATGATGTAATGCAAACCGAGAGGACACACCGGGTTCGGCTCGCCCGTTCCTGGGAATCAGGGCTTTGCAGTGCAAATCGGCACCGGATGACCACGTGAGAACCCATGTGCCCAGAAATGCAGCACGATGCCGCCTCCCGACCGCTGGAGCAGATGCGCGTGTACGCGACTGCACACATCGGACGCGATGCACCTCAGTAACCCATGACATGCAATAGACTTGCCTTAATTTATCTGCGAAGTATAATTATAAGTCATAAGCCGCAAAGCACAAATGATGTTGATTGCTTACGTTGACCCCCCTCCTACCATTTCACAGTGTTGGGTACTTCTGTTTTAAAAAGTCCGCTCAACAACAGAAACTACTGGCTTTTGGAAAGATAGAAATATAGCCTACTACTAAGGCATGCTGAACTGTAGTTTCCTATCCTACGGGGGAGCAGACTTGCCATAAAAACACATGTTGATGCCTGAAAATGCCATACTTTTTTTTAACCCTAGTCTCAGTCTGTTGAAGTATTTCAGGGTTGGTCTTGTTCACGACTGAGGTCAGACTGACAAGCGGATCAGTGCAACGTTGGCAGTAATGTGGAGGTTGTACTGTTCTGTCATGGTAGAGAGAGAGCTGAGATGGAAAGCAAAGCTATTGATTTACCAGTTACATATAAGAAAATTCCAGTACTGTGTTTTAAACGAATTCAGTGGTAAAATATGCTTGTTGTTACTTTTCAAGATACACGGGAAATTTCTGTATCACGCTGCTGCGAATCGCCCCCGATGCAGAGCGTAGTCGACATTTAAAAGTAGGTCAGGAATTTCTAAGTCTTCAGAACTGACATGATTTTAAAACTCATTTGGGTGAACTTTGAAGAGACAGTGCGGAAGCTTTGTTAATAGTAGTAATAACCGTGGCAGTCAAACTGTTCCTCAGCTAATGGAAATTATTCCAGGCGATTTAAATCTGCTGATTCCTTTTAATGAAGGGTACTCGGCAAGGAATCTCTCCGTCTGATCGTATCGAATACGACACCCACGTTGTGCAAACAGGGTGTCCGGTTTGCTGTCTTATTAGCATCTGATGTGCCAGTAACGAATCAAGTGTCAGGTTTGACTCCTTGCCGTCATTTTTTAAATATGTTTGAACATATACGGAGGAAACGAGCACCACGTTCCCTCAATGGGTGAAAGGTCCGCCACATGTCCAGTGATCTCACACATATAAATAAATGTAGGTTGTACTGGGTCTACTAGTCACGTGAATTAGACCCCAGCTGACTTCCGCAACAGCTGAACGCCTGAGCCAACGAAGACCCATGGTGTTTTAAGTTTTTTTAAAAAATTACCCTTTAACTCTTTTGATACATCGTAAATATGAGCAAACATGGAACGTTTTATTGAGTCAAGAGTAATATATAATTTTTTACCGTTTTTAACTGCGTTAATTGTTTTGTAACTTTTTAGGCTATTTGCCATAAAAGAGAGCATTCACAGGGGCAGGTAGATATTTCTACAGTCTCATTAATTCTGCTCAATTGTGCGTGCTTATATAATTTCATATTAAGTGAAATGTGCATTTTCAGTGCATTTTATTCTGTTTAAGAAAGTCAGCGTTCTGTTTATGTAATGGAAAACTAATTTAGCCTGACAAGTTGCATAACAAGATTCATCACAATTAGTCATAGAGTACTCTGGTGGCCTTTCAATGTGACCTTAGTGAAGCCAAAACCGGGCAAAACTAAATATCAGGGGAATGTTTCATAACATATAGCTGTCATAATCCTGTCAGAGAAAACGCTTATGCAGATCAGCGGTGGCACTTGTGTGGTACAACCCACCAGTTTCTCATTTTCTTGATCTCACACTTGCCTGAACATTTAAAACTGGACATGAGCACCCTAGTTCAATTAATCCAGTTCTTATGAACTGCTGGGTTTTTGTAATTATTTGCTCTGACCAAGTTTAGTTGTATCTATACAAGATTGATGTTTCTCCTCTTGCTTCAAGGAAGATGTCAGAAATACTAATTATTTTAAACTGCCACCTGAAACATTGTGTTATTCAGATTCACGCTTGTGTTGATGATGTTAAAACTGCACTGTCACTTTATAATGAGTTTGAAAAATATATTTAAGTCATATTCTGCAAAGCTGAAGATGCACAGCTGATCCCTATAGGAAAACAAAATATCCTTTGCTGATTGCAGCAGAAGCAGCCTGATCAGGGACATTATGCAAACCAAGGACTACATAACATAGGGTGGTTTATCTAAAACATTGATATTGTTTCCCGCTAAAATATTTAATGATTATGCTTAAGTCTAAAACACTGGATCTCAATGCGCTACAAAATCCAGATTAGCAAATTCCTCTCCACTTGACAGGGATAGTTCAGTAAGGGTATCTGTCACTTACCATGGCTGGAATCTTCCTGGAACACCGTGGACAGCATGGCGATTAATATTCCGAACATGACCGGTCAGAGAAGGGGGAGTAAGGTGCCGACATGTGCATATGTGTGTGAGAGAGTCGTCTTCATGGGGAAGGCATGCCAAATCCGTGAGAACTGCTTGTGTGCTTGGGGTGTCGTCCACAATGCACAACTGCTTCTGACCCAAAGCCCTACTGGAAATTAATATAGAATGGAGCAGAAGGGGAGGAGATTGCTCCGTCTATGACTTTGACTCGCCCATGACAACCCTCGCCCTATTGCGGGCCACTAGCTGTCTCACCCCTCTGACTCCTCGCTCTCTTTCACTCCCTCTCTCTGTTGCTCACTCCCTCTCTCCCTCCCTCCTTGAGTGATTCTGAGCCAATGATCTGCTTCAGTGGGTGTGGGGAGCAGCATGTTACCTGTTTGGGTTTATTCAGACAGTGGTGCGTGAAGGGGAGGGGGGGGGGGGGGTTCACAGTGGACTCATTTTTAGCATCACCTACCATAGAGCACTTGTTCACCTGGCTTTAGAGATACAGATTTATTCATTTTAATTGTATTTTTTTTATTTATTTTACTTCAGAGTAGACACAAATGCTGTATACTATAATGCAGTTTTAATGTGTTCTTTTTCACAAATATGCCCAGGAGTCTCTAGCATTTAAACCACTGGCATACCTTTGGCTGCATTGCCGCAGTGCTTTGCCGCCCACTTTGCAATATTTTGACGCCCGCTTTGCAGTGCTTTGCTGCTTGCTTTGCAGTGACCGCCGTGTCCTGCACTCATTTACAGCTGCCACATGCGAGCAGGCAGCAAAGCATTGCAGAGGAGCACTTATTAAAGTGAAGCTGGTCCCATACTTAGGTTTTATTAAACTCTGCCACACTTAACATAGCTGGCCAGGCAGTATTCTCTTTTGTAAGCATTCTTTTTATGTTTTTCATGTTTTATGTTTTTCTCCTTCTTTAATTTGTAAAAAGTAGGCCTTAAGAGCATTTTTTTTTCTAAGTTTTTTGAGGTCTTTGTATCCTGAATGGCGAATTATCCTCTCAGATGATTGTCAAGGACCTGTATTATTCATATACAGTACTTGATATGCATTCTCATTATAGACTGTTTTCCTCATTGTCATAGAAATTGCAGTTATCATTAATACCATAGTGTACTTTTCTTTAGTGGTAGAAGTATTACCTGTTACCTGTCCCCATTATGCTGAATCTCAACCAGTTTTTCCACCTCCACCACAAACAAATGTCACTGTAAGAGAACAATGAAAAACTAACCCTTTTCTTTATACACTCAGAAAAGTTTTTCCATTCATCCATCCATCCATCCATCCATCCATCCATCCATTTTTATACCACAAATTCAGCACAACATCGCTATGAGACTGGAGCTCACCGGGCACAAGGCAGGGGACGCCCTGGATCCCTGGAGAGGATGCCAAGTCTGTTTTAGTTAGTGACATGGGATCGCCTAACTGCATGTTATTGTACTGCTGGAGGAATCCCACAAGGACAAACTCTACAGGCTTGGCTGGAAATTAAAGCTACAACAGGGGAGACCAGAATGCTCTCCACTAAGCCTCTGTCCACACAGAAGAGGTACATTAACAAAATAACATACACTCTCTATTTTTAAAAAATCTGCAGTTTTAAATCCTGGTTTAATCCTGGTTTAATCCTGGTTCTGGCAGAAGGCTACACTGCGAGGCTGCTTCCAGGCTCGAAGTTTCTAAGACAGCAGTACACAAGAACAAGGTGAAGAAGGGACACTGACAGTAACCAAATACTAGCCTGGTAGAGGACAGAAGCAACTTTCTAATGTCAGTGATGACCGTCAACTTACCTGGCGGTGCCTCAGAAATTGGAGGATGACCTCAGGTGACCTTCACCCAATTCAAAAAGAATGGGAAATATTAAGTGGTGTGAAGTGAACTGCTAGGACAATTCATAATAGGCTCCTAGAAGCAAGACTGAAGTCCTGTAAAGCAAGGAAGAAGCCCTTCGTCGATGAGAAGCAGGGAAGAGCCAGGCTGGTGTTTGCAAAAAAGTATATTTTACAAAGCCTCAAACCCATAAATTGAGAAATGAGTGAAACTGAACATTTTGCTGTGGTCTCTTAATTATTTCTAGATCTGTATATTTAAATATTTTGTCACTTACATGCATGCTAAATACTCATACAGGTTGGCTTTACATTAGCAGCCTTTCCTAGCTAGTATGCATGGAAAAGCATTAGAAGTTGACTGGCAATCCAGCGTGATAGAGACGCTTGCCAGATGTGAAGGAGGTCCTCCGCCTCCTCGGAGATTGTTGGGGTTATTATTACATTTCTTGAAGCCCTTGCAGAGTATGAAAATAACACCAGCCCAAATTCTGCTTTCATTCTGCTAGAAGGACAGAACATTCTGCTGTTGCTTTAGTGTTACCGTTAGCTGCAGCAGTCAGCGGACTGGACTGTGAACACTCCGGTTTGCTGTCAGCCCCAGCGTCACCCTCACGGTGAAGCATGGTATGTGTATAGAGGAAGGATCTGATCAAACTGTCCCAGATCAGCTTGGGAAATAACAAAGGATTTATAATGAATCATTTGGACAAGTACAGGTACATTGAAAGGTCAGCACAAGGTCAGCCAATAGCAGCGTCCCTGGAACTGGGGGTTAAGGGCCTTGTTGAAGGGCCCACTGACATGTGACTTCTGCCAAGGCTCAAATCAGGGATCTGATCACAGGCACAGAGACTTAGCCCGCTGAGCCAGTCGCCGCCCCTAAAATTGTTACTAAAAGCAAGTGTCTTCAGAAGGTCCTGTGAGGACTGGGTCCCTCGGACGGGTCAGGCTTGATACTGAAATCTCTCAGCAGTCAGCCTGTGATGTAACAGTGAGCTCCTGCTGTATTGCACACCAGACCTATTTTAGAATAGGATGTCAACTTTGTGCAAGACTCATACGATATGGAAATTAATCTAAGATGATGTAAGACAATGGATTACGAAGTGCTTTTTTCACTCATCTGCTACTGAATAGCTTTTTACTTATTTAGGGCTGATTTGCCCTCTAAGGAAATATGTTCATGTTGCTCTTTGCATTTGACAGTTTGGTTGCCTACATTGTTTGCGTCAAAGCCTTTGTTTTTGGTAAGACTGGATGAATCATTTTTGAAGTAATCGGAGACACCCTGAATGTGTATACCATTTGAGCTATAGAAATCCCATGCAGAAGGTGGTATATCCCCAGCTGAGAGAGGCCAATGAGGCTTTGATATCCACCAACTGCTGGAGATCCATGTTGGGTCTTAAACTCCCTCATTAGCTTGTCGTTTGCCGTAACTGAAACTGATTTACAGGCTGTAAAAAACATTCATCAAGCTGTGAATCAAGAAAGCTGTCTTACAGTTTATACTTGATCAGTCACGTGTAATTTACAGCAGTGCGTGTTGCGCGTTAGCACAGTTCTCATTTCTGATAAATTGCCACAAGCTGTTTTTTTTTTTCCACAAAGGAAACTGATAAAAGCGGTCGGCTTAAGGCCTGGGAGTTGCCTAAGATTTAGCACATAGCTCCATGTTCAGTCTGAGTTGGAAATTTTGATTCCTCAACATGGAAATTGTATCTGTGGCTGTAGAATCCATCAAGATAGAAATAAGTCCAAAGTTTGTGTGACCCAGTCATGCTTTACAGGTCAGTATCAAAGTGTGGCACCGAAATGACGCCATAAATTTTTATAATCCAACTGGGCAAATGGGTGTCCCGCTAATAAGATTAGGCTAATGAAAGCATTAAGTGCCTCCGTGTAACACTGGCCTCTGGCCTGATTGTTGAACAGAAGAAGCAAACTTTGCTTATAGAAATGTTATATGACGATGTCTATAAGCTGTGGAGCCTTGACATAAAAATATTTACAGTGAAAATAAAGGTAGCTTTATTGCCATCGACACCAAGAAAAGGACTTAGGACTGCTGTGACACATTTCATAACTAGTGTTTTGCCCTTTTGCCTTGATTTGTCCTGATGATTGTCCTGCTTGCGTGTTCTGTGTTTGCTCCGGCCCACTGGCTGGTCTCTGAAATTCACGGCGGCTCTTCAAAGAAGCTGGGGGGGGGGGGAGACTGAAGGGTTTTGTTTCTACAGCAGCAAAAGAACATCTTGTCTCTTCTCCACACGGTGAAAACTACCTGACATTTAACTCGTTTTTGTATTTATGTCATATTCAAACTGTACTCCAGTTATTATTATTCATTATCATTATATAATTTTATTATATATTACATGAAATTATTTTTATTTAATCTTTTTGCCAGCCATTTTCAGACATTACTGTGTAAGAGAAGATGTCCTTGGTGGATCTGGACACAAGTTTGCCTCCTACAGGAACGAACAGTCTGGCCAATGAAGTGCAGCTTCATCTGGGTCCTCAATTATGTGCAGAAGCACACGTTCTGTGCCCCAAATCTGATCAGTGTGTTGTACGTTTTTGAACATGGTGTCCAGAAGCTGGAAAAATTGAGTGGGTTCCAGCCCACAGCTGCAGCGGCACGCTGGACCACAGTATTGATTCTCAGGCCGGACCTTCATGCAGTCCAGTTAAGCTGTCATTAGTCATTAAGTGCAGGGCAGGGTTCCGTGATTGAACTTTCCATCAAAGTTCTGTGGGTTCAGCTCCCCATTTTGTTTCTGTGATACACTGCAAGTTTACTACTGTGCTCACAGTCGATAGATATGAATGGAGCTTTTTTATTGCTAATGTTCGCAGCGTTTTATTATCGACAATACAGCTACACCTTACTGAAATGCGTTTTTTGCATTTTCACGTGGCCACCAGCTTCCACCGCATAATGAAACAGTTCCATGCCTTAGTGATTTCAGTGGGAATTATTTCTGTGGCTTGTCAGCACAGTTTACTGCTGAATTTGGTCTGAGGAGATGTTTTGCTCCAATTTCACGTTGTCCTGTTTCTGACTGTGAAGCTGTGAACTTGAATTCTTGGGGATATTCGATACCGTTTGTTTAAGTACAATAAACCAGGAGTGGCACACTGGGATGATTGTTCTCGTCGCTATGGTGTTTTCCCAGCTGCGATCTCCGCTCCGTCGTACGGGCACCCTGCGTCGAAGTGGTTCAGCTGTGACCAGCTCTGTTACCAGTTTATTTGGTTCATGTCCCCCTTTGTTTCCAGTGGAGATGTATACACTACTTCCTCTTGGGAGTAAATTGTAATATAGTACAGTTTGGGAAATGGAACTTGGTCAGGACTGGTTTTTTGGTCACGGTTATAGTTCTCAGGGATTGACCCAAACAGTTAGTCCAGTTCTGGAATGACCCGGAACATTAATTTGGTCCCTAAAAAAGGAAGAATCGCCCATCTGTCCACCTACAAATTTTCAGCAACAGCTTAACCAGTTAGCTTTGTGGAGATCTGGATTCTACCCTAGCTAGTTGCCTTAATTAATTGTACGAACTGTTAGCACTGCTAGCAGCCCAATGCCTCTCAAAGCAAGAGCTCACTTGGGCCCCGCTAATTACCGTAATAACAATAATAAAGGGACTCATCAGGCATGCATTGGCCATGTGAGCGAGTGGGTTGTTAATGCATGCTACCCGGGGAGCCTGTACTGCCCGTCCTTCCCTGCTGCCTGGCTTTCTGAGTCCATGCTGGCCTGGCAGATCAATCCGAGGGGGAGCTCCGAGAGGAGAGGCCAAAAAGCGAAACGGAAAAAAAAAATCAGTGCCATCTGTGTCAACAGTACGCGGTGTTGCGTAACTCTCCTCTGCGTCCCCGATACCTCTCACGTCAAGCGTGCTGCCGTCCCTTCCGAGACTCGCCGTAGCAGATAGATGGATGGTTACCTTTTGCGATTACAGGAAAGGGCGCCCATGCATTTCACGGAAAGATGACAGCCTGCCCCATCGAGCTGGGGTGAAGATGACGTGTGCCAACGCTCGATGTCTGAGTCCCTTTAAATATCTCTTCAAAGGCGTATTATGTCGGAAACTAACTAGGTATGCTGCTGCTGTATAAGGAATTTTAAACCTGTACACTGTGTTCTGTGAGCCCCCCCACCCCCACCGTATTTGTGCCTGTGTCTTAAGCAGGATGATTTATAGGGCAGCTGAAAAGCCCGGTTCCCATAGTGACTGCCGCCTGCCCTCGGCGGTGTAACAGACCTGCAGGCGGGCGCTGAGTTCGCCTGGCGCTCCAGGATTTATTTACTCAGTGCTGAGGCTTTGGGATCAAGGTGTGAGTGCATGCAGCCTCCGGTCGGGGCTCCAGCTGGCTGGAAGGGGTCCCTGCTTCCTAAGGGTGCGTTGCCCACTTTACCAAGGCTGCCTGTCAATAATGAGCAGCAGACTTTTCAGTTTTTTCCACATTGCTTATTTTCAATTTGAATTATGTAGTGTGACGACCTGCATAATCCATTTTTAACTGATAATTTTGTTCCCTCAGAGGATAAAGGGGCATCCCACAATGCTTTTAGTGATCGTGATTATAGATAAAATTGACAGTCACAGAGGTGTCGCGGTCGACGATGGTGTGCAAAGATGTAGCAAAGCTGAAAATAACAAGGTCTGCAGCCTCAGGCTGAGGAATTTTTACTTGGCACACGTTGTTCTTTATGGGGGCGGGGGTCTGTGCTCATGCTGCCCCTTGTTTTCACCGCGGTGACAGTAGAATGTCAGCCCGAACAGGCGGGCGCTCTCCGATCCCAGTGTGAATGAGGGCCGTCACTGAAGGCCAACTAGCTGAGCGCTTTTTTTAGGGGGGGTGGGGGTGGGGGTGGGGGTGGAGTTGGTGCAGATCAACCAAACTGCACTCATCGTTTAAGTTACCAGTCATGGGTACTTTGAACATGGTGTGCTGAATTGCACCTTCTGCAAAACAGAAATGTATCTAATATCACAAAAGTAATACAATATTACATTTAAATACAATATAGAAAATGCTGTGCAACCCTATTATATGTTTCTGAAACAGGCTTTCAGATTTAATATTTATTATTTATTATGAGTCATTATATTATTTTGAATTATTGTATTTTTAATATAAACATTATTATTATACATTGTGTACCTTGAATATGTTTGCAGGAATTGACTCTACTAAAGCGATTAATATCCCACCAATTATTATAACCATATTGATAATTACACCAAAAGGACTGTACTCATTTTGTTTCTCTAGAAGGAGGAGGATAATTTTGCAACAATTGATATGAAAGAAACATGTGTCTCCTTTGGTGTAAGCACTGCTGTTTGCTGCCACTTAAAAAAAATAAAAATAAAAACTGATTCCATGAAATGGGCCGATTTAAGGGCCAGATAATTATATCTGGTTCTGTGAATCTTATCAAGGCCACGCCCTCTCTGAAGCCTTTATGGCATAATGCCCCTTGCCGTGTCTCTGAACTGTCTGGCTCCTCTGCCTTCGCTCTCCAGTGTAGGACTGGCAGGATCATAAGCTGTGGTCCCTTCTCCTCTTTTCATGAAAAATATCAGCATGTTTCCAGAGAGCCTACTTCATACTGCACCTTTAAACAGTATTATAGTTTTATTCACAAAGAGAAAATACAGAGAAAAGCTGAATTTATTGAGGGAGTCAGACCGGTGTAGGCGGTGTTTATGAAAATAGGAACTCTGTGTGTTATCGCTTATTAACATAATGAAATATTAATGGGGCCTTTTGGTCTGAGAGTAGCGTTTGAGTATCTGGCTGCTTAAACAGCCAGTCTGAGAAGTGCTTAGCAGATCCTACACACCAGCCTACATAGTGACAACACCAGCTGCTTGGACCCAAGGCAGGAGCAAACTGAGAGTGTTCCAGGGGGACAAAGTGGCGAAGTCAGGGCGGTCACAGGAAGTGGGCCAGCCGTTCACCTGGGAGGGGGCGTAGGCGTGGGGGTCAGGCTGGTTTTCCAGGGAGAGCGCTGGATTGTTTACTGTGAGGAAGTGTGCTGGCAGAGAGGTCCGGAGAGACGTCCAATCTGCACTCACAAGACAAACATGCGACAAGCAAGATTCCCGAGGCCAAGCCTTTGCGTGCGACGATTGAGAATGCTGGTGATCCCTGTCGCATCGCTGAGCCAAGGCTGGTCCACAAGTAGACTGATTGTGAAACACCAGCATGCATGGCTGCCTTGTCCAAATTGTCCAAATGCAGTATAGATAAAGGTCTTCAGTTACTCATTGGTGGCAGTCTTTCCTCTTACTTACGTTGGGTTACATGGCTCAAGTCTATCATCTCTTTCTGTAATCATTTGCTCTGTATGCGGAATTATTTAATGCTTTCTGGGATGAAAACTTTATAAAAACTTAGAAACTAGCCAGTGTCACTTCAAAGATGATTCCTAAATACTTAGTGGTACATGAGCAGCACTGCAGCGATAGTGCATAGAAGTATTGTCTATTCTTAACTTCCCGTTGTTATGCAGTGTGCTGTTTATTGTTTGTCTAATGTGGAATGTTTCTTATATTAGGTAGATGGGTAGTTGTCTTCCTCTCTCTCCTCTCCCTTTAAGTTATTGATAACTGTACTATCGACCCTTCCACATGGTGGGAGTTAGGGGTACCGGCCCCCTGCGATCAAGAAAAACCACATAAAAGTTTTTGGGCCCCTTGGTGAGTGGAGCGAAGTGAAAAAATATGAGAAGCACTAGATACAAAGATCACCGCGAGATATCACGTGAGAGGCTGCAGTAAACATACTTGATGTCTGCGAAACCAGCACTGTATGTATATTTTATGCATTTATGAGTCACTAAACATTTTGTGTGTCGTCTGCTGGCCTTTGCATGTCATCTGCAGCTTTCGCAAAACCCCATTTAGTTTGTTATACCGATGCTTCAATATATCGAAACAGAGGTGGAAAGTTGCAATGCAGAAGGGTTGACTGTAGGATTTTTTTTGCACTGCGTGAATTATTCCAAAAACGGTCTTTAGCGTTACAATGTTTTTCCTGTCATGAGTGTTGCACCTTGGGTTCAGGAGGATCGTTGTTTCATTTTTCTGCGTATTGTACATGCCTGGGATGACTATAAAGCTTTACTTGACTTGATATGGCACAGGCTGGTAGCTCAGTGGAAATGAGAAGACCTCTGGGCTCAAAAATGCTGGCCCCCACATGCAGGGGAAGATCGCACAAACAAAGGACAGCCAAACCAAAAAGTCTAAGCTCACCCATATTTGGATTTCCGTACCTGCTGGGGTTAATGAAAGATTCACATTTTAGGATGTGTTCTTCCGCTTTGTGTAAACAAAATCCTCAGCCAAATTTGCCACGAACGTCAGAAGCTTGTGTTATTATGTCAAGTGACGTGCATCCGAGATGGTGAAGGCCACGGGCCCCTTCGTTATTTATTTATTTTGCACAGACCATGCTCACTTCCTGTAATTCCCAATGATGTCACTTCAGGTCAGGGGTCAATGGCCTCCCTGAGTGAGCTTAGGTGGGAAAAATCAACTTTGATCCATTTTTTTATGGGCAGAAATGAGACTTTGTTACACCCAACCATCTTAATGAATTTTCTGTGGCAAACTTATAGCAGTGTAATACTCAGGGGCTTACAGAAGAGGAATTGGACATTTTAGGATAGCAACTGGTATTTAAGTCATTTGTTTATAGGACAGAATGTGGCTGAATGAAAATTGCCTGCCTGCGGTTCTAAATGAATTAGCAATGACGTCTTATTCCTGATGGTCATCTTTGTATTCCTGTGGTTTCAGTAAATACTGGTGACAGACTGTAGCTGCCAGAGAGCAGTGCTATGCTGCATCTTCGCAGGGTCACAGGGGATGCTGGTAGTACATATGGCGGGTACAAGTGAAGAGCAATCGCACATGCAGTGCATGCTGTGGATCTGTCCGTCAATTTAGGGTGCAGCGAAGAGGAGGAAGGGGGCATTTTGATGGCTTCAGGCCTGGTGTGCTCGGTCTTCACCGAATCCTCACTCTCAATCACAAAGTAAGAGAAAGAAGGGAGAGAGAAAATGAACATTATAAACCTCTTTAGTACTTGATAAGACCAGCAGCTGAATTTTGATTAAAAACCATTCGTCCGTGGAGGGGGTCCTTTGCACGTGCTGCGAGGTGTCAGTGGCACCAAACTGGGCTGTGAGGTGTATTTCCAGTCACATCGGGCTGCAGCTGTGTGATGTCATGTGCACCTGCGAGTTTGTGGAGCTCCTGTTAAAGACTGAACACTGACTATTCTAAAAAGCAATTTGGTAAAATAACACCATTATCATTACCAGTACTTTCACTCCCCCAGTGGGGAGAGGTCTATTTTAAAATGAATTAAGAAAATGGCTGAAAAATGAAGTTCGGAACATGACTCAGATGTTATTCTGAACACTTACACAACAGTTGCCAGTGAATTGCTGCGGGGGCGACTTATTTATTTTCTGGATCCCAACTGTTTCCCGCCGGCTTCCCAGCGTGACTGCTGCCCTTTTCGGCTGCCCATCAGGTGAGAGGGTGGGCAGGGGGGTGTACAGTGGGTGGTTTTTTTTTTAAGCGACTCCCCCTCCACCCCCCTGCACAGCCGCTTCGCTCCGCTACCGTGGGGAAGAGCCAAAAATCTCTCTGAGCTGTCCCCCCCCCCCCCGGCACCAGAAAGAGGCTTAGCTCCCATCACATGGGATTCAGATGATCTGGCAAGTATTTGGCCACTATTGTACGTCGTCATGAGCATGCACTCTGGTGGTCAGTGCACGGGAGCAAGCCTGAGAGGTGTGCTGTTTGCGGGGGCAGCCACCGGTGAGAGGTCCCCTGTATGGACGCACACCACTGCTGGGATGGACTTTCACATCATGTCAGAAGCAGTGGGCCTCGATGCACCTTGAAGGCCTCCTTTCTAGCTGACTGAGCCCTTGCCTTGCCAGGGGAGCAGGGCTCAACATGGTTAGTGATGATAGTTAACTTCCAGACGCTTCCCCTTCAAGTTCTAGCAGGAGTTTCACTGTTGTACCCTTGAGCAGGACGAAAAACTCAATTTTGTCTATTATAATTCCAATCTGTATAAATTGCAAGGAGCAATGAGTCACTTAAAATAAAAGCTTTGGGTAATCACATATATATCAGTGTCATTTAGCTCACAAAGCTAGCAACAGGCAAAGGCACGTTGGAGTGACGGATACTTTAATGGCTCAGCTTTCACCAAGAGGAGACATCTCACGGAAACGAGAAATAAGTCTCTGTACCTGAGGTAAAATACAAACGGGGGCCTGTAGAGGCGGTGAGCACTGGGCAAGGCAGCAGGCACAGTGATAAATATCCGCCATATTGATGTTCGGGGACGTGGGAGCCTGGGGATTTCGGGGGATGCTGTGGAGCTCGGAGTGTCGGAATACTGAGATAGCTGGGTACAGCAACAGTAATTAAACAGAAAATTGGCTAGGAAATAGAAGTGTCTTGCGTCAAAGCCCAGGGGATGCATGTTAAAGTCCACACGACATTCGTTAGCAAACCTCCGCAGTCAAGCGATAAATATGATCATTTACAAATACTAATAGCACCATCCTGGTCTGGTTTCTCTTATTGCTGGGCAAACTAATTGCATTCCAAAGGGGGGGGGGTGTATGGGGGGAGCACCACTGGTTGGAGTCATGATGTGCTGTGGGGGAGGGGCTTCTTTAGATGGAGCTTGGAGCTGCTGGTGCAGTGGCGCCGTATGAGCCTTGAGCATCTTGGTGGCCTCTGGGTCTGGATGACAAGCTCCTCTTCGATTGAAGGGAAAAGGGTCTCTGGTGTACAGTCATCAGAGCCCCCTGGGGGGTGTTATCCATTTCGTTGGCTGCAGGGCAGAGGATGAACGATGTCAAGCTTAGAGCAGATGACTTGGTCTGCTTTGAGGGTGATTCTCAGCATGGAAAAGGTTCCTTCTCCTACTCCTTTAGGAGAACATGGAGGATTCCATGACCATTAAAATACTGCATGTGCTTATGATGACAAATGATCACTTTTTCTACTAACTGAAGGGTTTTTGTTTGATTTTTAGTTTTCCCTCATTCGTGTCATGGCAGCGTACTGCAGCTCTTTTAGTCGGTGTGTGTGTGTGTGTGCTGCCTGTTTGTGGGGGCCTGGGTGTTGGCCTCACCCAACGGTTCTGCCAGCAGACATGGCACCAAGCACGGGGGCTGGAGAGTGGGCCACTGGGAGTGACAGAGACAGGGACAGCCTGTGAATGGGGACTGACCCTCCTGAACCTCGGAAGGGACATTTTGGGGCTTCACACACACCACTGCCCATCAGCAGAGGGTCTCAGCAGTGTCTGGATAACGACACCAAAATGTTTTGTATACTCAATTACACCTGGAACCAAAGTCTTTACACCAACAAAAACTAAAAGGTAAATAAATAAAAACAACAATCATTGTCTAAATTTTCATCAGAATGTCCCTGTTTATATATCGATTTCCCCAAAACCAAAAATCAACCTGTGAAGGACGGAGAGGATAAGTCACTTTAACCTAGTCGTAGCTGTACAGCCAGATCCTGTCAATAATAAAACTGCTGTTTGTTTCAGGAAACTCACACCTTGAGGTTGTCACTTTCTCTACCAAGCAGCAGGAAGAAAAGTTATTTTGTCACATTCTGTGTAAATAGCCAGTTAAAGATTAAACTGCAGAATGAAGAAGAAACTTAAATGTGATTCTTAAAACAAGGTTTACCATTAACAAGATTTATATATATGATTACATCTACAAGCAAACTTTTGGTTATAAAATTATAAAAATGTAATCGCTGCTCACGTCATCTAACCAGTTAAGGATTTTTTCCATACAGTTTTATTGTCTATTTTAACACATCCTATTGACTTAAAGCGATGCCATAAAAATTACAATGAAATAATTTCCGTCATATTAAACATTCAGCAGAAAGAAACTGCTGATAGGAAGACTTTTTACGATGTATTTTACAACGTCCAAATTATGCATTAGTAATGTCTGTCTGCCTTTCTGGACATTTCTCTTAAATTGTAATAATTTATCTTCCTTATCTTTCTGTTGGCCTTTGAACTTGCTGATTTTTAAGCGATGTAATATGTGTAAGAAATACCCCCATGCTTTAGTAAGATGAATGCGTGAACATGCACATCGTTGTCTGGGGACACCTTTCTCATTGTAAAGCGGGGCTCAGTAACTTGCAGTGTGTTAAATTAGCCTTGGAGAGGGCGGCTCGCTTCGGCTCTGAGTTGTTTATGTGATCAGGGAGACGGCTGTCCCTGTCCAGAGTGACGCGAGTCACGTCGGGGCACCCACTGCCACTGGCCTGTACCGTGAGGCGCAGTGCATTCACAGGGGTCAAGTGTTTGCAGGACAGGTGTGGACAGGACAGCTGAAATGCAGGCTGGTCCAGATCCCCACTGGCATCTAAGCACCGGTAGGTGCTGAGAGGGAACGGAGAGCCCATTGGTATCATGACATCTTTACTGGTCCGGACCCTGGAGGGAGTAAGAAAGTTCTTGTTGTCCTGTTAAGGGGGAAAAGCACACAGTATATAACACGCTGTAAACTGGTGTGACCGTGGCGACAAGACGGGGAATATGGAGCCGGCATGGCCTTACTGCCCTCGCTGACAGTCACGCGTATGCTGGCACGGCTGGCCAGGCTGGCCGTTGTCCTTCACCCGCGAGACGCAGGGGACATGCGAGGCGTGGGAAAGGCTCCGTGAGCACAGCGAGGTCGGGGCAGTGGGAAGGTCTGGCTGAGCACCTGCCGCTTCCACGTGCCTGGAGGTCATGGACTCTTCCCTGTATGTTGCTGGGTCCTACTACCCCTCCCCCCACCCCATCAAAGAGGCTTGATGACACCCTCAACCCCCCTCCCCCCCCAATCTCCCGAGGAGGCCTATTTTAAATTCAAATCATTGCTCCAAAAATATCAGCATTACTCTTTTTTTGTACGTGCTTGTGTTAGCCTATGAATGAGGTGATGACTGTTCCATAAGACGTGCTGAGTGCACAGAAGGTTGTGATGAGAATCCCCCCCCAGCAAGAACCAGAGCGAAAGGCACTGCAGTGAGGGCCAGGCCTAGACCCCCCCCCTCGCCTTGTCTTCCCTCTAGGACATTACCCCTCGGCAGAGCCAGGGATGCTTCAGTTACACGTGCAGAGCATGAACACAGTGCGACCTGTTTGACCAGCCACAGGCTGGGTGCCAGTTGAAAAAGGTTATAGTGCTGAGGGATAGCAGCATATTTACATAAAGCTGCCGGATGCTAAGCCACACCCCAAAGCAGAGGTGCTGCAGGGACACAGTGGAGGAAGCACTGGGCTGTGAGGGGGCTGGAGGCAGAAACAGGACAGCCCCCGCCCCCCCCATGTCCGCTCCTGTCCCGCCAGCCCTGCCCGTCCTCCTCATCATCACGCCATTGCATAACCATACGGCAGAGCATGTCGTCGCCTCCTCCTGGCGCCACCTCATGGCCTGCCGATGGCACTAACCTCTTAAGAGAAAGCCACGGTGGAAATGATGGACGTTACGATTGTTAAAGGTGACAGGCACGCAGGAGAATACGGCTTTACCGGTTCTGAGCAGATCGTGCCGCGTCACAGGGAATGCACCCTTTAAGTTCTGCGTCAGAATCCCTCTTCTCGGTTGGGCATCAGAGTCGCAGGTTAAAAGCTGACATGTTGCATGTAGAGTCAAAATTCAAATCAGGCCTTAATCACCTCCTGAAAAGTTGGTAATTAATTTTAAAAGCCCTTACTTTCCTAAGAATGTTCTCTCAGCCTTATTAATTTGGCCTTTCTGTCATCGATATGTTTGAGAAGAGCTTTCTGTCCACAACTCATCCTGAAGTATTCTGAGGATATACAGAAAAGCCGCCATCCAATCGGAACTGTGCCATTTTATGTAACTTCTTAATTACTCTGGTACATGTTCCTCCCCCTTGCTGTGCTCCGGGCCAGTCTGGAACCAGCTCCATCTGGCTGCGGCGGACCCGCAAAGTGAGGTGACCCTCCGGACTCCCTCCGGGCTGGGGGCTCGACCAAAAAACGCAGACATAAGCCCCTGTGTTCTGCTGAAATCCCGTAGTACGTCAGCGCGGCTCATGGATTGGGGCCGTAACCAGGGCTCCCGGTAATCCCCTCTGCGGGGGTCATGCAGAGTGCGTCTCTTACCCCCCGACGGGGGCTCGGGTGTCAACCCTAAAGCTGGGCTTCACACCTCAGCCGAAAGCCATGATGGGGTGGCAAAAAAAACAGGCCTCAGCCGGCGCTATAATGCTCCTGTTATTGAGTGTGGGTGTGACTGTGAGGCTGTGTGCTGAGGGGTGAGCTTAAGACCTGTTCTCACAGACTTAAAAAAAAAAAACAATAACAACACTAATAACTAGATTCATGTCACAGGTGGGGAGTCACTTTTTTTCTCAGCATATCTATATCCCAGCTGTAGGAAATCTCAAAGTATTCATCAGCTGTTAGCAAAGTCCGATTCATTTATTATCTACCTCAGCTGTACAGAAAAACAAACTAAAAAAAAAAACTGACAGATACCTTATATAACAGAAAATTATCATTGACAAAGGACTGAACCAGGGAAAATTCACTCGTCTTCCTCCTCTTCGTCGCTGATGACATACTTCTTGGCCTTTTTGGTGGACGTTTCCTCGTCGTCATCAGCCTTCCGCTTTCCGGAGTGTTCTCCTTCCTGAAACATGTAACGGGCCCATAAACAGCTGGCCTTTCCCACAATTGGCCTTCCTTACTAGCGGAAAATCAGCTCAGGCATAAAGCAGAAAAAGAAAACTAAAAAAAAGTGGATGAATAAACCTTCAAAATTTCTCCACGAACCAAGGTGTTGGAAACAGCGCCACCTGTTGGTAAACTGTGTCCACACTACTCAATAACAAAAAGTTTTGAAATCTCTTTTGCACGATAGTGTACTGTATGTTATATAGCTTAGAATAACAACAAAATCTGTTTATGAAAAGATTTCAGGAATGCAGTAAAGTACAAGGATTAAAAATCTGAGTAACAATCACATTAAGTTTCCCTCAGTTTGCCGTACTTAGTGCGCCTCAGCTGGAACACTGCTGTTTTAATGCCCGGCTATTGCTGTGATGTAAGTAAAGGCCCTTATCCTTTGCAGGGTTCTGACAGAGGAGCACCGGTTGTGAGTGAGTACACCCCACTGGAATTGCCCCTGACTGCAGCCCTCCCTGCCAGCGTGATGACATCACACTGCTGTCAAGAAGAAGCACTCCGAAGACCCACCTCATCACTGTCGAGCTTCTTGGCCTTCATCAGCCTCTGAGCCTTGTCGTCATCGGAACCCTCATCGCTGTCTGAGGAGTAGATCCTGGCCCGCTCCTCTGTCGGGTTGGGGGGAGGGGGGTGTGTGACAGTGAGCGGCCATTCTAAGGAGACCTTACAAGGTTTCCGCGGCGGCGGCCGGACAGGGAAGAGCCTGTACCTCGCAGCACTCCAACACCCTTGTACTTGCTCTTGATGGCTGCCAGGCTGATGGACTCCTCGCCCTCCTCTTCCTCCTCATAGCGGTCGGGCTCCAGGTATCCGGCACTCAGGCCGCGCTGGTGCTGCTTCTCCCGCATGCGGCGCTGCTGTGACTCGCGGCGGATGGAGGCTCGCAGCCGCTCCTCCTCTTTCTGCGGTGGGAAAGGGAGCAGGGCATCAGGACTGGGACGTGGAGAAGTCACATGACCTTGCAGGTAAGAACCCCCCCCCCCCCACCTCCACATGGAGAAGGTAGACTCACATGAGCAAAGTCAGGTGTGCATAAAACAAGACCAGGCTACTATTTGTCAGAAACTTACAAAAGCCAGCCCCTCAGACAGGCTTAACCCAGCAGGGATGCCCCCCCCATTCTGATATTGATTCCATCCTGACGCCCAGCTGAGGTCAAAACAAAGGAACTGACATCACCAGTGTGTCTATAGGCCTGAACCAGGTATTCCTAAAGCAGCATGTGACCAAATGCTGCGTTTCATTTGAGCTCAAGTTGGAATTTCCAAGTTTCTACTCGGAAATTTCGGCTGTAATGCCTCCGGAAGTCGGAGTTCCAACCCGGAAAGTTAGAGGAACCTCAGTAACCCTGACCTCAGAATTCAAGATGGCTGCCCCCTTCATCAACAGAAGTGAAAGCTGCAGTTATATACTGTTTGTGAGCACTGACGTTTTATCTGCGTCTCATTAAATGGGACGTACACGCAGTACTGGCCAACCACTATCCATAGACATGTTGCCACCCACACCCAGAAACAGCTAATTTGGGAGCACAGGCACTGGCCCCACGGTACCTTGATCATCTCGTTTCGCTGGGACTCGGGGTCACGACCTGCCATGGGCAGGATGCGGATTTTCTGCGTCTTGGAGCAGCGGTCTGCCAAAGACAGGGTCATCTTCCTGTGGGTGGCGCTGTCTGTGGAGTGAGGCCTGGGGCGGAGCCAGAGAGAGAGGTAAGCCAGTCAGAAAGGTTAACCAGGACTGGGGGGTGGGGCCATAGAGAGGGATAAGCCAGTCAGAAAATGCGGGGCCATGTGCATGTAATGAGTAAACACTTCTCACTGGCTGGTGATTCACGCCCGAGACAGAAGACAGAGACAGAGGCAGCGAGACAGAAGGAACAGTTAGTTTTTTGAGAGAGTTCATTTTAAGAGCCCCCACCATTATAGACACACACTATTTGTTTAAAATGGAAACGGGAAGAGGCGTTTGTGAACCCTGTAAACCCTAAAACGTCACATCTCTGCATGAATCGGTTCAGTGTGGCACCGAATGGCACAAACCTGAATGTCAGCTTGGTCTTGAACACGGCCTGCCCCTGCAGCCCAGTCCCCTGCCGGATGAAAAGGTGGTTGTGGTCTCCCTGGAGGGGGGCCTTGTACACATCAAACACCTCATTGCCAAGGTGTAGAGACATGCTGTGGAGGAGGAGGAGGGGGGGGGGCAGAACATCATCATTTTGCCCCATAATACACCAGCCCCCCATCCAGGTGTGGGGACCGACCTGCCATCGGACCACTTGACGATGCGCGCATTGCTCTCACGGACGTCGTTGCCCTCCTCGTCTCGCCGCGTCCGCCACCGGATTGTGTTTTCAACCTGCGAGGGCCAAGGGGGAGGAAGGGTCCCATTTTTATCACGTCTCTGCAGCCGCCAACACGCCCCATACGAGAACTGCACTACCCATCTGGGGCCCCCACGACGATCACATCTACCCACCTTGAGCTTCAGCCTCGTCCGTCCTTCTTCATCCAGCATTTCCTCGTCCTCAAACTCATCCTCATAGTACTGTGGGTCAAATGGCCTGCCGGGCCGACAGGGGTTCAGAGAGGGAAGGACCTGGCTGTGCTTTGGGAATACCCTGAAGGGAGGGTCTGCCTTACCTGGGCTCCACACTCAGAAAGTTAGGAAGTTTGACGAAGTAGAGGTCGCTGCCCAAGTCTGTGTTGACCTTGGGGATCTCCACCTCAATCCTGGTCTCCGGGACAGGCTCCTCCTCTTGCTGTTCAGTCTCCATGCCGTCTTCATTGTCCTGTGGGAAATCAACCTTAACACTCCACAGTGGAGGAGTTCTGCACTTTTCCTTCCAGGTCGGTGTAACTAATAGGGCTGCAAAGGAGCAGAAAATTTCCAGAAACTTTCCATCCCATGGGAAGTTAAGCTGGGGAATTTTGGAAATATTGAGGAATTGTTGGAATGAACAGGAAAATTCCCAGAATTTTGCAAACCAAGTCACTAACCAGTGGCTGTCCTGGAGTAGGTGGCTTCTCAGCGTCGCTGTCCGATGAGATGTCGTCCGCCTCCCCGAAGAGGTCATCTGCAACCGGCTTTTTGTCTGCAGAAGGTGAGGGGAGAGTCACAGACTCCTGGCCTTTTCCATGCTATATAAATGCAGCCACATACACAAGCCATGGCCTTCCCACACTCTGCCTTACCTTTGTGCACTCCAATGTCACTGTCCGAGTCAGAGTCCGAAGGTGCTTTTTTCTGCTTCTGTCTGATAAAATCATCCTCGCTGTCACTACCTTTAGCAGAACCTGTGCCGTGAATAAACATGCCAGTGAGACACATCTGACAGTCACAATGTAGCATGATGCTTACCAGTGATCGTAAACTGTCATTTATAGTACTCTCACCATGCACTAGTGCAAGGTTTCTCAACCCAGTCCTCGGGGACCACCAGACGGTCCACGTTTTTGCTCTCTCCCAATTGGCAGGGAATTGGGAGAGAGCAAAAACATGGACCGTCTGGTGGTCCCCGAGGACCGGGTTGAGAAACCCTGCACTAGTGCATTGTGGGTTCCATCACCGGTTTTGGAGCAACACCCTCAAAAATGCTGCTGGGTGTGACATGGTAAGATCAAGGTTTACCAGAACAGGCAGCTACCTGATTTGTGCCCCTGCTCTTCGTCTGAGTGCTGGGGCTTGTCTTCCTCCTCATCTGATTGGTCACTCTTGGCCCCTCCTCCCCACTTCTCATCCTCCGAGTGTGCCTCTTTCCCCGAGGCCTCCCCATCTGTGTGGGGGGTTCCCTGGCCGGAGCGGGGCGTCCTGTCTTCTGAGTGGATGCTGCCTGCCTCTGAGTGGGGAGTGTGGGGGCTGCCCACCTCCGAGTGGGGGCTGCCACCCTCTGACCTTGGGCTGCCGACATCGGAATGGTGACTCTCTACACCCGACTGAGGGCTGCCTACATCTGAATGGTGGCCACCCTCATCCTCCTCCTGACCATCCGAGCCGCTGTGCTGCTCGGCGTCCGAATGCTCATTATCCTCCTGCTCCGAGTGCATGCTGGCCTCTGACTGGTTGTCCGACCTCTCAGAGTGGTTGTCGCTGCCGCTGCGAACGCTCCCGTGGTCGTCTTCGCTGTCATCCCCAAACAGCTCCTTGTTGCTGGGGTTCCCACCATCTTGGCCCTCGTCATCATCCTCGTCCTCATCGTCCTGGTCTCGTTCGCTCTCGCTCCTTGATCCATTACTAGCAGACCTCGGCCTCTCCTGCTCCGAGTCAGAGCCAGAGCCAGATCCAGACTCTGCAGTTTACAAAGACTCAGTGACAATCCACAAAAGCACAGAATCGTAAAATAATAGGTGTATTGCAGTGTGTCAATATTTGTTGGGTGTAGGCATCATTATCTTGCACAGATCTAGATCTAACACTATCTAGCACAGAGGGACAAACGGCATTGAGAATTAAACTTCCTGCCTCTCGTGATGATCCAGACGTACCTTAACCAGGGGCGGACACCCCGCCAAATTTTACGTACTCAAGCGCCCCTGTCAAGTGTTGGGTCCCCTGAATGTTAGGATATCCATGCCCCAATGAGCCCCTGACCTTAACCCCCTAATATACACTTTTGAGCTAGGAACGACACATACAGAAGTGCAAGCTTTGGACACGTTCAGGGTGTCCCATTCGGTCTTATCAAAACGTCTTCAATCTGCTTTGGTCGAAGGCTCTACTTGGTTTAAATAACTTATAACGTAGTTCGATAGTCGAATGACAGCAGTAACACGTAAACAGTAAAAAACGCAAAAACGCCGGAGTACATTTAGAATAACATCGGCCATAAAAAAGGTCCATGCCTTTAAAAACAATTAACGCTTCAGAACTGATAGGTATACACGTACCGAGGCACCCGACCGACACGTTTTCCATAAATCCAAGGTCTTTCTTTTAAAGAAAAGACTAGTTCATAAAACAGTATTACCGAACACCACATTATACCGGCAAGAGTAATAGTGGAACAAACCTCGCTGTTCATTTTCACTGTCTCCATCACTTCCGAACAATTCGTCCATATCCGCCATTTTCTGTACTTCCCCGAGCCGTGCTTCGACCTAAAGGAAGTGATCACAGCTTTGGAGATATTACTTCCGGTTTGCGACAAAATCAGAAAATAATAAGCTAAAGCCATTGGGTGGCGCCAGTGTTTTGGGTACATAAAATGGATGGGAGGGGAAGAACTGCAGATGAATTCGAAAATAGTGGAAAAACACAGTTTTAAACGCATTTTGTTTTGCATTATTTAACAGATTAGAGAGCGGTTTGAAATTACATTGTGTAAATATAGGTGAAGATTGAAGATAAGTTCCCTGCGAGAGAGTACAACTACCGGAGTGGAATTCCTTGAATGTGTGAGCATACTTGATCAATAAAACCTGATTCTGATGGAATACTAAATATATTTAGTCAGCTCTATATTTTGTTATATTTTATACCTTACTTGTCATTGTGATATTTGTCTGTTTTATTGTGATATTTGTCTTTTATTTATTGTCTGTTGTTGGTCTGTTCAGTATGGAGGAACAGCATTTTGCTTTTTATGTATTCAAATACAATTAAAATGACAATAAAGAAATCTAATCTAATATGAAAAAATGCTTTACAGCATATCCATGACATTTAGTGATAGATATGGATCTTATTTAAACAGAGCAGTGGCCATTTCCTCTTAGAGCTTGGGGCCCAGAGCTGTATTTTATTTGGAAACTTGCTTGTTATTATTTTTTGTTAGGGTTACCAGAATGGCCACTGGCTTAGAGGCTGTTGGTACTGGCTTCGTGTTTCCAGGCCCATGGATCTTGTTGACCAGTGTGTCTTGAGTTTCTGGTCCTGGTTATAGCAGTATCTTATTCCTGGGTTCATGGTCTCGATTAGCCGCAGTCCCACAGTTGCTGGGCTGGGCAACTGCAGGGTTGTCAGCTGGCTGGCATGAGATTTTCAGTTAGAGACAAATCTACACACACATGCAAACGCATTTACATGTATGTAGCAGTATTACCTTGTAAATGGTATGTAGGGTTTGAAAACTACCCCAACGCTTTTGATGTAGCTAATATTAGGTTTATAATGGAATAATATATATTTGCCGTAAGATTTTTTGCGTGAGCTTTAGAGTCTGAAAGTGTGATTGTCACGCCAGATGCGTGAGAGTTGACTGCCCTTAGTCTGGTGACCCATTCTTAGGTTTGCCATGATTATTCTGGTGTTGCTTCTGCCCCACTTCCTGTTTTCTGGCACCTGGTTCTTGTTGCTGGTTTCTAAGTCCTGTGTACTTTAGTCTGTCTTTCATGCACCTCACCCAGGAATTGCCAACCCAGTCAGCAACTCAATGTCCTACTGGTTACCAGTTTTCTGCAGTGAGCAGAAAGGTCTCAGGGGCCAGTGGAAAGGAGACCTGATGCTATGGGTGAAAGCTAATATATGATTTCTTTATCTGAATGCTCTTATCTATGTACTTGGCTGTACATTTGGCATGCAGTGACTCAGTAAAATAGAAGTGTATGTAAGTTTCAAATAAAATTTAACTGAAGGTTGTGTGTCTAAATGAACAAGGAGGAAATGCAGGTGTTTTTGTTGTGTGCTTGTTGTCTAGCCTGCCAGTGGATAGTCATCAACGACAGACTCGCACACAGACTGGGTTTCCTATGCATTTAAAGACATATGTTGTATTACTGGTGTTTTAATGTTTGTGTTGTATGAGGCAGCGCTCCATCCATCATCAGTCTGCTTGTTCTGGCTGCCAGGGAGGGGGCAGAGCCTTGAAGCTTATCATAGGGGTGTCCCCTGGATGGGATGGCAGTCCATCACAACACACACACACACACACACACACGCACACACACACACACACACACACACACACACACACACACACACACACACACACACAGAGTTATGTAATTATATCTTTGTGAGGACCCTCCATTCATTTCTTTGGGGAAGACTCTAATCCTAACATGACAACCCCTACCCATAGGTAACCAAACTAAATACGAGAATTGTGGCATTTTTAGTTTTTTGATTGCATTCACATTCTTCGTGGGGACCACAGAAAATAAAAATAACAGGTTTTTATCACATTGTGGGGGACATTTGGTCCCCACAATATAATATAAACCTAATCCACACAGACACAAACACACTCACATGCACATGTATAAAGATACACACACACACAATGCGTCGATCCTTGAGTTTTCTTTGAAGCTCTCAGAAAACACATGATCTCTGGCAGCGATTGCAAGTTGACGTCCTTCCCAAGGCAGGTGTAGACAAACTCTAGAGCCTGCCGGGGCAGAAGCAGACAAGGTATGAAAATGTACATCTCTTCATTTCCATATTGGTTTGTAGGTATTTAAGTGTCAGAATGGGAGATGTATTTTGCACAACCACAGTACACATGGTACTGCGTATACATAATTACTTTGCCTCCAAGTTGACCTGTGAGTTTGGTGGTTTCCCTGGGATTACATTATTTGAGATCACACCTCTTTACGTAACTTCTGCAGCTGACAAATTAATGGCCTTCATACTCTTTAATGCGAAGCCGGTTTTCTTTTAGCCATGCAGTGACATCATCTGTCATCCACGTGACCAGAGGTGGCTTTTCCCAGCTGGCTTTGGTCGTGTAATTTTTTTCTGGCAACTGACAGGGAAAAAAAATCAGTTTTGATGATTGCAATTAATTGTATCTCTAGCATCCCTTGCCTTTTGGTTTCTCGTTACATTTAATAGGCTAATTTAACACCCTAAAAGCTCATTGTGATGCTGAGTATTGTTGGTGTTGCTTGGGGCTGTTTCTGTACACATGAGCCCATTTACACTGATAAATTGCCCCATGTTGTCGTGCAAAGCAGGCCTAGCCCATTTCTTTAAATGTTTGTTTGCTAGGCAACTATAAAAACAAGATCTTGGGTAAAATGCAGAGGTGCTTTTTCTAATTGCCAGAGAAGAAATTGAAGACTGGTTTCAATCAGGAAGCAGCTGATGTGATCCTTTGTGATTCAGTCTGAGTTATTTTTACATCCTGATGTCAACCAGGATCACTTTTTTTTGCAAGCCCATTAAATGGTAACAGCTGGGCTCAAAGTATTATGTTACAGATAATGCAAAACGTGTCCTCATAACTGGGGGGTCCTATGGTAAAAATCCTTGAGGTGGACACAGGATGCAAGCAGTTCGTTTGCTAGTACAAAACCAAAGCCTTTTGCATAAGAGGGTAAGAAGGATAGACTGGGATAATGTGGTCAAGGGCTGTCTGGGTTTGTGCCAAATTCATATTCCTCCAGTCAGAGTTCAGTCTTTTCCCAGCTGCAGTCTATGCTGTTCAATTTTCATGTTGATTGAAGCTAAAACAACCATCCATGTTAATACTACTGGCATTTTTCTTAACATTGTGGTTATTGCTCTGTCTTGGGATTGTGTGGAATTAGTTTTAAATCAGAGTACCTGGAGGAAAGCCCACAATGAGAGAGGGAACTCATGTGAGCTCCACACACATGGAATGTGGACAGAGACTTGAACCCAGGCCCCAGAAGTGAGAGGCAACAGTGCTAACCACTGCACCACCATGCTGCCCCCTTTGTAGCTTCATCTTTATCTCTAATTTTTAGAGAATGAAATTAGCCTTCTTGGAATATTTGTTTAATATATGTATATGGCAGGGAACACTGTAAAGGAATGGAAGAAATATTCAGCAAAAACCACAATAAAAACAAGTAAAACATCAGGAGAAAATAAGGTTAGATGATGATGATTACAAAATTTACTACATCCAGATTTTGCTTTAAATCTTTAGTTGTATTACCACACAAACAGTGAACAGTTCTTAAAAGTCATTCAGATGTAGAGCAGGACCAGTCCAATTGGTGATGATTACCAGGACTGTGCCGTACCAGTCCTGTAGTTTGGGCTGTCCTAGTACTTGGGTGAGACTCTGATGGTGACCAGCGAGGCCTTCTAAATGGCCTCTACCATGGCCTGCAGGGTGGAACCTTCCATTTGCCCCATAGCCATCCAAACTCTCATGCCAGCTTTATGTGAAGGTATGTTCTGCAGATAGGAGAAGGAAGAGAATGTTTTTCCTCTTGCAAAGATATGCAGCATCAGGATGTAAGTTGTCCATTTCCAGCAGAGATTTGACCTGAAGTCATTTTTTGATCTTACAGTTTTCTAATTGCCCCACTGATAGCTGTTCATTATATGCCCAGATATCTTTGTCACCCTCTCCATTTCTGTGTGGAGATGATTTACTGGGTCGCAAAGTTTCTTCTTCTAACAGTGTTATGTGTAATGAAAGGTAGGAATGCGTTTGAATGGAACAGAGCTGGTGGTTTTACTTTGATCAAATGGACTGCATTAATTTACCAGGTTTTTGATAATACAAATTGTATTTCTTTGCATCTTTTCATATATTAAGCTACTTTAAGCAACCTTTACATTTTCCATCTGCCTTCTAACTGCTTATCTTGGTTAGGGTCCTGGGAACAGGGACAGACAGCACAGGACAAATGGCTGGGATACACCCTAGAACAGGGGTCTCCAACTCCGGTCCTGGAGAGCTACTATCCAGTAGGTTTTCTGTCTCACTTGGCTTCTGATGAGCCACACCTGTTCCTGGTATTCACCTGAGAACAGGTGTGGCTCATCAGAAGCCAGGTAGGATAGAAAACCTACTGGACGGTAGTTGGAGACTCCTGCCCTAGAACTACGGGAGAAAATCTTCAAGATAAAGAGAACATGCAGATCCCAAAACCATGCAGGTGTGAGGTCACCATACCATCCACCTTCACACTTTATCTGAAGCTGCCCGACTGCAGAGGAGTAAAGGAGTGCTGGTCTCTTATCAACATCAATATAGACCTTTCCCTCTTTACTTTGAATAACCTATTGTGCTTCCTGGGTCATGTGATTGACGGCTTTGCTTGTGTCTCCCGACAGCCTGTCCAGAAGGTCCATCAGGGTGTCGTCTACCCCCAGTGACTAAGTGAGTGAGTCTCTTTTGTCCATAGCTGGTCTTACTCCATCTGACTCACCAGCAGTGATGGGTGTACTGTTAACACAGACAATGATAGCTCCCCTTCTCCGAGCAGGATAGCCTGTCCTACTTAAATAAATGGAATTGAACTGGCAATGTCATTTTCAAGGAGAAAGCCATGCATTTTGTTCAAAGGAATGAGAGATAGCAGATTCATACCTCAAGATCTCCAAAATTGTGTAAAGTGTAAAGATTGTAAAAATTTATCATGATGAAGCAATTATTAAGGTGGAGATTTAGCTGCATTGATCTATAACATCAGAATAGGCTGTAATCAATTTTGGGGGCAAAATCCTCCTGAAAGATACCCCAGCTTCTGGGTCACATGCTGTTGTGTTCACGTTCCGCAGGTAAACACGCAAAGTAGCAGTGTGAGCCCATGGATTTCCAAAACATAGGACAGCAGGGGACGGCTCATTAATATTCATAAAGGACGCACTACTTGATGGTCTTTGTTCTAGGACACTTTTGGGCAGCTTGACCTGTTTTGTAGCACAGAACGCTCTCTGTAATTGTTAAGATAATCTTTGTTCAATAATGCTTTTGGGAAACGTCCCTCTTTTGTAGTGCAAAAAAGTTGTTCTTCTTGCTAGCTATTGTAGTCATGGTCAAGATTCTGAGGTAGCTAAATAGCTAAGCAAAAAAGTTATGTTAGCTTTTGAGATGCACAATATTTCAGTTAACATATCTCTATCAGGCAAGATTCAGATTTAGGTTACTTCATTTATCCTTGAGGGTAAATTTTTGTGTTGTAGTAGCCATTTACATAAATGACAGGAACACACAGACACAAGGCAGGCGTAATCGTAGACAAAACACCAAATTACAAAAATATGTATGTAAAAATACGCTAAATGTATAAAAATGCAAAATGTACAAATACGCAAAAATACCTTAGTGTGCAAAAGAAATGTAAATGTGCATTGGAGACTCCTCTTCCAGCAGAGGGAGGAGTGGTTATAGATGGTTACTGCCTTGGGCAGGAATGACCTCCTGTCTTGCTCTGCCTTGGGATTGTGTGGAATTAGTTTTAAATCAGAGTACCTGGAGGAAGCAGAACTGAAGGAGTCTCTGATTGAAATCACTCTGTTGGCTGTCCAGTAGATTGTGTAAGTTCTGCATAGTATTGTCCATGATGCTGAGCAGCTTGTGCAACATCTTTCTCTCCGCAACCAGCTCTAGGGGCTCCAGAGCACTCACCAGCACAGAGCCAGCCTTCTTTATCGGTTTGTTCAGCAAAGTGTTTAAAAAGCACATCTTATACAGTGAGTAGACAAGGGACTGGAGCTACTGCAGCAAGCTGCCGCTAGCATGGCGGCATCTTGGAATATTCATCATAAATCAAGATATCGGCATCGGTCCATTGGGTCAGTCTTGGCCGTTATTGCTAGTCAGTATTTACGCTTTCTCACTACACAGTTATTCAAATCGGCAGCACCAGAGCTAAAGACGCAACTACATTTTCTGAAGTGGAGAATGAGAGATTTCATTGGCATGTTCATCGTTTATAAACGATCTAAAAATGCCAGCCTGCGCCGTGTTTCTTGTTCATTATTAAATCTGGCCAATCCCTGCTCAGCAAATGGCTCAGAGGTTAGTCAGTTATCGCTATTGATGGTACTGGGCATTGACCGGTATTGATGGTATTGTCCTAAATGAAAGCCAGTCAGGTCAGGCTTCCTTTATGTGTGTGTTTTTAGTTGGCCTTTTTGACTTTTTACACTGGCTTGTTCTCCTTGTGTAATAATAACAATTAAAATTATGTTCTGAAATTCTACTTTCGTCGTAGTCGATTAATAGTGTGTAATTTTTATATGGCCATATTTGTGAATTTTTTTCAGTCACATTAAAAAAGGTTTGAAATTGGGTTATGAAAATAATTGATAAATTGAAACAACACATGGTAGAAATTTCCTTTAGATTTTCAAAACATTGATTTGTTCCCTAAATAATCAAAATCAAATCCCCTTAGGGCCAATGATTTACACCCCCACAAAATGTGACAAATTCCTATTAATTCCAATGAAACCGCATGTTTATTTATCAGCAATCAGCCACTTAATGAAAATTAGGCTGTGATGGGTGAAGATAGTCTACTGAACAAGTGGCTGTTTGTTAGCCCTGCACTGATCTTTAGAACACCCCTGGGCTTTGGGATCATCCAGTTACTGAACGGTATCATTTTCAGCGTCTTTGTCCTTCCCCGTGAAATTGCATGGCTCGTCACGTCTTTGCCAGACACTCTCTTGCTTTCAGTTTGTCCTTTAGCGTCCTATTGAAAGTCAGCTGCCATATGAGTTTGGCAGCAAACAGTCTGTCCTGGGGGTCTGTCCTGCACTAGTCATCATCACTGCACATTTTGGAACAGCCCCACACTCAATTATCTAAAATGTAAGACCATCGGAAAAAGCCAACCTGTGTATTTTAAACCCAAACATGCAAGACTGTGACCTCTTGATAGGGATCTCTAATAAAAAAGCATAGCCATCATGCTTCTCACTGAAGACTGTGTTTACATTATTTCTTTCACTTGATGACATGTTCCGCCCAGAACCAGCAGGCCAAACAGATGGTTCTCAGGATGAGATGGCTTGTTCTCATTGCGAGGCTTTCATATAACACAGTACTCCCAGTTTCCAGTGGCTCCTAAAGCAGAGACTCAGGGAATACCATTTAATCGAGTACACAGTACCTTGAGTTTGTTCTTCTCACAAGTGTTGGTAAGTATTAGCCTCCTGCAAAGTCTGAGGCTGGCGACGTCGATCTTTCTAATCTAGAGCACCCTAGAGCATTGTCAGCATGATTTCAGCAGCCCCTTGGCAAAAAATTAAAAATCTCTATGTCGGAGCTCTGATTGTATTTTAGTTTCAAATGATCAGTTTTGATTTGAATTTATAGAATATTCAAATGGTAACCTACAGTGGGCTTTTGAGAAGCCAGGGCTCACAAAAAGATAACTGGCTGATGCTGAATTCATCTGTGATCAACTCAGATTCATCCTGGTCAATGATGTAACCCAGTAACATAATAGACATCATTTTGAGAAGCTCATTGTCCATTTTAGTACAATAGGCGACTTTCTGGACTCCATCCTCCTGCCTGAGAAGGAGCCTGTTGTGAAGAACCTTGGCAGCATTGTATACAATACAGAGGGAAGCCTTCACCAAACAGTGCTCATTCTGGAAACATTGTCATACTTTATGCATGATAAATTAGCAGGCTACCTACAGTATGTGAATGCCTGGTCAGGTTTTCCTCAAGCAATTCTGGTTAATTCTGGTACTTGCTTAAGGAAGCAGGGCTCCTTTCTTGGAGGTGAACCAGGCACCTTATGCAGGAAACCTGACAATTAAAAGTAGCAGACCCTTTCATTGTTCATTTTTAAAAATCCTTCCCACACTTTTTTTTTGTTACTCAAGAGCTTCATTATTAGCCTTTTGTACATCAGTGCATCTTCCTGCCACCATTCAGTAAGTAATGTGAGTGATCTGGACCATCATCAAAGGCATATTATGGTCCTGATTTAATTTTTTGTTGCTTTCCCTACAGTCAAGCCTCTATAACTGGAAAAAAACTTTCTAACACAATACGTTCATGTGGAGGTCTTTTAGTGACATGAGAATGGAACCATTATGACTGACTTTGTTTTTTGACTCATTTAGAAATTCAGCAACCAAAATGAATTGCAACTCAATGAGACCCTGTAACTGCTGCAAATGTCTGCTTGGAGAATAGCATCCCTGTTTTTAGGAAAGTGTCTGCTTAGTCTCTTGAGTTCACCTAGCAACTCAAGCTACATAAAGGAGTTTTGATTCTCCAGCCAGCTGAGTTTGTGTTACCACGGGGATTTAAAGAGCCATATGTTAACCATGGTACACAGGGCACTGTTTCACCAGATGATGTTTGAGCTGTCAATTGATGGAAACATCTAGAACAATCACTACAGAGTATTTCTGAGAGAGACATGAAACTTGTGATTCTACTGGGCTGTGTAGTTAGTACACTTTTTTGTTTTTGTCCTGCTTAGTACTGGTCAATATTTTGTTCCTGGTACTGTTGAGCCTGGCACTGTTTACACTACAGTATGAGATGCAAGAACTGCTTCCAGTTATAAGATCAGGAGCCGGTTCCAGTGATGAGACATGTGAAAAGTGAAAGAGACAGGAGATCATTGTTATTTTGTTCTTGGAGTTGTTTGTATATAAAATAGCATGAGATGGAAAAGCTGCTTCATATGATAAGGCAGTAAGAGGAGCTAACTTATTAGCCTGTATTTGGGATTGATTGAATTTTACTGCGGATACACTGAATGTAATTATAACCTTGTTGGAAAGTTGATTCTTAAGTCACTGTTTGCCACCTTTTTAGTCTATTTTACTGTTTTAATATACGTGTCTTCATTTACTGTTAGTCAAGCCAAAAAAGCTACTTTAAACTTTTTATACAATTAAATTTTAGTTAATCAAATGCTTTATACTGAAGGAAACAGGTTACCAACTTGTTACTAAAACACATATATTCCGGCATTTTGGAGAACTGATCTGCCTTAGATTACATTCTAACAACCCGCACAAGCCAGAAACGAGATTTTAGTAATTCTGCCTGTAAGTGGTTACTAATTTATACATTACAATTTTTCTAAGTAAATATATCTATATAATAAGTTAGCAAAAACAATCAGGTTTTGGATGTTTTTGACATTTATACGAAAGTGTACTGATGTTTCCATATTCAAGATTTTATTTGTCGTGATGTTTTATTACCTCTCCATAATTAGATATTCAACCACACGCTACGCTAATAATCTCCTTCGGAACAACAAATCCCATAAATCTTTGCACAATGAAGTCCACTTCCCGCATTTTCAGTGTTGCTGATTGATGCTGAAAATGTCGAAGGCGGGACAAGCCACTTCCATTGGTGGATTTTGTCGTCAGGCTATTCGACCTGTGACACGTGGTATTGTCCAGTATCTGTCTTCCTGTGTTGCCGCCCTTGGGGTGAGACAGTGTGGGACTGAAGCTGTAGGAAATACAGCTCTACTATTAGTCTGATACTTATTGCGACCAAAAGCAGAAAACGCGTATAATCGTTCACTGGTAACTCCTGATATCGCTTTGACGCATTACGGTTTGGTAAGAAATAAAACATTTGCTAATAATTAGCAGTTGTTTTATATGTGGGTTTTTATAATAATTTAGACAGATTGCCACAGCTAGCTCGATATATACTTTACATGTTGTCTTACATAGACAGACATAGGGAGATAATTTGGTTGGCTAATGCATTTAATTATGAAGTGAAGTGATACGTTATGAATTGTTTTTTGGTTAAGTGTACTGTGAAGTCTTCAAGTCATGGTAAATGGGTTGTATCAGGAAATCAATGGGCGGCAGATAATGACTGCACTACATAGCGCTACTTGGTGTGCCTAAAACTGTCACCGTACATTTCTGATTTTTGGTCATCGTAATCCGTACCTTACCATCAATTTTACCAGCTACAACTAGTTATAAATAGGTTTTTTTTGCTAATCATCTGGTCGGTTTGCGGATCTTTAGCTAGGTCAACAGCTTATAGAACACTTTAAGTTGAAATGTATGATTTGTCATCCATAAATTATTGCCTAACAACTACCACACGCTGCGACTGTTTCCTTCGGAAGTTGATGTCCTAACGTGTCGTTTTGGTTATTGCCGTCAACTGCTATTCCGCTTTCTTCATATTATTATTATTATTGTATACACAAACCGGCATGTCCAGTCGGGTGTAGGAAATACCTTGGCGGTGTCCTGCTTAAGAAACATGTGTTCCCAGCATATAGATTTTTTTATTTATCATTGATGGTGGACCTGGTGCTCTTTAGGGTGTGTGTTCACCATGCTTCACCGCATGCCGCATTCTGTCCCGTTTAGTTTCATTTTTGCGAACCCGGACCTAGCGCCGTATAAAGCGTGAACGCGATAATTGTTTGTCAACAAATATCCAAAACAAAATGAAAGGGCAAGTTGTGGTATACTATGTGCCAATCCCTCCCCGTGACACAAATCAGAAAACCCGATCGTCTGGATATATGACATTCATTGGCTAAATGGGGCTTGTTGCTTGCTTAAGTAATAGTAATTTAATGCATTCTCTGCTATTCCATCAAGCTTTGACTCAGATAACCACATTCTTTTAAGTTTGGACGTATACGTAAAGTTAACGCGTATTTAAAGGTAAAAAAGTCTGCAAAGCGTTGACTGGTGATCTTAATAGAGAAGAACATTTGAACATGTTTATTTTTAGCTATTGATTTTCCAGATCATATATGTTTTATTATATACAAAATACCAGTTCATAAATTTAATATTTTTATAAAGAATATTTCCTTATTCTGAAATACAGGTATTTTACGATTTATATAGAATAATTATATTTTTCATGGGTGGGTTAATGAAGCTGATGATTATCTGATCACTCCTTAAACTCCATGTTCATTACACAAATGACTAATAGCTGTAAATGGTATGCCGGAAGTATAATTGGAAATGTTTTGATTTCAGTAGTTTGACGTTATCCTTGTTGCAATTAGTAGAGCAGCTATTGTTTTGGCTTGAGTTCGGGGTGAGCTGTGGTTAAACTGGTGAGTATCTGTTTATACTAAGCATGTTTGGCGCATTGGCACTGCATTAGCATGACGTGATCTGGCGATTGCTTTTGTTGTGTGTGTAAATATGACATCATCTGTCAGAAGACGTCATTTTGCAGTCTTGTTCTGCTCTGTGTGCCACTGCGAGCACAGGGCTGAGCTTCAGAGCTTCTCTTCCAGGGGTGACCAGGTTGTCTGTGTTGCTGGGAGAGGAGCTTCGGTGAAGGCTCGTAAAGACTTGCCTGGGAGGAGTGCTTCTGAGCTAACATCTAGGAGACCTATGGGGAAGCGGGCCCTGCATGACTCATTGTTAAACAGATGGAACGATTTCTTCATCTCGATTGCAGCGAGATAGAGACTAGGACTCAAGTTAAAGGAAGTTAATGCACTGCTGCCTTTGTAAATACTGCAGACATAGTGGCATTGCTCATTGGCCACCTGACCAGGTTTACCAGAACATGTGAGCAGAAGAAGGTGGAGTTTATTCTGTAGGGGTCTGAAGTCACCGTAAATCCAGGTGTTAATGCTGGACATTGTTTTTAAAAAATCCAGAAATCCTAGAAGCTATGGAGTCAGTGAGAAAGTGAGGATGAGAAGCATGAACGACCTTCTCTCTGGAGTTGTTTTTGGAGGACTTAAATGTAACCTAGATATAACCTAAAAGACTCCACAGTCTTTTTTTTTCTCAGATAATATAACTCTCCTGTTTCCCCCTCTGAGTTCTGAATCACCTCATGCGGTGTTGTTACTTCTGCAGTTAAGTAACAACAGTTGTTGAAGCAGTTGTTACTCACTTAACACTATTCAGTTATCAGTGTTGAGCACTTCAGGTCCAGAAGCTGTAGATCCAGACCAAGATTTTGTCTCTCCCAATCAGTTGAGTGCTCTGTGACTGTGACTCTTTATGCTCAACTGCTTGGTAAAAAACAAAATCTTGGTCTGGATTTGTAGCTTCTGGACCTGAAATGCCCAACACTGCCAGTTAGTATATGTACTTTGTTTCTTTTGTTATCATTAATATAATCATGTGTTTAATCTAGTGTTTCCTCGTACTTTCATGCTGTCCTATGTTTAGATCTCAGATAGCGACTTTAGAAACAGAACTTGGGATAGACAAAAATCACCCTGCTTAGAAGCCAAATGTTACAGCTCTCTGTCATTTTGGATGTCTTTTGTTTGACCTCCAGGCCTGGTAACTGAATGAGGTGTAGGCTGAGTGCAATGGCATGAGATACTCAACAGAACTGAACTCTGTTCAACCTTTTGCCCAAAGTCAGCGTAGACAGCTTGATTTCTTATCTTCCGACACAGCATCACCATTTTTCCCATCAACATCCTGATCCGTTGAGTTTCTGGAGGTCATGCAACACGGATGTGGGGGCTGTTCTTGATCTTAGCCCAGAAGAGAAACACTTCGTTTGGATTCACCAGTCATTTGGATTCATAAATATTTTCCTTCAAATATATATTTACTGTAACAGTTTTGTACGAAGTACAATACCAGTCAAAAGTCTGGCCACATCAATACACCTACAAAGGAGAATGATAGTGTCGCATTGCATGACCTGACCACCTGACCTAAACATAATGTCAATTAATCCTCAGAACAGAAACTTTGTAGAAAATTCTTGAATATGCATAAAATATAAATATTCTGTTTATCAAGTATCAAGAGTATCAAAGGACTTAGATGAAATGTGACCCGTGAGCAGGCCTAGTAGATTAGGCCGGTCTAAATTCATCTGGCAAGCGGGGAGTGATCCATTTATATAGTGGGTCATGTTCGTAATTCTTGTCAGTTTTTACACAGCTGATCATCTAAACGTTCTTGAAATACATTTAAGGACACTTTTTAAAAGGTTAGGCTGTAATTTGCTTTGCTTTATTTTTGATTTAACCTCATACATTGCTTAATGAAGGGAAGTTAAAGGTCATGATTTGGTCGTTAGGAGTACCCATTTATACGCATATGACCTTGTCTGGTGTTGTATTCTAATTAAACAATTTCCAGAACTTAAAGGTTATTTGCTTGAATGGCTGTAAAATGGACTGTGGTTATGTAATTATTCAGTAATTGTGTGCAGTCCTGTTCCTTAATGGATGTGAGTGGAAACCAGCTTGTAAATGGTGACTCAGGACTGGGATAGAGACAGTGAATTTCTTTTATAGTTCAATGATTCAATACAGCAGGTTTGAAATTATGGTCCTGAATTCACCATCTGTGCATTATTTGTTGATATCAATCCATTTTCTTGTTTCTTATCCATTACTTATTCTAGAACAGTCAAAAATCATTATGCTTGGTGATAATAAACTATTTATAAAGGAATTGCACTTCTGTTTATTTTTTTGACCGCAGCTCTCTGATGCTGAAGACATTTCCCAGCAATATTCCATTTCCCTTAATGCGAGTTGAGATTTAGTGTCCGTTCAATGTGAATAATGCATGTAGACATGCTGCGTTCAGCTGCATTACCAGCCTTAACGGGTTCCACCTCAAGCTGCAGGCTTCCCCAGGGTTTCTCTCTTCGGTCTGTCCATCGTCTTCCGCGAGATCCCTGCCTCAGTGGGTCAGGGATGGTCTGCTTTTGTCTTGAGAACGCACACATCTGTTGTGCTCCACATGAAGATATGGAAAAATTAGGTCATGCGTCGTGGGAGAGCGACATGCTGAACCGGTTTCTTTATCCACCCAAATTGCAGCTTTTTTTTTGCATTTTAAAGCACGTCTGCTTGAGTTGAAGGCACTTTGGTTGTTGGTTCCGGGGGTGACCTTCATCTTCCTGCGTCAGGTGGTATGCTGATAAGGAAACTCTGTAACTCTGCATCTTCATGTAGAGGGGGCCCTGACACTGTTACAGCCACCCCCCCCCCATTTTAAAAGCACTATGTCTCTTTGGTGAGAGCGTTCCATGTCTGTCGGCTTTCTGAGATGGACGTGTCCTTTTAAACAAAGCACTAGTCTTTTCCTGCAAGACAAGACCAATCTGGGAAGCTGGTGTCTGTGAATGTGATAGAATAAGCCTATGGACGTGTTCAGTTGAATTAAACAAAGTGTTATGTGGTGACTTGACTTGTGTGTAGGGCTGCATGATATCACTGCAATTATGTGGCACATGCACAATAATTACCAGGGCTTCAGATGACTGACGTAAACATTTGTATGGACGCAGGCTTTTCGGTACTATATGGACATTTACTTACATCTGCAATTTGGTCAGCAGATTAGTAATGTGCCCAAAGTATTAATGAGAGCCACATTGTAACACCCAAAAGTTAGTACTCAGTATAAATTCAACGTATCCTTATGTTAAACTCGGTTAGCGGAGCCACATGCTACTGTTTTGGTAAATCATGGAAGCAATAAGCACTGAAGTGGTGGTGAAGAAAGGGACAGATCAGCAACCACAGCATCTTTTAAAAGAGGGGATATTGTGGGTAAACAAGGTAAAAAGATGTCGGTGGTGTGGTGGTACTTTTTGCAGTTTAAAGTCTGACATTTAATAAACATCAGGATATTCCGAATTTATAAAGATTACTAAGTTTTGGGTGTCACAATATGCTTCTCATGAAGTCCTACTTGTATGTCACCTGTACCTTAGAAAGACAAGCGGTACCTGCAGGTTTCAGGGAGCCGGTGGCAGTGGAGATCTGTAACTGTTCCGTTTGATGGAACGATGCTGTAATGAATATTGGTATTGATTGTATTGTGCATCATCTGTAATTCTTTCAGTGTCTTAGAGGCGGGACTGACTGGTGTGGAACTGCAAGACGGCCTCTTTCCCGGCAGACAACCTCTGTAGTCATGGCGCTGCCATTCAAGAAGGACTTGGAGAAGTACCGACAGATCGACGAGGATGAGATCCTCAACAAGCTCTCTGAAGAGGAGCTAAAGCAACTGGAATGCGCTCTGGAGGAGATGGACCCAGAGGTGAGAGTAAGGGAGAGGAGGGGGTAGGAGACTGGAGGCTGGATGGTGACTGACGGGTAAATGAGCTGATTCTGGTTAGGAGGCAGTGAAGGGCGCAGGAGGTGCCCCCCCCCTTGACCCGTGGGAGTGGACCTCCTGAATCTTGAGAATAAGATCAGCAGACCTTGCGTGCTGAATTATTAGCAGACACTCCTTCAGGGATCTTTATTTATCAAGATCTGTAATATGAATGTGACCGGAGAAAGATGAATTTAGTGTGATCCTAAGCAGGTAGATTTCAGTATAGAGGGAGTTTGATTAAAAATACTGTACAATAGTAGGCCATATAGCCAGTGATGGAAGGATAAAAATATCATGAAAATAATATATCTAGCATTTGCTCTTTCCCAGAATGCCCTGCTCCCAGCTGGCATGCGGCAGAAGGACCAAACCACCAAATCTGCCACGGGTCCCTTCGACAGAGAGAAGCTGCTGTCATACCTGGAAAAGGAAGCTATGGAGCATAAGGACCGGGATGATGTGGTCCCTTTCACTGGGGAGAAAAAAGGTGTGTCATTAATGAAATTTCCTCCTGGAGCGTGCAGTGCGATTTCACTTTGCCAGGACATTATGGGGTCGGGGCTGGGTGAGCTCGCCACACTGCGTGGGGTCGGGCCAGGCGAGCTCTCCACGCTGCGTAGGGTGGGGTTGGGCAAGTTCTCCACACTATGTTGCCTGGGGCTGGGCCGGGCGAGCTCTCTGCACTGCACTGCGTGGGGTCGGGCGAGCTCTCTGCACTGCACTGCGTGGGGCCGGGCGAGCTCTCTGCACTGCACTGCGTGGGGCCGAGCGAGCTCTCTGCACTGCACTGCGTGGGGCCGGGCGAGCTCTCTGTGCTGTGCGGGACCTGGCCAAGCGAGCTCTCTGCACTGCACTGCATGGGGCCGGGCGAGCTCTCTGCACTGCACAGCGTGGGGCCGGGCGAGTTCTCTGCACTGCACAGCGTGGGGCCGGGCGAGTTCTCTGCACTGCACTGCGTGGGGCCGAGCGAGCTCTCTGCACTGCACTGCGTGGGGCCGGGCGAGCTCTCTGTGCTGTGCGGGACCTGGCCAAGCGAGCTCTCTGCACTGCACTGCATGGGGCCGGGCGAGCTCTCTGCACTGCACAGCGTGGGGCCGGGCGAGTTCTCTGCACTGCACAGCGTGGGGCCGGGTGAGCTCTCTGTGCTGCACAGCGTGGGGCCGGGTGAGCTCTCTGCACTGCACAGCGTGGGGCCGGGTGAGCTCTCTGTGCTGCACAGCGTGGGGCCGGGTGAGCTCTCTGCGCTGCACAGCGTGGGGCCGGGTGAGCTCTCTGCGCTGCACAGCGTGGGGCCGGGTGAGCTCTCTGCACTGCACAGCGTGGGGCCGGGTGAGCTCTCTGCACTGCACAGCGTGGGGCCGGGTGAGCTCTCTGTGCTGCATGGGTTTAGATGAATCTGCTGTGCACCATCAAGGCTTTGTTTGTGTGTTTTGGTGGCCATGGATCAGTGAGTCAATTTCTTGGGTGGAGCAGGCTTGTTTGGGTGGAGCTGTTACTAAAAATGCACTGCAGGGTCAATCAAGGGTCACCGCCTGTCACACAGAGCATCAGTGTAAAGGGATGAGAACAATGAAACTGTGGTTTTTAGCACAGGGCCCCTGCTGTGGTTTTTCTATGTCTAACACTGCTGTACTGGTCTTCATCATACTGGAAAGTAAAGTAGCCTGTATGGTTTGTGTTGGTCTGTCTCAGGATTTGTGCCGTCCACAGCGTCTTCAGCAGCTGCTGGGTTTGGCTTGTTGTGTCTGCTTTCTGCGATCAGAATGAACTGGAGGGGAGTCATGTGGCCTGGTAGCTCATGCAGACGGGTAGAACAAAAGGAGGCAGAGAGGCAGCATAGACTTTCCACGCTCTCCGTAAGAACTCGTTACATAACTTGCGCTGCGGAGCACAGCGTCATGTCAGCTATCAGCCCCGACAAATCTTAGAGAGTAACCAGGAAGAAGAACGGGCTCTGGGATTTTCAAAAGGAAACATTTCAGTTTTAAGCAAGTTCTGGCACTCTGGCGCTTTTACTGGAGGAAAGCGTATAGAACTGGCCCAAAACACATCAGGTTCAACTTATCATTTCTCTGTCCAAAAATGTCGAATTGAAATATTTTATTTTTCACCAAAAATAAAGGATATTTCCTATGCTTTTTGCCAGCCTGTGCCTTGTCACCACGTCTTTCTAAAATGGCACTGAGATTATCTATTGAGAAAAGTCCAGATTTAGACATTTTGACCAAAACTTTTCTCATAGAAGTCCACAAAAGACCCCACTAAACTAAAAACCAAAATAAAGCTCCTAAAGTTTTCAGGAGAAATCCCGTAATTAATGATGAGGAATAGTATGGTCCCCATTCAGTAGTTCAGGGGCAACCCCAACAGCCAAACCATTAGAGGTGGGTCTCCTCCAGATTAAATTTTTATTCCTTATTTGGTATAAAATTAAAATATTCTGACTTACTAAATCTAATTACTTATCTAAGATTATATGATCTTCGATTGCGGGTACCAAGTTTATGATGGAGTCTGAAGCTTTACGCTATCCGATTTGTTCTATTCTGTTCATTTACTTTCTCAGGAAATTGCAAGCTGTACTGTTTAAGTTAAACAAAAGTTCACTGTGAGAGAAACTGGTAGCACTTCAGTAATCTGAGAGGGTCCTTACAGCAATTTGTTACCCGTGGCGTGTTCAGTCAGGAGGAATCAGCCGTTTACTCCAGAACGGCCGTGAGAGTGAGTGCAGGAGTGACGGAGGTGTGCCTATGGTGCCGCTGGGGTTACACTTATACATATTAATAAATATATAGCTTATTCCATCAGGTAGAGGGCTGGGCAGCTAGCTAGCTGAACCCTGTACCTGAATCAGATGGCAAAATGCTCTCTCGTCTTCAGCCAGGGTGATGTTATGATCCTTGAATGCACGTCATTTCCAATAAATGTATCTGTGAATTTCTTTAATATCTGCCTGCATCCCAGACTGCTGTAAATGTACCTTTTTATTTATTTAAGCTGCCTAATGATCCTCTCAGCTTGCCAGCTGCTGCCATTAATACTTGGCTACTCTGCTTACTTGCAGTCAAATTGTCTGAGGCGGAGGCTGTTTAACTTGGTGTTCTTTAAAACGAGGGACCTCAAATCACAGGGGTCTCCCCCCCCCCATTGTGTAACAGGCTTTCCCCAGTGGCTGCACGGTTTGCAGCTTCAGAGGCCTCGGGTGGTGTAGTCGGGGGCAGCGATGGTCCAGGGTGGGGGTTGGGTGAGTTTGAAAGAAAAGCCTTAAATCTCCCAGTTTAAGAGTTTTCTGTTTGGAGGCTTTCCAAAGGAATTCCTAAGCCGTGAGCGCTGGTCCCGTGGGATATGAACAGGGGGCAGGCTGCACACGCTAGAGACGGCGAACATAGGCGTGACACAGTCCGTACCTCCAGTGCTCCGCTGCTGCGTTATTTTCCATGATATCAGGCTTAACGTTAATGAGCTCCAGCCTTGCAGAAAAGTAGCCTTTGGTGATGGAACAGTGAAACTACGACTGTTCTGCTCGACCCAGCTGACCCAGAGACACGTAATGAATGCTGTTCTGAATCTCCTTAGATCTGGACCGGGGTGTCAGTACCCATTGCTGGGGGGGTGCAGGAGCAGGAGAGCCTGCAGATACATCCCCATGTGTTAATACAGGGTAATTGTTTCTATGGTTAATTCGTCTTAGAAATATCATAGAACTGGAAAGCATTGTCCTTTCATTATGGTGAGAAGCTGCGTACTCATGCTGGTGCCTCAGAGTACAGAGCATAGGATGCTGAAATGGACCTGCGGAGGTTCTTAATGTGAGCCCTCTAGGTCCTTCCAGATGTTTGTCAGCTGCGTGTCTGGAAGCCGGAGGTGGTCAGGCAGCTGCCAGTGAAACCTTTGAACCTGGGATGGAGTGTCCAGTGGGCCGGTGGGCCGCCACGGGGAAGTTCCTCTCCTGACGACGAAAGCTGAAATGTGTTCGCGTGACTTACTTTTTTTTCCATTACATTGTAGCCTTTTGTTTCTGATACTGTCATATCCATCCATCCACCTACCATTTAGAGCCATAACTGTACATGAATTTGTCTTGTACTGTTCGGTGTGCACAATGAAACGTCTGAATGCATTTATTGACGCGGGCACAACCTAAATTCACATGTAGATGTTCACCACGGAAAAGATTATGCTAATTGTGACTGTGAGTTGGTTACAACCAGTAATAATCAGCAGTTTGAGAACATTTTAGTTTCCCAGTAAGTTACACCAACACTGGAGAGAGTAGTTGATAAGACCAAGACTGTGTCTTCTGTTGCACCGAACTCAGATCAGTTGCTGGAAACGCATCCAACATACTAACTCATTAGAGAAGAGTGTGTGCGTGACAGTAGGGACTTTTACCAGGAAAGTCATGCCTGGCTAAAAACCAAATACAGCTATAGGGGTGTTTATCGGCTGTCCGTGTCTGTCTGTCTATCTGTCTGTCTATCTATCTATCTATCTATCTCATCTGTCCCATCTGTCTATCTGTTCCATCTATTCTATCTATCTAATCCATCTATCCATCCTTCCATCCATCCGATAACCACTTATGGTCAGGGGTCTGGAACCTATTCCAGCACAGGGCACAAGGATAGGATTGATAAGATTATGAGGGGGTAAAATTCGGTAAGAGTTTAGTATAGTGTCTATTAACCAGATTGAATTAGCTGTTGGGCTTTAGCCATCGGTGACCCAGTGCTAGTGGTGCAGTTACTGCTCGCTGGTTCCCCAGGCCTGCTTCTCTTCCTGGAGCTGTGCTCTGGCCTCAGTGCTTGGGCCATCTGGGCTCTCCTCAGGGCTGGGCTGCATCAGGGAGCCCCACAGGAAGAGCGCCGATAGCCGCAGGAGGGGCTGGGTCCCACCGCGCCCGTCCCTCGGCTGGGCCCTCATCACATGGCCTCTTCTGTGGGGGGAGAAGGGGTGGGGCCTGTTTTTCAAGTTTGTTGCAGCTGCACAATAGTTTTCTGGCTCTCCCGTTCATGATTGTGTTTTTAGGTGATAAACCGAACTGTCGGTTTCCATGGCAATGCTTCCAAGGGTCACCATATCTGTGGGGACATCCTCACCTCTGTGAGATAAACATTTAAAATCCATTACATTCCTTAGTGCTAGTAGCAGTTTCATATAAGTTTCAGTAGTTATGGAGAAATCTTCAGTAGTTCAGTGTTTTGAGGAGTGCTGATAGTTACACGGGTGACCAAGGTTGGGGTACCTGTGACACAGGATGGTAGACTGGCACAGGATGTGACGGGTAGCTAGTTGATTAACGGAAAACAACAGAAAAATAAGTCATAGGTTACAGAAACATTGATTGGTGGTAATCAAGGACTCATGGGTTGTCATTGGGAGGATGCTTAGTCAAGGGAACCAATAAGAAACGTGTATGTCGATCGAGGCTAACCAATGAAATGTGATTTCCTGATTAATCAAGAGATAATCAAACAACTATAAAACGAGTTGAGTAATGCATGCTATTCTCAGGATTGCGGTAGACTAATCAATCAAAAAAAACAAGAGACCAGAAATTGTTGTTTTATTTCCTTCTCCCGTTGGTGACTTTGAAGCTGTCGGATTTTAAGCCTCCACGTCCCGTTAGCATTTCAGAATCAGAGTGGTGGAGAAAGATTTGTCCCCTCCAAAGTACAAAGACCCTCTTCCTGTGAGTGAGCTCTTTATCTCTGAATGAGCTCTGTCATTGTGATCAATTTGTTTTCCTGAGGGGCCTCTGGAGGTCACCGTGGTGACGGATTGCTGGATGCTAACGATGGGAACGCCGAGCTGGCGTGTCTGTGGAGGCTGCGGTGAGCTTCCTGATGCCACGATTCTGTATTGGGGACTGTGAACTCCTGCGGGGAGCTGTGTTTGTACGACAGGGTCTATAACTTACATGACACATGGGCAGGAGGTCAGGGTTGGGCGTGGGGGGTAAATAAGCAGCATAAGTGCTCATTTAAATCTGTATCAGGCACTTTCCTGTGCATTTTATGTCTGTCTCTCTCTGGTTTTTGGGAAGGGGGGGCAATTAAGCTTCCTGTGTTTTTTTTTTTCCCCCTTTCCCAGTGTTTTTTTTTCCTTTTTTTTTTTTATACATGCCATCATTATTAAAAATAATTATAAATCCACGCTGTAATGTTGGTTAACAGTCCTGTATTATTGATCCCAAGTGGGAAATCTGGAAAACCTATACTCTCCAAGCCAGAATCAGAGCAGCGACCTGAGTGGGGTGCAGCAGTCACGCCTGACCAGGCCGCCTCACCTGTGGCTGGGGGGTATTTCGCTAGATACTTTCTCTGAACATATTTTGAAGTCAATATTTATGAGTTTATCATTTCTTGAAATTCCCTGAAAGTGGATCTCGTAATTTACTCATGTGAAAGATAATAATGCTAGAATGTGATACGTATAGAATGTATTTCTGTTGCAACCTATAAATTATGCAACGATTCATGTGTTGATTTTTTAAATTCTCTTGAAGCGATTAAGATCGTTATCTATTCCTGTGAGACGCCGCTGTCCAGTGGAGACACTTTGGGAATTGGTGCTGATTTGATCCTGCTTTGCTAATTCCAGCGTAGCATGTGCTGTCGTCAGCTCAGTGTCGCTTTGTGGAAAAGCAGACACACAGACAACACTGGTCGCTGAGAAATATATTAGAGGTTAACTATGTTTTGGGAATCCTATCCAGTATAGAAGGTCAGCATGTTCTTTCCAGCCAAGCTATCCGCCTACGGTGGATCCGAGTCCATCTTCACTGTGTTATATTGGCCGTCTTTGGTGAGGAGGTTCAAGGACTGGCTTGTTGCCTACAGCAAGGAGGTTAGATCTCTGGGTTCCTCTAACTCTGCTCTACAGTGCCACCTACTGTTCACCAGGCTTTGGTAATGAAATTGACAACACACTCATCAAGCTGAAGGGTTTATTGGCTTGTGTCATTCAATAACAACATGTATGACGGCATTACAGAATGCACCGTGACGGGGGACAGGCGCTGGGACAGGCACTGCAAGTCTCATTGAAACCAGCTCACCAAAGCTGCCAATTTGGCAGAAGGCGTGAACCGTATCTGAGGGTTAGGGTTGGCCTCTGCGACTAATATCAGCTGAAGGAGGCAAAGTATAGAAAGTTACGTGCAATACACGATGTATGTAACTAATCTAGGGTTGAAAAAAAAACAGAATAAAAATACATGCAATTTTTATCCCATTTTAAAGCCTGTGTTGTCATGCTATGAAACAGGTCAGTATTGTTTAGCAATAGTCCAGTTGTGTTGTGTTCTTGTTGCTTTTTGTGAATCATTTATTGCTGGAATGAGTGACTCATTTGCCTGGCTGTGAATACTGTAGTGTGGAATGGTGACATGCCCTGAAGCCTCTTTCCACTCTTTTGTTAAGTGATTTCCTGATAAAGCTCTTTGGCAGACTGTTATAAGCTCTTTAAGAACGGAAGGACAGATGGAAAGCACGGTCTGAGGGTCTAGTCGCTCTCCCTGAGCCCCCCGAGAATGAGCAGAGCCAAATAGTGAGTCTAAGTACAAGAATGGCAGAAGACGCAAGTGAGGTGCAATGTACCTTTCAGAAAGGCGTGTGACGCTCTTGCTTGCAGTGACAATGCATTATTGATGTGCACATTAGTCCCTATAGCGCTGAACTGGGTCATGGGCACTGCATGACGCCCGCCTGTGACCCCAACCTGCCCTCAGCATCAGGCACTTTTACACCCCACACTTGCAGACTTTGCGGTCGTGACTCATGTGTGATCCTTGTTGCCGGTGTCTATAAGATATATCAAGCTCTTTGTTTTTTTTTTTTCCTGCGACATCATGCCAGTTAAAGAACCGCTAATTGGCAGTTCTAATCCTGCTTACAAGCAGCCTGTGAAGCAGTGAGTGCATGCTGGGGTGTCGGCTGCATTTATATCGGGTATCAGCGAGGCAGTGGTGGTTTGCCCAGGTGTGTCCTTGACAGCTGTGATAAGGGAATGCGTAGTTATAATGGCCATAATCAATCATCCCTAACAGTGAGAACATTTCAGGAGATGCAGGTGGATGGACCAGGTTTGAAGGGCATACAGGAAATTCAAGGAAAAATACAAACTGAATTTGTGAATCATGAATGCAATTAAAATATATACATTTATTAAACTATATAAATGTGTGTGTGTGTGTGTGTGTGTGTGTGTGTGTGTGTATATATATATATATATATATATATATATATATATATATATATATATATATATATATATACCGTATATATATGTATGTATTTATACACAAAATAAACTATCATTGTGTATGCGATAGTTTTAGCCTACATTTTCTTTCCATTCTTAAGCTAAATTGCACTTTCTTTGATATTTACCTTAAGTTGAAAGATGCAGAAGTCCTGTGTCGTGTCTCAGTGTCTTACTATGAAACATTGAGTCTTGTGTCTCTGTGTTGTGAGATTTGTGTATGACACAGACGTGCAAAAGCCACTCCACCTTGGTGGTAACCTTGTGTTTGAAATTAGGGCAGTATGTCAGTAAATAGCATCTTATTCAGATTTAATCATTTGCAGTTATTATGATTACGCTCAAGCTCCTGCTGATTCTAGGGAGATGTGTGTGCATAATTACCTTCACAGCCAGCTCGGGACGACAGAATAGGCAGGCATTTCAGTTACATCACAAGAAAAAATGTTTTACCATAACTACACTATGGAGATGCTCCTGAACCTGACGGTTAATGTGATGTCATTTCATTTCATTTAATCGTGTGGAAATGGTGAAATAGTGTCAGATGTTTATCTGGGTGTCTTCCTGATCCTCCTTGCTCGTCTGGCTTTTCCAGGAAAGGTGTGGATACCAAGACAAAAGCCTGTGGAAATGCGCAAAGAAGAAGTGACGACCCTTGACCCGGAACTGGAAGAAGCCCTTTCCAGTGCCACAGACACCGAGCTCTGTGACCTGGCAGGTAAAAGACAAATCTTTTAAGGTGTTTTGAGAGAAAACCGAAATAAAGAGCTTCAGTTAATTTTCGGGGGTCTTGCTTTCACGACCTGCGTGAGCATTGGATTGTTGGACTTTACTGTGGACCACTCTGGATAATGCATCTTTTGTTTTGGTCGGTTATAATGCAGCTGTGTCTAGCTGCTGTTTTTGTGGCCAATTTCAGCACTGTGGAGAATAAAAAATAGGAATAAAACAGCAGACACTACTCAGTCCGTCTGACTGCCAAAGCCAGAGCCAGCAACAGAAGGTGTCCGCTCACAATTACCGAGCCCTCTGTGACACCGCAGCTAGCAATAGAATTAGGTCCTTTTCCCTTGAAAAGTGCTTGGCATTGGGGATGTACCTAGTCTGTCTGAAAGGTAAAGTCATCTAAATATCTAATTACTCAGTGATGGTCATTGTTGCTGGTTCTGAATTGAGTTAGCCCCATGTTGGGCCCCGCCTGTCACTGTTCTTAATGAATCTCAGGCTCAGAGTCCCTGAGCGAGCATGAAAAGTGGTTCCAGACGGCCTCCATTGCTGCTGACGATTCAGCCTTGGACTCGTTTCAGGAGTTTCCATCTTAACAGGCAAATGGAGAAAATGGCAGCCGGGCCAAATTTTCGCCTGTGTCAGTTTACTATCAGCGAAACTCGTAGCGATTTAATGTGAGAAACCGGCTTCCTGTTGTGGGGTGTGGGGACCTCTCTGGCGCCTTTGGGAATCCCGCTCAGGAGAGCGGACGTAAGCCTCCGCTGCTGGTCGCTGTGGTTACAGGTTCAGCCGTAGGTCTTGAGCTGATTGTGCATTGAGAACTTGACGGTTGTGTCCCATGGTTGACTGACACGGCATGCCTTGTTGCGTTTCAGCGATCCTGGGTGTGCACACGCTGGTGACCAGCACGCAGAGCTACGATGGGAACGGCAGTAAAGAGGCCTACAGCAGTTAGTATCAAAGACCGAGGCCCACATTTCATTATTATTGTTGTCTGTATTAGACCTGCTGTGTTGAGAGTTGCAAATTTCTCGGTTCTGCTCCCCATGCCATCTGACAGACGTCGTTAAAGGAGAGAAGGTCAAACCGATTTTCGATGAGCCGCCCAACCCCACGAACGTGGAGGAGACCCTGCAGAAGATCCGGTCCAATGATGCCTCTCTGACAGAGGTCAACCTGAACAACATCAAGGTGCCGTGCGGCAGCTATGGGAGGTTTGAAAAGGCAGAGACTGGCCCAGAAACCAAACCAGATCTCAATGTGCTTCTTTTCACCACCCTCCAGAATGTTCCTATCCCGACGCTGAAGGACTTCGCCAAGGCAATGGAGAAGAACACACACGTGAAGAAGTTCAGCCTGGCAGCAACACGCAGCAATGACCCCGTCGCTGTGGTGAGCATCCGGGGCAAGGCCTTACGAAAACGGACCCCTGAACAGCACTGAACCTCTCACCTCCAGACTTGGGGTGTCGATACCTGCCCCAAAGTGCCATGTTTAGAGCTACATGAGCTCCCACAGGATCCCTCTGACCTCTGGGTGTGCCCCCCCCCCCCCCGCAGACCAAATATGTGGTTAAGTGGACTGATGTCTGTAAATTGCTTGTACTGTATAAACTTATGTGTGTGCCTTGTAATGGATAGGCCTTCAGGGATGGGGTCCAGGCTCACTGTTACCAAGTATCAAATGTAGTATCTTTCATATTGCGAAACCCTAGTGATGGACAAAATGACACTTCATGAACCATTTGCTGTATTTTCTGACCCCACTAGATGGTGCTCTCTGTTCAAAAAAGAGCTCAAATCATGTCTCTCGGGTGCTGTCCACAGGCCTTCGCAGACATGCTGAGAGAAAACAGGAGTCTGAAGAGCCTCAACTTAGAGTCCAACTTCATCACCAGCACAGGCATCCAGGCGCTGGTGGACACTCTGCAAGATAACGACACGCTGACAGAGATCAAGATTGACAACCAGGTAGGGGGCGGCGGCCCTGCACCTAGGCGGCCCGGTGGGTCATCAACGTGGGCCGTAACACTCCCTCCCTCCTCTTGTTGCCATAGAGACAACAGCTGGGCACCAAGGCAGAGATGGAGATAGCCAAGATGCTGGAGAGCAACAATAGCATCGTGAAGTTTGGGTACCACTTCACCCAGCAGGGTCCGAGAGCCAGGGCCGCTGCCGCCATCACCAAAAACAACGACCTGGGTAAGTACCGGCGGGTCCTGGCGTGTACGATGCAGCGGCACCTCTCAGGGCTCCCGCTGGTCCCTCTGCCTCTATATGAGTCGTGTATTTTCCACTGCTTTCATTCATTTCATATTCAATTCTCATGCTTCACATAAGGTCCTTACCGGCCTCAGCTGATGCGGTAATCTGTCTGTCTTCGAGCCGGGCTGTGAAGCGAGTACTCCTCTCCTGAGTGGAGTGCCTGGCCTCTCCTTCGCAAAGACCTTTCCTATCAGTGCAGGCGGTCTGGCCTAAGATCGCAGTCTCTCTCCAAAGGTCTCCACACCTTCTGTCGTATTTATTTTTTTCATTTGTTTTGGTGTTGACGTCTTCTTTCCCATAACACCATGCTCCCCGTTTCCTCCTTGTCTGTGTGTTCCTCACGCTTACAGCACGTACCTTTATCCACACGTGATCTGCTAAGCGAGTGTCCAATCTAACTGCATTTTAATCGACTGATTGCGCTTTCTGTGGACCTTGAACGTGCATATGCTGTAGCGCATGTGTCTGCACGTGTGTGCGCGTGCAGTTTGGGTATGCTGTAGTGATGGACAAAATGACATTTCATGAACCATTTGTTGTATTTTTTGACCCCATTAGATGGCGCTCTTGGTTTGCTTTGGGGCATGCTTTATGCCTTTTTTTTTTTTTTCGCGAGAGCTCCATCCAGTGGGGTCAAGAAATACAGTAAGCAGTTCATGAAGTATCATTTTGTCCATCACTAATGTGCCGTGTGGGCATATCTTCCCTGGGACATCCTCCAGGGCGGCGCTCTCACCTCCCACTTGTGCCGCTTTGTCCAGTCCGCAGGAAGCGAGTGGAGGGGGACGCGTAGGGACCCAGTGCCCGCCCGCCAAGTGCCAAAAGGTCCACTGTGGAATAACTCCAGCTGTACTGCAAAGTCTCGTGCCAAAAGATGGGGCACAGCATCTTCAACGAGCACCTATCTGGGAAGAAGGGACATGACTGGAATAGCCCTCTCCATTAATGTCAATACTGGTGTTATTATTATAGTCATTGTTATTTTACGGTCGTTTAAAAAAAAGATAGTTAGTGATTTTCAGTTGAACTCTGTTTCTCTCTTACCTCTTGAATTGCAGCCGCCTCTCTCCTCTGAAAGAAAAGTAACCACAGTAAATACGGTAGTAACTGGCGTCTCGCACACAATTCCTCTGGGGTTTTCCTCCTCAAGAAAACCGACGTGAACGTGCTGAAAGTCCCTAAGGCAGAAAAGAAAAAATAAGTCTGAAAGCTCACAAGGCAGCAAAGCGTAGATTATGAAGAAGGCACGGCGTTCATCGTCCTCGAAGGCCACACATTCTCACACACACTCATGTGTTTGTGATCTAAATAAGACTCAACAGTCCTGTCTGACAATTGGCTCCGGAAGTGCATCACTGTTTAAAGAGAGCTGAGCATCACCTGCTCCCCCTGGCGAGGTTAGGGTGCCAGTCATGGAGGGTACAGGAGGTGACGAAAACACACACACACACACACACACACACACACCATTACACTGCCTTCATCATGCTGTGAATACATTCTCCTGCTCACTGTGGGGTGGCTGGTGTCTTGCCTGTCTAGCTATGATGTGTGAGCAGCACAGCACTGTACTGTATAAAACATCCCTCTCAGCCACAGTGTGTAAATAACATTAAGAAGTTATAGGAGTGTCCAAACAAACAACTTTTTTTTTTTTTTTCTTTTCCGCTCACCGTTCCAGGACATTCTAGCCTTTGTTTTTACGCAGCCGTAGAAAAGGGGATCTAGATCAGCAGCAGCAGCAGAAAATTTTATGTTTTTCCTGTTGAAGGTCTCTTTAAAAATCCCACACTTTTAGTAGGCATCGGCCATGAAATATTAATATGAGGTCGGTTTATCTGGAAAATGCAGCTTTGTTGCTTTTTATAATGGCATGCCAAAGACCCCAGTTTTAACATTCACACCTCACTCCAAGACCCCGTTACTGTATTTCAACCTTTTATTGAACATATATAAATATATAAATATATATATAGACTTTTAAAAAAGCAGTCAAAGGAGAATCTCTCTGTTTTTATCTCAAGTTCTGTGGGGAGCCCAGTTGCCGTGGTGTGACTTGTGCTTCTACAGGAACGTTGTGTATCTGTGGTTCTTGACGTACCCTGAACGATGTTGTATATTGTACATTATACTCAGAAAATGCCCGCGGCCTTCTGATGCATTGGGTGAAATGTTCCACTCCAGTGCTTACCAAGCGGCTCTGACGTCCTGAAGTCAAAGCCAAGGCCACTGGCATGTAATAGTGGTGGACTCATTTCATAAGAGCTCACAGCATGTTGTAGAGCTTTTAAACACACAACTGGATTACATAAGCATCCATCTGCATGCTTTGAGGTTGGGCACCGGGACCAAGTCACATGGGCAGTCCATTGTGTGTTCTCTGTGGAACTTTTCACAGACCTCTATGAACTCTTCATGTTTAACGAGTTTTAATTGTGCTTTTTTCAAATGTTTTTTGCAAAGAAGCCTTGATTCTGTCACTTTCAGGATGGTGTAATCAGACCTCCTGGTAATGGTTAGTACTATGTCTTGAAAACGTACTGGTCCTGGGTTCTGCGTGTGAATGCCCTGTAATGTTAGGTGTATTATGAATATATCCATCTCTGGTGAAACAGTTTTTGAGACTCGTTCTCTGACGTGAATGACTAAAGTGACTGCTGAGATTCTGCGTAAGGGTATACTCCACGTCCGGATTTAAAAAGAGGAAATATTATTTACCACATAGTTCAATGGCACTGTTATTAAAATAAAACTTAACCAACAATAAATGTTTTTACATATCACAGTTCTGCATTTATTTGGTATGTATGTGTCTGTGTGTTTCTCCACAGCATTAACTGAATATGACCTGAAATGCTTAGGTCCAGATATCTGAAGCCAGCTACTCTAATTTGTTTATACATGCCTTTTGGATGATGTAATGATATGTAATTTATGTACAAACGAAAGTGTGCAATCAGTTTTTTTTATTAACTAGACAAGCAGCTTTCTAGCCTTTATCTGGTGTGTTTAATACTAAACAAAACCACAGCTCTGTTTAGCTTGTTACAGGCAAAAACAAAATCAGTGTTCACACATACAGGTACACCAAAGCTTTTAAATAATGTTCTAGGAAAATAAATGTATCTGGAGTAGTTATTTTTGTCCTGCTGCGATGGCATGCCATAGAAAAGGGACTCTGTAGTTTTTGGCAGCATCTGGAAGTAGGAATCATGGAATTACACTAAGCAGCTCTCTCTTCAGATTGATCGGTGAACAGATCTGATCTCTTCAGTCATTTGAAGCTGTTCCTTTAGAGCTAAATGCAGATAACAAAGTTTCCCTCTGCTCCAGAATTCAAAGGAACTTGGGACCTGGTGAGGCTGGACTGGAATATGTTACTGGGCCGTTTGGAAATCACATTTCTTCTTCTCAGGTGTGATAGAAGCAAGCCCCCCCTTTCCCCGGCCGCAGACTCGGGGCATGAACCTTTGAGCGTTTCCCAGTGCCTCTCCGCTCCTGCTGTCAAACCTCAGACAGATGACTCCAGTATTGGCAGGTAAATCAGTGACATCATCATAGGGCAGCAGTCATACACCTGACAAAATGTGTGATTATACTGCTGTGTCTGGTGACATCATCCCTAGAACTGGGCAATGAAATGATTAAGGATGTGGAGGAATTTTTCTGTAGCTGATCTGAGCACACATGAATCTCCGCAGTAAGTTACCCGCCATTGCAAACTGATCCGAACTATAAACTGCATTAGACAAAGGAACAAGTAAAGGACCTAAAGGTAAACGCATCCCCCAGAGTGAGCGTGCAGAGGAGTCCACGCAGAAGTGGTTTACAACTGTAATCAGGACATAACAGCCACCCATATTCCAAACTACAAGCTCTTCTTTTGTCCATCCCTCTGTCTATCCATCCATCCATCTCTCCATCCATTTTCCACCGCTTGAATAAGTTGGGTCGGGTCGCGAGGGCAGCTGTCTCAGCAGCGATGCCCTGATCTCCCACTCACCGGCCACCTCCTCCAGCCCCACCGGGGGAATCCCAAGCCATTCCCAGGCCAGCTAAGAGATATAATCTCTCCAGTGTGTCCTGGATCTCCCCCGAGGCTCCTCCTTCCCTCCTCTTCTTCTGTGATCAGGTGCGATGTGTGTTTTCTCGTTCAGTGGGAGGTGCTGGAGACGCTGGCCAGGCACCACTAACACATTCCATTTGTACCAGTGAATTATCTCATTTTTGTCTAGGCATGTAATACATTGTTTCGCAAAACTCAGTAGCGATTTTATAAGCCTAATATTTGTTGACTGAGATCTGCTGTTTCATAGCTTTTTTCCCCTCCTACCATCGTTACCTATAGAAAACCACTGGGAAATAGCTCCTCTTTATGTTAAATTGCGCTCTGTGAGGTTACAAACTTTGATGCTCAATAGCGTCATCTTCTGTCGCTAAGAGGAAAAGCCTGACAAAAACAGATTCGTCTCGGGTGTTTGCAAACGCTGTTGACGTGTCAGCTGATAACCAGTAGGGGTCGCGAGACTCAAATTTTTGTTTAAATCCGCTCAAAACACAACCGCATCCTTCAATTGGAATCAGTGGTGACTGGTGGCTAAAAAATTGAGAAGGTGAGAAGAGAATACATTATGCAATATTACAATGGTAATTTTTTTAAAGAATAGAGAAAATGCATTTTAATGGCAATGCAATTATAGTAATGACTTATTTCAAAATGTCATAATTTAATCACCAAAATAGAGGAGGTACTATCTACGCAACCTCTATGGACCAGGATTCTAATATATTTATAAAATGTGCTTTTTAGCAGTTTGACATTTATGAAATGTCACACTAAACTGTGACCTTTACATTTTGAAATGAAGACAGATTAAATAACTGTTTCCATTTACACAACACGTGGCTTCCTTGACATGAGGTAATACATTTGTATTGACAGATGTATCATCTCCTGTAAATTGCATCATTTTTACTTGTTTTGTACATCTTTCCTTTAGTAAAACTTTACATTCAGTTGTTTTTCTTGAAAAGATTATGTGGTTCTGATTGTGTCAACTAAGCCTAAGATCATTTGACCTTTGAAACCGCCATTCTAAATGAATGTGGATGAAACAGGCATTTTGCTTCCTTGCTTTGAGACAGAAAGATACATTAAGCATTGCAGAGAAAATCCCATGGCATGCTGTGTTTTTAGCAGTGATGTAAGAAAATACCTGGTCCCTGTGCAACATGTAATTGCTGAATCATTTTGTAGCTGGCCAGAGCAAAAATGCTCAGGTGTGGAAACAGCAGGACCCGAAATAAAACCTGGGCTCAACAAAATTCAGATGACAAACTGCAAATGTCCTTTGCGATAAGACCACGATGAAATACATCATCTACATAAATAGCAGCAAAGCTACTGTTGAAAGTTATTTAAATACTAGAATTTTCAGGACAATGCTGGAAACCTTGACACCTTGTTCAAAGGTAAGGGCTTATAATAGAGGGCTGTTTTATTGCTTCTTGCTTTGCTGCAGGGATAAACAGATCAAGAAAGCACACAGCCTTGTGGTACCATTAATGTGGTGTTTGCCATTTTTGTGATTCAGTAAATGCCAGCTGGACCCTAAGAATATGTCGAAGCTTTCAGGCCATTTCCTCACAAACCAAATGGGAACATGTCCCAGTTATTAGATAATGTCACAAGGTCAGCCTAAGAATAAATTAATGGACACCTTGGTACCTCTAGTGGCAGAAAATGAAATTTCTGCTGCATTTGATGACACTATAAATCACCTTGGCTATCCTCAAAAAAAACACATCCATGTACTCATTTTCCAAAAAAATATATCACCCATCCTTATTCGGTACAGACCATCCCAGGCAGCATGGGGTGCGATATGGGGGAACGTCCTGGACTATAGTTGGATATGTATAATTATACTATATTGGCACTTTGAATTTTCCTTTATTTAGATACTTGTGTTTTACTCTTATATCTAAAACATGGTGAAGTATCAAAGCTTTTAGTCTGAAATATTACAGATTACAATGTAAAAATAAACAAATAAGTCTGTTTCTTTTATGTCTTACATGTTTCTCATTTTATAATGCTTAATGGTTTATTTTTCCTGTCCAGGAGCTGACACCTTATCGGGATGGAGGGGTTTGCATGTTCCAGTGATCCTAGGAGCTAAGTTGCCTGGGGCTTTATGCCCCTGGTAGGGTCACCCAAGGCAAACAGGTCCTGGCTGAGGAACCAGACGAAATGCGGCTCATTAGACCCCTTTTGATGAGAAAGACAACGGATCCACGATTTCCCTCGCCCAGACGTGGGTCACTGGGCCCCCCCTGGAGCCAGGCCTGGGTGTGGGGCTCGATGGCGAGCGCCTGGAGGCCTGGTCTGATCTGCACCCATGAGGCCTGGTCGGGCACAGCCTGAAGAAGGCAAGTGGGTCCCCCCTCCGATAGGCTCACCACCTGTAGTAGGGGCCATAGGGGTCAGGTGCAGTGTGAGTTGGGCAGTGGCTGAAGGGGGGGACCTTGGCGGTCCGATCCTCGGCTGCAGAAGCTAGCTCTAGGGACATGGAATGTTACTTCTCTGGTGTTCGAGGTTGTGAGGTTCCAACTAGATATAGTCGGGCACGGCTTGGGCTCTGGAACCAGTCTCCTTGAGGGGGGTGGGACCCTCTTCCACTCTGGAGTTGCCTGCGGGGAGAGGCCCCGAGCAGGGGTGGGCATACTTATTGCCCACTGGCTGGGGGCCTGTACATTGGGGTTTACCGCAGTGGACGAGAGGGTGACCTCCCTTCGCCTTTGGGCGGGGGGACGGGTCCTGACTGTTGTTTGCGCTTATGTGCCAAGCGGAAGTTCAGAATACCCACCCTTTTTGGAGTCCTTGGAAGGGGTGTTGGAGAGCACTCCTCCTGGGGACTCTCTTGTTCTGCTGGGGGACTTCAGTGCTCATGTGGACAATGAAACCTGGAGTGGCGTGATTGGGAGTAACGCCCCCCCCAATTTTGTTTTGTTATTGGACTTCTGTGCTCGTCACGAATTGTACATAATGAACACCATGTTCAAGTGTAAGGGTGTGCATATGTGCACTTGACACCAGGACACTCTAGGCCACAGTTCGATGATCGACTTTGTAGTCGTGTCATCTGACTTGCGGCTGCATGTCTTGGACACTCAGGTGAAGAGAGGGGCGGAGCTGTCAACTGATCACTACCTGGTGGTGGATTGGCTCCGCTGGTGGGGGAGGAAGCCGGCCAGGCCTGGCAGGCCCAAGCGTATAGTGAGGGTCTGCTGGGAACATCTGGCCGGAATCCCCTGTCAGGAGGAGTTTCAACTCCTACCTCTGGCAGAACTTCTCCCATGTCCCGGGGGAGGCGGGGGACATTGAGTCCGAATGGGCCTTGTTCCGCGCCTCCATTGTGGAGGCGACTGACCGGAGCTGTGGCCGTAAGGTGGTCGGTCACGGCGGCAATCCCCGAACCCGCTGGTGGACACCAATGGTGAGGGATGCTGTCAAGCTGAAGAAGGAGTCCCATTGGGCCTTTTTGGCCTGTGGGACTTCAGAGGCAGCTGACGGGTACCGGCGGGCCAAGCGGAATGCGGCTTCGGTGGTCGCCGAGGCAAAAACTCCTTGTGTATGGGAGGAGTTTGGTGAGGCCATGGAAAACGACTTCCGGACGGCTTCGAGGAGATTCTGGTCTACCATCCTCAATCCCACCGACATGCCTTCCAACGAGGAAGCAGAGTCTGGGGACTTGGGGGTGGACTCCCCTATCTCTGGGCTGGAGGTCGCTGAGGTGGTTAAAAAGCTCCTCAGTGGCCGGGCCCCGGGGGTGGATGAGATCCACCTGGAGTTCCTTAAGGCTCTGGATGCTGTGGGGCTGTCCTGGTTGACATGCATCTGCAGCATTGCGTGGACATCGGGGGCAGTGCCTCTTTAAGAAGGGGAACTGGAGGGTGTACTCCAACTATAGGGGGATCACACTCCTCAGCCTCCCTGGTAAGGTCTATTTGGGGGTCCTGGAGAGGAGGGTCCGTCGGATTGTCGAACCTCAGGTTCAGGAGGAGCAGTGTGGTTTTCGCCCTGGCCGTGGAACAGTGGACCAGCTCTATACTCTCAGCAGGGTCTTGGAGGGTGCGTGGGAGTTTGCCCAACCAGTCTACATGTGTTTTGTGGACTTGGAGAAGTCATTCAACCGTGTCCCTCGGGGAGTCCTGTGGGGAGTGCTCCGGGAGTATGGGGTGCCGGGCTTCCTTATAATGGCTGTTCAGTCCCTGTATGACCGGTGCCACAGGTTGGTCCGCATGGGCGGCAATAAGTTGAACTTGTTTCCGGTGAGGGTTGGGCTCCGTCAGGGCTGCCCTTTGTCACCGATTCTGTTAATAGCTTTTATGAACATAATTTTTAGGTGCAGCCAGGGTGTTGAAGGTGTCTGGTTTGGTGACCTCAGGATTAGGTCTCTGCTTTTTGTAGATGATGTGGTTCTGGTGGCCTCATCAGACCGTGACCTTCAGCTCTCACTGGAGCAGTTCACAGCCAAGTGTGAAGCGGCTGGGATGAGAATCAGCACCTCCAAATTCCGAGACCATGGTCCTCAGCCGGAAAAGGGTGGAATGCTCTCTCCGGGTTGGGGAGGGGGTCCTCTCCCCAAGTGGAGGACTTGAAGTATCTCGGATCTTGTTCACAAGTGAGGGAGGGATCAAATGGTAGGAACGTAGATCGACAGGCGGATCAGAGCTGCGTCAGCAGTGATGTGGGCGCTGCATCGGTCTGTCATGGTGAAGAAGGAGCTGAGCCAAAAGGCAAAGCTCTCGATTAACCAGTCGATCAACGTTCCTACCCTCGCCTATGGTCATGAGCTGTGGGTAGTGACCGAAAGAACAAGATCGCAAGTATAAGCCGCCGAAATGAGTTTCCTCCGTAGGGTGGCTGGGCTCTCCCTTAGAGATAGGGTGAGGAGCTCGGTCATTCGGGAGGGACTCAGAGTAGAGCCGCTGCTCCTCCGCATCGAGAGGAGCCAGATGAGGTGGCTCAGGCATCTGCCTTGGATGCCTCCTGGACGCCTCCCTGGTGAGGTGTTCCGGGCATGTCCCACTGGGAGGAGGCCCCGGGGAAGACCCAGGACATGCTGGAGGGACTGTGTCTCTCGGCTGGCCTGGGAACGCCTCGGGATTCCCCCGGAGGAGCTGGATGAAGTGGCCGGGGAGAGGGAAGTCTGAGTTTCCCTGCTGAGACTGCTGCCCCCGCGAACCGACCTCGGGTAAGCCGAAGATGATGGATGGATGGATGGATGGTTTAATTTTTGCTGCTTACCTGATGGGAAAATATTAAAAATGATTCTTTGACAGGGTGAGTTGTTCCATCGATATGAAAAGCAGTTAGATAACACTGGTATACAGTGATTTTGGTGCCAACAATGTCTGAATGGTTTTATATTAAGTTTATGGTGCTGGTTAAGAATATGACTTTTTTTCGGTTTTGCCAGATTGGGTCTAGTTTCTGAGATATTTAATAGTTAATTAATTGATTAACGCAACACGTTTGAAAAGCATTCAGAATTGCAAGAATATTTTTAGTTACAACTAGGTACAACTAGTAAGTCTAACATCATACAAAAAAGAAATATCTAACAGTGACAGGAAAAAGTTATGTATGATTTGATTAAATAATACAATATTAATTAGTTATTAATTGTTATTAATGCCAATGCTTCAAAACAAAAGTACTGCGGCTGGTTGAAAAAGATGACTAATGTCTATGAAGCGCGATGCGACCTTTGTAAAAAAGTCATCAAACTGGCAACAATGGACTCTAAAGCCATCGACTCATATCAGGGGAGAGAAGCACAAGTGTTTTGTCGAAAGTCGGACAACAACTGTCCCCATTCAGTTGTTTGCCAGTCCTGCAAGTACAACCTCTACAGATAGGCCTACACCCGCTTTGGCAGTGTCTCTGGATCCCACGACAAGCAATGCCTTCAGTACATTCTCCTCAACCGACACTCTAAAAGCAGAAGTGCTATGGGCTTTGCAAATGGTAAGCCGACATCACTCCTATACAGTACATCTAATGATGACATTGACACCGTGGTGAGTGATTTGCTGGGACACAGTTAGTAATTGTAGGAAGTTGTGGCCTACATAACCTTCACAATTCATTCAAGACTGGTTTTGAAGTGTGGATGGTGGAGAAAGTGGTCAAAGCACTACATTTTCTTTTCCACTCTGCACCAGCCGGAAGAGAGGACTTCACAGCTGCAACATCATCCTCAAGATTCCCTCTACCTTTCTGTGGCCATTGGTGGCTCGAAATTTTGCCAGATCTCGAATGAGCATTGGAAGTCTGGCCCTCTATTGTGAAATATGTAGACTTGGTGAAGTCAGAATAGGTGAAAAACCCAGAGACATCTTCTTTTGACTGCATTTGTGAAGCCTGAATGGATCCCCTTCTTCTGGCCAAACTACAGTTTTTCATGGCCCTATCACAAGCATTTAAACCATTTCTGACTAAATACCAGATAGGTGTTCCCATAATGCCCTTCCTTTGGAAGGACTTGGCAGATTTGATCTGGGTAAATATTCACCACCACAGTAACAACAGCAATAAATGAACATGCAAACATGCACATGTGAACATAACTCAAATTTTATTTTCGGACTCTCCTTCAACACTTCATCATTCATTTCATTACCTAAGACACAGTTAAAGAGTCAAAAGACAGACCAAAAGCTATTGCATTTGTTATCATACACAAGTCGCATTGAGTGAATGCATTATTTTCATGGATGTCCATTATCTCAAAAACTAGAACCAATTCAGCAAAAGTAATTGGATTTTTTAATTCAGCACCCTCAAAATACCCTAAATCCATTCAAAAAAACTTGGCAAATGAAATGTTTTTTTTTTGTAGACCTGTGTAATTGAGCCTCAGCAATGTGATGGATTATGTTTCTGTGTTCGAGAGAGATTTGGATGTGTCTTTAACAGCGTTCCATAAACAGAATTATTACATTAGTCACTCAGCTGACAGACCATGATTACAGGAGAACCAGCTGGAAATAAGAATGACATTGAACTGTTCTGGCCTTCAGGGCCACTTTGACAAATCACAGTCTGGTTGTGTTTCTTGCTGTTAAAAAATCTGCTGTTTGCTTCTTCAAAGACTGCCTCACGTTTCATTCACCATGAATGAAAACAAAGCAGAACTGGGTTTGCTGCACTTCTGAAATCCGCAGGATAAACCCTCTTCCAGCAGATCTTGACTAATTTTTCTTGTCCCATTAAGTAAAGTCAATTTTGGGGAAACTCATTTTCTGCTATCAACCCAAGTTGAAGATTTAGTAGGTGCTGTGTAGCCAGCTGGTGGCCCAGTGATTATGGAAACAAGTTTGTCGTCTGAATTTTGTTGAGCCCAGGTTTTATTTAGGGTCCTGCTGTTTCCAAAACTGAGCAAAGGACAGGACCTTATGTCACATTGCTAGAAACAAGGGACTCAAGGACAGGTCTCAGGAGAACAAATGGGGCTTTATTAAACAAACAGGACTGCAAGGGATCAAACTGTAAAGGCAAGTTCTGGGAAAGTACAGGCAACAGGAGGACTGACCTTAATGTCCGGACTGGGGTACACAGGACTGGGAAGCACGTATATACGGGACTAACGAGGCACTGATACGATTCAGGTGTTGATGTTTATCACATTAGGATTGGGGATTATGAACAAGACACAGCTGGGAAGAAACAGGAGGGTTTTGGAGGACCAGCAGTAATCCCTCGTGGTCATGCCAGGGGATGGACAGGATGGATTGTGATACCTTAGTGGCTTTGTTACCATCTCCTCTGCAGACCAGGGTTAAAAATAATAATAATGTACATTGTCTGCTGAGTATGTGAATTAAAGCATAATTGTAGGCAGTAAAATCAATGAGAGCTGGGTGATTCTGCATGATCAACTGGCAGAAGATGCTCACTAATGCAACCAATCTATCTGTGCTGTCAGAAATGAAATTCCTCACCCCATGAGCTTTTTCTTCCTTGGCCATCCAACCATCTTCCAGCCTCTTATTCTGTACAAGGTCATGTGGGGTGGCACAAGGCCTGGGCACTCTTTCAACAGGATGCCAGAACATTACAGGGCACATTCTCACATAACATCAGAAGTTTAGCAGTACCAATTAGCCTAGCTGCATGTCTTTGGATTATGGGAAGACGTGAGAATCCCTGGAGGTGACCTGCACATGGGGAGGTCGCATGAACTCCACGCATAGAGCCGCGAACAGCGCCACCTACTGAGCCTTGGTAATCATAGCGTCCAGCTTTGCCCAGTAGCCTTGTTCTTGTCGTGTGTTTTTTTTGTGTGACTTGAGTCTGATTCTGTGTTACATTCACATAATCGCCTATGAAGAGTTAATGAATTTGAAATTAATGGAAAAAAGTCAAAACAGGTGCAGTTATTCCAGACACATAAAATTCAAAAGAACACAATATTATGGGAGTTTTGTATCGATAGCAAGAATGTGCCTTGATTTCATAAGAATAGCGAGAAGCAGACAATAAAATTATACGTATGTCTTAAGCTTTTGATTGGTATTGTATGAATAATTCATACGTTAGCAATTTGGTGTTGATCATAAATAAAGTTCTTTCTGGAGAATTATCTGCTGTTTGTGACCCACCAGCTGAAAAGACAGAGTAACCCATGACATATGATCTTGTAGCAGGTTTGTCTGGATTTGTGTTGAGCAGCAGTTTCAATGGCTGCCTGCTTCCATTCTTGACATAACTTGTCTGATAACGCTCTTACAGATGACAAACTCGCATTAATTTGAAATTCAGTTAAACTTTCACAAACATTATGGTTACAGACATGTGTCTCTGTCTGAAGTTTTTGAATACATTACATTGTTGTTGTACACTTTAAACCTGGTGATTAATCTTAAATTAATTAATTAATTATCAGTAAACTACAGAGTATAATTTAAAAGTCACGGTGCAGTGATGCGCATCACGCAGGAATGGTGGACAGTCCTAGTAAAATTCCAGAGGAAAATGCAACATTTTTCAATCGGCAAGCTGCATATGATGTCTGTGACATAAAAAGAATATCCACCATGTGTAAATTAAATGTTGTGGGAAATCTGGAAAGGGTCCCGTGAATTGTTTTCAGGGAATACTAACTACTTTTCGCTCTTTTCAAATGGGTATGCATGAAGCCATCGTGGTATTTCATATAGCCTACAATAGTTTAATTTAGCCTCTTTATTTGTTTTACGTTTTTAAACCAAACCAAACCAATGCATGAGTTAAAAGTATTTGGGACAAAATTTAGAAATGGATGATAAAAACATTTTTAATTAAGTTGCAGCAAGTGCCTTATTGATAAAGACTAGGCTACGTACTACGTGAAAAATCGTGTACTGCCAGTATATATATTATATAAGTCCGTCCTTTCTGTGTATTTGTATGTCATCTGTATTCTCACTGGTCTCTTTTATTTAGTTTATCTAGTGAGTATTTTTAGTGTGCATAGTTAATAAAAGGATATTTTTCATTTTTGCTAATCTGGTGCTTCAGAATCATACGATATAATTTATAGTACTGAATTGTTTTGTTACACGACCTGGCAGTTTTTAACTATTTCCAATGCATTACAGCGCACCAACATTACTTAAAACGATTATTTATCAATAGTAGGCCTAATAGTTTTATACAAAAGCAAGTAAACGTCAATGGGGCGTTTATGATGTTAATGAGTAGGACACCTCCCATTACTTCGGTCTGTTTTTTTCGAGTCCCGAAGTGAAGACGGGGGAGGTGAGGCTGCTCATTACAGGCTGGGTATCAAATTGCAGCCTTGTGAGAAGCGGCAGCCCGGCTGGTCTGAGCCCGTAGGCAGTTAGCGCGCCGCCGCTCCCGGTGAAGCATGCCCGGCCCGCACGCCGAACCGCCGCCTTCACACCAGCAGTAATAGGACTGTTCGGGGTTCGGGGAAGCGGAGAGCCGCGTCTCCTAAGCGAGGAGAAGCCGGTGGGCGCATCATTACGCGGAGGCCCTCACTGCACACCGAAAAGAAGATGGCGGAGTTCTCCCCCGTCCTGCCGCTGCGCGATGGGGCTTGTCGGCTGGGCCAGCCCCTGTTCCCCCGCTCCCGGTCCGGCTCGGAATCGGAAAGCGAGCTGTCCCAGAGCCTGGCCCGCACCAAGACCCGATCGTACGGCAGCACGGCCAGCGTGACGGCGCCATTGGGGGAGAAATACATCGAGCATCGAGTAACACACAGCGATACCCTGCAGGGCATCGCGCTCAAGTACGGCGTGACGGTGAGGATCTGCGCCGTGACTTTGCCATCTAATTATTTATTGGGAAAACAGACATACGCAGGTCAAATCGGTATAACAATATTTAACTGCGTTTTCATATGTAATCACTTGGGCTAAGACATTATGCCATGTAGCGGCGCTACTTCGCCTTTATCTCCTAGTTCTCTACAAATTAACACGTTTTCGCTGTAGAGTCTGCAGCAGATTTATTATTTACCAAGTACTGGTGCATCTGCTACGGTATATTTTTCATGTTGTAATGGATTTTACATCTTTCTGCCGTCTGTCAATTATTCTGAAATGAGCCGGCTTGGGGGTGTGTGTGTCATAGTGGGACATGTTCATGACCAGGAAGTAGCTGTGCGGTCCCCTTTGCACGTGACGCCTTTGGGGTCCCCTTTGCACGTGACACTTTTTGGGGTCCTTTAAGATCCCATTAGGGAGTCACCTGTTTCAAACTGTGCAATTGTCAGAGAAAACGTAGCACATTAAGACCTTAGATCTCCAATGAGGATCCGTGCTGGTTGAACCATAAGTGGAGGGATTGAATTGCCTCTGGACGAAAGTTTCAGGGGGAAATGTTTTGAAGAAACGATATCAATCCACAAAAGTTCGAAATGACTAATTACGTTCCTAAAGTGTTTGGTGCGTGCCCTCTCTGTTTAGGTGAAGGCGGCTTGCATCATTTCATGCAGTCTGAAAATAGCAGAGGTGGATAGTTCAAGTCCAGAAAGTAAAAATTCGAACCAAGATTTTGTCTCAACCAATCAGTTGAGTACTCTGCCATTCTTTATACTGAACTGGTTGTTTGAAACAATATCGTAGGTCTGGATTTTTCTAGACCTGAAGTTTCCACCTCTAGAAAATATGATGGTTATGGTGCTGAAGGGGTTGATGGCAGAGGTGGTGGGGGGGCTGAGGCCTCTTCATGGCTGAGTTCTGCAGTTTCTGCTTTGGTTAATGCACCACATTGGGCTTGATAGCAACCCATTCTCTTCCCACGTCTAACGCAGATGGAGCAGATAAAGAGAGCCAACAAGCTCTTCAGCAATGATTGCATGTTCTTGCGGAAAACTCTAAATATTCCTGTGGCCTCCGAGAAAGCCACCTTCCTCAATGGACTGACTTTAGAGTCACCAGACAGCGAGGGCAGCGACAACTGCCTGGCCCAGGAGCGACCTCACGCGGCCCTGGACACAGGGGACACCTTGTCCACCCCATCCTCACCTACGTCCAGCCCTCAGGAGACACAGAACCAGCCCCTGAAGCCAGAGGAGCTCTCAGCCCAGGACTACTTACAAAGGCTGGACCTGCAAATCAAAATATCGAAACAAGCAGCTCAGAAACTTAAAGAGGAAGATGACCGGTAAGAATTCTCCTTTTATGTCATACCATAGCCTGTATTGGAATTATAGCAAGTATTTATAAATGAATTTTTCATCAAGTGGAAATAATTGATGTATGTCATATAGTGCTACATAACTATCATAGAAGTCATAATTAATTGAACATGGTTTTTAATTAAGCAATTAAGTGTCCTCTGCAGTAGTTTTGCTTGATCCTTTTGACCGTCTGAGCTACATCCTCAACTCTTGTAGACATACAGTTCATGGTTTCATGTAGACACTGCCAAGTGAGAGGAAGAACCTCCCCACCTTTGAGAACATCTAAGCTGGCTTCCTCCGAAGTTTCACTAGGAAGAATTTGCTGGTTTGTTTTGTAATCCATCGCATCCACAAATATTTTTGTCAGCATTTTCATACTCATGCACATGCGTGTGATATGAGCTGTAACAGCTTCCACCATTGGAGTAACCCCCTTTTCTGCAGTGATGTTGTGGTGTTAAAGCTGCTAACCACGGGTGCTAAGTCTCAAATGAGAGCAGTTAGCAAGGCAGGGTGCCTGCAGAAATGCATTATTCAGAGCAAATCCATGTATTTTATTCAAATTCAGTCAATGTGTAGCTATTTTTTAGTTCACAATTTACAACTGGAATAGTATTTAAAAATATGTCTATTAAAAATTGGCAGGAGTTGTTCTTGTATTATTAATGGTAAAAATGGATATTATTCATTTTCTATTAATATGCTGAATTCTCTGCTGACAGAATCCTGTAGTCCACTTCAAAAGGCTTTTTTTTCATAATTTATATTAAAAAAAATATCCATGGCAAGAACTATCTATGAATATAACATTACATGTTTTAAAGTTAATATATAATTTGAAATGTGCTGTCAGGATAACAAAATATACCCTTTAAGCCTTTTTTTTTTAAGTGACTTTGTGGTGGTTATGGTTTCAACATCGTGGCAACCAACCAACCAATCATTCGTTCTGTTGTGAACCTGCCTAATTTTCTTCCACCATTTAATGTTCTGTTAACACTGCGGAAGCGCTCTAATTCTGTTTGTTAGCTGTAGCTGCACTGGAGCAGAATGCTACTGAATAAATGATGACAAATGGAGCAGGAGTGTGAGGGACAGCGGAGGCCAAACTGCTTGGCTGCCCTAGAGGCTGTTACCATTAACACCATTAACGCAGAGCTGTGGGGAGAAGGAACATGGTCGCAGCAGAAGATGCTGACCCAGACGAACATTGAAATGCTACTTTCTGATGCCGTGGTTCAGGAAATGAGACATTTCAAGCCATTTGCACCAAAAGTGGAAAAAATGCCACGAATCAGGGCCTTTTGTGGGTTGTTTCTGCCAAGGACTCTTACAGGCCTTAAGGTCACATACAGTGTGGAAAAAAATATATAGACTAATTTTCGAGGTTCAGTCCCACCCCCTCCGGCCCTGACAGCTGGTCAAATATCCTACTAACATCTTTCCTTCCTTTTGTGATGGACTTGAGGGGTGTAATCAGTCTTTTATTGCCGTGTTTGTTTGTGTTCTTACGTTTTGTATTTATTTTTTTGTGTTTACAGAAGTGATGGACCTGATGGTTCAGACCCGACCACATCTCAGGAGGAAATATGAGAAAGCGGATTTATTTTTGTTCTCTGAGAGTCGCTAGCTGAATGACAATGACACATCTGACACCAGTATCTCATCTTTTGCTTTTCTATATATTTTTTTTACATCCCTTTACTGAGGTACAAAATAGGATTTTAGTTCATATCCTCATGTTTGCACTTTGACATGTCATCTTTTTGCCTTTGTTGTTGTTGTTTGTTGTATACCTCTGAGGTCTTTGCATCATATGAAAGCTGTTTGTTTCTGACATCAACACAACTGCTATCGCGCTGTGTGGTCTTGAAGCTGCAGTACAGTTGATTTATTTCCTACGAAGTCACAGGAACGCCAAACAAGGAGAGGTAATAGCACTTTATTCTGGCTGTCAATGTGTTTCACTTAAAGCCTCTAAAGATACAGTTGTCCTACATATATACAGGTCTGTAGTCTTTCTTTGATTCATTAGGAGATGTGGATGGTTGGAAGCCCTATTTTGTTGTATTTATTTTGCTTGTTCAAAATCTATTTACAAAAGGGACAACTTTATTTTAAAGTTTGAATGTGGTGTTATTGTGAGACAAATATATTTTAAAATATTCAGGTTTTATTGTTTTATTGTGCTCTTTCGTTTTGGGTGGCGAAAAATAAAGTGTTTGAAATCAGTCTTCTCCGAGATGTACAGAGTACTTTGGAACTCGTCTTTACAGAGCACCATTGGGGAACATTACAGGTGGTTAACAGGCACTGTCATGGCTAGCTTGTTGAAACTGTTCTGCATTTTCCAAAGTAAGTAAGTGACTCACAATGGCATTGGCACGTACTGTTTGGTCCAATCCTCTGACCGTAATTTTTTTGGTTTCCTACCAGTACAGACAGATATCGTTGTTCACAGCTATATGTTAAGCCATATTTTCTCTCTCGAATCAAAGATGTCCGTACTATTGATTGAGGGGAAAATGTTGAGAAAGGAAAGGACTAGTCAGGGATTTTGGGGGAGCTGGGGTATCTTCAGACTTTCTGACAAAATGCCCACATTCATGGCTGGTATACAGAGGCTGTTTTGTCTCCAGAGAAAGAAGAACAGATGTTATTCAGAACTCAAGACACACCAGCAACCACATGTCGTGCTGCTATGGAATTTGACATGGATTGTGGTGCTGTGTGCCTTGAGGTGTTTTAAATGCCTAAAATCATGGCATTTACATGTAAAATCAGGTAACCTCTAAACCTGTGTTACTCAACCTGTTCCTCAGGGATCCCCAGATGTTTTTGCTCCAGCCCCCTACCTATCTGACACCTGCTGGGAGGGAGCAAAAACGTGGACTGCCTGAGGGTTCCTGGGGGCCGGGGGGGGGACACTGCTCTGACCTCCACATCACTATTTCTAGGTCAGACAACCTAACAGGCTTCTTTGCTCTTGACGGTGACAGATGATATGTTATAATTAATCTTGCAGTTTTATAATATGCTGCTGTTTTGCTTTCACTAACAAAGTTCACTGTGTAACACATTTTAGCTGTGCTGTACAGAATGTATGGTAAACTTCTAAAAGGACATAGTCTGATTATACTGATTTTATAATTCTGTCATAATAAGACTGAATTACTGTAACAAATATCAAAGCAAATGAGAGCATGTAGGGTAACAGGCTCAAAATCAAGAATAATTAATACTTTTTCTCACTCAGCTTAGATGCTAATCTGTTTTACTGTGCACCAATGGGAACTGATTTCTACAATTTGATTTTAGACTTAGATTTTAACATCTGAGCAGTTATGGGCAGTGTAATGTTGAGCTTTACTGCTCAGACATTTTACTCCAGTGACACATGCAGTGGTTGCACCCTAAACCTAGATACTGCCAGTGACACATGCAGTGGTTGCACCGTAAACCTAGATACTTCCATTCTCAGGTTACAATTTACTTTCTAAAATGCACAGAAATGGAACCAGCTACACCAATACAGAAAGGAAAAGTTTTAATTGCTTTTACATTTTGGAAAAAAATCACATATTTACATTTAGAAATACTTCATTATGCTTCTTAAAACTTCAAATGCTTTTTTGTGGTGTGGCTAATGGAGACTGAGTCTCACACAATGAGGAGTTAAACAGCGCCACCTCTTGGTCTCTTAAAGAGCTCTTCTCAACAAAATCTCGCCAGAAATAGCAAATCATGCTGAATGTCGCTGATTGGTATGAATTTTTTTTCCGACTGAACTGAAAGCCATTGCACACTATTTCATATTTTTGCGCTAACGAAAAATACCTGTGTTGGCATGCTGTGGAACACAGATTGGTATGAATGATTATAAATTCAACATCCATGTTAAGACGATGCTTGGCCACTATTTCCTACTGAACTGGGTCTCTAGTCTATTCAGTGGTTTTCACATCCACTTTGTTGTCAGTTAAATTTTTCAGTATCTTTTGTTTCAAGGAGCCTCTCACCTTCGCTGTGCTTTCCCTTCCGCGCGGTCGTGGGTGACATTTTGAGGTGGTAGCCAGATAATTCAGTGGCATTAGTCAGTCGACAGTAAGCTGAACAGCACTGTACTATCACTGCATAACATAGGGTACTGCAGTTTGAAAGAAGTATTCAACAATAATAATACGATTATTGCTGCGTTACTAATTTAATATAACCACGTAGGGGTAAACCTTCTGGGAAGCGTGAGGCAGTTAGTTTCATGTCCATTATTTATCTTTGCTGCACACCCCATTTTTTTTCCGTGACTCTCCTGCCCCACGCACCCCGGGACGCCCGCAGCTTTACATGCTGCTGTAAATCCGCTTGATGACCTCGCCCTCGTCCTTCTGCAAGATGCCATTGTCCACATAGGTGTCCACTTGCTGGTCCATGAAGTCCCTCAGCTTGGACAGGTCGTAATCTGAACGGAGAAGTCAGCCGTTACTGCAGGGTTACTGAGGTGAGGGGAATTCTCAGGGTCATGGGATCAATGCAAGTCTGACAGCCATGACTATTAAAAGCAGGTGTGGAATGGTGTTCCTCAGCATTCCTGTACCAGAGAAGAGGCTGGTATCAAACCAGCTTCTGTATACTAATTTTGTCCTCCTGTGTCCTTACAACAAAAGGCAGTTGCTTAAACTTGGTTTGCATTACTCAACTTTGACAACAGTTATGTGTTTAACAGAAACTCCTCAGAAAACTTTAAGTGAGTTATGTAGGGTGCATTCACACTACCAAGCTTTAGTGACTCAAATCCAATTTTTATTTATTTTGTGCCTGAATGTGACTCGGATCTGATTTTTTTTTTCAGGGCTTTGTGGACACATCCGATATTTTCAAATCTGATTTGAGTCACTTTTATATGTGATCCTATATTATATCTATCCGATTCATATCATGCAACATAAATGTGAAAAGTCAGACTGGGATTCCTGTGGTTTTTTGCCTGTATGCATGTGCTGAGCGTTGTTTTTTTTTTGTCGTTGGTGATGTAGATGACGCGCGTGAAAAGATATCAATGTGCGCATGTGAACCCATTTGAAGGACAGGTGTGTTCATATTACAGTTAGATATAGGTCACTTGTAATTATGAATGTGAACCATCCAGACAGGCAAATCTGATCTGAGCAAAAAATCGGAATTAGACAATCAGGCTTGTAGTGTGAACGTAGCCATATATGCCGACAGACACTGCCAGACATTGTTCGGCACGATTCATTCCCACGTAAACTTGATTTGTGTAGGAGACACATTTAAACCAAAGTGACATCCATTTTTGAGAAAGCAGAGTAACCGGAGGCCCAATGGTGAATCTAAGTCATGGAATTTGAACCGGCAACCTACTGAGCTACACAGCCCCACTTGACACTGGGGGCAGAAAAAAGCTGAACCTATTTTTGCTGTAAAACCACCCTGGCCATTATCAAGCCTTCCTCCCCTGCATCGGGCACAAATCAATAACGGAGTGAAAGGGAATCTTTTCCCAAATACCCAGAGAGGCGCCGCTGCATGTTAATGCTTCTGTGGTGGGGGCAAGGAACCCTTAGCTTAGAAAGGGGAATACAGACTGGCCCTGAACTTTGACGGACGGCATGTAGAACGGTCTCTGAGCAAGGAAATACCTAATACAGTCACGTCCAGCGAACAGAATAATGTACTGGAGGTAAACTTTAAATAATGGTTAAATTAGCCATTTTTACTCTGAGAATTTATGACATACGCCTCTAGTGGTGTAACTAGCATTCTCCATCATACAAAGGAGTCACATACAGCATGCTGCATTTGAAGACTAAATAATATTTTTATAAGACTAAAGATCGGCTGCTCACTGGTTATATTTAAGCATCATGTGAGGGTGCATTTCTGCACAGCCCTGAGTCTGCCTGAAGCCATTTTATACGTTTACATCACACCTCCATTTCATACCTTTTACTATATTTTCTTTGTATCTTTATTTTACTCTACTAGAGTGGGACACATTCCTGTTTGCAGCCATGAGCCAATTTAAAAATAATTGCAGTAAATTAAATTTCTAGATGTTTCACTGCTCTACTCAGAGACTGAAAAACACTGCAAAAGCAGAAGCAATTAACAGTAATAAGACTCAACACAATGGCAGCTACGAGGCAGCACACCAAGGCTCTAAAGGAAGGTTTATGCAAATTACAGGTAGTTAGCGAAAAAGAAGCAGAAAAGAACAGAAGGCTTGTATCTCAATAATTAGCGGAGCCTTTCTGAGTTTCTTATAAATATTCATGAAACTTCTGGGTAACCCAACTGTTCCCTTTCACCAACTTCGCTAATTTCAATTGCAAATTTCACACAAAAGACACTAATTTTTCTCCAGTGGGTTTTGACGCCGGCTTTTCTGTTGACCGTGCTGCGACCCAAGGGAGAGAAGCAGTGTTTCCCCCGGATTAAAACGGCCCTAAGGTGACTGTGTCCAACAGATTATAGTCCCAGATTAGCACTAGGCAGTTTATTCACCCTGGGTTTGGGGGGGTGGGGGTGAATGGTTTTTAAAATATAGACTGCTACTACTAAAGCTAACGAGATTGTGACCTTCTAGAGACACTAGCTGTGGACACAGAGGTCATTAATCTGGGATCGCCGAGACTGGATAAGATGCAGTTTAATATGAGGTGCATGCTCACCTTCCTTGTTGGTGTCTTTTTTGTGCTTTTTGAGCCACTCAATATTCTTCCTGATGGCCTCCAGGTAGATTTCTGACTTCCCTGGGTGGCCTGACAGAGAATAAAAGAGCAAGAGAGAGCGAGTGAATGAGCGTCTCATTGCCCCAGTCACAGCAAACATAAACAAGGCCTTTGCGTTGATGAGATATGGTTGCAGTGTTGAGTTTCAGCTCTGCTTGTCTTGGAAGCTTCTGGAAGTGCAGTGACACGGTAAAAAAAAAAAAAACACATCCAGATTCACACTCGCATTAAATAAAAAAAATTACAATTGCTTTAGATGTCACCATAATCTCTAATCAATGTCTTCTAATTCAATTTAGACACAGAAGCATTACGAGATGATTTTTCCCAGTGTTTAGTGGAAATAAAAAGTAATATTTCATGTATCACTGTCATGGAGTTTCTCTCCCTTTCTCAAGTGTGTTTCTGAAGCTTGGCCTGATATTACGTAGCAGGCCATCCTCCCTTTGGGACTATCGCATGGGCATCAATATTACAGATGTGCAATAATATCAAACCAGCCATTGCCGTATCAGTGTTACAGAATCCACATGTCTCCAGGCAGACCGAAATGGGAACCATGGAAACGAATCGAGCGACTGGAGCCAAGCGTGGGTGTCCGTTAGCTATTGAGCGCACCTGTCTCGACGACTCCCTGGCTGTCCTTGGTGGAGTCCTTCAGCGACTCGTACTCTTTCTGCATCCGGGCCGTCGCTTCCTTTGTGTTGTCCACCTCGTCTCCGCTTCTCTCTAGAACAGGGACCAAGAGCTGAATACGGCCTGGACGTGTCGCGGGTCGGTGAGTCCCTCCTCCTGCTTACCTGTGGGCGGTTTTATGTCCGACGCTGCCAAAGATTTTCCAAGTTTATTCTTCGTCTGAAGAGCAATCATGGCGTCCAGGTTTTCTGCATTAAACCACAGATAACGCATTATTTTCCTGGCAAAGACTGTGGTGTGGAATTATAAGCAAATTTACGCAGACGTGCAACATTTTCAAATGTACTCATGGTTTTGTTATGCTCACACCACGAGGCATTGTTTTCGCATTGTTGTAATATCCTTTAATCTGGGTCAGCCAGTGCGATACATAACTTTATGCAATCTGTAACAGGGACCTATTTTTATTTGTTGCTTGGAAGCTGTTCTGTAGCATCTCGAACCCATTTAATCTTTTTTCAAAAATGTCATTGCCCTGACCCTTTCAGGTGAACATTGTGAATGTGCAACACACTGAGGCCGAGCAACAAGTGAGTCATCTCACTGCATGTGACGCTGGCAAGCGGGCAGCATCATCAATGAACTGTTTCCAGGCAACAAAGACTTTGATGTGCTGGACTTGGTGGAACTTTGATGTGGTGCCACTTCCGTCACTGGAAACCCACATCACACACGGGGAATTTTTATTTAAAGGTCATGTTATTTTACTAATCAGGTTTAAGAGTATGGAGTCCTTAAGGAATTAAACCAGGTTAAGTATACTTCAAGATTTGTAAGGGTCTATGGGAAGAAAGACATTGCATTTTGTTGGAACTGTTAATCTATTTCACCATATGCTGGTGTTCAGTACCCCACTGATGCAGAATGCTGCGTGAATGTAGAGGACAGTATTTCATGTGTGATGCTCAGTCATCAGACTCCCTCTCCACCTTCAAGAAACTCCTCAAGACCCATCTGCTCCATGAATTCCTCCTCTAGCTTGATGCCTCTTTACCTTCCCTGAATGTTCTTACGTTGCACTTCTGATCATTGAATAGTCTTATTAGGTTCTTGCTTTGTTAGGAGTCGATGTGTAGCTTTTGCTTCAAAACTGCCTGGAGCTGTACCTGGGCGTTCATTTGAAGCTTAGTTGCACTAATGCGTAGGTGACTCCTCAACTGCATGCATGTACTCGCTTGTACATCACATTGGACAAATGCGTCTGACCATCTCGCTGTCTGAACTCCTCCAGGAATGCAGACATCATTCAATCGCCTTTCCTCTTGATGAGTTTCAAATCATCAAAGATGTCCTTCATTCCCCACATTCATCTGTGTTTTGGCACTTAAATGTCCGATAACATCCCCCCGCCACCCACTAGAGTTTAATTTAAGGATCAGTTGACAGAAGATGAAAGGGTTCCAAGTTGGAACAAAAGGTGCAAGATTGCCTTATTCCACTCTCCATATCTGTTCACTGATATGGCTGCTTAAAGGAACAAATGGAACTCTCTGGTGAGACAATACATGGAAAATATTCTCCCAATCGCGCAGAGAAGGCCTAAAAAAATGTATTTTGAATTTAAACCATTTTTTTTTTGTAGAGACTTTGAAAAATGTAAGTCAGTCAAAGCAATAGCATATAAGCCTCAGGTCTTGCTGAAAATCAAACCACAATCAGAGACAATGATTCTAAAAAGCTATGATTTAAGATGAAAGATCGCAGTGCAACACAGTGACTTATTTCAAAGATCCAGCCCCGAGTTATAACTGCTTTTGATCCATCTTTTAGGTCCCACTTCCCGAGCCATAAACCCCATGCACTCTTACCGAGGTAAGACACTCCTTCCTCCGGTGTGATGGTGCCGTATTTGACCATCATCTTCACAAAATCAATCAGGGTTTTCATAATGGTGATCAGAGTTTCTCTCTCCTGTGCATCTTTCTCTTCAAGGCAAAGGAATCGGGCAATTATTTTATGCAACATCAAAGGTGTATTTATTGTACAAATGCGTGACCTGATTTTCCATTATAAGCAAAGCTCAGTTAGTTGAACAGCGTGCAGGTAATGCAACAATGATGACTGCTGGGCAACCACCTTCTACTCTACCTGAGCTGAGGCTCTTGAGGAGGTTGTAGAAGTTGGGGAAATACTGCAGGTCGTCCAGGCCGTCCATGGTGCTCATCTCACTGCTGAGCTCTGACTTCCTGCGTGGGGCCTGCACACCATCCACCGTGTCATCGCGACCCTGCTCTCCTGGCTCCGCCACCCCGCTCTCCTTCTCCACCTCACCCCCGATGTCCTTCCTCGCAGTCTCCTGCCGATGATGGAGCCGCCAGATCGTCACATCACATCAGCGGCTAACTCTGGAACTCGATATCCGCAATACCCGAAGCCTGAACTTCTTGAAAACTGTTTGCCTGAGCAGGAATACTCCTGTAGCTCAACAAGTAAAGCATTGTGCTGACAATGCAAAGGTTGTGGGTTCAAATTGCAGGGAGCATGTGTAAATTATAACCTTTCCCTCTAGTGTAGGTTGCTTTAGGTAAAAAGTTAATAATATGACAAGCATTACACCAAGCTCAAAATTAACAAAGGATATAAATTATATTTGCACTTTCAGAATTCCAATTCTGTTCCAGATCTAAAGCACGGTGAGAGCACTGCACAACTCTGTCCTACTTATTTGGATTCCTAAGTAGATGCTAATGGCAACTATAGGCAGAGTGAGCATGCAGACTGGTTTGTGCCACCTTCAGACCATGGTTCTGCTCCACATCTTTGGTTCTGGAGATGGGAAACTCCATGCTGATGTCGTCAACTTCATTTTTTTTGGCGTTCTTGGTGATGAGGTCTTGCAAGGCCTCAGCCACCTCATACTCCAGTGTATCAGCCTGGCTCTCTGTAATCTGAGACAAGACAGAAAAGCACAGATTCGCACTGTCCGGGTGCCGCTGCATCTTGTCTTGGCAAACATGACGTTCAAATGTAACATAGCTGGAAGCTCTTTCATCTTTATGCTGCTTGGGTTGTTTGTAGTCAGTAACTCCTAACATAGTTACAGGGTGGTTCTGCTACACGATCCCTCATTTGCTTTACCGCGACATCCTTTGGGAGGCACAGCCTGAACTCAGGAAGCGAGTGCTCAGATTATAACTCCTTCATACCAGCCCGAGCTTCAAGAGCTTGGAGACAATCCGGTCGAAAACTCCCCTGTCGTCTTCTTCGTATATTTTGTTTGCGATCTTTTGTACGATGTCCTCTGCTGTTAGCGGGGTCCCGTCAAGCTGCCGGAAACTCTCTGGATCGTCTGCAATGGATAAAAGGGAGGCTTCAGCCTCGAATTCGGGGGGGGGCGGTAGGGGCGATGTCTGTCTGGAAAATCTCTGTGTCACTTTGCCCATGAGATGTTTCCTGGCAGTTCGGTAAGTGACTGCCATCTCAAGAGGCTCTCTCAAGCGTCATTGGGCAGCCTGGGTGGGGGGGGGGGGGAGCTCGGATCTTGCTGTCCTAATGGACTTTCACCTGCAGTCCTGTTTTCTGTCATGCAGTTCTGTTACATTTCCAGGGGATGTGTGTTTATTCCTGCATATACTCCATGAGCCTGTGTGTCTCTGTGCTTAATGTCTACGTTGTCTGTCTCTCCAGCACGGTTCATCTTGACAGCACTATCAGTACAAAGTTAAAATGACATGAAATATTTAAAGTATTTGAATATTTTTGGACTATCTTGGCTCTACGTGATCCTAATAGTCACTTTTGCCTTTTTCTAATGGTCTAGGAAACATTCCCTCTTAATGATTCGGCATTATCCAGTACTCTAAAATAAAATAAATCCACATGCAGTTTAACGAGATTCAAAGCCAAGCGTTTCCAAGCTGCTCGGCCCTTTAAATAAGCCGACAGTGTGGGCAGGACGCCAGCGGAGAGACCCAGGCAGTGCTCCAACTGCACAAGGTCAAGCTGTTTGGAAATCCAGCAAGAGTAGGATTCAGCGGAGAGTGGTTCATGGCAAATCCCTGCTAGGACGCCATGCTGAAAAGTGGCTTTACTGTTTTTACTGTTTTGCCACTACTTTGAGATACTCCTCACTGGCAATCTCAGAGAGGCTCACAAACTGAAGGTAGTAAACCCAGATGAAATACAAAAATGACGACCGTTTCCAAATTCTAGCTGTTTTTTTCACAGTGATACGATTGCTTAGTTTCTTCCTCAGTCTGATTAGTCAAATACATAGTATACTGATATCGCACCATTTTCCCTGTTCGGTAGACCGAGCCCGGCCGCCTCGTACCTCTGAATCTGTAGTCCATGCCGTTTTTGGTGGAGTCGTAGTCGTCTGTCAGTCCTCTGCTTTTAGTGGAGTCAGCATCTTCTGTAAAATGCTGCCCATCCAGGACGCCGGTGCTGGGACTCGCCTTCTCGGGATTCTTGGCTCTCTCTGCTGCCGACCTGACGGTGCTGAAATTATTGTTGTCAGGATCTATTCTTGGCTCCGTTGAGTCAGACCGGCGTGTTTCTTCTGACGGTATAAAACACAAACAAAACACAGAGCTCTGCATTTGGACTATTCTGCATTTTCACCATGCATACTAAAATGTCAAAACTTATTAGCTGCGTGGAGAGGATTTTACAGGATCACGGACACCAATACGTTGTGTAGCTCAGGGTAAAAAGAGCATCCTGACTGGAGTTTAGTCATAATTGAGCAGACCTGCCATAATGGGTGTATTACCCTTGTAAAGACGACACACATCCTAAACCTACAGCTTACCGACTGGTTTGGCTTTACTGACACTATCCGCTTCTGCGATCTGTAGAAAAGACAAAATATGTTTCAAAGCGTGTTTTCACACATTTCACTACATTTTTAATCACACTGCATTACATTACTCTTCTGCAATATGGCGAGAGAAGACAGTGTTACATCAGTCCTCCAAAACCCGCGTTTTAACAGTATATTACATCCTGCTTTTAAAAACAAAACCAAAATAAAAAAGTCACATTTTTCAGTTTTTCCCTTCATATTTCAGCGTTAAAAAATCACCTGCTCCTCCAGTGGTCGTTCTTCACTCAGCTCTCTGTTATAAACAGTATGAACTGCAAAAAAATGTATAATAATAATTTATTAACGCAACAAAGACAACTTAAATTAACCGTGATCTGTTCGCGTCACCTCGTCCAAATTTCATAAGCAAAATTCAGGAAAAATGTAAATCAAATCTGTCCACTGACCTACGGCAACATTTTCATGTCCCAAACAGGAACGACCGCAAACTAACCGGATTACCGTTACAATGATTCTACTACGATTAGAACAATACACATTCGATGGACAAAACATTAATAAAGAATATCTCTAGTTTTAAAAACCAATTTATGCAAAAGGATAGCACGACATTTATATATAATACACTACATATAAATATATACACTATAAATATCAAGTAAAAATACATATTAAAACGCATAAAGGGTTAAAAGGTGAGAATGTTTACAAGACGATGCCACTTACCATTTCTCAATGCGGGTGTAGGAAAGGAACAGATGTGGTACACAGTTATAGTGAATATGTAAGTGATGATTAAAAATCCCGTGCTCTTAGACGCCATCCTTGTGGCTTGTTGTGTCCGGAAAATGGGATCCCCACTAGTGTATTGTTTAAGGCGTACTTTAAAAATGCCCGTCAGATTTCCGATGGCTCTGCATAAGCAAGACTCGCTTTCCACCCGATACGAGCCTCCAGGTACCGATGCTTTCTAGTGGCGTCGCGGAGCTGTTGCGCGTCCGCTGGTGCTGAAAGCGGGTCGCTGGCCGCAGATAAGGCAGCGTCGCAGTGCGCAGCCGCGCTGTCTATGGCGCCCTAGCAGGACGACAGCCGACCGACCGGGGAAAACTAGCGGCGGAGGGGCGCGGGGCAGGCGGCTCCCCGCGCTGCGCCAGCCCCCGCTCCGCCTGCGTCAGTCCACCATCACGCTACGTTTCCACCTGGTGACAGCGATCGACCCACAGACGGATGCAAGTTCATAGCAGAAGGCGATCAGGGCCGGATGAGGTCGCCTTTCCTGTAAATTCGCCTGTAAAGCAATATCGAATTCCCGTCAATGCAGCTACATAGCATTGTATACACTGTCAGTAAAATGGGGACATTTTAACGGCATGTCTTTTCTACATTTTTAAGTGCACTAATTAGTAGGGTGGGGAGACCCATGTATTTTCTATTACAGCAGCAATTACTGGGATGCTAATTGATGGAATTCAATAAATTCAAGAAATAAATCTATACCGTTCAGAATTACAAAATAGGACTTTGTAAAGTAAAACACGTCTTCAAATAATTGCGTGCATATTATCTACTTTGCGTGACTTATTATTGTTTTATTTGGATTTCGATAATTACCGAAAAGCTGGTAGTCGGTCCGGTTGAAAGGCCACGCACTTGACCCTGAGACTTTTTAGGTATCTGGACGTGCCCGAAGTGATAAATCCATTGTCACGCTAAATGTGAGTTAGAAAGCGTTTCAGCGGAAAACATGAGGTATGACTTTCAACTGACGGCATATCTTTGATTAATAGGGGTTCGGTTCGTTGCCCCCTTGGGCTGGATTTCCTTCTCCACTCTGCCAGCAGTAAGTAATCATCCATTTTTTGCCAGTGGGGTTGACTGATATACCACTGCTGTCCTACTGAGAAAGGCCTTCTTTCTGTGACATTGTCTTGATTCATCCCTGTTCCTCCCTCTGTCCTGCGTCAGCTTGTAAATGCTGTGAAAGGGCCACTTGGTTTTGCTGGCCTGAAATCTGAGGAACTGACGCATGAAAAATGATCAGCATATAATAAGATCTCAGCCTTTGATATCATATTCGATCAACTTTAACTGAGTAATTGGGCTCCAGGATATTTAAATACGAGGCTTTTTCTAGCGAAGACCTTTTGTTGTTGTTGTTGTTAGATTTTAATGAATTGTAACAGCCTGGTTGAGGCAAAGTGTATTTTTGGATCACTGTCTGACTTCCGTAGGTTTGGAGCGACCCAGAATCCAGCTGGCCCAAAATGCCTTATGCTAGACAGCATCATCACTGTCAGCATCAAGACAAGGGCGTAGCTAGAAATTCTGGACCCCCGACAGAATGTCAAATTGTATGTATAATTTTATGTGTTTGAGGGTCCCTGTAACGTTCTGGGCCCCCTGTGTCAGCCAGGGTATCCATGCTCCTCTGCCCCCCCCAGCCAGGGTATCCCTGCTCCTCTGCCCCCCCAGCCAGGGTATCCATGCTCCTCTGCCCCCCCTGCCAGGGTATCCATGCTCCTCTGCCCCCCCTGCCAGGGTATCCATGCTCCTCTGCCCCCCCTGCCAGGGTATCCATGCTCCTCTGCCCCCCCTGCCAGGGTATCCATGCTCCTCTGCCCCCCCAGCCAGGGTATCTATGCTCTGACCCCCCTGCCAGGGTATCCATGCTCCTCTGCCCTCCCTGCCAGGGTATCTATGCTCTGACCCCCCTGCTTCAAGGTAAGAATGAGAGAATTCAATGTCAGAATGGAGGTCTGTGACTTGGTCCCTTGGAAACACCGTGAAAGCTACAGGACCTTATGTAGCAAAAGCAGAATTTGACTCAACAGTTTACCCTGTATGCGCAGTTATTAAATATAACTGCTGTATCCAATTTTATCTTATGGTCAGCTACTTAACAGTTGTAGTCCCATCCATCCATCCATCCATCCATCGTACTTTTCCAGCTCAGTATACAGGCGATTTTGGAGCCTAACCCAGGAAGCAGTACTCTTTTTTTTTTTTTTTTTATCGCAATTTTGCACTTTGTCAGTTTTTACAACTACATATTATTGCTAAAATAATAAGTGCTCAGTCAAGGGTAAAACCTGAATTCTACTGCCGAAAGCACAATCTTTTGGTGAGAGGTACAGCTTAGCACACATGTCTTATGCAAAGGACAGTTAAACCTCCCGAAAATGTTAAGTCCCCCATGCTTGACCAGTCACAGAGGGAGTGGAGGTGTTCCAGGTCCCATGGCCATCTGGATACTGCCCCCCTCCCCACCCCCCCGCCTCACAGTCTCCTCCCAGCCAAACTGCCAGCACGTTTGCTGACAGAAGGCCATCCAGCAGCAGCCTGTGGCAGGGATAAAATGCGGATCTGCGGGGGGGGGGAGCCTTCCCGTGTAGGTTCGTACCAAAATGCTGAAAAATAGGTGGACACGAGGAAACTGGCCAAACTAAAAAATACATTATTCTGATTCTGTTCCTCTGAATAGGATAGAATAGAATAGAATACCTTTTACTGTCATTGCACAGATGAACAATGAAATTTAGTGTGCCTCCTGAATAGGACATACAGCATAATAAAAGATAGCATCTCTGAATCTAGTCACATGTCCATGGAGCCTTGAGCGAGGCCCTTAACCCCCAACTCCATGGGCGTTGCTGCCCTTCACTGCCAAGCTTACTGTCACCTGTGTCTGTGTGTAATGGAGAGCGAGATGGGGTAGGCGATGAGAGAATTTCCCCACAGGGATCAACAAAGTGCCAATATTATTATTAAGTACCTAATATAACAAATAGACATTTATAACTTCATTACAACTTCTAGAAAGAATTTCTAGTTTGAGAATATTTGAACCTTATTTAAAAATACCACACAAAATGTTAACACTGGAGGGAATCTGTGACATATAAAGACATCATGTGACAGCTTTCTGAACATGGGCTGCTTGTGACAGCCATCTGAAGATCACAGGTTCTGCTGGACTGGGCTGCGATGGAGGAGGGGCTTGTTCTCCAGCAGTGACTGACCGACCCGCCTGACGGTGAGCTGCTTTGCTGGCACCGGTGTGGAGCATGTGCTCCTTCGGGTGACGCATTGGGCTTCAGTCTTTTATCTTGTCCCTCTGAGCCTATTTAACATTTGCAGAAAGTCTGCACATTTCTTGTGAAGTTTGCATTCTTTCAGCTGCTCCCCTCCCCAAAGCCTTACAAAAACATATTGCTATAACAGTATAGTTATTCTATAGCTAAGTAAGTTTCAGGCAGATTTGTGTATTAGCAGAAAGTTTGTATTTAATCCAGAATTGATTAATTGAAGATTGCAAAGTGTAATTACACAGATTTTATTGTGATCCCTGTGCAAGGTGGGTCTTTGGCTATAGCACAGATTTATTTGCATATGACTCAGGTGCAAGCTCAAAATAAACCATCTGTATTATGAGAAAAGACGGGAAAAGTCATTTTCCTTCTTTTAGACTGTATGGGTTGGTAGGCCACTGAAAAAAATGCTGCATTTGGCTTTTTAAAAGTGCAGTATTTTGTCATTTATATTTTGGTTGCCTTATCACTTTAAAAAATCTCCGCGTGCCGTTAGATACTTCTCCTGCTCCTATTTTTACAGTTAAATTGCCTTTGTTCCCGGTTTTCAGAACCTGAATGACTTCAGCAAACAACGTGAATAAATAGCAGCTAAACCGAACCAGCAGTATGCATGTAACATGCTGAGTAAGCGCCCCATCTTGCCAGTGGCAGTGTTCAGGATGGCCTCCTACGTGCAACTTTTCTCAGCGACCATTGTATCTCAAAGTGTGTTGTGGTGTCGACGTTTTACCGCAAGAGGGCGCCAAAAATTTAATAACTCCTTTGTGTAAATGGAAGCGTGCTCTCGCAAGTCAGCTCAGCTTTAGAAAAGCAAGGTGTCATTTGGGATGAAAATATCCAAATGAATCTCCTTTTATAAAAAAAATAAAAATAAAAAAAATCTCCTTTTATATACAGCAGAGCCTCCTCCTTGTATAATCGGGTGATATCGCTATTCCCGTGTTTTACTAACAGTGTTTCATTTGTAATGTTCAAGCTTTGGTTGTGAAACCTGACATCTTAATGGCAGATCAGTACTATTTAAAGTACAATTTACACCGTAATAAATGTGTTATGTATTATTCCACGATGCAGAGGTCGGCTGAAGTTCGGACTAGACCTGCACTTTTAAAATTTCAACACCATTTGTATTTTTTGGTGCGTTTCTTTTGTAGTTTGTTGAAAAGTCAGAAAACTGATGTCTGGAAGATGTTTAGATAATGTGCTTATAATAAGAAATCCCAGTGACTGGCCACCATTATTATGCTGTCTGGCTCAAGCAGCTGACATTACATTGGACTGGGTTACTTGAAGATTCTGGCAGCTGGTGATGTTGGACATGATCATGGGCTCGTAACCCGTAGACTGTAGGTTCAAGTCCTGGTACGGCCCCGACTGCTGTGCTCTTGCATAGTATGCATTGATTGGCCCAGTGAAAAATCCTTCTGTATAAAGCAGGGAGGGGAGTATGAACTTCACTTGCTGCAGGTAAAAATGTCAGCTGAGCAAGTTAATAAAAAACGTAAAACTAGCGCGGTCACTCTTGCTTCAGTTTTTAGACCTGGCCCAGTTTGCAGAAATCACATTTCAGAGTCGGTGAACCGTTTGCAATGTTTTGCGTTTTGGTAGCGTTCAGCCAGGTTAAACAGCAGCGTTGTCACGTGCAGTTTGCTGGAACATGCCAGATGCTACCGAATGACGCCTAAATCACGAGCGTCTAACATAACAGCGTTTAATTCTTTTTGCTCAGTTTTCCGTTTCATTTCAGAGGATGCATGGAGAGCAAATTTAATAAAACCCTGCTATGCCATTCGGACTGTAAAACGTTTGCTTTTTATTTCAGACAAATTTATTACAAGTTTTCAGAACGTTCCACTGTTTCTGCTAAAGATGCAATTTAATGTGATGTTTGCCATTAAGGCCTATTGGTTTTCAGGCAGGATGCCACTTTCTTGGGCTGGTGGATATTTGTCTTATAATATAAACGATTTGCAGGTCAGCACTAAAGGAGGGTGTTCTCCTGGGTGTGTCGTCTATGATCTCTTCATGACAGCTTGATGTCGCCACTTAAAGGAGCACATTTAAAAAGAGGCCACTCTTATTCAGGTCGATTGTGTTGTTTTTATAAATGACAATAACAATCACGTTGACAATGCTGTCGCACGCACACAACATGCGCGCAAAAGTATGCACACTTCACGAACAGGAGCACATGGTTGATCATGAGGGCCTGGAGCACCAGGACTGTTGTAGGGGTCTTCTGGCCCGGTTGTTTGGCATGTCGGCATTCCGAGGTGTGCAGAGTCAGTGTGGGTCAGTGGGATCTATGTATCCAAGATGTCCCATAAAAACTTTATAAATGATAAGCTATAACAGATCACATCTGTATGTATTTATGCTACATTGTGATTATGAAGCTAGATCTGTCTGCCCCTCGCTCCAAATTCCTCATAATGACACACCTTTCACAAGTAAGTTTTTACTGTACATGGGTCTATATTAAACAATGGGGAGATGCATAATCCACCATGCGTGACACAGTCATCGGCACAGGGACCAACAAGAACAAGTCCACAGTGTGTAAAACGCTATTTGGCGTCACAGATCAGAACACTTTTCCTATCGATGAGTGCATTTCACATAACGGTAGGACACAAAAGGAGTTACAGTATGAAAAAGACACTGGACCCTTGGAACTTGTTCCATAAAAAAAATATACAGAAGATGTGATGGAGCTTCAAACAGAGAACAAAACAAAGCAAGTGGATGAAGAAGAGTGAGACGTCTGGGTCAAAGCACGCCCTCATCCAAAAGTCTGTTTATTCCCTCACAGATCTTCTCCAGGTAGAGTCTGTACTCAGGGGAACCATAGAGAACAGCCAAGAAATCCACATCAGCAAAGTGGTTGAAGACGCGGTCGATGCGGCCGTGAGAACGGACGGTCAGGTGGCGCTCCACCAACTCGTGCAGCAGGTCCCTGCACTCCAGCAGCACCTCGGAGAGAACGTTCCTGTCGAAGGTGTAGTCCACCTCGTGGAAGCTGATAGCTGTCATGGCCGCTTGGTTCATCTTCTTCTTGAAGCGCTCCACCGTCTCCAGCTCCTCTGGGCTGAACTGGTGGTTGCGGTACAGGATGCCGATCTTCAGCGCGATCTTGATGACGTCCTTCGTGATCTTGTGGGCCTCCTTCTTGCTCCTGGTGAACTCGCGTGTCGCCCTGTACAGCTCGTCCAGGATCTCGCTGCTGGTGTCGTCGGTAAGCAGGTTGGCCACTGCCATCGTGGCCATCTTGCTCAGGATCTTCTTCTGGGCCTGTAGAGCCAGGTTCCTGGAGTTGAAGCTTTCCTGGCCTGCATGTACACAGTGGAAAAATCGAGCAACAAACGGTTAGCACCCATTGGCACTGCTATGTAACCATCCGCTCTTGTTTGGCTCCTACTGAGCAGTATTTTTACCAGAGAGTACAGACCACCCGTAGGACCCAAACATTCATCTTGGGAAGCCGTTCCAAGAACAGAATCTTGTGTCAGCCCTGAAACGGGCTAGCAATCAATCTAATCATCAACGGTCATGTGAGTGTTGCGCCTCTAGCATCCAGATTATTGGTTCCAGTTGGTGCTGAAAATGCACTGCATGCTAATAAGGTTGGATTTGCTCATTGGATGAAACAGACTTGTTATTCCGCTGTGTTTCTGTTTTGCCGTTGAATGTGCTCGACTGTAACTACAGCGCAGACCCATAAAGGGGCTGAATTAATGGTTTGGACACAGAATCTGATTAATATGTGTGTGCCAGTGAAACCAAGCCTAACTTCCCTATTAATGCAATGATGGCTAATAGATTAAACTGTGTAAATGGCACGTCGAGTGCAAACGGGAAGCGAGAGCCTATTTGATGGATGGGGTACCATGTTAATGATGCAGTTTTTTCTGAACCTCTGAAGGTATCACCATTATATAGCCTGAAGGTATCACCATTATATAGCCTGAAGGTATCACCCTCATATAGCCTGAAGGTATCACCCTCATATAGCCTGAAGGTATCACCCTCATATAGCCTGAAGGTATCTCCCTCATATAGCCTGAAGGTATCACCCTCATATAGCCTGAAGGTATCACCCTCATATAGTCTGAAGGTATCACCCTCATATAGCCTGAAGGTATCACCCTCATATAGCCTGAAGGTATCACCCTCATATAGCCTGAAGGTATCACCCTCATATAGCCTGAAGGTATCACCCTCATATAGCCTGAAGGTATCACCCTCATATAGCCTGAAGGTATCACCCTCATATAGCCTGAAGGTATCACCCTCATATAGTCTGAAGGTATCACCCTCATATAGCCTGAAGGTATCACCCTCATATAGTCTGAAGGTATCACCCTCATATAGTCTGAAGGTATCACCCTCATATAGCCTGAAGGTATCACCCTCATATAGCCTGAAGGTATCACCCTCATATAGCCTGAAGGTATCGCCCTCATATAGCCTGAAGGTATCACTCTCATATAGCCTGAAGGTATCACCCTCATATAGTCTGAAGGTATCGCCCTCATATAGCCTGAAGGTATCACCCTCATATAGCCTGAAGGTATCGCCCTCATATAGCCTGAAGGTATCACTCTCATATAGCCTGAAGGTATCACCCTCATATAGTCTGAAGGTATCGCCCTCATATAGCCTGAAGGTATCACCCTCATATAGCCTGAAGGTATCACCCTCATATAGCCTGAAGGTATCACCCTTATATAGCCTGAAGGCCCAGCGCCCCTTGTTGTGCACTGTGTTACACACACACACACACATACACAAATGGCTTAGATGTGCCTGTGTGAGTGGCTGGTGTGTTAGTGTGCTCAGAGTTGGCATCCCATCCTGGGTTGTTCCCTGCCTTGTGCCCATAGGCTCCAGACCCCCGGCAACTCTGAATAGGATAAGTGGTTTCAGGAAATGGATGGATGGATGGATGGATGGAATACATGCCTTAATCATTTTAGCTTGCCATTTCTGATTGCATACGTCAGGGTGCCTGTCCATTTTTCACTTTGATTAAAGACCCTGACTAATATTGGTGTGAAGTTCTAGTTTAGTGGTATAAAATGTGAACAGAGCATTTTGCAGCTTTCCGCAGGCAGATATGTTTAAATTCACTGGGGCTGTAGGCGGAGTGGGTGGCTGTAATAAAGCATTTTTATTTAGATGCTGCCCAGCTGTACGTTGCAACCAAACAGCATGAATTAGGGTTAGAAATCTCTAAAAGCCGGATCTGTTTTTGGTGATATAGTACAAATGAAGTAAGTGGGGTGTGGCTCATGCCTGTCAGATGCTGGTAACTCTGTATCAAACAAAATTACTTTTGCTTTAATGTATTTTTATTTGAATTTTTTAGGGTCAGATTTACACAGACCTATGAATTAGTGGAAGGGTGACAATGGAGATTATCATAGACCTACATTGTCTGTAAATATTTTATAATGTTTGGATGTTGTGCTTCCATGCCAAGTGGTAACTGACCTCGTTTGGTGACATAGCAAGTGCTGGCATGGAAAGGCGTAGGTGGCACATGTGACAGTTATGACGTGGTTTGGAGGCTGAGGGGGCTGCTTCTGGAGAAGCGGGACTTTGACAGCCTGTTCTCCCCGGCGAAGTGTGACTCGTCGGCAGAGGAATCCGGCGGAACGTCTTTGGTGCCTGCAAGCCCTGTTTATTTAGCGCGTTATGCTGCGGCCCCCAGTTAGTCTTAGATATGAGGCAGTTGCCCCTCGCACATCCCACGCTCGGGGGGGGGGGCAGGAGCCTGGGGGGTGCATAGTGTGGTGCTTTTTTTAACCAAGCTTCCTAGTGCAGATAGAGACACATCTGGGGATCATCACATATCATCAGTCTGTTTTTCATAGAGGAGAAAAACACTGAACAGGTCAAATACTTCAGTTTCACTCCCTGGATTTTCCTATCTAGTCTGGAGTAGAAAGAATCACATAAGGCTGTGTTTAGTCTCCTAGTCGCCTTGAGGCCACAGAAATGGCCGGACCTTGAGTTACAAGTTGTTGAGTTAAAAGAAAAAAAACCTTAGATAATTCTAATTTTATGTCACAGGTGCAAATTTGCATTGAATCTAAGTGTTCGGGGTGATCAGCCAGCAAAGAGGCAGTATGTTCAGTCTTTGGGCTCAAAGTAATGTTATAATGAAAAACATATATGTACCGTAATACCACAGGCATCCTGCTGTAAAAAGTCTGTTTAAATTTCATTTTAGCGAATACAAGGAGCTCATTATTACTCAGAAGTGGAAAACAGTTTTACAAGTGAGGCGTTCACTGGAGTTGTTTCCCAGCCAATCACTGTGTAGATTGCTTCCTGGCAGTGAGCGTGACTGGTGGATTTTTTTTTTTTTGGGGGGGGGGGAGGGGTCTCGTATAGTGCTGCCAAGCTGCCAAATGGCATGTCTGGGGCAGTGCTGTCTGCCGTGTCTAGGGTGACCCCCCGGCGACACGGAAAGCACAATTACTGCCGTGAAGCTAAGTGACTCTGCACTGAGCTAGTGCTTTAGCCCTGAACATGCACGGCCAGAACCTCTGCCCCGTGATATTTTCTCGTTTTCCCTGCAGGCTCAAGCTGGGGCTTTGATTTAAGGGAATAAAACTATTCTTCTTATCAAGCTGTGAAACAGTCCGTATTATTTTGCCTAATTTTGCTGTATGACAGGCCAACGTGTGCAGAAATGAGCAGTAGGTCCCACACGTGTGTCACCCCTAGTGCAATCCGGTCCTCAGGGGCCTGCAGGGGCCACATTTTTGCTCCCTCCCAGCTCTCTGCCAAACAGTCCACATTTTTGCTCCCTCCCAGCTCCCTGCCAGACAGTTCACATTTTTTACTCCCTACGGGGAGCTGGTAGGGAGCAAAAACATGGACTGTCTGCAGGTCCCTGAGGACTGGATTGAGAAACACTGACTTTGCGAATAGAGATCAGCCAAGGTGGTGGCGCAGGAGGCTGACAGCAGGTGCCTGAACCCAGCGCCACACGGCTGCTCAGCGGGAGGCTCGCCCACACGTTGGAGTATACTTCCCTTCACGCCATCTTGCCGCCATGTACTGTCTGTCTGTATTGCTAATTGTAATTGTAAATTCATCTGCTGGCTGAACCCTTACAAACAGCATCTGGCAGGAAGTATCCAGTATTCAGAGTGCTTATTAAATCAGCTGCATCTCTGTAAGCGCAGATTGCCATCCTTGCATTTTCTGTAACCACTTGTCCTATTCAGGGCCGGCGGGGTCCGGAGTCAGAAGCTAACTACCCAGGACGGGGGGGGGGCGGGGGGGGGGGTAACTGGAGGAAATATGATGACACGGGGAGAACATGGAGTCATGATGGAGACTCGAACCCAGGACCTAGGGGTGCTAACCAGTCTGGCTCTGATTTCATTATCAGGATTATTTCACTCTGTATTTGTGCTAATGAAACAGGCAACCAACAAAAAGCACAGCCATGGAGTTTGCCTCCATTTATAACAATTCCATTCCCAAATTTCTGTTTTCCGCTGATGATGTGTTTGGCAGGCATTGGTATAATTTTGACTGAAAGTGAGACTGACTACTACTGTACATCATGTTGCTTTTAACACGAGTAGTGAAAGTGCTGAGATTCAGAAACTTGCTGGAGCGCCTTCGCCTTAACAGAAGGGCTGTTTGCGTCTCCGCCCTCATTCCTCCTCTTTTTCTCACTACGCCGCCGTAAAGACGCCTGTCCTGCCAGCACATGTTCAGTTCGGTGGCAGCTTGCGGAGGCCTCACTGGCGGACCGGGCTTTCTTTGTGGCTTTGATGCCCGTTTTTGTTTCATTTTTGTGTGTTATACTCTAAGCTGCAGAAAGTTGACACATGGTTTCAGTTTTGTTTGGAAATTGGTTGCCCTAGAAGTCCACGCCAGGGTCTTTGTTTCCCCCATGCGTTGTGCAGGAATTTCTAGAAATGTTTGCTATTTCTGCTCTGCCCTTTTTTTTGCCAAAGATCTGCCTGCTATACTGCTGGAGCAGTGGGGAGACAGAATCTGAATTCTTCCCTCATAACAGCCCCAATGGGGAGAGAACTGTTGTGGCTTCCCTTGGCATTGATTGGTCACTTTTCTAAACTAAACATGCCCGATAGCTGACTGCAGAAGATTTACTGGCCCGCAAATGTTTACTCCACATAGCAGTAAAATAGACCACTTTGTAATCCAAGAGTGAGCTTCCCTGGTTTTCTTATGAGCCACTATTGACCTCCTCGAGTGACCTCCCCTGACTGCTACATGGACCTCTGTCTCGAGGCACCTCTCTACCGCTGTGCTGATTACATTTTCTCATTTGTGTCTGTCACTTCCCCTCTGTGCTCTGCTCATTACAGGCCCCCAATGACAAGTTTTCCTGCCTTACGTTAGTCCCGTCATGAACGAGAGGGTCTTCAGGTGTTAAAATGTTCCCTGCATCTGTCAGTGTTGCAGTAATACAGAATTTAAATTTCCAGGTCCTTGTCTTCTGCTTGATTAATGCATTTTGAAAGGTATGCTGACACTATCTGCATGTACAATATATACTATAAACACAACTATAAAAACTATAGTTGTGTAACTATAAAAACAATTCATGTGAATCACACTCGTTATATGTAATATGTAACATACCAAAGGTCACCATATCCATGTCAGATTAGTCATCTTGGAAAATAACATTTTTCCTCAAGTTGTTAATTCATCTTAATTGTCATTATGCTGCTTTAATTGCTCAGATCTTCTCAAGTTATCAGATGGTGCTGGTCCTTCCACAGAGGTGTCTTTATCTGGCCTCAGAAGGTCAGCTGTTTGTAATTCGCCCCCATCGGTTGCCCGACTTGTTAGTCAGCAGCTCATGCATTCCTGGGTCAACGTCCTGATGTTTGGAGTTGCCAGGGACGAGGGAGATGTTTGTGAATATTATGAATGGGCTCGTTCTTCATTCATGACCGTGGAGGAAGGCAAGTCGCTGGCTCAGCCTTAAAAGCCGTATAGAAGGAGCACAGGGTCTGATTTTAGCTGCCTCAGAGTGTTGGTTTATTATCACAACACCCCTCTCCCTCAACAAACGTTACCCTCAAGATGAGCACACAAGGCCAAATTTACATCCTTCTCTCTTTCTTTGCAGATTGCCTGTTTTGCCTCCTACAATGTTTTATTACATGTGTAGTACCAACACACGGGAACTGCTGGTATCCATGCGGCCTGCTCTGCGGCCTGCTCTGACAGCAGTGTGTCTCACAGAGATCCATGCGGCCTGCTCTGCGGCCTGCTCTGACAGCAGTGTGTCTCACAGAGATCCATGCGGCCTGCTCTGGGGCCTGCTCTGCGGCCTGCTCTGACAGCAGTGTGTCTCACAGAGATCCATGCGGCCTGCTCTGACAGCAGTGTGTCTCACAGAGATCCATGCGGCCTGCTCTGCGGCCTGCTCTGACAGCAGTGTGTCTCACAGAGATCCATGCGGCCTGCTCTGCGGCCTGCTCTGGGGCCTGCTCTGACAGCAGTGTGTCTCACAGAGATCCATGTAGGCCTGCTGTTATTGTGCATAAGCAAACAGTAGCATCAGCTGCCATATGTTATGACATATGCAATTTATAGTGAGGTTCTCAGTTTGTTTTATTTTGGAAATAACACTGGAATGATTTGTTTTATCTGACGCTCTGAGGTACCGCTGCCCTCCAGTGGTTGGGGAAAAAATGGCTCCTGGCATCTGGATCTCAGACACAAATACGGGTCACGCACAAACTAACATAATCCCCTTCACCGAGTACAACTCTCAAACTTTGCAAATGTGAACACCACAAAGGGGAAAAAAAATCACGGCGCTTCTGGAACATTCCGTGGCGATTGCATGTTACCCATTCTCCTCATCCCGCACTCTCTTTTCACATCTACCTTTCATGAAGTGGGATTTGCGGCTTTCCCTGCTACGGCAAATTGATTAACATTCTTGCCAGTAAATCTCAGACCCCGATTTAAAGTACGGGTTATTCGGTAACGTCTGACTTGAGGCGGAGTGACAGCGGACATTTTCATTACCCTCCTGCTGATTAATGTTCAGTCCACGTGAAAGACAGCACATGCAGGACCTCTGTTCTAAAATACGCATAATGGATGAAGTGTGCCTTCAGGAGCAGATAATGAGGGGAGATTGCTGCTCTGTTTATTTTTAATGGTTCCCCCTAGTGGCGGTCTGAATTAGTAGCTCTGCTTTCACACCCTTGACAGCTGTGGAAACATGATCCTGGATGTCAGGATGAAGGGACACATTTGTTTCTTTATGTAAGAATTCTGCGGGAATGTGTGTATGTGTGTGTGTGTGTGCTTCCAAGACAGTAGGAATCCCATGAGTCAGACCCTCCGATTCCTTCATAAATTTTCCTTCAGCACCAGATCCTATCAGGTCACATGAAGTAGCAGAAGTCAGGCAGAGATCTGAAGCAGATTCATTTTATGGGCCATTTCACAGCCCTCCAGATCTGCTGGCCCCAGTGACCGACTCCTTGAGGCGAACGTGTTTTCCTGAGGTTTAACGTTGTGCGCGATAGTATGTGAGTGCCAAGGATGGTAACGATTAACCTGTTTCCTGAGGGCCACCTCTGAGTTGGTTTGAGACAAGAAGTTGCAAAACCAAAAGCCAGCAATCTTTTCCTGAATGCCTGCTTGGAACTTGAACTCTGAGTCTGCGGACATCACTTCAACTTGTAATTTATACACGTACAGCATCGATTAATGGGCAACTATGGAAATACTTCTCCGTACTGTGAATTTCCCTCACATGGCACAGAGAAGTCAAAAAAGAGCTTTGAGCCTGAGTTTTGGTGACTGAAGAGTCTCCTTTTGCACAGTGGGCGTTCCTAAGGACAACCTTAGGGACCTGTTCTGGTGTAGATGGCATGAGGGCTGCATGTGTTAGTGAGATGCCGGCGTGTATTTTTTGAGCGCCTGTTAGATCAGCCTTGTGGGAGTCTGAAGGAGTCCACCATGTGGGTTATGTGACTTCAGATGTGGTGGATTAAGAGGCTCTGCCGTTTGTCCTGAGGCTCAGTACAGCTAGAACTTATCGTTAAAGTGCACCAAAGCAGATTTTTCATTTTCTATTTCTTACGTTGGTCTTAATTATTGAAAAAGAAATAAATCTGTTGACCTTGCTGACTATCCGAGAGAGAGAAGCTGTCAGGCAGGATCAGTCTTTCTGTTGCTTCGCCAGCAACGGAGTGAGGAGTTTATGTGGCGGTAAGAGAGGGAGAGGGACTGTTTGTTGTGGAGATGGACTTTAATCAAGCGGCAAACTGCAGCTCTTGGTGCAGCCAAAAATGCAGCACAGACCTGGAGAACTGAGGAACAGATGGCACATGGGCAAGCCTAACGGAGGGTGATGGGGAGCTGCAAGGCCTTCCCGGGTAAGACTCTGCCAGGGGCGGGTTGGGTGACCACACCAGCTGGGCGTTGGTTCCTTGACTGAACCGCTTCCTGCACCACACCCATGTCGTCTGATGTCCTCCTGGTGGCACGTTTCTCCACTGAGCCCAAAGGTGTCTACCTGCAAGGTCTGTGCTGTTCCTCATGGTCGTGGTGTTTTATGTTTGGTTTCCTTGTTTGTAACACTATGCCCCACCCCCACACACACACTTTCCCCCTCCTGTCCAGCACGGTAGACAGAGATGTCCCACAGCAGTAATTTGTAACAGGTCAAGCAGGTCGTTATAGATCTCATATACTCCACTTCTGCTTTCAGACGTCTTACAGAAGGAAGTGACGAGGACTTAATGGAAGCAGGAATAGCGATGCTTTGTCCTGGGTTGTCAGGCATGATGAGGCCCTCTTCATTACAGCGTTTGCTCCCTGCTATCTGTGGAGGTTACGCTGGTTCTCCTGCCTCCATGTCGGCATTCATTACACTTCTGCTTCATGGTTGTTTTTTCCCTTCCTTTGGCTTTTCCAGCCTTATATTTTCCGAGCCCACGGACAGCCACACTGGGGTATATGTAGGTATCCCCCTGCAAGTGACTGAGGGGCCTGAAACCCAACACATACCGGCCCCCAACATTTTTCCTACTGAAGCACCCCCCAGGACTGCGTGGCGCGAGAGCCCAGGCAGACATTAATGAGGTGGGAACAGCTGACTCCACTGGATTGTGGCGGTTTTCCCCAGCATTGGAAGGGGGGGCTCATCTGCGCCTGTGACTCCATTCTGCTGCTGGTTCTGAGCCGAGACAGTGGCCCACCACGATTAGGGGGCATCGTCTTGTGGGGGGGTTTTGCTACTGCTGGGGGCTGCTGCTCTCTTCTCTTGCTCCTCATCTGATGCTCTCGCCATTTTTTTTTTCCATGGCCCAGTTTTAGGAGGAGCGAGACGCTTCGGTCCGGATCCCACATGCACTTTGACTGCATTAAGCTTTTTAACTGCTCCTGGGCTCCATCATACTGTGATGGTATTTATTTTGGCCCCCGTCACTGACAGCTGATTGGTTTGTTTCCACTGCTTAGGCAATTACAGACGTCTGTGCTGTACAAGAATAACCGACAGTCATAATAAGCACATGGCTGGACCATCTGTGCGCAGAAGCGAGTGTAACTGGCCGGCACTGGGATCCTTTTTAATAAAGGCTGTGGATTACGGCACTTGGGAGCGTTTTTTGCTCCTGGCAGGACTGCAGGGCGTCACTTTTTCCGAGGGGAGGCTTGCATCTTCCCCTCAGACCTGCCTTGTCACCACAAAAGGGGCTCTTGCGCTTGGAGTGGTGACGACCAGCTTTGGACTGGGGCATGTCTCTTGCTGACAAGCAGACATGCACACGGAAAGGCAGATGCACACTCAGACGCACACAAAGAGACAGACAGACACACGCAGCCTCACACACAAAGAGACAGGCAGACACACATGTACACACACACACACGCAGAAACAGGCAGACACACATGCAGACTCACACATTCACACACTGACACACACACATGTGCATACAGACATCCACACAGACTCACACACAGACAAACAAACAGGCAGATACAGACACACAGTGACATACACACTAACCAGACAGACAGGCATGCAGGCACAGAAACAAATAGGCAGGCACACACCAAGACAGACACAGATAGGCACTTGCCAACAAACACAGACAGGCACGCACTCACAGACACAGACAGATGCAGACAGACAGGCACACAGACAGACAGCCACGCAGACACAGACAGAGAGGCACACAGACAGGTTTACAGACACACAGACACAGACAGACAGCCACACAGAAAGACAGGCACACAGACACAGATAGACAGGCACAGAGACAGACAGACACACAGACACAGACAGACAGGCACACAGACACAGATAGACAGACAGGCACACAGACACAGATAGACAGACAGGCACACAGACACAGAGAGACAGACAGGCACACAGACACAGATAGACAGGCACACAGAGAGACAGACAGGCACACAGACGGACAGGCAGAAAGACCGACAGGCACACAGACACAGAGAGACCGACAGGCACACAGACAGACAGGCACACAGACACACTCCTCCTGAGATGGAAGGGCTCCATGTGCCACAATCCCTCCTCAGGCCTGATATTTAAAATTAAAACATGTCCAGCAGATGCAGATACAGGACTTGCTCGGACTGCAGTCCCTTCTCACGGTTCACCTGTGGTGTCCATGTAATGGCAATCGATGCAGTTCATTCTCAGTTCTCTGTCTCTTCATATAGCACCCTGGAGCTATAATCAATAAGCATTACAGAGCACTGTCCTGGATGGGGCTCTGTTCTCATTCTATCTGGAGCTTTCTGTTAACCTCAGACCCCTCTTGGTGTCCCATTGGGCCCAAAGTCCAGGGTAGTTCCTGCACCTTTACGTTCCACGTGCTCGATTTACTGGAATGCTGGTTAAGGTGCCATTTTATTGTTGTTGTTTATGAGGGTGACCCTTCTCTCTGTGGTCAAAGTCCATTGATTTCAGCACTAAAAATGTAAATGTGTCAGGTGCTCGACAAAAAGTTCCTTAAGTTATTTTGAGAACCTGTGTATCTACATCTACAATCATATTAGTTTAAGCTTTAGAAACTATTTATCTTAAAAAACTTCTACAGTGGTAATGGCTGTGAGACACTTACATCAGCACTCAATGAAATTCTGCCAGTTCTTGGTTGTTAAATATCAAGACACGCACTGTTGCAGGACTGGTTTGGACTCACTTTTAATGCGTGTTTTATAATACAAACACTCAGTTCTTACCCTGTTTTGAAATGAAGTGTGAAGGGAAGTTGTCAGTTGCGGTAGCAATCAGGATAATCTCTGGGATGGTTATCACTGGTGCAGTAATGCAGTGAATGATGTTGGCTAAGTATGAAAGATTCCCTTTGCACTGTGCTGCGATCTGCGTGTGAGCTCTGGACTCTTTGTTCAGTGGCAATGCGACGCAGAATCACGCTGCTTGTCCTCTGGTGCTCTGTTACAGATTACTGCTGTTCAGAAGCTGCCCCCTGCCCCCCACTCTCACTCTTGGGGGGTAAAGACCCAGAAACTTTATCCGGGCCAAGGATTTGGATCCTCCGTCTTACTATACTTGTGCGCAAAGTACACAAAGGTTGACTGCATTGCAAATGAGTCAAATAAGGGGCAGAGAGCAGTTTGAGAGAGTTTGACCAAAAAAAACAAAAAATCACCCTGGCTTCAGGAAGTGCCAGATCCGAGACGGCATCATTAGCGAAAAGCTCTACAGCGTCACCTGCCAAGCCACCACATAATTCCTCACCTTGGCATGTTTTGCTCCCTTGTTCATTTAGGTGATGCTTTTCAGTGCAGCGTGTAGAGGACAAGCAATAAATCGCAGCATCTCGCTTCTGTTCGTGCGCTATGTGCTCGCACGCTCCTGCGCCGAGCCCGGTATACTTAGATCATTTCATTTAACAGCGAGAGCCTCACTTCCTGTCTTCGTACATTTCTCTGGTTGTGAAATCGAGGCCATCTTTGGCGCGGAGCGCACTGCTGGTCAGCTAGCTGGGGTCGTGTAGCGGTTTCGCTAACTAGTGGCGCTATAACCGGCTCCAGGTCGCAGCGGTGACTTCGGCTCCATGCAAACTGAGAGGGAACCACAACAAGCTCGCAAAACCACAGGCACGTTGCTCTTGTATGACCAGAGGCTATAAAGTGATTGAGTAAGCGGACTGGACCCAGTGGCTTTTTCTGTGCAGCTTGCTGGTTCGCCGGTTCTGTGCTGGTTTCGGTCTCTGGTCACTTGGGAAGCTCACCTTCCCTGAGGACTGAACAGCAGTGCGTGGTGTTCGAGATCTGAGCTGGGCCCAAGTTTACTGATTATGCAAATCATAATAATATACATATAAAAGCAGCCCTTTTGCAATTTTGTTGTTCTGCAAGCTAAGATGCGCAGCATCAATAACAGAATAAAGAGGAATTTTGTGTGGACCAGTGGCTCTTCTCCATCACCCCAAGGACACCGGAAGTGGGTCCATTGTGTCTGTCTGGCTTGGTTATTGTAGGGTCCCTTAGTGGTGTGTTGCAATTCGCCATCATTCCTGCTTTCAAATGAGCTGGGATTCAGGACGGATGCCTGCGGCTTGGAGAACCTCAAAGGGAACAAACAGACGGGGAGGGGCTCCTGCCCTCCTTCCCCAATGAAACCTGCCTCAGCTGTGTCTGTGTCTTTCTGTAGTGTCCAAACCGTCTCTTTATGCGCCCCCCCCCCCCCGGGTTCCTCTGTAAATGTCAGCCGGTGGCCCCGGTTCTGAGCGCGGCCAAAGTGCACGCTCCCAAAAAATATAATTTGCCCTTATGTCTTTGCGGTTATAGCAATGGAATTTTAATGCGTGATCAGTCGCAGACTGCCTGGCCTAACCTTGCATGCAGACACAATCTCCACATGGAAATGCGCTCAAAATCATTTCCCCTTCACTCCCCATCGAAAACCTACGCTTATATCAAAATTATTTCCTTAATTTTTTAAAGCTTTTGCTGCATTAGATATCTGATTGCTTCAGTAACCAATAACCAGACACGCAGAGGTCTGCTAGCAGAGAACCTTTGTGGTGGCTGACAGCTCCCAACTTTAACCGCCAAAAATGAAGCCCTTCCTTCCTCTGTAATGAAAAGTTGCTCCTGCTGCTTCTCTTTCATCAGGGCGTCAGAGTGCGGCGACATCTGTGGGGTGGATTAAAGACCGAGGCGGGTGGTGCAGCAAGTGTCCGGCTCATCCGCCAAGCATTTGGCCAGGCTCCGCCCCCAAGGCCTGTTACATGTGTCACGATTAGTCATCCGCTGTAGCGTTTCGACTCCTCGGAGCCCCGAGACGGCCGGCCGGGGGACGCACAGTAAGGTAACAGCACTGGATTGTTTCTGCAGGGCTCCGGGACTCCGCCCACCCCGGGTGACCGCAGCCCAAGGCCCGAAGGCCTCCCGCCCTGTTCTTAAACGGCAAAAGTGGTGGCTGTCATCATTTCTCTGTTTCAAATTTTATGAGGGTGCAGCTTTCCACGTGCCACCTCTCTGCATTTTTAACTGCCTTCGGGGGAAAAACTAAAAGAAAAAAAAAACTACGCTAGCAGATTACCCGAAGTTCAAAAGATGTGGATGAATGGAGCGTCAATAGGTGAATATGCGGTGTTTGCTTAGCATTCCCAGCGACAGCGTTCCACATCCTGCACCGGTCCCCAGAAAACACTGCCCTTCTGTCTGCTGCCCGTGGTCTACATGTACGGACAGCTTCAGAGAGGCCACTATCACTCGGTGACACCCTGCATGTGCTTCTAGGAGGAATGAGGTTTGATTGATTCTTGTTTAAGTTACAGTAAGTACTTTTAGCGTGGCCATTCTCTCCGGTATGTTTTTGGTTCATAACCAACCCGATCTTCTCTCAGACAGAGAAATGGTTTTGACTAACCCCTGATGCGTGGGAAGCATTGAATCACTCAGTGTAGGCGCCCGACACCGTAGAAGACCATCTACATCTCCTCCCTTCACTGCCGCATGTCTCACTCCGTACAGCAGTACTTAGTTTTTTGCTCGAGCCTGCTAAACAGTGCCGTAAATCAGGCTCCAATAAGATAATCCACAGACTCTGAACTTTTAAAAGCCAAGAGTTAATGCTGCAAGGTTTGCCAATTGCCAACTGCAGATATGCCTAAGGAGCTATTATGCTTTTGGGACTGAATCATACACGAGACTTGGGTAGATATGTGGTCTAACTGAGGGGATTCCATGCTGCTTGCTGGTTCTGATAGGGAATTGAAGACAAGTCCGTTTGATTTAGAGGGAAGCCATTTTGCCCACAGAGGGCCCATATTAGCCTAATCGATCACGCGGTGTAGGGCATCGTCTGCACCCAACCCATGTGCAGGGTCCAAACTCTGCTTAACCTACCCTGCGGTCTCCTGGTCAGATAAAACATTCACTAACCACTAGCGTGAGGCTAACGATCACGCTAACGCATTAGCAGACCCCCCAGATTCTGAAGATGAATGTAAATACAAAGGCAGCCATTGAGCAGACTGGCTCTGGCTACGGCCTGAGAGCTAAACGGGGTTAAGGTGCCAGCGTGTGAGTGACTGTGCACTGTGCTGCGCAATGATATCATACTGTTCACAGCACTGGACATAAACAGAGAACCACTACAGAGTCAAAAGCCAGACTCATTAAGGCTGTTTGTCCCTGTCTCCTGAGCCCAGCCTCATTACACCAATATAAACACAGAAAATTAACGAGATTACTTACTGAATTAGCAGTCCCACAATTCCACTTTTATCCCATACTTTAAAAAGTATGAATCATGACATTTGTTTTGGTCCCAATTGCAGTGTAACTTTTTAATCTTTGGATTTGTGATTTAATTTTTTTGTGCCTGACTTGCTATGCATTTCAGCCAGTTTATTAATCACAACTCTGTAATCCTCATTAAGATTTTAACACACTGTAAAAAATAACCTGTGATGTAGTTAATAGAAAACTCTGGAATGTAATCTTTGTCTTTAACCACTGCCATAAAATTTTGCCTTGGTGTTAAATCTTTTTCAGCACTAACTTCAAGGCAAAAATACCAGAGATTCAACCAATTATTATATTTCAAGCCGATATATTTCTCACACACACACACACATATAAATATTGTTATGAATTAGTGCATTTATGTATAGCAGCAGCCCAATACAGTTTGAATTCTATTTATGGGTAAATAAAGGGGGGTAAGATCCCTTGAAACCTGGAGTGATGATCTAGCCCCCCCCCCCCCCACCAGAAAGTGGCTGAGTTGTCCCCGTAGAGCCGCCTTCACGCGCTGGCCTCAGAGCCTCCCAGCTGAAAGTTTGTACAAGAGCCAGAATTGGTCTTTTAAAAATCCCCCTTACCTGGAGAAAACTCCCCCTCGCTGAGCTCTCCGGAGTCGGAATCCATCTCTCCCCGAAGGACCTCTCTTTCTGCAGATGAGCTTCTCGCCTGGCACTTCTGTTCTTTTAAATGATTTGTTTGTTTGTTTGTTTTGTTTGGCTGCAGCTGTGCTCCAGTCCCGGCTGCCCGCGAGACTGCCTGCTTTTCAGTAGGCTCCCTTTGCTCTCTCTCGCTTCCTCCCACTCTCTTTCCGCCCTCACTCCTCCCTCACTCGCTCCCTCGCTCTCCTTCTCTCTCGCTCTCTCCCGTCGCCCCTTCTTCGTGTTCTGAATCCCCCCCCCCCACTTCCCTGTCTGACTCACAAGCTAGTGGCCTGTAAAACAGAGAACAGACTGGACGCTGCCTCCTCACCGTAACTTCTAACTCACAAGCTCTTTTATCTAAACTATTTTTCTGAAAACATTTTGACAGTCCTTTAGTTCATTTTTTGAAAAATCCTTTTGCCAAATAATGGCAGACCCTTTTTTTTCTTTTCTTTTGCTAATTCTTGTATTTAAAAGCACCTCACACCTAAATCAGGTCACTTCTGTGTTGTTGGTAAAAGCTGCTGAGGTTTAATCCACCTCTAGGTTTTTTGGAGGTTGTGGCTTCTCATTGCAAATGTTGATGGTGAAGATGGACCTGATGTATCTGAGGTTTTCTGATCCTCAGGATGCTCTCCAACCAGCTGCCTCTGTAATGTTGCAGCCCAGCCAGCCGTAAGCCATATTGTCCAGGCTTGGACCATATGGTGTTACAATGCTGTCGTAGTAGCAGGTGGTGACCATACAACCAAGGAATTGTCACTTTGATTATCAATGAACTGTTTACAATGTTGCCATTTTCTGTCCAGTTCTCTCTATATCATCACCTGAAGTGACTTTGTACAGCAAACAAAGTTCATGTTATTAATGTAGCTTTCTGCTTGGCTCATTGTGTTGACACACATCCCATTTTAATGTACTTGATACTGGCTATTGTAATATCCAATCATTGTTAAAGGACCCCAGTCAGGGAAACATCCTAAAGAAGTTTAGGATTACATAAGTAAATTACTGCAGTGAGCAAGTGCTGATACCAGGGCACATTCGAGTTGACTCTGCATGCAAACTGTGTTTCCTGTCTATTACAGAGATTGAAGGAGTCTTGTTTTGCAGCTTAGAATATTGACATTTTACCTGATGAGAAAACACAAACCAAATTTTACTATAAACCAATCATCACAGAGAAGTAAAACGAGTGTGATGTAGCTACAGTGATTTTCTCCTGGTTAGGAGATTTAGGTTGGCATCGTCCCCAAACTGGAACTCAAGCATAGCTTTACGGTGACAAACGATGGCCCAGTAACTGATAAATGACATTCCATGAATCCCTGGGCACACTGACTGTTATCCAGCTTCTAACAGAAAAGCCATTTTCTTATGGCGTATTTCTGCACGGATTCCTTACGATTTGATTCCTCTGGAAATCTAGTGATGTGCAGAACTTCCTGAAACCTTGGTACAAAGTACTGGCTTATCCTGTATGTTAGCTAATGAGCTTTGAGAGTACATTTGATTGCATTGCAAGTTTCTGTCACTAGGAAATTCCAATATATACAACCACTCCTTGTTTAGTGGGCAAGTTCCATTCCAACGACCAGGGTCGTTTAGTGAAATGATCGCTAAGTGAAAATTAGCTTAGGCGTGACCATGACTGAGCTTACGACTTTCCATGCTCAATCTCTTTCATGAAGTGGACATTTTTAGCAACATTTTCTACATTATACTTCAAAGATCTCTACTACTCCGGCATTTTTTGTTGGCAGGTGTATGAAATTTGGTTGTAAATGCATGCAATTGGTCGGATTTGGTGACAGTCATAAGGGCGACATGCTTATGGAATGTTTCACAAGTAACGATACTGCTTTGCATAGGATAACTTAATTCAGTAGCGATGCTAAACTTCATTCTTGAAGGGTCACATACTACTTGAAGGGTCAAAACTACTCAGTGACCCGCGGAATGCACTTATACCAACACAGCATAAGCTAATTAATGCTAATGCTAGCAGAGTCGGTCTATGCAAAACAGGAACTCTGATATTCTCATTCAGATGGCGTTGCCATGGCAGCAAAAGCTGGAAACTCAGCTGCCAGCTTGAAACTGTATCAGATAATTATTGTCTCAAGGCCTCCAAAGTGTTTGTAACATGCTATGCTGCCCTTCCGATGTGCACAATCACCTCGTTCACTCGCATCATTGCTCTGGCAGTTGCATAGCTTGACGAACCAGACGAAAGTTTCCTGTCTTGCACACATGAAGGACAAATCACTTTTGTTCCGTTCTTTTTTTTTTGTACTGCCATAAAAATGAAATTGATTAGTATTGCCTCATATGTCATGAATTCAGGGTGATGCCTGACATGTTTGCAGGTAATGAAAGTGGCTCTGTCAGTATGACGTCGCCTTTTGGACCTTAAGATAGTTCCCCTTAGCCTTTACATGTCGGCACTGAGTACTGTTTGTCTTGCTATGTTTAGCATATTTAACTGGGTTTGGTAGTATGTGTCTCAACTGCAATGTCTCATGTAACTATATAAAAGTCAGATTTCTATTCCAATAACTCTCTAATTCGGTTCAGCTTTAGTTTCCTCATGCGGATTTTCTATACTCTGACTGCTACTACTTAATGTTCTGTACTGTCAGAAAAGGTTGGTGATGAATGCAGGACGTGTGGAAATAGGTTTATTCTGTATGGTAAAACTATATAGGTGTAATATTGTGTCCATTATATTACTGCTGAAATGGTTGGGCTTTGAGTAGAAGAGCTTTTCCGAGGTTCTACTATAACTTTACAGAACATTTCTGTGGGAGCTTGAGTCCATCATACTGCATGAGCATCTTAGTGCAGTGAATTATGAAAATGAATCAGGTACTGTTCCTATTTCAGTAATGACAAGCAGACTAAACCTTCATTCTCACACGTTTACACTTGACCTTGTTTGAGGAACACCTTTGGCTGTGTTCAGGTATGCGTGAGGCCCACATACACCCAAATTCCCCCGCATTCCAGGGCTGTTCTGGTCACAGGTCTGCAGATACCAGCGGTGCTTGATAAGCAGTGAATACCAAGGCCAAGCGAGTTGCGTTTGGAACATGTTTGTATGTTTTTTTTTTATCCATGCGTGGTCCATACGCTTCTCCACTACAAGGTCACATTGTGTGTGTTCATTGGAATCAAGTGACCACAGTTCGAGGCCCTATTCTCTGTCTGGAGCATATTGACAGGCCCTTGTATAGCTAGAGAAAAGAACTACTCGGGTTATGTTTTGTTTTCTTTAATTTAGGTCACACCACGAGTGCCCCGTTTATTAAGGGGCAACTTTTACAATGCTAATGCGAATGTTAGCATTATTTCTGTAATATCTGCAAACGCACATGCATGAAACCAAAAAAGTGAGAACTAATTTTTAAAAATAATGCCCTCTCCCCCTGTTTCTCTTCCCATTTTACTCAGCTCAGTGGTGTTAGAAAAGGACCCAGAGTTTTAATGTTTCTCAGTTTCTGGTGATTTTAAAAAACTGGGATTGAAAATGAGCACAGGAGTCAGTATTAAAGGTGCATGGCTGTATCTGTGAGTCTTTGTGGGTCGATGAAGGCTGTACAGCTGCATTGATGTTGCACGACAAAAGCAAAAAATCCCCATGTTTACTTCTAGGTTTGGCGTGCATGTCTTGTGTAATCAGTTAAAAATGTAGTGGTTTAAAAATCAGAATTACTGAATGTAGAAAAAAGAGAGCAGACTGTGACAACAACCTTATCGATTCACCGACACGTTAACACTTCATATCTATAAATATCTACGTGTATAAATATCTCTATCTATTAATGTATAAAGTGAAGGATTTGCAGCTTAGACTTTGAGCTACCAAAGAGCTTGGGATTCTTGATGATAAGTATTTAAAGTTTTGGCAAAGTCTGTATTTTAACTCACTGGATCTGGTGGCTGTTTTCACTTGCAAATCCTGTTTCAGAGACAAGCAGACTGGCAAAAGATTTGTCACAAAGCAACGTTATAAATCTTCTCTTATTTTTCCCTGAGTATTAAAAGCAAAAGAATGGCATTAAGCTTTTCTAGAGAGAAAGGAAAATAAGCAATGCACTGGAAAATTGGTAAACAGCATTTTGCAAAAGACAGTCTTGCACTGCACTCAAGACAGACATGACTGTTGAGATATAAGACAATCAAATCACATAATCGTCATCATTAAGCATTTTTATGACACTGACCTTGTTACCTAACACCCACTGTGTCTAGTTCAATGCCCACAGCATGGATTGTGGGCTAAAAAAAAAAGTAATAAAAATAAACCATGTTTTCTGAAATAAGTTCTTTGTGTCTGCAGATGTCACTACAGTTGTATGGTTTGTCCTGCTGTTTGTGGAAGTTATTGATATGGATATTTGAAGAGTTTTCAAAAACACATTCAACCTTTTTCTTGCTGTGTATTGTCTGTGTGCAAACGTACGCATCCAGATCTAGCTGAAACTGTTTCGCTTTTTTATGGTATGTTATTGTAGCCCAAATAAATCACCAAAAGGCCACTGAGAGGAAACATGCCTTTATTCCACTGGTCTGGATTAATATCTTGGATAGAGCTTGAAGAAAGCTATTAGGAGGTTGTGGACAAAACATAACATCCCCATAAACAGGAGACAAGTCTGCACACACATTTACATGTATGTAAGAGTTTTATTACTTTCTAAACAGTCTATAGGGTTTGCAAACTACCGCATCACTTTTGATGTAGCTCATTTTCGGTGTGCAATGGAATAATATAGATTTGCTGTAAGATTTCTTGTGTGAGCGTGATGGTCAGAAAGCGTGACGCGTGAGAGCTGGCCACCCTGCCCTAACAGCTGCGAATGCTTGGGTGATGGTGCTCAGTCTTCTGTCTGCAGAAGGTCTGTGTTTGATAATGGGTGCAAACCGATGTTGCTGTCGGTGTCTGAGCTCAAAGCTATACTTGCCGTACATACAGCATGTAGTGTCCATATTTCTGCTCCTTGGAGGTCACTGTTTTACTTATTTATAAGTAAATATAATTTTCATTGAAAACTGGACACTTTAGTCAAGTCTGTCTCCAAACATAATGTTTTTATTAAAATACCTGTGTTATTTAAAAAAATAAGAAACTTGCATTGAAAAAGTGATAAATCGTCATTGGTAACACACCATGGCACAGAGTGCACAACAACGAAATGTGTCATCTGCATTTAACTTTCTTTTTTTAAGAAAAGCCTGTTTTACTGTTGTATCAAAGTATAAGTGGCATAAATATTGTAAGTGCCAAACAGCCTGAGCCAGTCTGAATCCTGTGAAGTCCCTGATTATTTGGCCCGTTTTCTTAAACTCCAAATGCAGCGCTGTGAGGCACCGGGAACAGCCTGCGAGGCGATTAAAGCCGAGGAGGTGTAAGCTAGTGCTGGGGCATTGTGGCTCTGTGTCAGGAGACTGAGGTTTAACTCTGATAACCGGCTTTCATTATGAGCTATTTTAATTATGAGCTTCGGGGTTACATGTGAAGTTCAATGTGTATAATTTGACCTTAGCTTTCTAACCCAGTGCATCTCCTGGCTGGTTCCAAAAAGGAGTACCTCAATATCCTGGGTATTACAGTATGTGGAAGGGATTTACTGGAGAGACTGGGTTGGGGCTCAGGCAGATTATTTACTGAAAACATTGCACAAATGACTGATGTACTGTATATTACATTGATAGTGTGATAAGTATTTAAAAGAGAATCTTCGTTTCATCATTTGTGGATGCATGAGGGTGGACCTGTAGAATGGGCGGTGACAAGATTCTTGTCTTATCATCTTTATACTCAGTTACTAGAAAAATGAGCCTTGCCTTGAAGTGCAGGAGTGCAGTAGACTTCTCCAGTTATATGATGAAAGCTTTAAACATGATGGTAGGACTGTCTCCTCATTTTATAGTTTATTTTATTGTCTGCTTCATCTCAGGGTACCGGATTCAGACACATAGTGTGACTGGCAGAAAGAAATCCCCTTCCTAAAAGAGAATCTGGAGTTGCGACACAGAAAGCTTCCTTTCTCTTGAATTCGGTGCTCCATTTGGTGTTTTTACGCACATGTAATGCGTCACGAGTGCATACTGCCGCTGAGTCAGGCGCTGGCTGGATCGGTGCGGGTGCGTTTGATCTCTTCATGACTTATTCAGCGTCCTAAAGCAGGCTGCTGCTTAATGTCTCTTGCGATGAGTATGATGCAGATTCAAAACTCATACTGTGGTATTTTAAAGTCATCCAGCAAAATACATTATCGCTGTGAGCTTTTACCTATGTCCAATCATGCATGAAACCAGAAATGGCAAAAAAAAAAAATTCCTTTGGTGAAGAATTTTTTTACATGGGAATTTCACAGAGCTTTCCTCCTCATCCAACCAAAAAGTAAAGCTGGCTTTTGATAAAATAAAGCACAATGAAAGCTTGCTTTGTTAGAGAAACGGCTTTTGTGAGGTCTGTCTAAAATCTTTTTAAACCTTTAAAAAGTGAGCATGGAAATTGAAAGTAAAGGGAAGCAGAGCCCTTCTTGCCATCTCGGATACCACATCCCCAGAGGTGGAAAGATCAGGTCTAGAAAGTACAAATCCAGACCAAGGTTTTGTTTCAACTAACCAGTTGATCATAAAGAGACACAGTCACAGAGTACTCAACTGGTTGGTTGAAAACCTGGATTTGTACTTTCTGGATCTGAACTCTCCCCCTCTGCTCATTCCTTTCAATGAGGCTGGTCCAGTTTCCTCTGAAATGTCAAACTGCAAACTCAGGAGCCCTGAAGGAAGCATTTGTGCCTCATTTGTGCCTTTTGAGAAAAGGGAAGTTAATGTTCCTGTTAACTTTCACCTCATTCTGAGTAAAAATATCAGTTTTTCCAATGCTTCAGTAGTGGCATATTGACAGGCCTGCTTGCGTCTTTATTTAGAAAAAATATATATAGAGCGTCGACTTCACCCGTACTGCTTGACAGATTGACGTTTATTAAGCAGTTAATTCACCCTGCTGCCAGTCACGATATTTTGTATCTGCACAAAAAAAGTATGCGCCCTGCTTCTTTTGTATGCCCGGATGCATTTAGGCTTGAGTGTCGTGTCATAGTGTAAAAATTAGCGGAGCTGGGGAGCTGGGACCCATCTGTGATAACGCTGTCCTGGGAGACTGCCGGTCCAGGCTGCACAAGGGTTTGGCATTTTGGTGCAGTCTCGTGCCAGACTGGTGTATCCGCGCTGCTAGTTGCCCAGAGGTCCATGGGCGGTGAGTGGGGGGGCGGGGATTTCAAAATGTCTCAATTTCAAACAGAAGACAGTCATTTAAACTCTCTGCATGTCTGTGGCCCCAGTCACTGCCACCTCAGTGCCCTTTCTCAAAGCTGTGCCGACTGTATTGATGCGCCCTCTGCTGAACAATCTGTGAAGCGCACTCTGATTTTCTCTTTCTTTTCCCATGTTATTAACAGCCTTATTGGCCATAAATGACATCTCAAATCCACATTAGCATAATTGTATTCAAACCACCACTGTAATCAACCCATGATGTCATTATATGAGAGTCAGCCACACGCTATGTGAGAAATATGAGGCGTAACAGGCAACATGTTGCAGGAGGTAACGGGTGTGACGCAGTTGCCGCGGGGGGCAGATGGTGAGCTGGGACAGCCGGGTCAACAGGATGATTCCCGTCACCATGGAGATTCCAGTCGGTGCAGCGCAGATTGATATCAGACAGCTGGGAGAGGGGATGTGGCCCATTTGTGACGAGAGAAGGAACTTAGAAAATGTTTCTTGTAGAAATGAAATTTTATTTCATTTTACCTGTTACAATTCTGAATATTGATATAAATGCACTGATAAATATAATAAACTGGTAATGACTACAATGAGCAGACTTAGAAACAGAAGTAATTTCTTCATATTCTATTAATGTGTTTAATTTACCTCCGAGGTTGGAAGTCGGAGCTGGGAATGACATCACACCCGAGTTAACCGCGTCCCAGTACAGCAAATTGGAAACCAATTTAGCAATACCAGGGACCTGCTTCAGAAAGCAGGATTACTTGTTTAACTGGATAACATTAACCGAATTTAAGGTACCTCAGTACAAATGGCCCTTATATTCATTCACTTGCATTTAGCCTGGACTACCTTAAATCTGGCAAGTTATCCAGCTAAGCTGGAAATCCTGCTTAGTGGAATAGCCATGGTTAGAATCACGGGGGGTACTGGGGGGTACAGTACCCCCCGATCAAGACCCAGACCCCCCCCCCCCCCAAAGAGACAAAAATAGCAGTTTGGGGGGGGGTCTTAACATTTTTCTTTTGTTGTAAAAAAAAAAAAGCTAACCTCACCTTGTAGGAAAATTTCTATATAAAACGATTTCAGACACCGCTAATGTGGGTGTTCGTCTGTCATGGTGCTGTTTGTCGTGCATTGGTCAATGTAGGTAGCCAGCAGAAGTCTAGCCTCTTTACAACCTTCATTTATTTGTTGAAGTGTTTCATCTACCAATGCAAGCTGACGTCTTTATAAGTTGAATTACTTTCCATTTTCCTGCTGAGGCAGGTATAGTCAACGTTAGTCACTTTAACTAGCAAGATAAGCTAAGTTCTCTATTTAAACCAGGCTTATTTGCTGAGGTAAAATCGATCATGGTCATTTTCCAAGGAGATGAACTCCCTATGTTTTCATTCTCATTTTATCACGAATAAATCGTGCCTTTCTGAAATTAATTCGCCACTTAGCCTGTGTGGTTTGTTATTAGGCTAATGTTAACGCATAAGAAGATCTAACGTCATGCTCTGAAAAAACATTACTATAAGTGAAACCTATAGGGGCAACGTAAAAAAAACTAGCTAACAAATAATAAGCCCTATTATTTCAATTTTAGTGGTATTGATTCTGCATTCCACAATCTCATATTCATAGACATTTTTAGAAGCTTCTTCTGATAGCCCAGATACTGTTTTGTTAAACATAGATTAGATTTTATTCACAGACACATTATGAGGAAAAGGAAAGATGGAGACATCAGACACTTTTTTGGTGGTAAAAGAAGAGTAAGTAGGAAATATTAGTGTTAAGAGCTACAGAACATTACACCAAAAGTATAGGTGCAGTTTTGCAAACTGTTAATGTGTATGAAGGAAAGTGGTGGTCAGCAGAAGGCAGGAGAGGCACAGGAGCAGGAAGCAGGGAGATGGCAGGATGAGGACAGCACGCAGGACCAAGAGGTGAGTTAAAAATTAGGCTGTACTTTAAGATCTGCTTGTGTTTGTAAGATGTTACACACAAAAGCAAGCTTTCTTTTGTGTCTGTGTTTGGGAAGCGAAAATATGTTTGCTGGCTTATCCAAAATTAGGGGGATAAAACTGAGCCATCCTTTTGTTTATATGCCGAAGCATGTTTGGTAATGAGCCGGTGGACATTTATTTGGTTCATTTGAAAGATTTTGTAATATGTTTATGTATCTCAACAGTCACGGTGCCCATTATGGTTAAGTTAATTAGCAGCGAGTTATTTTGGGGCAAATTAGCATAACTAGTAACTGATTAAATATTACTTGTTATTTTGTTGTATTTGTCCATGTTTTATGGAACCAACATTGAAAAGTTTAATTTGTGACTAATGCGAACTGTTGCGCGTCTCGGAATGGGAGAAGAATGCCAACTCGGTCTTATGTTTATGGAAGAGTCTTTAATACAGTCGGAAGTTTGGTTTTTGCTTTGCTATTTTTTTCTTAAAAACATTTAAGATTTAGGCCAAGTCTCGAGCGAGTTGGAGGCGTGTCCCATCGCATCCTATCGTGTGGAATCGCGCTGCATTGCAGTACGTTTGGATCGTATCGCAATAGTAGCTGCTTTATGTGTGTCGGATCATTGGCAATGCATCGAGATGTGCATCCCAACTGCTGTGTGTACGACTGATTTAATGAGACACAAATAAGACATAAGTACTAACAAACGGTATATAACGACAGCTTGTACTTCCGTTATGAATTAGGGCGCAGTACCTTGATTTTTGAGGTCAGGATTGCAGAGGTCGGAATTCCGACTTAAGGGAACATTGCAGCCAGACTAGAAGTCGGAAATAGCTACTTTATCGTTCAAATGGAACGAAGCATATACACAGAGTAAAACTGATCTGCTTTTCAACGCACACAAAGTTTAGAGACTTCGATCAGTACACTGACACACTCTCTTCTCCAGATAATCTGACTCCCTGTGACTGCAAGGACACATGCTGTGTATGTAAATTGGTACGACCAGATTGTTTTGATGTATTACTACTTAAGCGAATGTTTGTGTCTTGCAGTGGACTGGCATCCCATCCTGGGAACACTTTGTCTTACATCCTGCGATCCCTCGGGGTCGAAACTCTTATCCTGAGTAATAGTTGTTTGTTTGTTTATTTATTTGTTTGTTTATTTAACAAGGCAGGACAGATGTGGTTTTAAGGGAACTGGAACATGAGGAAAATCTGGTCACATATCTTGGGCCCTGTCAGGACAGCAGCCTCCTTATTTCGACAAATTGTGTGACATTTACCCGTTGTACACATCAGCATTAATAGTAAGGAACAGAGAACAACAGTGATCTGTGTGGGGCTTAAATGGCATAACGTTTCATACACAGCACTGTGGACGTCTATATTTAATAAAAAACATCTTTTTTCATCAGATCTGAAAATAACCTTATTATGTTTTATGACACTTCCTTCTTTTTAAGCTCAAATTGCCGTTTCACATTTTCCTGGCGCCATATTAATGAAACAATGTTTTTGCTTGTTCCTCCCACATATAATTCTCTAAAAGTTGGTCTTTATAATAATGTAAATTAAGGGGTTTTATTTAGTCATGAATAAATCATTTAGCTTTACACGTTTAACTTTACATGTGTACCATTCTTTATCAACAGCTGCCTAAATGTGCGTGTTATGTAGAATTGTAAATGGTCAACATGCTGCATGCCTAGAAATAACTGGGTTATTATAAATTCTGGACACAAAAGGGGTCCTACCTGGTACTGTTCAGAAGTACATAATGATGTTATGGGTTTTAGTGTAGTACATTATATACGGCAACATTCACTTAAGTGGTAAACTCTATATTTAATATTTGCTAAGTATAGTCACATTCAATATAAATATACTCTTATGTAATCTCACTATGCTTAGGATTTGTATTGTCGTGATTTTATTTATTTTTTAACATCTGAATATTCAGTCTGTAAAGAGGCTCCGGTTGGGTCAGTAGATGGCAGAGCTGAGCAAGGTCTGTTTCCATCGTGGTGCAATATGAAGGTACATAAGGAAGAAGGTACTGAAGGTGTTACAGACGCCGGAAGGAACAATTTGCTGAGAGCAGAACAATTAGAAGTCACGGGTTCTGTAATTTGTCCATCTTTCTCTCATAACTGCTCATCCTGTGCGTGATCTAGGTGTGCCTGGAACCTGTCCCGGGGGGCACAGGGTGCAGACTGGGGACACCCCAGATGAGACGTCTTGGGCAATTTAGCGACACCTAGTGCCACGCACTGAGATGCCATGCCCACCAAGTCTGCAGAGCTGTGCGTTCAGGACATGCTACGTACTACTGAGAATATTATGGCCTGTACGCTCTGCATTAGGCATAAACAGACAGTCTGAATGTACCTTCCTGAAAGCTGACAATTTCTCTTATGACTTGGTGTCATTCCCGGCACAAAAAGCTTTTTCTGTGTGGCCAGAGAGTCTTTGCCTTGTTTAATCTGAAACGGGGAACTTGTGAATTCACTCAGCGCCCACATCCCCCGTGAAGGTATTTGGGGCGTTGAACTGGGCATCTTTGTGTGCAAGCAGCAGCTTGGCTGGCTTCTCCCCACATCGTTCTAAAGACTTGGATTCTTTGGCCTGAACAAGCAGGCAGCTCCAGCGTCGTGGTTTTGTGTCGGCGATGCTTGAATCGTGCTCTGTTACACGTTCCCACACAGCACCCCGGAACATCACATCAGCCAACAGCAGCCAGCGCTGTGTCAAATCCACACGACGTCTGAGGTGTCATATAATGTTGTAGACTTATGTGGTACCTAGGATGCCTTCACTTGCCAAACCAGTGCTTAGACATACTTTCTTGATTCAGTTCTTGTTTTGTTAGAGATGGGTACGTAGGAGGGATAACTATAGCATCATTTCTTCAGTATAATGCCAGGACAAAGTGACACGGTTGCGAAATCTGGATTGAAAACTGTCTTTTACTTTTTATAACTTGACACGCTTCGCTTTCATATCAGTTGTTAAAAGGATTATGTTCATGTAATCCTCTCAGCTACGACTCTTGTTTCGTTTCAAATGCTGCACTAGCAACTGAAGTATTTTCAAATGTACTTGTAAGTTGAAAGCTTTAGAGGGGATCTGTCAGGTCTTCATTCTCAGAGTCAGTGTCAGAAATTAGACCGAAAAAGATGGAATTCAATGATGATGCAGTGAAAATACAGATGGAAAAGTAATTAATACAGATCTACGCTCCTGACTGTTTGAATACTATGAAATATACATGAAATGGCTGTCCTGATCAGTAAAGGTCACTAATGAGTGTATGTTATTCTCACAGTTCATATTACACAGCACCTTCTCCTGGTCTTCTGAGGGAAACGTCAGCCTTTTTGAAACATCACCGCCTACTGCATCCACCTCGGCAGCTCGGATGAGATAGCGACGGAGACCTCTTTCCAGTTTCATGAGCGCCCCCAGAGTCGCCGCCCACCTGGCACACCGCCTCGACCGCCGAGGACGGCTCTTACTGTCCATCGGTGACTGTCAAACTCATGAGGAGGCCAGCTGGAGGGACGCCTGTGCCCACGAGTGTAGGTGGCTGCAGTGATGTCGCTCAGCGGACCCCGGTGAACGGCAGCGGCTTCTTATCACGAATTGGGCTCGGCGTTAATAATCACTGAATATCTGTGTCACTTAATTGTCAGTGATTCCTGTTCTGATTGCACTTAATTTATTTGCACAGAATTGATTGTTCTTTATTTTTAGTAGCACAATATTCTGTTTTCACAATATTTCATTTGCATACCATTTACTTTTGCAATATTTCTTTATTTTTTCTTGTAATCTGATTAATGAGAGAAATAATGGAGGTAGATGAAGGTTTCTAAAAGTTCAGGACTTTTTGGCTTGATAGGTGCTTTGAACAGGTTATTTGTGAATTGCATCAGAAATCCTGCATAGGAGGAGAGCCGACTTTAGTTGGGATTAACATATCAAATAAAATGTCCTTTAGATGGTCTGATCATCTAGGCTTTTTATTTTTAGCAAAGCCTGTCTTTTTCAAACGCGGTTATAATACTTCCGTCACACGGAGCGATGCTACTCTGCACTGTGTTCATTCGCCTGAGGGGAGCTGGGGGGGCTTGTATCGCTGATCCGGCCAAGAATGGAATATAGGCCCACTCAGAACTGAGGCGTAATTGTTCGACAGGCAGGGTTACCCTCCCCTGTAGACACCATGTTTGGATCAATTTCAAGTACATGACTTGCCTTTGCAGAAGAACTGTCAGTGCCCATAGTGTTTAAATTAAAAAAAAAAACTTTTTGCGAAATGCGATTTCGTAACTTTGTTTGATTCGTGTATATGTGTTCAGAATATGCTTGGTTGACAGCTATTCGGGGAATGTGAGATAAATTTTCCAGTCATGTAAGGGTGAACTTTATGGGTCAAAAGGCTTTAGGTTAATGTCCCAGACTGGTTCAGAGGTCCTGCCTTTAATGGAAAGAGTGAGTTTCCCCTACACACAATCGTCTCAAGAGAAGCCCCTGAGGAGTTGGCCCTGATTTAGTGTTCAGTTTGTTAGCTTGTGCTGTCCAGCTTCACTGACTGTTGCCTCGGAGGCACTTGGTTGCCCTCTGAGAGTCTCAACTTTGAAAGATAAATCCGTTAGTCAGCTGCTCATTCAAACAGGACAGGCGGCTTGGTATCCGAGATGGTCACCCTATCTGGGCACGGTGTTCCTCGATGGCTCACAGCTTGGACTGACATACAGGGGCGTGGTATGGGCATGGATACCCTGACAGATTCTGGGGCTCCAGAACTTCACAGGAGCCCTTGCATAAGTACAATTATATGTAAAATTGGGCAAGGGGGCCCGGAGTGATTATTTGTCAGGGGGGCCATAATTTCTAGGCACACGTCAGCTGACATAGATTTATAAAATAAAACCCCGGCTACTGCTGGTGTTTAATACCTCAGTGCCCCCACCCTGTTGGAAACACATAGCAGATTCCAAAGGCCATCTGCCACGGGCTGACTGTGGAGCTGTTTGGAGTGACTTGGCACTTGTCGTCTTCAAGCAGTTGTTTGATTTTGGTAACGTTCCCTGACAGGGAGGTGCGGAGGTTGCAGGCAGGAGCCTGACAGGCATCAGAGAGACACCCCGGCTCCCAACTTAACCAGGCTGGGCTCATTGAATTATATGGGTACCAGGACTGTGGTTTTCTTACAAAGGACCCAGATAAAGGCAGAAAGTCCTCTAACAGAGCAGTAGAGTGTTCCCCTTTTATTTCAATTTGTGATCACCTCTTTCGTTGCGTATGTCGACGTATCAATGTAGCTGTTACATTCTGAGGAGCTTAAAAAAAATCCATATTTCCGCAGACAGCTTCCTGGTAGGGTCAGATCAAGAATAAGCCTGAGGAACTGAAAGCAGACAGATCTGAGATGGCCGCTAGCCTGAAATGTCACAGGCAGACCGGGAGAACAGGTCAAAGGGCCCGAAGTTTGGTATAATGTCTGCCTGCCCCCCCCGCTTGCATGCGGTTCCTCCATCCATGTACATTATGTCCTGACATCAGCTGAACCTTCTGCATTTATACCTGGACTAAACACGATTTTACTTCAAAACTGGGACTGGGCTATTTTGGGTTTCCTCTGCCAGCCCCTGGAGGATGGGCTCCCCCTTTGAGTCTGGTTCCTCCCAAGGTTTCTTCCTACTAGGGAATTTTTCTTTGCCCCTGTCACCTCTGGCAGGGATAACGTAAAGCACTTTGAGACCAAAAATGTGCTATATAAATTTTGAATTCTAGTGAATTGATTTCTGTGTGAATATGTGTGAAAGGGTATTCTTGGCTTATGCATTTGAATAAATATGATGATAAAAATAAAACAGCATGAAATCTTATACATATATATATATATATATATATATATATATATATATATATATATATATATATATATATATATATATATATATATAGTTTGTATGATAATCCTCCATTTCTGCTGTCCTTTGGGAGTTGTTAATACACTCTGATTTTGAGGCAGCAGCCCGCAGACTGATGTTCTTCTGGGACCCCTCCTGAAGAAGTGCTTGTGACCACCATCCAACGAACCGCCACTGCCCCCCCACCCACTTAACTTCCTCCATCTCAGCTGTATTGTAAATGTGTGTGACGTTGCGGGCAGCCCCACCACTCGGTCTGCTTTTTTTAGAGGCCTCGCATTGCGCAACAGTGAGTTTTGCATGACCTTTCCGGGGAACAACGGGCATATTTAGTAGCCCGCGTTGCCGTCGCCCATAAAGGAATGCCTTCCGGCTTTGGCCCTGCACACAGCGCTGTGCTGCTGCTTGGACGGCATGCTGAAGCTGGGATCGGGAGCACGGCGATGGCGGGGGCCGGGGGGCGGCCCTGCGCTGTCCAGAGGCCTGTGGCCCCTGCTGTTTGGGGTGAGCGTCCTGACCGTTCTCAACTCGGCGGGCCTGATGCTGCTGCTTCTCCAGCACGCCCAGCTGTCTGAGCGCCTGGCACAGATGGACGTCCACCTGCAGGAGCTCCTGGGGGAGCGGGCAGCGCCACTGCCCACTGGGGTGACCGGTGACCCCGAGCAGCTCATCGAGCATTACCAGTACTCCCGTGACAAGAGGAGCCAGGATGACGGGCCACCAGCGGGCACCCAGAGGGACGAGCAGCAGGAGATGATGATGATGATGACCTACTCCATGGTGCCGGTGAGAACGCTAGACACATAAGAGTTAATGCCACACTTAGAGACGAATAATGGAATGGAATAAGGAAGTGTTCACGTTTTTAATACTTTACACCGAGAATATTATATAAATCCACATTAAATTTATATAGGCTTCAGGCCCTCCTGTAACCCTGATCAATATCAGGAGTAGGAGATGGATGGTGTATATATTTAAACAAATGAAAGATTTGTACCTTAATGTGATGAAACATACATGTTTAATACAATCAGCCTGCATCTTACACAGTTTTTAGTGCAGTTTTGAACAGTTGTGGTTGTGTTCTGTACCGTATTGTACTGTGCATGTACAATGTTTTTTGTAATTTCTCCCTTATACATTATAACTACTATACCGTTCTTGCACAGAATTTACATTGTACAGGTGCAGTTCTGTAATCTAGACATGATTTAAAGTATACAACAGGCTGGGAATAAGCGTATATGCAGAGTAAACGGGCACCTTTTATATAACGGTCTTGAACGTACATGGTTTTGGAATATCACAGTGGGTTGTGGAACCAATTGATAGAGTGAGATGTGGGAGCACAGTATTATCTAATTTCAATGGTTCTTTGGTATGAGTTTGTTATGAATGAAATATGTCCACACATTTAAATACATAGCCATTTTGTTCATAAGGCAGTGTTAGTGGTATCTATAATTCATGCATTTTTTCTTATAGCATAAATGTCATCAATATTAATTGTCATTCAATATGTCAGTCATTAACAGTCTTACAGAATGACGCATTAAGAGTTACATGGGCCTTTGATGTCAGTGTCTGTAACAGTTTTCTGATAGAACATGTTGTCTTATCTTGAAATTTGAAGGCAGGAGTTTTGAGAAGCTGTAAACATTGGCAAAAAGCTTTTCTGCTTATCTCAAGAGACCATAAAGTAAACAAAAGAGGATGACCTTTACTGGAAGTATTTTGCCATCATGCACTTACAACATCAGTCCTGTATTTTAATGCCACATTTAAATACAGTCCTGCCACAACATGACTAGTGTGTTCCTGAAAAACCTCACTTTCACTAAAATCGCGTACTAAAATACACACATCCAATGGGAAAAATGCGGTTCAGGGAATGCAAATCTAAAACTTAGTAACTTGCGCCAAACAAAATGAATTACATAATTAAAAACAGTGATACCAGTGGCCAATAATGTAATTACATGCATTTTAAATAAGAAATAATAATACATTAATACATTATATCATAAATAGCATCTCTTATGGATCTTGTATACGTTCACATTTCACACACACCCATCTGCAGCGCAGAATGACTCAAAATCCTTGAAATGTCTCTGTCAACCCATTTCGGGCAGATTTGGTGCGTTCCATTTGCCCTGGGAACTCGTATTTCCGAGTCGGACTCCAAGTTTTGAAGCCGGAAGTGGCAACATGCGTGCTCCTGTTTCTCGGAGATCCGAGAAATATCTCGGAGCAGCACAGAGGATCCCGAGTTCAGAATCCAAGATGGCTGCGCCCTTTATCAACAGAAGGGAAAGTTGTAGTTTCATGATTAGTCGGATTATTTGTAGGATTTACGGTAGTTCGGGCTAATTGTAAGTGAACGAAGATAAAGACCATTAGAGGTACCTTAAATAAGACAAGTTGTCCGGCTAAGCAAAAAATCTTGCTTTTTGATATGGGTCCATGGTATTGCACTTCTGTGGGAGATGGAATGCATCTGACTTGTGTTCAAGATGTTCAATAAACATAAGTGCATATATATTCCCTTTTTACTTGAGTCTTAATATAGATAAAAAATTAATTATATTTAATCGTGATTAGTTGAAATTAATCCACAGAAACCCTGCGATTAATCTGATTAAAAATTTTAATCGTTTGACAGCACTAGTTTAAAGCTGTTTATCTGGCTAGCAAGTGTACTTTGGCTTAGAACAAAAAACACAATTTAACATTAGAACCTGTGCAAATTAAGAGTAACACAATAAAAACTAGTAATAATTTCTTCTGTTTCCTAAAAAGTTACTGATATCCAGTTGGATGGCTAGATGAACACCGCTTCAGTTCCCAAACTTCTCCTCAGGGGCACCTCAGCCGTTCCATGATTTTGTTAAATTTCACCAACAGCTCAATTAAATAATTAAATAAATTGGTTTAAAAAGTCAGTGACTAGTAGCCAAAGTAAAAAAATACATGGCTGCACTGGACGGTCGCTGCAAATACTGGAATGATTTTAGCAGAGGTTCTGAAATGGCTAAGCTGACACACTTTGACAGGCATAATATCATAGTTTTACACCAACGAGGATAATAAACATAAATTTCTTTGCCTGCCTAAGACTTTTGCACAGTACTGAATAAAATATTGGCCACTTGTGAGTGAAGTTTTAGGGGCGTTATATTATGGTCTTCTCATCCAGCAGAGTTCAAAATTACCCGCACAAATGGACTGTTCCAAATACTACACCACATTTACACATGATAAGTATGTGGCCAAACGCAGAGCCAGCATAACCAAAAGATGGAGCTCACGTGGCCATAACCCAGGCTAACGTACAGCCCGACGCAGCTTCTGTGTCAGAATGAGGTCGGTACTGTATGTGACAACAGCCAATAGTATGGAAGCTTTTACGGTCCAAATGTCTTAAGATGTTGCAATGTTATTTCAGAGGGTTATTGGGTACTAATATGTCAATCGCGTTAGAACAAACTTGTGGTGTGATATGACACTTGTAACAGGACTGTCTGTAGTTTTTTCCCCCCACTATAATATTTGTTTTTTTTTAGCTGGTGTCTGTCAGTTCATGTGCATTGTTTTGAGAATCTGTCTTTGTATATTTTCAGTTACTGGGAGGTGATAACTGGGTGGTCAGACAGAACTGAAACAATTCTTACCTCTTTTTGTAGGTCAGAATCTTGGTGGAGCTCTGTAACAGCACAAAAGGAATCTGCTTAACAGGTACGTCACATAATACAACTACCAGCAGGTAATAGTCTGGGACAGCTACTTTCCAGCTGCCTATGATCTAAGAAAGTGAACCAGTGCATGAGCCATCGTGCAGTCTGTAAACCAGCTACATTCATGTTGGTAATATCCAGCTGTGATATGATGCCGTTGTCTTAAAACAAATCTCTGTTTTCTGTTACAGGACCTCCAGGCCTTCCTGGTAAGACATAAATAAGAAAAAGTTCCTCCTTAATCCATTATTATTTAGAGTTCATCTTCTTAACATTATTAGCGCAGCACCTGGTCCTGTGCAAAGCAATATGAAATTTTGGTGAATGTACTCAATGTTTTATCTGCACAAACGAGCACGTGGATTGTCTGTGGGCACTTAAGGCTTGTCTGGCTTTCATGGGATCACAGGACACAATGGAACGGATGGGTTACCAGGGCCCAAGGGAGACGCGGGAGTGCAGGGCAGGCGAGGAAAAAGAGGTGAGAGGCTTCCAAACTCAGCTAGCTGTCGCCTGTTGGTGATTAATGTGAGGATGGCCTGTGATGACCAGCTGTGTAAATGGGACAGATTACTAGTCACTGTGAAAAATTTCCAAAGCTAAGCTGCTAAGTGTAAACAATTAGCATGGTCCGAACCTGAACAGCTCTACACTGCATGTGTGTATAACAGTAAAAAGATAATGTTACAGTTTGCAATCCAAATTAGAAAGTGTTCACTTTAATCTTACACAGAGGTTTCTAAGGGGAATGCTATTCCGGTTAAAATATACAGTATGTTGAAAAAATGAATGATGTTTGTTCCTTTATGAGATAAAGATTTTTTACTTTATCAGTTTATTACTTATAAAGTATGTCCATCTATTTATATACATAAATGTTTTGTATTGCTAAAGTGTTCATAATGTGTATTACAGTGCCTGGTTTAATGCATCCCTTCTCGAGATCAGTTACTGTCCAGATTAATATGCATGTGTTAAAAAAAATCTCCGAAAACAACACCACTCCCCAGTAATCATGAAGAACTGAAGCAAGGCTGCGAGGCCGACTTGGAAGTTAGTTGGTGATTGTGGATTTGACTTTGTGGTTCCTTTTCACAAGAAACTTAGTAAGAAATGTGAGAATATTCTGCCTTCATGCATCCACTGTACATGCACCAGATTTTATACAAACGCCTGTTCTTGAATGTAGTTGCTAAGAAACTAACAGCCTGCAACAAAACCAAATGTTCTTCAGAAACTCAGCTTTGAAGAGCAAATGACGTGTCGATTTGGGAATCGGGAAATGCATACCATGGTGTTTATGGATGTGCTATGGTAGCTTGGATTTAACAGGTTACATATTACCTATAGACATATTACATATAGACATCCTGTGCAAAGCTCATAATACATTGGGACCTTTTGACTTGGAAACCGATCAAGTCCTGGTTTACGAGCGCCAAGTATCATCAATAATCATATGGCACACAGGTGCTCCTTGTTTCTCTTGTTTTTGAGTGCGCTTGGCTTCAAAACAGGAAGCGCATGCATGTGCTTCTTGTTTTGACACCGAGCGCACGTCATCACAACTGAACCAATGGTTATTCACTTTCTCACGCTGCGGAATTGTGGGTAATCGTCTCCCATGCTCGGTCTCAGTCGGCATGCCTGACTCGTATAGTCAAAATTTAGTAGAAAAGCACCACCTGAATAAAGGCGTAGCAGTGCGAGCGATGAATCTGTTTAACGACAATGCAATGTCCACATTTTTGCGAAATCGAAAAGGAGGCAAAAGAGGCTGGGTGGGTTCCTTGTTAAAGTCGCACAAACAGAAAAAGATTCCAGTGAGCCAACAGATAGCAGTGATTCCGTTAATTATAGTGAAAGTCGTCCTACAAAATAACCCTCCTTTTCTCCTCCCTCGTCTCCCTCACACCATCCACGATTCTTTTCAAAGGTAAAGCGCAGGTTAATTTGTTTTATGTATTTTTACTTTATATTTTGTATTAATAATTTTTATATGAATATTTTTGAGTTGTGGAGCGGATCATATGAGTTTCCATTATTTCTAATGGGAAAATTCGCTTTGATATACAAGTGCTTTGGATTACAAGCATGTTTCCAGAACGAATTATGCTCGTAAACCAAGGTACCACTGTATAATGATTCATGCCAACTAGGTGAAAGGGGGGATCTTGGAGACAAAGGAGATGTGGGAGTTGCTGGTCCTCCAGGTGAAAAAGGAGACGTGGGAGTTGCTGGTCCTCCAGGTGAAAAAGCAGACGTGGGAGTTCCTGGTCCTCCAGGTGAAAAAGGAGACGTGGGAGTTCCTGGTCCTCCAGGTGAAAAAGGAGACGTGGGAGTTCCTGGTCCTCCAGGTGAAAAAGGAGACATAGGAGTTCCTGGTCCTCCAGGTGAAAAAGGAGACGTGGGAGTTCCTGGTCCTCCAGGTGAAAAGGACAGAGCTTAATTGTTATTATAGAAGATTGGAGGACAGCATTTATTCTGCACAATGTGGAATATTTTATATTAAAGCTTTTTATGAAAAATTTGTTCAAAATGAAAAACTGTCAACAAATATTTATCAAACATCCCTGCCGGGGGTGAAGACATTTTGGATCGTTTTAGGTTTGTGTGTTTTCTTTTTGCTAAGGTCCCCCTGGTCCTGCTGGTCCTCCGGGAATTCTGGGTCCTCCTGGGCCTTCTGGCCCCCCTAGAGTAGCAAGGAGCAAAAGTCAGGGTGAGACTGGGCAACAGTCCCAGCTCCCGGCCCAGAAGTTTGGAGGTGAGCATGAGCGTAAGGGTGAGGAGGACAGTTACTGACACCAATATGTAGGACTGGCTAGCAGTGAGCTGGGGGCAAAGATGGGCTGTTTGGGGATCACCAAGGACCAGATTGGGAAACACTCATCTAGATGCACCAGAGAAATGACATTACTCCTCTAGCTAGCACAGCAAACTATTGATATGAGAGTAGTCAGTGTAATACATACACATTGAGATAAGTAAATATAGAGGACTAATCTCACTATCAGTATTACACTGGTCTATTGAGAAGACATTTTACTTTGCTAATTTCATTGATGTAGAGTACTAACCAAATTTTGGCTTCTGAAGTATTTCTCACATTACATGGAGCAGTGAATACTGACAAGGTGAGGTTACAACCAAGGCAGAACCTAAGGATTGAACCCAGGTCCCAGATGTATGAGACAGCAGTGCTAACCACTATAAATTTTCTTTTCCAGGGGGTGATATGTCTGAACCCAATTTCCTCTTTGTTTTATGGTTTCTCTGTTAGTTCAGTGGCTGCTTGAATAGCTCAGTGGGCTGGTCCTCTGTACCTGTGATTAGAAGGTTGTTGGTTGAAGCCTGGCCTTGGTATGTCTGAGGCTACTTTCAGTGAAGGCAGTCTATAGAGGCTTTTGCCCAGGGGATTGATAAAGCACCCTACTACCGTAATTCTAATGGATTTCTGTTCCAGGGGTGGTACATGCCAACCCAAATGATGACACCTTGGCTGAAAGAATGGCAAAGAAAGACGCAACTTTTACAAAAACTGGTAACATGTCCTGTTTGTTTCATAGTTTCTCTGTCAAATCAGTGAATGTTCACTTAGTAAAATGCGTCATTTGTTTCAATCCTACAGAGAACATAATAAAAGCTTTACTTGGTCCTATAAATGTCACTAAAATGGAGAGTACATTCGGAACATGGATGCAAGACACGGCTACAGAAAATGACCCTCGCATTTGGGTGGTTGAACATTTCTCTGGTACGTCTGTCTCATCAGTTTGTTTTAAAACTGGGTTGCTTTACATTAAGTGTGAGTAAGTTTGCTTGAATCTGCCCTCTTCTAGGCCGAATAGTGAAGGAATACAAGAACATGGAATCGTTCCAGAATGGAAGCGCCAACAGCATTGACGTCAAAAAGTTCTTCCAGGGTTGTGGTCATACTGTTCACAATGGGTCCTTCTACTACCATATAGCTGGAACCTTCAAGGTCGCGAAGTAAGTACAGGGGTCATTAGCTAAAGTAAAATTGACAGATAAATCTCATTTGCCATCTATGGTTATTCTGTGTTATTTTACAGATTCAATCTGCAAACCCAACAATTATATACGTTGGCCATTGAGAATGCCCTGTACCACAACTTGATCTATTTCCTCCACAACTCTAAGACGTACTTCAAGTTAGCTGTGGATGAAAATGGCCTGTGGCTCATATTTGCTTCTAGCATAGATGAAAACATTATTGTTGCTCAGCTGGAGGAGACCACCTTCTCGATCACCACCTATATCAATGCCTCCTACCCAAGAACAAAGGCTGGTAATGCCTTCATAGCCCGTGGGGTGCTCTACATCACTGATGCAAAAGACACGAAAATCACGTATGCATTCGACCTGTTTAAACGGGAACCCCTGAGCGTGAGCGTCGAATTTCGGGCGCCGACTGGCATCCTGACCATGGTGTCCTACAGTCCGAAGAACCAAACCCTCTACGTTTGGGACAACAGTTATGTGCAAACTTATGATGTAGTTTTTCTGTCTGATGATTAGTTTTTTTGCAGGGTCATAGATAAACATTTCTCAAGCTTCAACAGATTTATGTGCGAATTACAGCTACAGCAGGAAGATTTTTTTTTAACCATTTCATGTATATGCCTAACTGTTAATGTCTGTGGAAGGACAGGAATGAGCCGAGGATCAGCACGGCAAGTATATCAGTGCTGCTCATTCATCGGAACGTCCAGCTCCAACAAAAAAGCGACTCGTGGCTCTGTGTGAATATGTACAGCATGCAGACAGGATCAAGCACTTCATTTAATGGGCAGCTAAATATCAGAATCACTAAACTGTGATCTAAGTGATTTTACATATGGTGTAATTGATACCATACAAGGCAGTTCCAGTCATCCTGGTACTTTCACACACATCAGTGTGCACGGGTTTACAGACAGCACCCAGTCTGGGGCAGCTCTGTGGGCGAAAACACTTAAGTGAGAAGTCAAAGGACATTAGCTACACTTGCTAAAGCTAAGTGGCTATAAGCAAACATAACAGCTCAGTACAACAGTGAACAAAGAGCTCACTTACTGTTGTCCCAGAGACAAAAAGGGGTCGTACTTGGACTATGTTGGTATATTTAATAAAACAGCTGTGCCATGTGTTTGTACTTTTTACCAGTGAAAGGAAACAAGCACTATGCATTATGGTGCACTGGGTCCACTGTCTGTGGTCGGGAATCAAAATAATGACCTAAAGAGTCAATGCTTCAGGAATAAATCAGTGACTGAATAAGAGCCAATGCCTGGAATTTCCCACCCTAGCATTCATCACTCAGTTTATAATTAAAATTACTCAAAAGAAACTTGTCCAAAACGGCAGCTGGGGTACTCAAGCCTGTCAGCATGTCTGTCTTTCTACAAAGGAAAAAAGACCTAAAGTACAAAATTAGCTTCATGAGATAAAAAGAATTTATTCAACTTACAAAGGTAAAACATTTATGGTGATAGGACTACCAGCAGGTTCACAGACTACCGAGGTCTCCCGGCTTTCGTGTGATTCTTCCCCATGGGCGAGAGCAGCAGGAGCTCAAGGTACACGACAGACAGGAAGGGAAAGTACATTTTGGTTGAACAATTAAACACAGCTTGGGCCACGGCTTCCAATAGTTCTCGACAGAAACACAAACCTGTCCAACGAGTACCATACATTTAACCAAAAGTACAACTAATTCAGCTCGTATGATACAAATAAAATAATAAAGAAAATGCTTTAATGTTTATACAAGCTGTCTTGGTACTTTATATATTTATATATGTATATTAAAACTATTTGGCCTAAGAGAGCCAGACATTCATTTGCAAATGTAACAGTTTCTGCTGTAATAGTTTGCATTTGTATTTTTAAATAAAGTTTTATAATGTCCCAAGATTTGAGTGCAAAGGTTCCTTCGTTATGGATAAATTGTTAAAAAAAAAAATGACACCGTCCTACATATTGTTGCACTGTCCCATTTAGCTATGCAAAACACAGCACATCCTAACGAAGGCAATAAGTTAAACAAACAGTGGAAGGAAATTAACTAGAGGAAAAAAAAAAAAAAAAAGTCTATTGCAGCAAAATGAACACAAACGTGTGTTTCTTGTCAAACTGACCTCTTTAGTGCTTTTGAAACATAGGAGCCAGACTTACAGAAGAGGGCGCTCTAACTAAGCAGCCCCACCAGCCTGGGAGCCCCATGACAGCAGCTCTGGTAGTGCAGGAACACGACAGCGGCAGCCTCTGGTCTCTAGGTTAGAACCGCCGGCTACTTCACAGGGGTAAAGGGGTCACATGTCATTTTTTTCCCTCTAAACTCTGAAGCCTGAGCAGCAAATAAATAAATAATAAATAAAAACAAAATAAAATGAAGATCCGACAACTCGATTCACACTGGAAACCACTTAACAGAACCACAGTGCTGGTAACAGATGCTGTGGGCACAAAATGACAACAGGTACACACTTTTTTTAAATTTTTGCTTGGAGTACATTTACAGAGCACTATCAATAACCTGTGATTGCACCGCTTTTACAATTACAGTACATGCATAGCTGTCCTATTAATACACTCTATGAGAGATTGGAACAAATTCAGCTTTTAAATTTTTATTTTTACTGCAGCAATTCCTCTTTAAAATCAAGTGTAATAGCCTCCTTGTTTAGGCTGTGGGGAAAAATACTTTGTGTAAGCTTCACTTTGTTACAATCCACAGGCGATAAGACATCACTGCTGCGGAACGTGTGTTTTTCCAGGTTTTACCATATTAGGCTTCTGTTATTATCACTTTCTGTTTACAATTTACAAGATATCAAATATACTAGCCGGGATGTTGTAGCGGTCTGACAGCACACGCATCTTCAGCGTGCCATCGGCGCCGCAGGTGAAGATCCGGTTGCCGGGACTCGTCTCGATCTGCATGACGCCGGCCCCAATATTGCGGAAGATGGACTGCTTGGCGTGCTCCGTGCTGAAGGAGTGAAGCAGCCCGTGACCTGTCAGCTTCCACACCTGGCCGTGCAGAGGGAGGGGAGCGATGAGACGTTAGAGAACCGCAAACACACGCACGCATGCATTCACGCACACGTTTCCAGTCACATATGTGCGGGGACTGTTCATTCACTTCTTTAGGAAAAACCCTAATCCCAACTATGACAATCCCTACCCAGCCCTAACCTTAACCATAAGTAACCAAACAAAAGACAAGACTTCTGGCATTCTTTTCTGGCATGATTTTTAGAAAATTGAGTTTATCCTTATGGGGACTGGAAAAATGGTCCCCACGATGACCACTCACTCAGACACTGTCTCTCATACACACAGACACTTAAGGAGAGAGAATCCTGAACAATGTGAGATTGCAGGCAGTCACGCCTCTCCTCAGACACGGATCTCTTTGGGCGGACGTGAGCCCACTGCACCTTCATGTTGCCCTCCGCCGATCCCGTGACGAAGTAGTCCTCCGTGGCGTCCATGGCCAGGGCCTTGATGGCCGAGTCATGGGCCTGGAAGGTGTGGAGCAGATGCCGCTGCCGGATGTCGAAGATGCAGATAAAGCCCTTCCGTCCGCCGGAAATGATGAGCTGCTGCTTGGAGGCGTACTGCAGGACCGTGGCGCCGTTCTCGTGACAGGGGAATGCTGGGTAGCAGGCAAAGCGGACTCAGCCATTTTGATGTGGAGAGGTTTTGGGCTAAAATGGAGGGCATGCTAATTCCCCAGCGCTGACACTGAAGCAACTGCCTATTGTCTTCGTCCCCATTAAATATTTAAACTGACCTCCACTCCCAAACCCAAATTAAGGCCCCATTCCTGCTCCAATTACAACGTCACATGGATCTGTTCCCTGACACACCTGCAGCATTATTTACATGGACATCACAATTTGCCATAAGTAACAGGACATTGTCAACAGGTTCAAAGTTGGGCCACTTTTACATTAATACGGGTCTAATTCTTGCTGGCTGAAGATCTACCTGCGTACTTACCATGGATCAAGGAATTACTGGGCGAGATAAGAGTATCCCACAAGCACACGTTTCTGTAGGAGGAAAAAAGAAATTAAGTATAGCATCCAGTTCAATGCAAGTCCACACAATACAGAACCAAACAGAAGTAAACATGTGATCACCTGCTGTCGTTGGATTGGCCGGCGGTGGCAATGAGGCTGGATGAGGTTATAAAGGCAAAGTCACCGCAAGCTTTGGAGTGGCACTGCCAGTTCTGTGCACATGGAGGAGAGGGACTTTAGGGACTGGGTGAGGTACACACTCAATTATTAACACTGTATTTAGTCTGTCCTAAACCCTGGACCATGAATCCGAAAGAATTTCTCTTCATCTTTTTTGCATGACTTACCAAATAAGGTTTGGGATTTGAAGACGTCTGGTTGACTTGCCAAAGGCTTAGAAACCCCTCACCATCTGCGACGCCACACTGGAGAGATGATTTTACTTAATAAAACAGGACAAAGATTCTACAGGTAGCCATAGCCGTCGGGGAATCAGATTAATGGCGCGATAACATGTTGAGTGAGCAGTAATTTACACGAGGGGTCCTACTTCTGGGCCAGGCAGGTAGTTTGAGGTTTTCATTACAGCTTTACTGAAATAATGGTTAATCTGATTAAATGAATGCAACAGTCTCTCAAAGGGAATGGCGTTGTCAGATGTAAAGGGGGCTGCAAGAGCTTCCAAAGCTGACCCCCCCAGGACCGTGGACGATCTCTTTCCCCCCAACAGATGACACAAAGAGCTATTCATCAGCTCAAAGGGAACAAAGTAAATACAAATTTGTTCCTTCCAGCCAGACCTGAATGACATCTGTGTGAAGCCAATACGGTTTTCATTACCTGAGCTCCACAATGAACAGCACTAACAGCAAACCGCTGTCGTTCACCGGATATAATACGAGAGCCAGCCCCAGCAGCAAATAATAAACCCAGTGAATTATGGGCCCCCCAAGGCCTCCCCAACAAGCCACACATCCCCCCCCCCCCCCCATCACTTTGTTCCTGTCCTCACAGCACCAAACCCTGAAGGTGCCACCAACACCTTCCCTCAAACAGCCAAACAGCCCCGCGCTCGACACACTTCACAGCTAACAAAATCCGGCCAAGTGAGTCACCAGATTCTCAGCAGATCAGGCACACTGCGGGTACGTCGGCCATAATTATGATGTCAATTATGTAACAGATATGAATTACCACACTTGAAACACGGAAATAAAAGAGGAAATAAAACGCAAATACAATTAAAACAGGCAGATATGTAAAAGATGGTAAAAAGAGGTAAAGTAAAACATAGACCGACAGCCAGAGGTTCAGCTCAGACAGCTCCTCAGCCTCGCTCACCTTATTTCCCTGGGAGTTGAAGTAGAGTCGTGTGACTCTGGCGTTCCCAGCCTGCCGGAAGCACAGCAGCTGCTGGGGCCGGCTCCACTCGAACATGCGCACGCTGCCGTCCTGAGCGCCCGTCATGTCTGAAGGCAGACCACAGTAAATCGGCGTCAGGCCACCAGGGGGAGCCGGTGGACTCGTTTCAGCGGATTAAACACCAGACGCTATGGGCCTGATTTTGTGTGTCAAGTACTGTATTTTCCCTCTGTGCAAAGGGAATGCAATTAAAACTGCAACATCAGAGAGAAGCATTGACTTCAGAGATAAACCCCAATGCCAAGCACGATAAACAGACCAAGATATGACGAATTGCTGCATAAAATCCCTCTGATTTTTCCATTAAACCATTCCCAAAAAGAATTTAAACCATAATACAAGCAGCAGGAGACAAAGCCTCTAAATAAAATATTAAACAAAAACACGGTGGTTTGTTTTGACGCCCTGAGATGCCTCCTCTCGCTGGAGTCTGAGCAGGCAGCAGACTTACAGTACTGGAAAATTGGGTGGGAAGTCATTCGTTTCACATTGTTCAGGTTCCTCTTCATGATCTGCAGAAAGCAAAGTGCCACCACTGAGTTTCTGTCGCAGTTACAGCAAGACCCCGATTATCCTGGAACCATCATTTGCCTATTTCCCACTTTCCTGCCACTTATTTATTTTCCAACATACTTTCCCTTTAAAGTTGGTAGACAAGAATCATGGAGAAAAACTTCCCTGTTACAGGCATCACATGCAATACCACAGCTGTTAATTGTAACACATGAAGCCATGGTTTATATGAAATACCCAACAAATAATCTTAAACTTGGAACTATTTTCTTCTTCAGAACTCCATACACCAATCATACCACTGTGCAAAGGATTGCAGGGGTGCTTGTCTCTTCTGCGCAGTGATACGACTGGTGTGTGGAATTCAGTAGAAGAAAATATCTCCTATATTAAACTGTTGACTACAAAGTCAGTGGATTATCTTGAGTAACTGAGTCATAATTTCTGATGAGACATTGCCGTTGAATTTTTTGAATCACTATATTCAAGAGAAGCCCGACATTTCTACGGCCGATATCACCAAAACTAGGCAACTCACAGCAGAACCTAGTTGGGTAGATAACACTGAAGCCCCTCTAAAACATATCTTTTTCAGTTTTGGGGTGAACTGCCCCTTTAAGGGGGACATACAGTCTGCTAAGCCAATGGCTATGGGGAAGAAGGTCATGGAAAGGTCAGAGCTCTGCAGTAGAGGAGTCTGACAGGGGGCTCCATCTGCTGGCTGCCTGTCTCTCACAGCGTGGGTCAGATCCCCTGGGCGGCTGGCGGCCCCTCAGGCCCCACGTACCACGCTGCCGCCGGTGCTGGTCTGGCCGCTGCCCAGCCACGGCATGGAGGAGGAGACGGGCACCTGAGCTGGAGCAAAGGGAGCCGAGCTGGCCTGGGCAATGTTGGTGTGGGAGGAGCGGTAATCCAGGTCGTCAGAGCTGAGGGCGACACAGAAGGTCCCAGAAACGGTCACAACCCCTCCACACACACACACTCACACACACACTCACACACACACTCACACACACACACACGTTGAGGTCCGCCTGACCCCAGGTGCCCATACGGACCTGCGGGACTCTTTGTCGAACTCCTCCCCAATCCAGGTGAAGGGCTGGGCCGCCAAGAGGGTGGAGACATCGACCTCCTGTACGTCGTGAGTGGAGGCCAGCACGATTTCATTGGTGTTGGCCTACCGAAAAGCAAAATCAAAGAGCGGCAGATTACTACCCCAACAAAATGTTCAAAATGCTACCCAACTGCCCAGCAGATTCATAGTCTAACATGAGCTGGCAAAGTGGAACTGAAAAGCACGCGATTGGTCAACTGACTGCCCCATTGCCTACTGGGAGGAGTTCTGGAGAGGCAGCCATTTTTGCCGTTTCATACCACTAACTCACAGCGTCCACAGTTTAATATTAGTGCATTTAATCCTCAAAATTGTAGACTAGTACAATGAAGAACATCCAGTGAGTGTAATCTAGAGACCTGCACTCCCACGGGACCCAACGCACCGAGTGCGGCACGGAACAAGATTTGATGGGTGAATGCGGGTGCGGGCGGTAAGGTCCTCATGTATGTGCGGGTTGCGGGAGAATAGAATTAAGACCCCAAGAAGTAATCAGCCTGGTGCTTGGACAGGATGGCATGTTCTGAAAAGCTCCTCGTTCATGTCCATGTTCATCATTCCATTTAATTAAACTCAAATAAAACTAAACATATTTGTTTATTTTCCGTTTCTTTTTTATATATATTCAAAAGGGAAGCAAGTGAAACAAATAGAGTAGCGGGAAGAAGCAGTAAAAATAAAACTACTTATATGTTTACCTGCGGGATTTTGCGGGCGGGAGCGGGAGAAAATAATATATATTTTTTGCGGGAGCGGGCAGGAGCGGGACTGAAAAATCCATCCCGCGCAGGTCTCTAGTGTAATCACTGGGCTTTTTTGTTCTTTTTTTGTGGTCAACTGACATTAAGTCATCTGCTCATGATTTGAAGCCAGTAAAGGCTGACACGAGTAAGAAAGACTCACCTTGTTGATGGCGAAGGCCATGATAATGTCGGACTCTTTGTGAATAACTTTAGCTTTGCCCCCAGGGTAGCCGAGATCCGCCTCCACCTGAGGAGAGACAGTGCCGATCAGTCGTCCATCGCTCTGAAGGAGATTAAACTGTATGCCCCGCAGGGAAGTCTGGGAGTCCCAGCCAGAGCGTGAGCAGCATTTACGGCACATCGGTTGTGCTTTATTATTAGTGTTTTCTCAAGGTGTTACTGCCAGAACATGAGCAGCGCTGGTGAGTGCTGGTTCAAGCACTGGCCTCAGCAGAACAGTCACATGTCCGCGGGAACTTGAGCAAGGCCCTTAACCCCCCAGCACCAGGAGCGCTGCATGTTAGCTGACCCTGCGCTGTGACGCCCCCCCCAAAGCTATGGAGCGCAAGATGGCGTTGGCAAAGAGGAGCATTCCAATGTACCTGTACTTGCAAGTGGCAAATAGAGGATTTATCGTTTATCATCTTTGTTAGGGGCTGGGAGTGGAGAGAGCTCATGTTAGAAAAGGTCAGTCAGCGGTCGCCGCGGCTTGGGGGGGCATAGCGGAAAGCTGCCGGCGGGGGCCGCAGTGGGGGCACGCTACCTTGCTGGGTTTTCGACCTCCTGTTACGCAGTTTTGTGCGAGTTGGTCCACATGGTCTTCTAAAAACTACACGACACAAACACACACACACACACACACACACAAAGACACACATATACACGCCACACAGTCACAAACGACAAAAACATGCACAAACAACGGAAAAAAAAAAAAACATCAAATGAAAAAAAGAGGGTTTACAGAGGTAGAAAAGATGTAATGAATGGGTCATCATTTCACACAAATGCGTCATCTTAACTGATCTCCGACCAGTTAAGATCACTTACCGACTGAGCAAACTCCTCACGGAACATCACTTGAAGGTGTCCGGATGAAATACATGCATGACTTACCTTGGCTTGTCGACGAAATCCAGAACAAACCAGTTAAAATATCACAACAGGGGTAGGTGTGTCGCTGGTCTTCTGCCAGACTCACAATGCAGTACCACACCAGAACAATGACAAACGCAAAAACAACCAAAACCGGGGAAGTTAACAGTGACTGGAAGATACGGGGCGGGCGAGTTAGGCTTGTCAGACAAGCCTAACTCGCCTTGAAATAAAAGCCATTTGTCCTAACTTTTCTGGAAACAGGGTTGTAATATGTAATAAGTTTTGTGCAGGTCTAAGAGGGGCAATGCTTACACTCACTAAGACAAGTCATAGGCATGTATGAGAATTTCTGCAGTATATAGGAGCAACGGGAGGTAATACAGGTATCAAGGCCAAATGCAACTTCCCCGGGATGATTATGAAAGGAAAAGGGAGTGAGGCTGGTGTTTCCAGGCGTGGGGGCACAGACTCAGCTCTGCCTCATTACCTCAGTCTGCTTCCGCTTCTTGGTGAAGATATAGCGGATCAGTATCTCCTGGAGGATTTCCTGTTTGACCAAGAAGTGCCACAGACGCCGTACAGGAAACGACAAGTGGTGTTTCGTCCTGGGGAGAGCAGAGGTCACTGTTAGCGCTCGGCAAAGGGTCGGTGTAAAGCGCTGGGGGGTGAGGGGGGTGGACATACTTAAAAGGTGTGTTATCGGGCTCCAGCATGGCCTTGTGCCGGAGGACAGCCGGACTGCCCCCCACGCTGATGTCAGCCGGGTAGGTGTTGATGTAACTGGGTGGCGGCCCATCAAACTTATTCATCCTCTCCAGAATCAGCTGCTCCCAGTTCTCCAGAGTCTTCAGAATCGCATTCACCAAAGGTGACGTCACAGGCAAATCTGCAAAGATGACCGCAAAGAAGCTCAAACTCAACAACGGGCACCCTGCTAAACAAACAAGTTGCATCACGAAACCATTCCTCCATGCTGGATGGGGGCGGGGGGGGGGGGTCCACTGAAACTCTGAATTAGAGTGGTTGTGCAGTACCTGTGAAATCCAGGCCTGTTAGTGGGAGGAAGCTCTTGATGTTATGCAGAGCCAACTTGACCATAACCAACCGGATGAGGGCCCAACTACAGGGGAGAGCAAATCAATGCATCACTTTGCTGCCCCCGCACATGATTCATGGGTAACGTAAGGGTGTTACCCACCCACAAGCAACTGACGGACAATGGACGGAGACAGTGGGCAAGAAAAGAGACACGGCAGACCTGTATGAATTGGGGTCGGAGTGTTCCGTCATCTGCGTGTCGGACAGGAAGGCGTCATCGTCTTCATCGTCGCTGGCCACGCTCTCGTCGGAATCGTACAAAGCGCCGCTGTCGGACAGGGGCAGGAAGGGCTGCATCGGGCGGGGGGGTGATTCGAATGGTTTAGTGTCGCTGAAAATAAGGAGAGCTAACGCCACGGTGGACGTGGACAGGAAAGGCAGGGCAGGGCAGGCAGGGCAGGACAGGAAAGGCAGGGCAGGGTGACGGCCTCCTACCTTAGCCACAAAGTAGTCCCACATGCTGAGCTCTGGAGGGATGAACTTCTCCCGGTAGGTGGGCCGCTCAGCCGGCACCGGAGGCGGGGTGGCAGGCGTCTCCTTGACAGGCCGACCAGGGACCAGCATCCGCATGTTGAACCTGCGCCGTTGCTTGTCCACGTCCTCCGCTGGGGGCGGGGGCACTGTGAAAACCGTACAGGAGTGTCACAGAGCAGGGGTTTCTCACGGCATCACTCAGAAGGAGGTGAAAACAAAATATAGATTTAATAAGGGTGGCCAGAGCCCGGTTGAGCTGAGAGACCAAGAGAAGAAAGAACCATTACAGCAGGTAAACCACACAAAACCAAGAGTGAGAGAGGTCATTTCTGGCATAGACTGAGCATGCGAGGAGACAGCTCTCTGGCGAAAACCTGTTTATCAGACAAGCGCTATAATATGCACTCAAGGCTTATGACATGAGCCACAACCCCTCAGGAAGCAGCTGTGCTCCATCTCCCATGACACACGAGGGTGACCAATCAAGGACATGGGTCAGATTACAGGATTTAGGTCCGATCTGTCCTCGGCCCTCATCGATGGTCCTACGTGTGCTTCGAGGACAGCAGTGAAAGCTGCAGTGGCTAATCTGACATTTTCTGTCATAGACAAAGGACAAAACTCAGTGCTGGTAGTGCTGAATGATATTCAAAACTTCAGATATAGGATTCTCACAGGAGCTCTCCTTTAGAGACAGAAATTGCAGATTATATATTCATGTCTGCATCTTGAAGGAACAATCAGCTTGCAAGCGTGACCATTTAAAAAGGTTTTGAGAACAAAGACCTTTCGCCACGATCAGAAACCCAAGAGGAACTGGAAGGAGGAAGCACTTGCATCCCGAGTAAGACTGATTCATGATCAGCAACTCCCCTGCTGAGATGCGTCGGCCATGATGTGCAAGAATGAAGATTATTCAAGCATGCCACTCCGGCAGCCACCTGGCAGTGCGCAAAATTAACCACATTCCACTGGGATCTCTCTCCTCTTCCCGATTCACCCCCCCCCCCCCCCACCCCACTGGCCGGGCACACAAGACACACAGAGCAATGCACACGCAAAACGGGCATCCACAAACCTTTACGGTTATCCGGGGTCACGATGTCAGGAACCGCTGCGACTGACACAGACAAACAGAGTGACAGCTCAGCCAACGACAGCACAGGTAGGACAGAAACAAACGGAACGGGAACAGCGCCAGTAAATCCAACACCAAGCAGAGGGGACGGAAAATCGCCAGAACGGCTTAAATTGCTATGCCCCTTAAATCCTGCTCAATGTGGATGACATGCCATCCGATGTGGCACGTAGAGTGAAGTCAGCACCTCCAACAGGACAGGATGTGCTTTTAATAAAGATTGCACATATGATGCCCTCAGAAGAGCCCAGGCTGCATGCAGTGGGATCTCATTAGGCCAATGGTGGTGCTCTGCCCCCATTGTAGGTACGTCACGCGAATGGGAGGGTGTCTAAGTTGCCGCCGACCATGCAGGAGGACAGCGCAATGGCATTAAAGAAGGGAACACGTGCCCCCCCATCCCCCACGCTTTAAAAAGGACCCTTTGACGTTTTAGGACACAGAGGAAGGGAACAGGACAAGCAGAAACAAGGACAGAGAAGTCAGCTTACAACCACACTGTGGGTAAAACTTAAGGAATGAGAATATAGAATCCCAGAGCAGGGTATGTTCAAAAGGATAGAGAGATGTGATATAAGTTACTAGGCTTTAAAACCCTGACAATTTGTAATATGCAACTTTATTCGTAAAATTTACTCAAGGTAAAACAGGCATAGACAGACAGATGGATAGATAAACAAAATTATACCAAGAGCAATTATCGTAACCATAGGTACTCCTTAACACCACAAAATAATCATGGCTAGTGGCAGACGTGATTATTTAACACTGCATGTGGTCAGGACAAACTGGAACAGCGCACAGATCAGCTGAAAGGGATGGGAGTCATATTCAGGCTACCTACAGGAGGGGGTCAGATTTACACCCACGTGATGCTCTACACTACAGTCACGTCAGAAACGGCAGGAGCTGCGGGTGCAGGGGAGCGGGTACCTGAGTCAGGCTCTGCGCAATCTTCTTTGACCTCAGACTCCAAATTAATATTAGTGGCTGTTGTTGTTGATGCATGAGAATGATAAAAAAAAAAACCAAAAAACACAAAAACAAAAATGATAAAGAAAAAGGAGACACACGCACAGCCACACCAACAGCAGGCGCATGGACACACACGCAAACACATGCATTGTTCCCCCCACTCCAAAAATAAGAAATGTCTCTCTAAATATTTTCTTGCAGGGAATGAAAGCAGAATGTCGGACAGAAAATGGGGAAGTCAAACGAGCCGTTCCCACGGCAACCGCACTGCAAATCCGCCTGCCAGTTACTCACGGCTGGCCTGGGGTGCGACTTCCTCTGCGATGTCGGGGACATCGAGAGGTGAGGCGTGCGAGGCATGCTCGGGCTCGGGCTCGTGAGGGCCCGGAACATTCTGTACTCCTTCCCTACCAGCCCCCTTAGACACAGCTGTCGGAGGCAGACCAGGCCCAAACGTCATTAAGGTCTCAAGAAGCGGCTGGTGGCAGCCATGCGCGGACCTTCTCGCTCTCATTGACGAGGCACACGGCAGGAGGCGGGGAAGTCACAGTACCTGGGGCGGGTTCCGGGGGCCTCTTGGGCTTGATGATGAGTTTGGCTCCGCCCCCAAAGACTGCAGCCCACATGCGGTTGTTGAGTGGGTGCGCGGCCAGGCGGAAGAGCTCGTTGGCCGAGTGTGTTCCCAGGCCGTGAATAAGCAGGCTCAGGTATACGGCCACCACCGCCTCGCAGAGCATCACGTTCAGCCGCGGCTGCTCTTCACCCTGTGCTGACGCCAGCAGGTTGATGAGGGAGGACACACCTGTAGGGTTGAAGGGCCGCATGATTATGAGCACGCGAGTTAGCCTTTAGAAACTCCCACCAATATAAAAATCATATTTCCAGATCAGAACACAAGGGCGTGCCGGAGACCAATCAGTCAATCAATCTTTATTTAAAAAAATCTTTTAAAAATTTAAAAGGAATTAAAATAAGCATACAAGAAATAACAATTAGCACAAAAAATGGTCTATTAAAAAAAATACATGAAATAATAATAATACTAATATCACCAAAAACACAGGACTTTAACCACCCACATTCCTTGTAGGAGACCTTAACCCCTACAGCGGCAGATCACCACGCACCCGGCCACTGGGCGGGGGGAGAGTTGGGTGTGGCGTGCTCCTCGATGCTCTCGGTGCGAAGCCGTCGCCTGTCGCTCAGCAGCAGGCCCTGGTACACCATCCCTGTGAACTGGTTGGCCTCCGTCTGGCTGCTGCAAAGGACACACACACATGCACACACACAATTAGCTGAGCGAAAGAGGGTCACTTGGTGTTCCGATTTCTGAGGGAAAAGCACAAAATCTGGCAAAACAACATCAGGATAAAGAAAAACCAATCAATACTCTCAACTATGGTCTGCAGGAAGCACCAATTTCCATTAATGCTTGAGAACAAAACACGAGTGTAGGAATTTCACAATCCTTAGAAGCCGCAGTCTATTTTTAACTGGACTTCTCAGCACAATGCGGTCATGCAGCAACCCGAGCAGAGCCTGACTCTCCATCAGCCTTTGTGACATCAAACCCGGTGTCATTTCAGGCTTAGCCCCAGTAACCGCCACTGGCAGACTCGGTAGTACCTGTAACTGTGGCTGTCACACAGTGCCTGATAGACGCAGGCAGATAGGGAGGCCGCCAGGGTGTGCAGCGCGTTAACCTGCAACGGTTAGCACCACAGTTAGCAAGACCGGCAAACACGCTCCATCCCCAGTCTCTCCTGCTTCCCATGCGATGCCTCCACCATGAAGGACGGGAGGGCTGGCTCGACCCCCCCGGAGAAGGGGGAGGCTAACCCGGTCGTCGGAGACGTCGGGGTGTGGAGGCATGTCCATCTGCGCCACAGTGTACAGGATGTCGTGGATGTGGTTGCAGAGGTGCAGCACGGGGTTGGCGATGACCGTCTTGGTGGGAGCGATGCTGGCGGAGAGCAGGGGCAGCGTGGTGGGCAACGGCAGGGGCGACTGTAGCTGCTTTACCGTGGTCTCCTAACCAAGGCAAAACCAAACAGCAGTGGGAGGGTCGAGAGATGCAAGCTTGCAAGGGACAAGTGCCAAAGCATGTCAAAGCAAAGGAGCAGAACAAAAATTCATCATGATTAATCACTCCATTTCAGCCAGTGACAGGGTCCTCCCAGTGTTTTTGGGTGATAAAACCCAGATATCTATTTTACCGAAAGAGCAGCACCTCGTTAAGCAAAACAACTAAATCAGGTTCTTTGAGGTTAGAACATATCAAACTTGAGTAGAACAGCAAACCATCTAGCTCACTGCAAACAGCTAAACTGAAGATCTTGTTAGGGTGGTGCTGACCTGCTGGGACTCCTGCAGCAGGAACAAAAGCTCCATCCTGACGGAGGTGACTCCTCCGCCCTTGGCCCCGTGTAGACTGCAGTAGCTCAGGAAGATGCGGAGCAGTGCCTGGTTCTTCTGGAGCCAGGCCTTGCGTCTCTCGGCGTGCTGCTGCTTAGCCTGCAGTCGGCGCCGCTCCAGCTGGTGGCGCTCGTAGGCGCCCGTGTCCGTCCGCTCCGCCGCCTCCTCGGGCTCTGCCCCTTCGGCCTCCCGCAGTTTCTCCTGCTCATTGGACGCCTCAACCTTATAGTTGCAGATACGGTGCATGGCACCAATCTCCTTCTCCAGCCAGCTGTAGAGCTGGAAGCGCAGCTTGCCGCCGTCCACCTCGTAGCCCGTTGCCAGAGTCCGCAGCTCTGTCATCAGGATCTTCAAGCACGCCCGGAACTTTAGCTGCTCCGCGATTACATCTACCTCAGACTCCCCGGCCGAGTCGTCCCGCTGAAGGCTGGGGGGCCTCATCGGCGGTGTCACCTTGGGCTTATCGGCGCTCTTCTCGGCCTTTGGCTTCATCATTAGGCCATCCTCATCCTCAGCCTTTGGCTTCATCATTAGGCCATCCTCATCCTCATCCTCGTCATCCTTGTTGTCCCCCCAATCCAACAGCAGACCCTCGTCCTCGACCACAGCCGATGGCTGGCTCCAGTCCAGGCTAGCCGAGGTATCGAGACCGCTCCCCCAGTCTAAGCCGGGGGCTGCTGAAGTAGGCGTGGACCAGTCAACCTCGCTGGATTTTCCGCCATTCTCTTTAGCCTGGGCAGAGCTCATGTTCACCATGGATGCTCCTTTACTGAGGGAGGACCCCGCCTTCTTAGTCACTTTGGGGATTTTCGAGAGCACTTCGAGGGCCAGCACAGGGCAGCCCACTTTGAAATGGGCGTTGGCTGTGGTGAAGAACAGCTTCCGCTCAATGAGGTTGATTTCATCCACGGCGCTCTTCTCGGAGGTCAAGCCCACAGTGGCCACGGTGCCTTCGGGGGAGGCGAAATGGCGCCGAATCAGCAGAGGATGCGTGCGAAGGTAGTTATAGAAGCTGAAGACCACAGGGTTGCAGGACTTCACCAACACGTCTGAGAGGAGGGAGAGCAGAGGAGGTGTGAATTCTGAGTGTTAGTGTAGGAATGAAAGCCAAAAAAAAATCAAGGAGCTATAAGAAATGGTGCAAATGTAACATGATCGGTGGAGCATAGTGGAATCACTAAACTGCCCATTGGGTAGGTTTGTGCCCTTGTGACGGACTGGTACCCTGGTCAGTGTGTCCCCTGCCCTGTTTCAGTGCTTTCTGGGATAAGCGTCAGGCTCACTAGTTCCCTGTACTAGATAAGTGGTTGGAAGGTGAAAGGATGGCATTTAGTTCTCCTACGTTGCATGGTGCTGAGGTGCAGCTTACCCTGGCTTTCGTCTCCCTCCTTTGGTACCTGCTCCAGCAGGGTGTCCAGGGCTCTTGTGTAGTCCTTCATGATCCAGAATGCTATGCTTCGCAGAAACGGGTCAGGGTGTAGCTTGGTGGAGGAGAACCCAGAACCATCTCTCTGGCAGCCAAGGACCCTCTCGTACAAAATGCCCTTGCAGGTCGAGGAACTCTCAAAGTCAGACTCATACAGACGGGCTACGACCATGGCCAGCTGGATGTCCTCCATCTTCTCCAGGCAGACCTAGGAGAGGCCAGATTTTGGGGCTTTCAAACAAGCCTGGTAAGGCATGTCAGGGTGCAGGAAACTGCCATCCATACTCCTCCTCAGGACAAAAAACGCCCTTTTGATGTAAACTTTACAACAGGTATATGAGATAGGGCCAACACTTGATGATTGTCACGTGACCGAGCAGTAGACCACGTGACAAGCTGACTGATCCAAAAATTCACAAACATTTGAACTGACAAAGGCTGAGAGATGTACTGACTTGCTGATAGCCCACTGTCACAGGATTTCCTGGCACGCTTGCCCTTCTCACCTCAATGGCGTCTTTCAGTGAGCCGGCCAGCAGAAAGAAGGCGGCGGACTGCTCGAAACGCTGTTTGCCAAGCAGTGAGAAGGCGTTCTTCAGGGCCGCCTTTCGCCACCGATCCTCCGTGAAGTTGTGGCTGAAGAACTGGGTCATCTTTTCATCATGCTGGGACCTGGAGGGCAAGACACGGGTGCGTGACCCTCACCTGGCTGCACAGAATTAAGCAACCTGGTTGACTTTCAATTACCAGCCACGCAATCGAGGTCCGTACCTGAACAAGCCCCACAAGACGGCCTTCTTCTTCATAGCCAAGTAAAATATAGCAGCATCCAAGGGATCGTTGTTCCGCTGGAATGCAGCCTTGCCCACCTGCGGTGCGATAACGAGGAAGTGGGCCACAGCAAAGTGTGCATTTTGCTTTACAGAGTAATTGGTGAGAAATCTGGGGAAGCAGTGAAAAGGTGTGCTATGTGAGGGTGTGCAGCAGAAGGGGGCTGCAGACCTTCTCCACCATCCTGCGCAGGGTGTTGATGTTGCGAATCCACCAGCCTACACCCACAGCACGCAGCTCTGACCACTGGGGGTCGCCCCTCTGCATGGCAGGGATCATGTTCAGGAGCTCCTCCTCCGCTTCGGAGTGGAAAGCCCAGGCGAAGTGGCACGTAGACAGACCTGCGTACACACCCACCCACACACACATGCACAGATTCAGGCAGGATGGACCCTTTTCCAAATCATGTACACTTAAAAGGACAGTTCACCCCAAAACTGAAAAGGGAGCTTTAATGCTATCTATCCATCTAGGTTGTTCTTCTGGGAGTTGCCTAGTTTTGGAGATATTGGCCGTAGAAACGTTGGGTTTCTCTTGAATATAACGGGAGTGAATGGCATTCTTTCTGTGGTGAAAAAGCACCAGAAAAATATACTTGAAAAATCCAACAGCAATGACTCTTACCAGAAATCATGACCCAGTTACTCAAGAAAATCCATAGACTTTGTAGTGAGCAGTTTACTTTAGGAACTATTGTCTTCTACCGAACTCCACACACCAGTTGTATCACTGCGCAGAAGATAGGAGCACGAGCACCATCTTCTGCACAGTGATATGATTGGTGTGTGGAGTTGAGGAGAAACTCTGGGCTCAGGTACACAGCTCACTGTGAAAATCGAGGACAGTACAGCAATGCATGAGTAATTCATTCGGGTCCTTCTCCTTGTATGCCGGCAGAGATGCCCGCATCCTACCTTGGTGTAGAAGCTGCATCCTGTAGAGAGGTGGGAGAGACGTCAGCAGGCAGGTGTGCAGCCGCATGGCCAACAGGTACCGCAGGCCGCACTCATCCAGGGCCTCGCCCCCTGCGCGTCAAACGCATGGAAAGGGAGGCTCAGGGTGACTCCTGAACCCATAACCTGGCCCACACCCAATCTCCGGTCGCATTGGACCAGGCTTCAGAATGAGCAGAGACCTAATCACTGCTACAAATCACCTCATTCAGGAAAGCAAGCACAGGGTTTATACCGAGATAGCAGCGTCTGAAGGCTGGGATGTCTGAACATCACAATCCTGCATCAGCAGACAGGACACCATGTTCTAGGGCCAATGTAATCATGGTAACCTTATTTAACGTTATGGTTCATGCTGGAAATGGGACTAGGCTAGCCCTGTAATTCTCAAACCAAAGGCAACCTAAAGGCCTGGAGGAACAGGTCCTCCTTCTCGATAAAACCCTTGGTCTGTTTCAGCAGTAATGTGGCATCTTGGCTGCCTCAGTAGCTGGAATGTCTCGTTCAGGTTCCAGGTCTCCTGCCAACACTTTGAGGCCAGGGAGTTAGGGAACCCAAAGTGTTTAAGTTCTCACTGTCTACCAAAGCAGAGCAACAGCCCGTGGCTCCAAACTCACCGGCATACCGCTTGTCCGAGGTGCCGCTGACTTCGGCGCTGGTGGTGGCCACAGTGTCTGCCAGCCCCACTAGGAACATCTGCTCCAGAGGGGTGAGGCCCGGCAGGCTGGAGTGCATCAGGTGGCTGGACAGTACCTGGGCATGTTCCGGCCCGAAGTAGGTTGGGCCATACTGGGACAGGTTGATGACTCGCGACTTCTCCTTCTTCTCGGACGCAAAACTGACAAAGTCGTCAGTGGTGACGGTCGGCACCTGGAACAGGTCGGCGTACTGGTCCCCGGGCGCTTTCTCGGCATCGCCGTCTGAGCCCTTGGCACCTTTGGCAGCCTCCTCGACGCTCTTATAGGAGGTGTCCAAGTCGGCGGACAGCAGGGCGTACAGGGGCAGCGGTGGAATGGAACTGATCTCTGTGTAGTCACGCCCCCCCTCCCGGCCAGCTAGAATGATGTCCTTGGCTGTGCTGCCGCTGACGCTGATGGTGCGGGACAGGTGGCGTCTGGTCCCGCCCTCTCCCGCCTCCACGTCCCTCACCACCGCCACCTCCCCTGCGATACACTTGACGAGGTGGGACAAGATGGCCTTGGCGCGACGCACTTTCCCGAGGTCCATCAGCTCCAGGAGTTGGGTGGGGTGATACTGGGGCAGCGTAGGAGACAGTGCATGGGCGGCCTCAAAAAGACCCCCGTCCTGGATGACGGCAGGTGTCCGGAAAGCATCATCAATGCCCGCGCTGCCCTCCACGACGCTCCTGGACCTGGATCGGGCCTCGGGCCCGGTAAAGATGCTGTCCGACGGGCTGTCCTCCTCTGCGTCACTGGGCTTCTTGTCTTGCCTCCACTGGGCGTAGACATGCATCTCGCAGTCCATGCCCACAACCAGGATGCCGTCTCGCACCCAGGATAGAGAGACAGGTAGCGAGGGCGTGCCGTCCACGGAGGACACCAGGTCCACGGAGCGGAGCAGCACCCACCGGGACCTGACGCCCTGCTTGATGCTGCCACCCAGAGGCAGTGTGATGACGGCCATGCCGTCCTTGCCGCTTGGCTGCTCATTGACGATGCCCGAGATGCGACCGTACATGAGTATATTGGAGCCCACGCCCACCGTAAGGATGTGGGATCCGTCTTCCTTTGACAGCCAGTCCAGGTGGACAAAGTGCTTGATGTTTGGGCTCTGAAGGATGTCCCGGCAGGCGTACGGGTCGGCCTTGCTGTACACAAACAGGTTGCTGTCCACGCTGACCTTGGGACCCAGCACGCTGCCTACCCTGGTGAAGTCATCCAGGTGGATGGTCTGCTCCAACACCCACTCGGAGCCGCCCGTGGACTCACACTCATAGATGGACACGTGCATGGAGAACTCTGTGGGTGCGCAGCTGTCGCTTCGCTGCTTGAAGGCCACCGCCAGGCGGCCTGTGTACGAGCAGCTGACCGCCACGGGGCGGCCGGTTACGCACACGGCACTGTCGTCGTCCTCCTCCTCGTTCAGGAGCAGCCAGGGCTCCCAGCGGTACATGCGGCTCGCCTCGGGCTCCCCTGCCGCTGGGTTCGCCTCTGGGACACAGCGCCAGAAGCGTACACGGCTGTCTGAGCAGGCGGTCACAATCAGGTAGGGAGCCAGACACACCGGGTAAATCGACGAGGAGCTGAGGTGCCCTTTAAACCCAAAAAGAAGCATCTTAGGAGAGTACACCTGCGACACCAACCTTTCAGGGCCATGAGCACTTCCTACTTTATTTCACAGCGGACTCTCCAATTAATCAACACAAATTTAAAAAAACAAAGCTCTGTACAGCTTAACTTAGACAAAAATGTTCTGAGGGCAAAAGGAAAAATGACTGGTTTAGAGAGATCACCAATCATATTGTCAGAAGTGGGTCCAAGCAACTAGAAAAAGTGGGACAAATCAGATGTCTTGGTCCTGCCTCCTTCGGCCCTCAGAACAGTATTGTGTAAGTAAAACTCCCGCAAGCCTTTGTACAAGATTTAATTAGTTCAGGGTTCCTGGGCACAATACATGTAAACATAAACCCTATAAACAAAAACAACTCATTAAGACACCACTTAAGACACATAATGTATGTGAATTTTTGCATCATTTAGTAAAGGTGTCGCCCATATCGCAGATGTCAGCTGACCTGCAGAGGGCGTGGCACGGATGACCTCCACCCCGGTGGGCAGGTCCAGCCTCTGGCTGTACACCAGCCTGGAGTCCAGGATCAGCTTGCTGGCAGACTGCAGGTTGGCAGTAGAGGAGGAACGGGGCAGTGGACTCTGTCCAGGGGACGTCTCTGGGGAAGAGTCCATGACGCCCTGCTGCTGGGGGACCATCAGCTGGTTCTGGAATGTCTGGGGCCTGGTGTTTTCTGAAAGAAATGGGTCGTCTCCCCTTACACACGCATATGTCTGTGTTTGTCCATCTTCATTAGTACAATCTAACCACCAGCATCTTCAACTCATTTTACATTTGGATCATTTATTCTTAAACATCTCCACTAACAGGAAACTATCCATTCATCACTGATTCCTCTCCTCCATGTCCTGCTGCCAGTACAACCACTTCCTCAGAGGAAAGTCGTTTCATGTTTCCGTTTCACCACGGGGGCTTCGCACGATTTATTTCAGGGTACATTCTACATTACACTCTTGTAGAATGACGCTCCAATGCTCTAATGCTCCAACGACTTGAGAGACAAACTAATCCTATCCTTTAAAACTCAAGGCACCACATGGCTGCCTGGCATTTTCCCCGTGTTATTTATGAGAGAAGCCCATTTGTAATTTGTCACAAATGGCACCTGAGAGTCCAACAATGAAAGTGATAATGGAGTTTAGTGACATTGGGATTCTCCGCGATTTGCAAGCGAGGGGCCATGTCAGACCCCCGGGACAGATCATCCACAACCCACGCTGCCCCACTGTGTCATAAACAGCCAAAAACCCACACGTCCACCCTCATGCCTCAAATGGAGGGCAAACCATGACACAGGCAGTGCCTGCAACTAGGGGTGTGAATCAAATGGCCTTGGGGCCAACAATTTGATTTAAAGAGCAATTAAATGCATCAGAAATCCCTAATTTCTCCCATAATTTGATTCCATTTGATTTAATAATAAATTATTATTATGTCACAGGCCTGTACATTGAGACCTCTTGTAAGAGGTGAATTAGCCAACAAAATCCCTCATCCTCCACTACAGGAAATGTCTGATCGTCCAATGCAATCATCCCTGTTATTTTAGGAGTTGTGTCCTTAGTTCTTGTGTGGCCAACTTTGAATACTAATGAAGTTTAAATATCGGCCGGTAATATCTGCAAAGACTGACGCATTGAATCTTGATTTTTTAACAAATAATCAGCCGATAGTTATATTTTAACCAATATATTGTGCATCTCCAGGGCTAACATTACTTTCTACTTTGCTAGCTAATTAGCTGCCTCAGAGGGTTACATTCCCAAAAGCACAAAGATAATCAGGTAGAGTTTCTTATTTGATTATGACCCATCCTGTGCCATCTTACGTTCCGGAAATTTCCATGACAGCACTGCTACTTTGCATGTCTACCTGCAGTAAGTGAATGCGAGAATGCACAACTCCAAAGTTGGAGTCCCTTTAAGGAGGATCTAGGCCCCAAGAATCCACTATAATTGATTCTGACATTACAGATCGATGCAGCTAAATCGCAGCCTTAATAATTGATTCATCATGATGTGTAGATGCATCCTTATATTCCAACCAGCAGCACACAGGATGAGTAGAGACGCTCGCAGGACACGCACCTACGCAGGCCTGAACGGACTTCAGATGCAGGTGCCACATCTGTAGCACCGAGTCACAGTTTTCGTCCTTCTCGATAACCACCAGGAAGAACTTTTCTGAGAAAGGAGGGGGCAGGCATCCTGTCTTGGACAAAGCATGGCGTCAGAAATAATGATTTGCCAAAATGGATTCTTTTTCTCAACTATTAGAATTTTATGCTGCTACCGTTGGACGATGGAAAGCATGGGAACATGTCAGGGGTGTCATCGTCATGAGGCTTGTACCCCAGGATGAAATCCTCCTGGAAGACGTGCAGCAGCTGGGTGTTGGACCCACACTGGGGTGGAGGAGAGCAGGACATCAGAAGGAGGCCACGGGGGATCGCCCACCAGCGCGGACGCCGGCGGAGCTGCTCACCTGATTGGTGATGGCGTCAAGCTCAATGATGCAGCCGGGCCGGGCGGTGGACTGCTGGCTGACAATGTTGAACACCTCGCCAACGAGCTTCTGAGGGGGGGGGGGACGACAGGTGGGTGGGTGTTTTTCTTTCGGAGGATTGAGCATATAGGGACAGGAGGAGGTAGGGGCTCGCCCGGCGGACTTACGGAGGTCTCAGGATCCGACAGCTCGTCGAGCAGCTTGCGTGCGTCCACCACGGCTTGGTAGAGCCTTAGGTTGGTCCCGTCGGAGGCCACAAAGCAGGCACTCGCTGAATTGCAGTAGGTGCCTGATAGTGACAGTTTTATGGGTGCAAAACAAAAAGTATTTACAGTCAAAGAGGCTTTTGATGGCAAAGAGATCCACAGGATGTGGGGACTGGATTATGAAATGCTTATTGGCACCTTTGTCATGAGTCAGAAAGGTGAACTCAGCAACATGCCAACAACTGCTTAGTCTTAAAATCAGCAAAACCAAAACACAAGAAGTGGGCCATAGCTCCTGCTCTCTCTCTCTCTCTCTCTCTCTCTCCCTCTCTCTCCACCACCCTCCCCCCTTCTCTCTCTTTCCTAACATAGGATGAACTTGCTTTATACTCTCCACAGAGTTATGACTGAGGGAGAGGCTTATCTCCTGCAACATTCACACTCTCCATATATTTATTTCCCAATCATCCACAGGTCCACAACAGGACACAGGCCGTGCTCACCGAGGACAGTGCTGGGGATGAGCGTGGGCAGCCAGGCCACATTGGAGAAAGCGGAGGTATGGAGCGAGTTGATCCTGGCCAGCTCTGACACGCCGCCCGTGCAGGACAGCGGCCCGATGTGGTCCACGCGCCACAGGATCAGCTCGCTGTAGATGGCGTTAGGGTCGTGGAAGGTGCGCGTAGCCGCATTCTTCAGCTGCTTTCTGGAGAAACCCTTCGCAGGCTTGACGGCCGGAAGGACGTCCAGATCTTTCTCAGAGTCCCAGGAGCTGTCTGTGGTGGGTGTGCGCAGGGCGTTGTGGTGCGAAGACGTCAGCAGCAGTGGCAGCACCGTGTGGCACGCCTGGTCATTCAGGTGGAACCGGTGCCCGCAGTAGCGGAACTTGTGTGACACGGTCATGACCGAGGCAAAGGCCGACCTCTCAGCGAAGGTGACCGCCCACTGATTGAGGGAGCCATCGACGTGCTTGGACACCATCATGACGGCTGGGCCGATGATGGGGGCCGGGGAGCAGCCCGTGGCAGAGGGACCCCCGCGGATGCGTTTGGCCTGCCTATCCTGGTCCAGTGCACCATTGCTCTCCAGCTCCGAGAAGGTGCAGGCATACATCATGATGTTCTTGCTGAGGGAGTTGGCGTCACCGGTGGGAAATGCCACAGGAATGCGGGACGAGAAGGACACCTGATGGCAGAACAAGAGATGATGTCCAACTCATAGTTAACAGGTAGTAGTAACTTCAAACAAGACAACTTCTACAACACTAATCCCCACCATCAAATTGGGTGTGCTCATTACACCAATAAAAACCACAGTATACAGATATAGTTGGATGTGTAGCGACAAATCATACCTGGACCTGCCTGAAAATCCCAGGGATGTACTCATCCAGGTACTTAACATGCCACACCAGGAAGGAGCCATCAATGGGGTGGATGGTGAAAAGCATGTCTGGGCTCTTGTTCCACTCCAGATTGAGAGCCTCCATCTTCCTGTCCAGAAGCACTGCAGGTAATGGAGCGCTGCTGCTGGACCCAGGTGAGGAAGCCTTGGTGCTCCCGTCCGGTTCCCCTTCCTCGTGCTCAGAGGAACCTTTGTCAGACATCTCATCGAGGTCTGAATCAAAGACATTTTGATACATAAAATAAGGCATTTTTCAAATACACTCCTATAATATCATTAGTTTGTTAACAGAGTGTTGACCATCAGGTTGTGAACAAACCCCTGCAGACCGCACTGTGGTGTGGATGGGCCATACCAAAGTCAAACTTGGCCTGGGGGGTGTCCTGCTCCATGTCTTCGGAGGCGCCCTGTTCCAGGTGATGCTCGGACACCTTCCGGAGCTGCTGCATGAAGAGGTCCATGGAGGTGGTGAAGCTCAGGTCCTTGTTGTTCAGCCAATGGACCACAAAGCCACCATTGGCTTCGTCAGCAGAGAAGGCCGACCCAGCCAACACTGATGGAACGTCTGAAGACGAGAAGAACATACGCTCAGCAGACATACAATTAGGTGGCGTGTCGATTAGGGAACATCAAATAAAGAGATGGTTACAGTTCAAAACTAGGCCAAGACTCTCATTAACCCATGAAACAGCCCCCACAATAAGTGGCACATGTGATGATGTTACTGGACCACCCCAAACACAAACAGCCCATTTTGGTTACCAGTGTTGGGATTGATGCTTGCGGAGATGTGGAAGTGGCAGAGAGCGTTGGCATGGTGAGAGATGTGCCGGTGGACTTCGTGCGACCCTAGCTGGCTGGGCAGGAGCTCTGTGTGGGCCACTAAGGCAGAGGATCTTCTGCGGCCTCGGCGCAGGTGTTTCAGGTGGTGGATGGACTGTCACAGCGCAAAAAAGCCTATTAGAACTGAACAGAACCGAACCGAACCAAAGGGCGTCAGAAGCGGATCATCGGTGAGAGACATGGTCAGCGGCGCCGCCGACCTCCAGAGCGTGCTGGATCTTATCCTTCTGACCCCCGGCATTGGGCAGGCTGCTGCTGAAGCTGGTGGCGTTCTCCGAGATGTGCCCCCCCAGCAGGCTGTCCTCCGGAAGCAGCGTCTCCGACCACAAGCGGCAGATGCCGTCCTGACACGAGGTCAGCAGCACGTTGCAGACCGAGCCCCTGTGTGGCGCAGCACAGAAATGGGAGGCACCGGCCTTGTTCGGCAGGACAAGCTAAGTCCTCACAGCACCAAATACACCCATATTACTTGTACTCTAATTTGACAGCTGGCAGATTTCCCATAATCCCATGAGGCATTTCTGCTAGAATATAAATTACATAACAAAGAATCTGTATTTTCCACATCTCAGTAACAACACTTGTTTTGTGCACCCTGACACTGTCAAGAAAAGTGCTTCTGTGAGCCTTTCATGACCCAAACATTCCTATACTCTACCATTAACAGCTTCCCTGTCACGCCTAATTTCCCATCAGTCTGCGCTGCGCTGGGCGGAGTCTACACGGCATACGGATATTTAGGAAGGTGGGGGGGCTTACTTGGCCATGTACTTGCTCGTCTTCCTCCAAGACAAGCCAGCGACGGCGCGAGGGTGAGCCAGGTACACAAAAGAGAAGTGGACAGCAGCCATCTTCCTGTCGGGCAGGTCCGGGACCACCACAGCGGACCTCCAGGCCGTAGTGGGATACCACACCTTCAACAGGCAGTCGTCCTGCACGAGAAAGATGCGGTTATGCGGCGCAGTGCAAAGCCAGGCAAACACATCGATATCCCCAGCTCAAGGACACATCGCAGAACACGCAAAACCATTTATATACTAAAAGTCTAAACTGGAAGGCGACATTTCCCTGTAAAATGATTTATAACCATGCTTCAAATCAATCAGGTTTCACGCACAGCAAATATACCATTAATCTAAAAATTGCAAATATAACCCCTCTCTGTAAACACCTTCGTCTTATGATGTACTGATGGAGTTTCTTATCATATATTACATTCCATTACATGTGAAGGTCAGGGCGGAAAATGCGCTGAATAAAGGCTTGTGGTGAACCTCTGCTTTTCCCATTCCCGTTAATGGTGGCGGTGACTCTGTACCTTCCCAGCTGTAGCGAAGTACTCTCCATCAGGCGACCACTTCATTATGTTCACGGGCACGGCCGTCCTTGGGTTTGAGAGAGCGAGTGGGAAGGAAGAAGAAGAAAAGACAGGATTGCAGTGAGGTTAATGATCTTCTCCAGATGACAGGAATATTGACGTTTCAGTCAGTGAGAAACACAGAGTGTACTTTAAGGTTGGACAGGAGCTCTGTGTTGAAGACAGTGTAAGGAGAAGGAGATCTAGGTCACCTAATCAGCAGCGAGTGAACCAGGAGAAACAGGTCACCTGACCGGGCGATAGTCACCAGGAGAGACAGGTCACCTGACCGGGAACTAGTCACCAGGAGAGACAGGTCACCTGACCGGGAACTAGTCACCAGGAGAGACAGGTCACCTGACCGGGAACTAGTCACCAGGAGAGACAGGTCACCTGACCGGGAACTAGTCACCAGGAGAGACAGGTCACCTGACCGGGCGATAGTCACCAGGAGAGACAGGTCACCTGACCGGGCGATAGTCACCAGGAGAGACAGGTGGCCTAACCGGGAACTAGTCACCAGGAGAGACAGGTCACCTAACTGGGAACTAGTCAAAAGGAGAGACAGGTCACCTAACTGGGAACTAGTCACCAGAAAATCCAGGTCACCTATCCAGTAACTAGTAACCCCTGATAAGCAGGAGCTGAGCAACAGTTGCTGGAGCCCTGCTAAGCCAGAGCTACCGCCCTAATGCCTTCAGGCCCTAGTTTTCCTAACCAGGTACGTTATGGGGCTTTAGCATCAGTCTGCTGCGTTATTTTCATTGGCATTTATCACGATAAAGGCCAGAACAAAGACACTCACTTGCAGTACCAGACGCAGTTCCAGTCATTAAGCACCGGGTGCATTTTCTCCTCCGCCACCTGGCCATCCTCCTCCTCTAGGAGGGTGTCGCTGGTGGGTGGGGCCCACAGCTGCAGGCATTCTGTCGCAGCAAGGATCCGGTTACCTAAGGGGGGGGGACAGGTTTGTGCATTAAACACAGAATGCCATTAAAGATGAGGGCTGTGGGTGATGAGTAACATCTAATGCGGGTCTTTGTCAGAATCAGCTCCTCCATTTACCCAAACTCAAACGGCCTCCGCCGCTTGGTGTATGGAATTATTTGTAGTCCTGCCATTTTACGCAATTAAAAGAACATGCAGCCCAGCAAAGATTGGGAATGAGATCCATTACCTTGTGGATCCCACGCCAAGTTGTAGGTCATGGCATTTAGGAAAAACTGTCCCGTCTTTTGCCACTGATAGTTTAGTTGCTGTTAAGAAAGAAATGGGGGGCACTGTTCAAATCGACAGGCAACATCGTGATAGCAGACTTCCTGCCTGCACAGGTGTAGCAATTGTGAAAATCAGGTAGCAATTAGCTAGGAAACATGACTGATTCCTTTCCATCCACCCAGCCATTCATCCATCCATCCATCCATCCATCTATCCTAACTGCTTATCTAAAAGAGGCTTATGGTGACATATACATTTCAATTCTTATAAAAAAAAGTCCTTTTTATCATAACCACAGGGCATCACTTTGACTTATCTTTCCTTAAGGCTGAACTTTGCCCCAGCGCCTAACAATCAGCTGCCGTCTCGTGATTTCACCTCAAGCTGCTGTTTTCCCCCCCACCCCCAAAAATAAATATTTTCATTTGTTGTGACAGCACGTTGTCCCCGTCACTCAGACAGCCAGCGACCAATGGGCTGCTGAGGAATCTGAAAAGGCGTCAATAATCGTCAGTAATTAACCACGCTGACAGCACAACGTCAGTCCAGAACGAGGCTCGAGGCCCCAGGAAGGACACAAGGCTGCACTCACTCTGTGCCTTTTATTCAGGGCCGTGGACAGAGGCTCAAAGATGCACACGGTGTTTCCGTAGGACGCGGCGATCTGGAAGAGAGGGCGCGGGTCAGGGGGGGGGGGTCATGGGCGAGGCGGGAACGCAGGCTGAGATCTGCTGGGAAGGCACTCACTCTGCCCAGATGGTGAGAACACTCCACACAGCCCACTTGGATATTCCCATGCTGAGCTCCGGGGATGATCTGTACACACTCGAAGTCGCTGGCCAATATGACGATGTCACAGCCGGAGCCATAGGCCTGCGGCAAACAGTGAAAGGGGAATATTAACAAAAAAAACAATACATAAAAATAAATGAATAGGGCACATAAAGGCATGTTTTTACTAGTCCTTTTAACACGATGATGATGATGATGATGATGACGACACAACAAGGCCCCGCCCACTGCCAAGGCTCCCTCCCACCGGCCACGTGCCGGAAGACCCGTGGGGGCAGGATTTCCGTGTTGTGCTCCGTCACTCTGCCCTTGCGTATCCTGCGGGCCCGTGTCAGTGTCTAGACGAGCCTCGGATCGATATACATCCGTGATGTCCGGCACGGGGGTGGGGGGGGGGGGGACAGGGGGGCATGGGGCTGGGGGTGACAGCTTGTCCCACACGCCGGGGATGGCAGTGAGCCTCTTTACAGCACCAACCGCGATGCGAGCGTCCGGCTCAAACCAAAAGGTGAGGAAGCTGAGGAAGAAACATGAGAAGCATCCTGGGAGGAGGAACGAGGCCTCTGCACACCCCCCACCCCCCCCCCCATCCACTGCTAACGAGCCAAGACGGCGCACGATGCAGCGTCCTGCCGTCACCCAATCCGCAGGACGTCGTGAGCACAGGAGCCTGCGGCGTGATTAATTCATGGAAATACGAGAAGCGGGGAAGCACTGCGTACACTCAGCAAACTGCGCGACAAGTGGGCTAGCCGGCCGGGACCAGCGACAGCGTCCGCCACGGCAGCCATCCGGCACTTCATGCCGTGTGCTAGTCACATGGGTCAGCCTCCCCCTCCCCAACCGGAGTCCCTCTCTGGCACCGCCGGGTGGGGAGGGGTGCGGAGGCAGAGACGGGGAGAGCCTCTGCGGATCTCGTCATCACCGCCGCACATTATCGCGGGAATTAAGCCCGGTCACCGTCACACACAGGACGGCCGTCCAGAATACCTCTGAATGACCTCTCTCGTGGGCGGGGCTCGCACTCATCTCATCCCCGCCATCTTTTTCGTGCTCATAAGCTCATAAATCTTTCACTCCATTGGTGCGTGTCACTAAGGAATGGGGAAGCAGACAAAAAAAAACAAAAACAATTTGGCTATCAGTGACCGACCTGTTTCTTCCTCACTCTTAAAGGCACAGGTCTCATTTTACTTTCTAACGCGGACAAAACAGTTCAGCATTGGCCTCTTCTCTTGCTGCTAACCTGGGCGACGGTGTGCTTATTTCTGTATAAACCCTGGGCATCAATGCCAGATGGACTCCCTCCCTAAAAAAATAAGCTACTACACTCAACTCATATTTGCATGTGGAATCAGCTGCAGATTTCCCACAGCTAATGTGCATTCAGGTTCCCTCCCACAACGAGCACGTGCTTAAACCACACAAAAATTCAGGGAAAAATGTGTCAGGGCTTGTCTAACTTCAGAGACCAACACTTTACTTTCTGCTAAACCTATCATATTGTCAGTTGCACAGAATAGACATTCCTCGCTTTGGACATTTCCTGCCTCAATTCCATAAATAATGTAACACAAAGCTTTTTTGTGTCCCAACTTAAGTTCCGCATCTCAGGCCTGACCTTTAACACCAGCACTGTCCAGATCTGCCAGGTTTCTCACAGCGTCCGGGGGAAAAGGCCCTGACTGCTCAACGGAGCCGTTCCTATGTCCGAATACGAGGACCAGCTGGACAGTCACACATTAAACAGAAGGCCGCTAGGAGCAAGATCCAGAGAAACGTTTCCAGGGACAGCAGAGGAAAGCTCACCTTAACCTTTGAAAGGCTTTCGGCACTGCGACTGGATGCAGCGACACCTCGCTAAAATGGATGGCAGAGCTTCGGTCGTTAAACCTACTGAATGCCACGTCTGGAATGTCTCATGAACCCCACCGACGCGGCCCCTGCCCAGCTCCCACAAAGCTGGATACTGCCATCGCACGAGTCACCAGCAGCAGGGATAATGACAAGGTGGCGAAGGCGGCGGTCACCTAACACCCTGTCTTAATTAATGAGGAAAGCACTCTGTCCAATCCCATAACAGCCCCCGCACAGGACAAACCATTCAAGCTCATCGACACACGTAAAGCCCGTCCCAGCGGAGCTGGCATCCCGGAATTCAAGCGGTGAATTTGCAATTCTCTCCACATCCTCTGACACAGCAAAACCCGGCGCTCTCAGGACAGTTTCTCAGACTTTCACTTCTCCCTCATAAACATTTTTAAAAAATTCCAGCTCACCGCATGAGACATCACATTTAAAACTGATAATGCCTAGAAATGCATTTCATAATGTAAATAAAGATGTGACACTGATTGCTGACACTGATTTTTAATAACGATAAAGCAAACCATCAGCCTACTGTACTGCACACTACTCAATAATCCACAACTGTGAATATACTACTGGGCACAATTAACATTAAGACATGTACACAACATGTACAATGCATTAAGACATGTAAACGAATAATAAGTTATTTAAAAATATGTATAATCCATGAAGACTGAAGGATACATTATAGAAAAGGACGATACATGTTGCTCTGACACCCACCAACACATCTGACGTCTGTGGATTCGGGTATTTTAAGAATGACATGACATGCCCCCCCCCAAAGCCATGAATCATATTCATGCAGGCAAACACATGAGGCGAGATGACCACCCACTCCGGCGATGGGGAGGAGGGCAACCAAGCAAAAAAAACCGTGCTTCTCATGACGGGACTGGGTTGAATCGGATCGGACTGGATCAGGGGACCTGACATCCGCGCCCCCCCCCCCAATCTCTCACCTCAGTGCATGGCCCTTCAACATAACGCGTCGCCCCGGTATCGCCACTATACCAGGCGGCTGATTAAAGGTCATTTGCTGAACCCGATCTTCGCCCCAGAATTGCTAATGCAACTAAGTATCCGCACACCAGCCACACCAAATATCCCAGCAGACCCAAGCCGAGCTGCGATAACCTTGAGCATCCGCAAGGCAAACAGAAACAGCAGATCTCAGTTATACAGGAGCCCGAGTGACGCTGGGGCTGAATGTGCGGAGGGGTGGGGGACACCTTTGCCAAACCGATGCCTGACAGATGCCGGGTCGGGTCGTGTCGCGATTCTCAGCGATCACCCTTCCCCCCCCCCAGCACGGTAAAAACAACACTTACCGTAAACGGGATGTCGCTGACGCTTCCCACCGAGTAACAGCTGTCCCCGGGATTTACCGCGCCGGTCAGCACCTGGTGGAGATGCATTTTCTCCTTCTTCTAGCCGGAGGTGGGTCTTTAATAATTCACAGCGCCGACTCCCGTCCACCCTTCCCGTCTCCCCATCTAGGTGCGCTGTTAGAGAGCAATCCCATCGGTCTCTGGCCTGTCACGGAGCTCGCTTGCTGAAAAAACACGCTCCTCTCCGTTTTTATTTCATGCCGACGTGGATAAATGTTGGACGAGCTACTGTTGCCAGTCCCAAAACTCGGATGTACCTTACTGTCCTCTCGCCTCCGTGCCGTATCAACAAACACTCGGATTATCGCTTCCCCTCCGTGGACAAACGGATCTCTGCAGCGGCGTTAGCATGCGCGGGCACGGCATTCCCAGGCACGGCGCCTCCGACCTCGGCCATAGATGTACGATTTCTAGAGCCAGCACAACAATGCAACCGAAAATCAGCAGTCAAACGCCTGCGAGCGGTGTTGAAAATCCGGATATATAAAGTCATCTAAATACACCATTAAACGCGTATTTTATGCGGCCAGGATAACTGTCTGCGCTTCAGTCAGAGACGCCTCAGCCGGGAATTGCTTTTACAGTCACGATGTCGCGTCTCGTCTAGTAGCTTTATATCTACAAGCACGCGCACCGAGAAGCTGGTGGAGCGCGCACCCCGGCTATGACGACTCATGCCTTCATTGATCATCAAAAAACTCGATGCTGCCGGCTAAATCATAACGTAATTGTAAATAAGCGCAGCAGTAGAATGTTTTAAAAATGAACCATGCCATATTTAATTGTATTTACAAAGGATGGCAAATTACAGAAACACGGGTATAGTTAAGTACCTACGAAGCGTAGGTAGGTGACGTTAAGAGGGAATCCCCGACCCTCCCTTAAATAATGATGTTTTGGTGCAATCTGTAATTCTTCCCGGAATTTCAATCGCACATATTCCGAAAAGGACAGCAGGAACGTACGTTAATATTTTTAAATTAACATAGTATCAATTAAAGCACTTGACTACATAACGCAAAGAGAACGTAATAACCCGTGCGCTGTAAAAGCTTACGGAGATTTCCTGTTACCGACATGTTCACACGCATATATAGAGAAATTCAGTCAGCTAAAGCGTGCTGTCTGACCTAAAGGGGTGTAGTGGGCAGTAGCTGAACACAAATGAAATGAGAAGCTTTGTCCTGCGAAGTATGAAAAAGGACACAAGATCCAACGGTTTGTCCCTCACAAAATACACACCAACCATAAACTTCCTCTAAAACGATTTGGACTCATGAAATATATAGCAATAAAATTTATGTGTATCAGATGATAGATATTGGCTTTGGTATTTTTATATTATGCAGTTTAAAAATGAAATCAATGTTTATTTATCAAAAGCACAACAGTACAGCAAACAACGGTAAATGTATGGAATAAAATGAGTTAATCCGTGAGCCCACTATAATAAGTAATATATGAGAAATAAAGTACAAACGGCAAAATAGTAAATAGAAATAGTAAATCAGAAAAATAAATAACTAATAATAACAAGCACAACGGTGATCAATAAAATGGAAATGTGCAAATTGACCATCCAAATGATCTGATCAACTGTTGAATAGCCTTACTTGCAGACAGAAGATGCTGTGGAGCCTGTTTGGTGGGTTCCTACGCTCTGGTGCCATTTGGGATGGCTGGGCTCCTCCAGGATGGACCTGGCCTTCTTAAGGGTAATTGATGCATCTACTGCTGTAGATATCGTGGAGATCTGGCAGGTTGCAGAGGTTTAGAGATAACAGTCCATCACCTGTTTGCATGCTTTGACTTTAGTTCAGTTCATTCCTGTAATTGATGATGAAGGTCAGTTGACACTAACCAAGCTGATGATCATAGTCATTGTTCCTGAGATTGACTGTCGCCTGCTGCAGGATGTACCCAGCTGTGTGATCTTCTGCTTCATGGATGGACAGCTACAGGAAATGTATAGCTAAATTTGTTATTCCACATCTGCAATATGTTTTTCCACATTTACTTGAATTCAGAAATAAATACATTATGTAACGAGATCTTTGCAAAATACACCAGTATTTTCAAGGACTTTGATGTTCCATAATACAATTTTGAACAAGGTGTTTTAAGGGTAAGCTCATAAATTAAAAAAATCTAATGGTTACTGCACTTTATTCTGATGCACACCTTGGCTGGAGATATTAGACTGCTCCATTTAATCAGTGAGCCCAAATTACATCAGGGAGTGTGCCAACACACACAGACACACACACACACACGTTTGTGATTATATCTTTGTGGGGACTCTCATTTCTATGGGGAAACCTCTAATCCCAACATGATGACCTTAACCCCTACCCAGCCCTAACCTTAACCATACAGTAAGTAACCAAACTAAATACGAGACTTTTGGCATTTTTACTTTTTTGATTGCATTCAGAGATCTTTGTGGGGCCCTGAAAAATGGTCCCCACAATGTCCAATGAACAGGTTTTTATCACATTGTGAGGGACATTTGGTCCTCACAATTTAAAATAAACCTAATCCCCACACACACACACACACACAAGTGTAAAGCCGACTAAAAAAATAATGGGTTGAAAGAAGCGTTCGGCTATGTTAACACAACACATTCCATGAAAGACTCATTTAAGAAAAGGTTAAATGTGTAAAATGTTCTTAGAATTTTGTTTTCAGCAACATGCAGAAGGTAGACATAACATGAAAGGGAAATAATCAGTTCCCTTTCAGTTTCTGTGTTCACAATTAGACTCCATTTCCTATAAACACGGTAAAGATTAAATGAGAATAGGCTAATGTTCACTTTGAATTAAAAAAATCCTTTTTGCAGGGGTGTTAAAGTTGGAAATGAATTAAGTACTGCTCTGAGGGCAGTTGAAGCAAAAACGCTTGTGTACAGTGTAGGCCTAGTATAGATTTTCTCATTTCATGGATCAGTGCAAATTCCGGAGTGTCCCTAATTATCGGGGTGCATCAGCCGCACTGCCATTAATGTTGCAATAACAAATAGTATTTCATAACCCTTTTCAACAATTTCTAATTATATTTTCTAATATTTTAATGAGGAGTTGGTTAATATTTCACTCTTGAGGCCTCATCATTGTATAAGCTTTCCATCAGCATGCATTCAGTATCCTAGCTGGGTGCAGCGGCCTTACAGCGGAGGGCAGCTGCAGCATGGGCGGTACGTGCAGGCTGCCCTCCGCAGCAGATGCACCGCACAGCTCACAGTCACAGCATGTGATCAGGCTGCCCTCCGCAGCAGATGCACCGCACAGCTCACAGTCACAGCATGTGATCAGGCTGCCCTCCGCAGCAGATGCACCGCACAGCTCACAGTCACAGCATGTGATCAGGCTGCCCTCCGCAGCAGATGCACCGCACAGCTCACAGTCACAGCATGTGATCAGGCTGCCCTCCGCAGCAGATGCACCGCACAGCTCACAGTCACAGCATGTGATCAGGCTGCCCTCCGCAGCAGATGCACCGCACAGCTCACAGTCACAGCATGTGATCAGGCTGCCCTCCGCAGCAGATGCACCGCACAGCTCACAGTCACAGCATGTGATCAGGCTGCCCCAGTTGGTGAGCGCGTACGGGCCGAGTGAGACGAGCCGCCCCTGCCAACACGGTCCTGTAGGGGGCGCATGCTCCACAACAGCACTTTATCCACGTCTGAATACCACGGAGCAAGACCATAGTACCGTCTGCCTGGCATATTAAGTATCATTAATGCCCTCAAAACCCCACAACAATAATAACAATAAAAATAATAATCATCATAAATTATAATGAATAATAATACTTATCCTACCAGGATGACTGACAAGAAGTTCTTTCCACTGTACTGGAATTTAGTAACCGAAATAATTTGTCTGGTCACCAATTAAACCGCAAAACACTATATTACATCACTTAGCTGGCTGTATATCCATCCATTTCCTGAAACCAATGGCCAATTGAAATTTGGAGCCTATGGGTGCGAGATAGGGAGCAACCCAGGGTGGGGCACCAAGCCACCACAGGGCGCACACACACTCCAATCAGGACTGTAGGGGGGAAACCTCAGGATGACCGGGGGAGAGCATGCAAACTGCACACACATGGAATCCCACTGGAGACTTGAACCCAACTCCCAGAAGTGTGAGGCGACAGAGCTAACAAACTACACCACTGGCTGCATATCAAATACGAGAATCAAATACATTTACGTTTTTAAGTCATTACATTTATTTTTGAAATGCTGCTATCATATTGCATGCCGAAAATCACTAATCAAGGCGAAATGGGCTGGATCGCGTCATAATGCATACTATTTACAAAATGTTTTATTCCTTCTTAAGAAAGAAAAAGAGCTCAAGGAAAAGATCTTTATATAACCAGAACACCTACGGAGTGATAATTATGCCAACAAATATTATTCTGCCACTCATCTCCATACTAGGAAACGTAGAATCTTAAAAGGTTCTACATTCTACATCCTGTTTCCTCAACTTACCATTCAGTTTCCAAGCTGAATGTTTTTATTTTTATTAAATGACTGTTTTTCCCATGTTTCGTGAAACATACTAGTGTTGCAACAGTATAAGTTGTTAATGACTGTTTTCAAACATTTTCCATAGTAGCCAAATGGTCATATGATTTGCACGCCCCTTTTTCACAAGGGGATGAGTAACAGCAACAAATATAGAAACAACGGGGTAGATGGTCTCCAGGAGTCGCTCGTGGTCTGTAGGCTCTGCAAAATATGCATTTTTAGAACAAATACGAGGCACTGAAGAAATTCATTCCGGACTGACCCTGAGATGGAACATTTTAGTTTGCTGTACATGGCGTCTAAGCAGCAATATCAGAGAAACTATAGATTTTTCTGGAAAAGTCAGTGTGGCCTTAGCATTAGAATTGCACCTCTATAGCTCCTGCAACTCGTCATTGAAAATATATTCAGTGGCACAATAATTGTGAAAGTACAGATACTGAACCAGGATATTGAAGTTCCAGCGTTATGTAACTTATCACTCGGAACATGTTGCAATAGAGAGAGAGAGGAGAATGCCAAAGGCCCCCTACCATGCTGGGGGGGGGGGGGGGGGGGAATGCAGCAGAGATTCTCTTTCTTGGTGGTCACCTTCTCTGAGCATCAGGCTCTGTTTGGTGAGTGCTTTTACACTACAGTGTTATTTCGAAAATAATTTAAATGTATCATTATTTTACATGTTTTATTTATTGTAAGCTGTGATTCATCCGAATATTGTTGGTACTGTATCTGTGGTATGCGTACTTTTGGGAGAGACAGACAAAAAATATCATGCAACTGCTAAGTAGATCAATTAACCTTCAGGAATAATTGTGAGTCAAAACAGGCCTTCAGACAGGCCTTCAGGTGTACAGCGTGACATCACTCAGTTATTATGGGCTGACGACACCAACAGGGTCTGATGTGACACTCATGCTTTCAGACTCTCATGGACACGCAAGAAATTTCATAAGAAAATCTATATTATACCATTATTAACCTAAAAATAGCTACATCAGAAATGTTGGGATAGATTGCAGACCCTACAGAACATTTATTTGGTAATAAAACTGTTACATACATGTGAATACGTGCACATGTGTGCGCAGACTTGTCTTGAACTGAAAATTTCACTCCAACCAGCTGACCAAAGTTGCACCAAATCTCCCTGTTTTTAAGGCAGCAGGAAAATGTTAATTTAAAAGGATGATTCTTGAAGAGAAATACAAAATATCATGCATTAGCCTACCGAAAGAGGACATACATACACAGCAAAGTGTTTCTCTTTGCCCAGTAATTGGATGTGTAGTGTTTCACAATAACATTTGAAAGGTCTGCTCCAGACTGTACAATGTGATGTGTAACAGGAGGAAGAAACAGTGAGTTTATCCAGGAACAGGAGTGAAGATGGATGGTGGGGAGCAAAAACAAAAAGCGGCAGTTTCTGTGTCGGCATGGGGGAGGGGGGGTTGACAAAGGAAAACAAAATGGATGTTGGGTCAGGGAACAAAGCTGTGCTGGAGAGCGGACTGGGTTGTTAGCGTCCAGGATCTCACAGAACTGTTAATGCAGAGGGGATGTGTATCAGTGTGTGCTACCCATCCTGCCCTGGGACACCCCTATTACAGCCTTGTATGTCATAACCCTCTAATGATGTCATTAAAGTCATTCCGGAACATTCTGTCAAATGTAAACAGACAGTCTGAAGGTACTTATTTTGAACCCCACAAAAACCAGTAAAAACATCAGAACAGGTGTTATGATATCAAAATATTAATCAAATGCCTCGCTTCAGACTGCTGGGAAACAGGTGGAAAAAAGTGTCCTGACAGGAAGCTGGTGCACGAGTAACCAGACACAGTCCCACACGAAAGGCCATTCGGACTCTCAGTGTTCAGTGTGAGAACAAGAGATCCCAGTTAAGCAGGCAAAACCCAGAAGCTGTGACAGCATTTTTAGCTGCAATACACACACACACACACACACCTGTACTCATATTCTATGGGGAAAACTCTAATCCTAACAATGACGACCTTAACCATAAGTAACAAAACAAACTACAGTCTTTTTTGGCATTTTGATTTTTTTAATTGTAGTCACAGATTTATATAAAATCGAGTTTCCGCTTGTGGGGACCGAAAAAATGGTCTGCACTATGTCAAAATAACAGGTTTTTATCACATTGTGGGGACATTCGCTGAAAGGCTGAAAGACTTTGGAATTAGATGTACTACAAGCACAGAGTGTGAACGGAACTGATGTTTAGGAACTCAGGACAGATGGAATGAGAATTAAAAATGACTTCACATTAAACTTGGGGTGGGTAACACCATCTACAGGACGTACATTTTTCCCCCCATTTGTCCAGTGAGTGTTTATTTTGCACTGTACATGGTTAAACACTGAGACCATGCGTCTTTCTGTGAAATGCTGTGCAGATCTTAGCGTCAGTAGAGATGCAAACATGAAATCCTGTTATAGAAATCACCTTAATCCAGGAAGGACCTGTTACACGCACCAATTTAGTTCAGACAGGGCTCATTACAGAAACTGCTTTGACTCAGGAAGGGCCTCCAACATGAGGTCTGTCTTTTTTTGTTGCTATTTTAGCACCTTGAGATTTGACTCTTATCATGCACAGGTTTTATTCACACTAAACTGAGTAAGAAGCCAAGATATTCATTCACAGTATATTTCTGATTTGGGGTAATACTGATTCTTTACATCATCTTCAATTTTGTGTAATATGGAGTATTATAGCATGTACTGTATATGAATGATATCACATTTTCTTTGTGTTTTATCTGGGATTTGCATATCTTCCTTGTACTCAAGGACTTCCTCCTAATAAACGTCCCTATTCCCAGGACATTCATCAGCCGTTCACTCCCCTGCCACGGATCCATAATCAAATTCAGTTCACATATCCAGTGATCCGCCTGTCTCCCGCAGAAAGGCCAGATTGATGATGCTCATTTCCTGGAATCTTCGCCCATCTCCCGAGCGCTCTTCTGCTCATCCTCGCCGTTAAAGCAGTCAGCCTGCGGTGTTTCGTCCTCAAACAATGGCATCCATCACTGTGTGAGTGCGTCCAGGAAGACTCGCCGTGGTTTATTACCAGCACAATCCCATTTATTGTTGCTTGCCTTTTTTTTATTACCCGTTGGTTTACATTCCTGTTGAGTGGGCACTGTAAGACAGTCGGTCCTATTTCCATTTTACTGCACCTCCCCTTTACCTGTTTACATCCCTACATTTCACTCTCTCTGGCCTCAGATCATACACACTTTTGGCACAGTACTACATCTCGAAGGCCGTAAACGTGACCATTCAGTGTGCACTGCCACCTTTATCTTTATTATGGGATTAACCGATAAATACATCAAATAAAGAAAACTAACATTTATGTAGCTGTAAAAAATTCTATCTGTCCACCTGCCAATATAAACCAACACGTTGTCCTACAAGACAAAGAGTCTGTCAGAGCGGCACTTTCAAATAATCCGTCCCGTTAATACCAGCCTAACACGTCTGACGGGCAACAAGCAAATACCGCCGCAATATAAGCTCAGCTTGACACATCGGTTAGATCCGACAATGATCGCGTTACTGATGAAGATTTTCACAGGGGAAAGAAGACTGCAAAAGGTAATATCTAATCTCTGTTGCACCAATACATCACAGTCCCTAAGCAGTTTACCTTTTGGTTAACAATATTTTCATCTCACAGTGTCTTGGAGTGCTCTTGTGATTATTAAGCAGCCTTGCCTCCAATCCTGTGCCATTTTCTCCGCCCTTGGCTGTCTTATTTTCTACCTCGACACTGGATCGCAGTGAATTCCCGAGCCTTAACATGAGACACAGCTAGGCTCATCAGTTGAGAATCTCTGTGGATTTGAACAGATGTCAATGGAGACTCCTCTAGAGGCCACTATTTTGGAAGACACTGAGCATCATGCCACGTAATCCTGCAGCCGCTTACATACCCAGGTCCAGTGTGCCTGAAAGCCTCGGAACCCACATACCAAGACCCCCTCCTTGGTGTGCTTCCCTCACAGAAGTTTCAGACCCTATTTAATCAGCACCGCAGTCTGTGGAGCTGGCATCAGCCTTGTCATGTCCCATGACTTCTCAGGCAACTACCTCCTCTCCAAAGTACACAGATAAGTTGCATTCCATTTACCTTGGGAGCTGGAGCTGGGCATGACGTCACACTCGAGTTAACCACGTTCCAGTACAGGAAGTCAGAAAGCCATTTAGCAATACCAGTTGATTACCCATTATGCGGAATATTGCACATACAAACGCCATAGCAACATGTACACAGATAGAGGTTGGAACATACTGTGTGTGGGACTGATTTAATGAGACACAGATCTGACATAAGTGCTAATAAACTGTTTATGCACTATATGGACAAAAGTATTGGGACACCTGGGAATTACACCTACAGGAACTTTTATGACGTCCCATTCTAAATCCATAGGCATCAATATGGAGTTGGTTCCCCCTTTGCAGCTATAAGAGCTGCCACTCTTCTGGGAAGGCTTTCCACAAGATTTTGGGGTGTGCCTGTGGGAATTTGTGCCCATCCATCCAGATGAGCATTTGTGAGGTCAGGCACTGATGTTGGGTGTGAAGGCCTGGCTCACAATCTGCATTGTAGTTCATCCCCAAGGTGTTTGATGGCATTGAGGTCAGGGCTCTGTGTGGGCCAGTCAAGTTCTTCCACACCAAAGTCACCAAACCATGTCTTCATGGACCTTGCTTTGTGCACTGGGGCACAATCATGCTGGAACAGAAAAGGGCCTCCCCCAAACTGTTCCCACAAAGTTGGAAGCATAGAATTGTCCAAAATGTCTGGGCACGCTGAAGCATTAAGAGTTCCTTTCACTGGAATTAAGAGGTCCAGCTCAGCCACTGAAAAACAACCCCATACCATTATCCCTCCTCCACCAAACTTTACAGTTGACACAATGCAGTCAGAAAGGTAATGTTCTCCTGGCATCCGCCACACCCAGACTTATCCATCAGGCTGCCAGACAGAGAAGCGTGATTCGTCACTCCACAGAACATGTTTCCACTGCTCCAGATTTCAGTGGTGCTGTACAGTACTTTACACCACTCTATGTGACACTTGAAAGTGCTTGGAGATGTGAGGCTTGCATGAACTCCGACTTCAGGGAACCTTCCTGTTGAAATTCCCAAATAGGAAATCGGAAATTCTGACTTTGGAGTTCAAATGGAATGCAGCATTCGACACAATGGAAAGAGACACTTTTCAAAGGACTTTGTGAGCATACAAGTATAGCATGACACAGATACACTTCCCAACAGGAAAATGTTCTCCATATTATTCCAAACCTGACACCTTTGCATGTCAGAAAACAGATGCTTCCAAACAGACAAGGCACTTCATTGTTATCATCCACAGTAACTGTTTTTCACCCATGTCTATTTGGTTTTGAGATGATATTTACTTTTTGTCCTTTTGGATTTTAAAGCCCCCTTATCTTAAGTCTGCAACGGGTTCTAATTTAGCTATGTGGTTTAACTGCCCGCCTACACTTTTATGGTGTATTTAATCAGTCATTAAAATGGAAAAACATGCTTATGTAACAGGCTATTATAAGGTGAAATCATCAAAAAGACCATTTTCATAATTGACCTGATGGTTTACAGCATGAAATTAATTCTGAAACTCAGATGAGGGTGTCAGAAATCATCCGCTTCCTCACGGAGCCCTGCCTTTAGGGATAAAACACTAATAAACACAAAAACAGCCCCCCAGAGACTGCCATTTCAGTTCAAACAGCCCCCCTCCCCCTTCCCCCCTGTCCTCATCCACAACAAATCCTGGCATACATTTCAGACTTCAATAGCACCAGCCACGCATTCACAGCACGAGAGATACAGCATCCATCCAAAGGGAGTTTACAGCCGGTCTGTACTTAATGCATCAGCTCTTCTGAAATCCAGCGGTTGCTAAACTCCTTTGAATTCTCCGCACATCTCAAACTGCCTCAGTTCCCCTGCAAAAAAATCTCATTAAATTAAGATTCTACTGTATCCAAGATGTCTTTTATGGGCCTAAATCTCATTTAAAAGCAGCCGAAAAAAAATGTCTTGAACGGTCTCCAAGTGTTTTTGAATTTGTATTGAACCCCAGTCACATGACAGTCAGAGGTGTTTTAATCTTGCGTTTGGGTGGCTCCCAGATAAACTGGCTGGCAGGGTAATGTTATCCTTAAGGAGACCTGGGAGAAAAGGTCATTTACAGGGAAAGGTTGTCAGCTTGAGACTGAAGGTGAGCCTTATGAGTTATAACCAGCCCTGGGTAAACAGCAATGTTGGCTTTCCTGGGGCATGTCATCATTCTGGCTTTTGTTAAGGTGAGGATCCACCTCCCCGCGCCCCCAACACTTCAGCCACGCGCCAGACAGCTGCCCTTATGCTCTTTGTCACAGGATAATGGTTGCCTGAACAGCCTGTCCACATTCATGACTAGAATGGTGGTTTAGAATGCAAAACCAGCCGTTTAAACATAAGGTTATTAGAGCAAATCCCATGATGAATTACTAGTGTAGCAACCTTAAAAAGAGATCAGTACTGCTCCAGGAAACTATTCATATGCATAAAAGCATTAGAACATTGTTGCTTTGGGGGGGGGGGGAGGGGGGGGGGGGAGTGTCAGCAGTGTAGGATGATGATCAGTGCTTGAAGATTTGACTATATTTCACCTATATAAATTTAGAGACATATAATAATGACTCTATATTGATCCCCGTGGGGAAATTCTCTTTTTCAGTTGTAGGCTTGGCTTACAAAAAAAGTTTTCATTTTACATATTAGATGAGACCTCCATAAATCTTCGTGCCGGTGAGCAGCCGCCGAATAGGGAGGCCTGACACCTTCTGTTCTTTATGACTCCGCACCGCGGGCTATCCGCTGACATTTCCCGCCAATATCTTTGATCGATTCCCGCTGAAAACCTGCAACTGAGTCATTTGCTATTACGTTTTCCTTACTTTTCCTCAGCCGCGCTATGAGGAAAAAGTGATACATTAAAATCCCACGACGACGTGTATCAGTGCATCCTGCTGCGACGATAAAAGGATTTAAATGACTGCAGGCAGCCGTCAGCGGAGCTCCTACTGTGCAGACATCTAACCACATGCTGGCCGGTTATTTATGATACTCCAGAGTCCGGAGTTTGTCATTACAAAGACACTCAGCTGACATTTTAAAAGTCTGACAAAACAACATGCCCATGAACTGCTCTTCGTTAACACAAGGCTTCCTGACTCCAAGCTCATTAGATTTTTGTTACCTGTAATGGACAGCAGGTGGCGAAAATGCTTCATACAGTATAATCACTAATCACTTCGACCAGAGTGCGGACTCATTAACGTAGCGTGTAGCTAGTCCTGGGGAGAATGGAGTCTATCACGTTTTAAAGCTCTTTCTGAAAAAATTAACAAGTTAATATATGAAAACATGCAACTTGAATACGAATAGTTTATACATAGTGTCTTAATTATTTATTAGCCAGATTTTAATCCTTAGACTGAAAGGTCAGTCTGATACTAACAAGCAGCTGTGCTAGACTTATGCAGAACAAATGTGCACCTAGTGCTTCGCGCAGAAGGTGCCGCTCCACAGCAAGACTGTCATCCGCCAGAACCATAGGATATCCAGGGGTGGGGATGAAATGCTACCGCTTTGCAATTTTCCAAAAAACTACCGAATGCTAAATGCTTTGGATCTAAATAACAGCATTATAAAAGCAGACAGCGCGTCTGCTGCCGATGAACACCTGCGGGGGTCATTCTGGGAGGCAGGCCGCCAAACCGCAGGCCTTCAGCATCTAGCAGCAGGAGTGGAAATAATCCTACCGTATGCTCTGTCCGGCTGTGCCTTTTCCTGCCCCCGCAAGCCATCTGATGCATTTTATTTTTCATAAGAGACTTGCCTAATGTTTAATTTTTCAGCAAGTTAAAAAAGCAAAGAATGAAAAATTTACTTCAAGAATGTATTGGGCGTGGCCTCTTATATAGCCACAGCTCCCGTAAAACAATACGTTTGTATTTAAACGACTGCTTGCAGGACGTTGTTGACATCCCTTAAGGAGATATTCATTACCGGGCAGCAAGAGCGTTTTAGACGATCACCCGAAGAAAAAACATCTCAGTTTTTGTGCTGTGCAAAGCAGATCAATACGCAGCAATTGCCCTGATTACCCGAACACCGGAGAAGGCAGGGATCCATTTCAGCCTACGGGGCTGTTGAATGAACAGCAGATGCCTGTCAGTGACCACTTAAGTAGCAGACCACAAAGGACCTAAGATTTAAACTTCCTGCTATATCATTCCGAAAGCTCTTTTTAGAATAGTAACATGGTTTGGAATAGACACTGAAAAGTGAATGTAAATAAGTTCACAGCTGGTCAAATGCAAACTAGCAGCTTAATAGCAAAGTATACATAAGAAATGATTATATTGAAATGCAAGCGCCCAATATATAAACTATATCTGAATTCTTAGTTTTTGTTTACATTTTTAGCATGTGAATTTGAAGTGCATCGCTCTGCCAAAAGGGGGAGACAAAGACCATTAAAAACTTAATAATACCGCCCTAGTGATAGATATTGATAACTTAAGCCAAGGCTCACAGAATTCCGCCGGAATAATTCCTGATCATTCTTTGGAGGATGTTAATGCTCACTCTTGCCTTCAATACCACAAGGCCATCCATCGAGCACAGATGCCCTTCAATTTTTCCATCAAGACTGCATTCTGCTGTTGGGCACTTACCAGCATGAATCAGTCACATTAAGCTCTGTGTTCCCCCATTCTTCCCATGCCTTCATCGGGCTGTTCCTGGAAAGTGAGTATTGCTGTAAGACCAAAGTCATGTGCGGCCTAAGCAGCATGTCAGCATGACAACAGAACCTCGAGTTTACACTGCCTCTGGCTCCGTCTTTATGAACACTCCCCAAATCCACTCTGGCTAAAGTGACTCAAGCAAGGGGATGATACTGGCCTGAGCTCTGCAACCTTCCTCTGCGGACCATAATTAGCCCTCAGCGGGGAAAGATCAGAGCTCCACAGTCACATCATCTGCAGTTCCTTCTAAAATGCTTAGCTTAGGATACCACCCCCCCCCCCCCCCCCACACACACACACACACACACACACACCCCAGAGAAAATGTGGGGAAGGTCTGAAAGCCTTGTAAAGCAATCTTCGCTGTTTTTGTTCAATGTTTTCACGTATTAGGTCTTTTTGACTCAAGGGCAGCACAAACTTAATATCCCTGTGTAGGAAAAGCTTAATTGACCAATGTCAGTGCTTGGTTGGAACATTTCCAGATCGACTTTGGTCCAGAAGATGGCATCGTGGGCTCGTTCACAAACCAGAGATCTCCGTGGACAGCTGCAGACCGCAGCCAGCAGTGGGGGATGCCCCTCTGTGCTCTACCAATGCAGCTGAACTCCCAGGTCCCACCTCCTGCGCTAGCAGCTCTTCCAGTTCACCACAGGGTGGTGCTGTTACCTCTCCCATATTCAGAGAGCTGGGCGTGCTCCAATAGTGGTGGTGCCCCCCCCCCCCCCAAATGCTCTGTGCACAGCGGGTAACGTCCTGGCCATATATGACACTCACTAATTGCAATTATCCTAGTACTAGGAGCTGGTGCTATGGTTGTTAAACACTCCATGCCCCCCCCCCCCCCAAGCAGATATAATGAGGGCATGATGTATTTGTGTCGTTCGTGCCTTTTGTTCTCATTAAATTACATCATGGCTCACCACCCTGAAAGCAAGCCCCCACCCAGGTCACCAGATATATTTTAATTAACCTCTTAGGATATCCAAGCAGAGAAAAAGTCACAGGGATCAAAATGTGGTTGCTGGGGTCAGTGCAGGTCAAAGGACAGTCTGTTCTGAGGCCCTACACAGCTATGCTGACAAAGGCCACCGGTGATCAAAATGTAACGCTACAAACAGTAGCTACCTGACTAATTCGCGACGGCTCTCAAAGAACAGGATTCGCCTCCTGTGAGCCACACTGACAGTCTGGATTTCTGTAAAGGGTGGGGGTGGATTTGGAGAGAAGGGATGTTGTGCTTTGAAACAGAGGCTCTGTGATGTTCATCACAATCTCGGTCTGCTAACTCCATCTTGGCCGCTGGGACAGTTAGCAGATCACGGCACAATGGCTGCCATCCCTAAATGAAACAGGCTGGCAAACATGCGGGTGATGTGGCCCTCCTTTGCGGGCATGCCTTGAGTTTGGGCAGGGGGGCACCGGGACCTGTTGTTCAGCGATGTGATTCCTCTACTCTGCAGACTCGGTTGACTGGTTACTGAAGTCCAATTACAAAATAACTGAGGGCCGCATGGCTGTTCTAGTAAACAGATTCAAACAGAATTTTTTATCACAAGGACAGGTTACTAAATCCCAGTTCAGGAATAAATATTAAAACCCCTCAAGGTCTGACTCGAATATGTTGTCGCTCCAACACGTTAAATTAAAATTTTCAGCCTAAAATAAATTGCTCAAACACAACGGAAGACCTTTATTTTGGAAAACTTCAGCCAAAATATAAATATAAAATGTAAAATGCTATGCATATAAAAAAAATGAACTGAAGCGATTCTCTAAAACTCAAGGAGGTTTTTCATGGAAATGGAAAGCAGGCCATGCAAACATATTCTTCCTATCTTTAGATTGCTCTCAGCTCGACACGTTGACACAATCTGTGCAGAGTTTGTGCTGCAGTGTGTCGCACAAGTAGACATTACATTGTGAACAAACAAAAGACATCTGGTAGTATGTAACATCTATTTCCTAATTACAGCATTAATAAACAAATGTAATTGCTCTTTCGTGTTCCCAGCAATTAGGCTTGGTTATGAAGTTTTATGTCTGTAATTTGTATTAAAATGCACGTTAGTTTGCTTTCTGTGTTGTGGAATATTCCCTCGTTTTGGCAAATAGACAAATATGGATTTTAAGCTTTTCATATTCATTACTGGAATACAGATTTGACATAAAATAGAAAGTCTCCCTGTGGGGTTAGGGTGAGGGGTTAGGGTTAGAAGCTACTGAAAACTGACCGTTAGTGCAACTTCAGCAGAACATCCAAATGTGAAGGTGCTGCTCGGCCGGGACGATGACGGAGCCAGTTGGAACAAAGGGTGCAGTGGCTGTTTTTAGGAATTTGAATTTCACTAAGGATTCTTTTATCCCAAAGTAGCATCCATAAAATATCCATGTTTTAGTAGGACATTGGTAGTTATTCACTGTTTTTAATTCATGATAAGCCCTTAAATTCCCTTGGTTGAACTGTTGAACTGAATCATATCATTAGCTTAAGCCTCTTCTGTATTTGCCCTGTTTATTGGTGAGACATTTTACAGCATGAACTTTCATAGCGTCATTTAGTTAAGCTTTTATTCGCCACCTTGATCCCTAGAACAATTACTTAAAATTAAACTTGAGTACAATTTATTCCACTTCGTTAAAGTTTCACAAAGGATAAATTAAATGGAATGTATTTTATTTGCATTAAAATGTACTTGCAACTGTTTTCTAATCTGTTCACTATTAGTAGATTTAATTCAATGGAATTAATTAATGGAACAGTCCTATCACTAGTAATTGAGAGCTCAGCTAGAATAACAGGGTATACAGTAAAATCCCATTATAACGGACTTCAAGGGACCTGGCAAAACAGTCCATTATATCCGAAGTCCGTTATATGCAGAGTTGCTGTATGGCCAGAACACAACTACAGGTCACCATTTACTCATGACACACCCCAGCAGATACACTTGTGGTATAGATTATTATATTGTACATGTAGTAATCCAACTTTACCTGACCAGATGCGTGACTATTAATAATCCCGACTACGTATCTGCGCTGTATATCACCGACACACCACGCGCCTTGTAGGCGAAGCTTCATGTCCGTTATAGCCGAACAAAACTACAGCTAAAAGCGGCCCTGGGGACCAAATTGTTTGTCCGTTATAAGCGAAATTCCGTTATAAACGAGTCCACTATAACCGGATTTTATTGTATTGGTTGTGCCACTAAAGCCGCTGCTGTCGTAGGTGATAGAGAGGCCGGTGACTGCGGCAAAGAGGGATGCACAATGTTTCTGATTTTGCTTGTCTGTGCCGCTTCTCGAATAATGAAACTGAGCATTACCTTTGTTACCGCTTTTGTATTTTGGCTGGGGCATCTCTTTGTGATACATCACTCAAGGCTGAGTGTGGAGAGCAAAGGAAAGTGATGTCGTCTGATGCCCCTGGTCAGTGGATCTTGACAAAGGACACTAGGAGGGGAGAGGAGACCCTGCAGAAGGAGGCCCTTCTCATTTTAACAGCACTGCACAAAGGAACGATTCCATAGTCCTATACACCTGCGACAATGACCCTGCCAAAAACACAGGTCTATAGTACAGATTTGTCTTGATCTTTGTTTTTGAAAAGCATACATGAAGATTACATAGGGAATGTTATACAGTATATCCTCCTGAGACCCAAGGAAAAAAGTGTCCTTCAATTTTAGGTTATTTGTCTTTGGAGGAAATAAGACATCTTACAATTTAGATTTTTTCAAATTTATTTTTATTTTTAATTTCACAGCATGTCCTCTTTAGTGCACAACAGGAATAAATACGTTTCCTTACATCAGTGAAAAGATAGATGCAAAAATAAAATGTCCACTACAATGGACATAAATGAATGGGTGGGGTCTCAGGGGGTTACATTGAGCATATTAATAACTATTCAATCATATTGTGGGAACGCATTCATTATCAGAAATTGTCAACTGTTACACGTGTGTAAATGGTGTCATACCAGTATCGCTGCCTCTCTTGAAGATTACCCACACACTCCATTCTCAGCAACACGACAATCTGCCTCCCCCTCTGCAGTCCTGCATCCCGTTGGTCAAACACTGACCGCTACACATGCTTCAGGGTCGTAGCCCGGTCAGGAAGGTCCAGCTCAAAGGACCGTCCCAGAACCACCGGCTGTGTCGCCTCGGGTTATATATGCAAAAAAAAAAAAACGCTCTTCATAAAGCAGATTGTAGAAGCTGCAAAAAACGAACAGAATCTATGTCTATACTGTATATACACATACACTCACCTAAAGGATTATTAGGAACACCATACTAATACGGTGTTTGACCCCCTTTCGCCTTCAGAACTGCCTTAATTCTACGTGGCATTGATTCAACAAGGTGCTGAAAGCATTCTTTAGAAATGTTGGCCCATATTGATAGGATAGCATCTTGCAGTTGATGGAGATCCCAAAGATGCTCTATTGGGTTGAGATCTGGTGACTGTGGGGGCCATTTTAGTACAGTGAACTCATTGTCATGTTCAAGAAACCAATTTGAAATGATTCGAGCTTTGTGACATGGTGCATTATCCTGCTGGAAGTAGCCATCAGAGGATGGGTACATGGTGGTCATAAAGGGATGGACATGGTCAGAAACAATGCTCAGGTAGGCCGTGGCATTTAAACGATGCCCAATTGGCACTAAGGGGCCTAAAGTGTGCCAAGAAAACATCCCCCACACCATTACACCACCACCAGCCTGCACAGTGGTAACAAGGCATGATGGATCCATGTTCTCATTCTGTTTACGCCAAATTCTGACTCTACCATTTGAATGTCTCAACAGAAATCGAGACTCATCAGACCAGGCAACATTTTTCCAGTCTTCACCTGTCCAATTTTGGTGAGCTTGTGCAAATTGTAGCCTCTTTTTCCTATTTGTAGTGGAGATGAGTGGTACCCGGTGGGGTCTTCTGCTGTTGTAGCCCATCCGCCTCAAGGTTGTGCGTGTTGTGGCTTCACAAATGCTTTGCTGCATACCTCGGTTGTAACGAGTGGTTATGTCAGTCAAAGTTGCTCTTCTATCAGCTTGAATCAGTCGGCCCATTCTCCTCTGACCTCTAGCATCAACAAGGCATTTTCGCCTACAGGACTGCCGCATACTGGATGTTTTTCCCTTTGCACACCATTCTTTGCAAACCCTAGAAATGGTTGTGCGTGAAAATCCCAGTAACTGAGCAGATTGTGAAATACTCAGACCGGCCCGTCTGGCACCAACAACCATGCCACGCTCAAAATTGCTTAAATCACCTTTCTTTCCCATTCTGACATTCAGTTTGGAGTTCAGGAGATTGTCTTGACCAGGACCACACCCCTAAATGCATTGAAGCAACTGCCATGTGATTGGTTGATTAGATAATTGCATTAATGAGAAATTGAACAGGTGTTCCTAATAATCCTTTAGGTGAGTGTATATTACTACATATATTTTGTGTGTGTGTTTATGTAAATGATTTGAATAGCACACACTGATAAAGGAGAGATATGTACACCAGGTTTGGATGAAACAGCGCTGTTTTATTTTGGCTGGCTGGTGCAGTAGGCGTCCGATTCCTTCTCCGCCTGTTTCCTGCCCAGGGTGTGCGCTTGCCTTCCTGGGACTGGTTCCAGTTGACCTCTGACCCTGACTGGATAAGCGGTTATTACAATGGATGGATGACTTTATTTCCTGCCCATGCACGCCCCCGCTGCTAGGGAGGGCTCCTCCAGGACGCAGGCCCGCCAAGCATTCGGAGGGCGGCAATGCCTCCCCCGCCAGCATCCCTGGAAGGCCTACAGCGGAGAGGAAGGCACATGTACGGTGGTGAGCACTGGCCCCCACGTGCCCCCAAGCATCTGCTTCTGTGTGGATTTGGACAACGAACAGCGGAATCTTCTGAGCCCACCGGCTGCCTCCTCGCGAAAACTTTCTGAAGAGTGCACCACCGCCGCGCGGAAACGCTGGGGGTTGCCGTGACTCACTTGCTTCCGACACTCGCCACCACGAGCGTCATCGCCGCCGTCGTCTCCCAGAAGTACCCCGGCGAAGACAATTTTTCACGTTTAAAAGCAGAACGAGACCGTACATGCTAAATGAGCCCTGATAGCAAGCAGATGGGTTCTCCTGGTGCTTCTGGGCCTGTGAGACATTAGTGTGGGGAGGATGGCAGAAGGCTAGCTGCACTGGGCGTGCGGACCTGTGGGCTTGTGGTCACCCTGTTTAGATTACCCTGTTACAGATGAAGAGGTCGCCACCTGCTGGATCGGAAGTACACTATCGCCCTTCTGTGACTGATAGGCAAAATACTGTGATGCCAGACTCAATCAGTTGTTTTTGGGAGGTACATTCAGTTTCTGGAAGCAATTAATCAGTAAGACCTACTCAAACATTCCCTTAATGAGGACTTGTTAATGTGCTTGTAATTTCTCTTTTGTCAAAAAAAAAAGTCCTTGCGGGAATCCAAGTGAATTAATGGCAGGAACGACTGCATCTGGAACAGATAACGACGGCGCGAAACTGACAGTCGCTTCGCATGATGCCCCTGCGGAAGTCTGATCACACGAAGCCGCAGCTCTCGCATGAATGCGATAGGGCCAGGTGGTGGATTCCCAGCTGTACTGCAGGAAATGGCTATAGCCAAAACACGACACGGCGCGGATTCAGCGCTGTGGGAGGGACCTTCAAGATGCCTCAATTGTCCCTAATTGACACTCACAGAAAATCACTTCAGAATTTACACTGACCCTAAGAAGGGCTTTGTTGACACTGATCCATAAACTACAGGTTGTCTATGGGCCAATTAGGGGAGAGTAACTTGTGTATCATCCTTACATCTTCTGCTTTTCCCGTACAGCAGGGTTCCCCAGTTCCGGTCCTGGAGGGCCACTCTGCGACACAGTTTGCAGATTTCCCTGCTCAGAGACACCTGCTAAAGCTGGCAATTAGCTGGCGAGCTGAATAAGGTGCGTCTGAGTAGGGAAATCTGCAAACTGTGCCGCAGACTGGACCTCCAGGCCCGGAACTGGGTAACACTGCAGTACAGGGTCGGGTAAGACGGGGTTGTGGTGGCAAATGCGGGTGACAGCGTGGCTTCCTGTCGGGCCCCTTATCACAGGCAGCTCCAGCCGGCCCCTTCCCATCTTCCCAGAGAGCCCCCCAGCTCCATCTACAAAATTACCGCCGCCATTCTCATTCCGCCCTCCAGCTCACATGCACGGCCGTGAAACTAGCAACATCGTCCTTTGCCGCTTGTATTTTTTGTGCATTTCATCAAGTTCAGCCAGCTTCCCCCCTCCCGCCCCCCATCACTTTGCCACCTGTCTCTCTTGCGAGAAACATTAGCTGCCACACGTCTCTGTGACGATTAATCAATACTGCTGCACCCTGTTCAATGCAATTCTTTCCTCGTGCGTCTCATTCCCTGGGATATGCAGGGTGGCCTGTCATTCGCTTTGCCTAAGCTCCAGTTTTTCTGCAGCAGAGTCAAACTACATGTATAATTTTTTCTTCAGTAGACTAACGTTGATTGAACTTTCCTGATTCACACTGGCCGGGTTTCACCCGCAGCATGTGGGTAAAATATATGTATTAAATGTCTGCTCCTTTAAAAAATTCTGGTTGCACACTGGAAGAAGAAAGATGGTCTGAGTTATTGCGGCTTGAGGGAAAAGGATGACATGCAGTGCCTCTCTGGGGAAGAAGTAAACATTGCAAATCACATTTTAAATGGGCGGAATAATCGAAGGACAGAAAGCGAGAGAGAGGAACGCGAGTTTGGTTTTGGTTGATTTGGTTTGGATGACTGTCAGGTCTTCTGTGCTGTAACCTAGGCTACCATAAAACAATTAAGCGGAGAGAGACGTCTGTGCTCGTGTCACTGATGGCAGCTTGTTGGTAAACGCTCTTGACAGCAAACCGTTTTTCCACGCTTCCGCCTGCCCTCAGGCAATAAACAATGATCACAACAATTTTCTGCTCCTTTAAAAATATTAATACTGGTGGCGCTCTTGAGCAAAGGCGTCCTCCTCAATCCTGCAGTTTCAGATGAATAATGCCAACTGCTGGTAGTAGCAGAAGCAACGGAACTTAATTCCTGCTGTGGCATGAAGGCCTTGGAGTATTTCTGCTATGTGCTGCACAAGTGCGCCCTCTACAGGATTTTGGTTATGAGCAGAAGGTAACATACATTGTTGAGAGGTGCTGGGGCAGAGCTGGGTCCAAAAACATGGACTGTCTGCATGTCCCCATGGACCGGATTGGGAAACACTGCTACAGATGGAATCCACCCATTCTCCTCTGTCTACTCCTAGTGTCTGACAGCCAGATGACAAATGATGATGTTAACATCATCAATTTAACTAGTATTTATGTTCGAACTAGTTAACATTTTTATTCACAATGGTTGTTTGTATGGATTACTTTATATCGCTAATTTTAACGTAACATTGATAGCTGAATAGCTAATTAACATTATTGTTAATTGTGAGTATAAAGCGAGACTAGTTTGTATCTTGTTGACACTGACATATTTGCCTCACTGCCAACACATAAGTCCATTTAACACATGAAACCATTCACTGGCGGCTGTTTAAAGATGGCTTTCCATTTGTGGTGCTAAGGGTGTCTCATTATGTTTAGGTTGATTTTGTGAAGGAATTTCTGAGAAAACTACTTTGTTTCGCGCTTCTGTTGTAATGGAATTTTGGAGAAATGCGTATTTCATTGTAAAACGACGGTACGGAGGAATGTGGCAAACAGGTAACATCACTGTGGGCCTGTGTGCGTTTTTAAAACCTGCACATCATCTTCGTGGGAAAATGAATGTGACACTAGGGTGGCGCCCCCTGCTGACAAACCCCATTTTTTCCCACATCTCTCTTTTCACACTTGTCAGGGTGGAGCCCAGCAACAATTTATCGAAACAGGAGCCTCCACTATCGCAGTGCTGCAAGTTTATCTGCCGCCTAACTGCTGCAAAAAGAGGGAATTCAAACAGGAGAATATGGTACTTCCCTCTCTGAACTCCGTTCTCCCAATGCTATGAGATGAAGTTTTGTTCTCCATAAACTCATACATATGTTTTAATGAATGGATACAAAAAAACCTTGATTATGTAGATGTGGGTCTTTACGCCTCCAGCACGGCGTGGAGGTGTGACTCCTGGGCAGCTGGACCACCCCCAACACACGGCCCAACATTACCCAGGCCTGTGGGAGCCAAATTCCCTCCACGCGGATTCTGCCCGCCGTGGCGGGGGGCATAAACATTTGGCTGTGGTGGGAGAGCGCCTCCTGTCTCACATGCGATGCGCTGCACGCTTCTTGGCTGTCGCTCCTCAGGTTACGTGACGTGTGCCTTTCCGGTTCAGTGCAAGTGTACCAGAGGAAAATACCTGGCTGCCGCACAAACAATGTGCCTGATGACAAAGAACAGCCCCCCCCACCCGCATTTCTGCTGGTCCCCACTGACCCCCCAGTCATCTATTATTTCCCACAGCAGGATTTCTGTTGCCACAAATCCATTCCCCCTTTTCTTTGCCAATAAAGCCATAGGACCCAGAGGAAATCCCCCCCCCCCACCATGTGTTTAACATTGGGCTGAAATTTACAGCAGGAATGTAACAATGCCATTACCAGCTGGAGTCATTTACATTAAACAAATGTACCACAAGTCTCAAGGCAGGGGGAAAAAATCCAAGATGTCTTACAGGGTCACAGTGCTGACTGTTGCTAAAATAAGCTTGGCTAGGTACCACTGGAGGGACTGGCGTGGCTTCTGGGGGGGTCAGAGGTCAGTAATGAGAGATAATCCATCAAAATGCAAGTCTTGTTGTCAGCTATGGCATGACCCTAATGCACTCAAAGATCCATCCATCTTCCGTAGCTGCTTCTCCACAACGGTGACTCGTGTTTCTCCTCCAGTCCGGTCGACGACTCCTGCCACCAATATGGTTTTTGTGGCCAAACTATGCAAAGCCTGCGCTACATTTGACCGCTTCACAGGAAGTTTAAATGACGCGCTCACATGCCGACTGCACTGGACTTGAGCACGGTGCTGTGGGGAGACCTAGACCTGTTAATCTGCTCGAGCCACTATCATTGCTGCACTGCAAAGATTCATACATAAATTTGTCAGACAGAAAGTACAGCAGTTTAAAATATGAAGGTTAATGTTCGAACGCTGACCCGACAATAAATAAAAATGAAGGCATGCAGTGTTTCTGGGGCAAAGACATTGAAAAGGCAATACTTTTCAGAAGAGAAGATGCGGCCGTATTTATGCAACACAGGATACACGTGTGATCACTGGATAACAAGGAGTCACATAAAAGATGTCAGTGTCTGCATGCTCCGACACAGGCCTGGGGCATCAGGATTGCTAAGCGAGTAGAAGGGAATTGAATGTCTCCCTGCGCATTTAGGGTTCTAAACAAAATGCCTGAGGGGAGTGGAAATGGCAAAGGGCAGCATTCTTTGACCCTGAAATTCAGTCAGATCTTCATTAAAAGACACTTAAGAAAACCTCAAACTTCACATCCATAAACAAGGCACCCAAAGGATGATCCAGAGTCATTTTGAAGACACTTGTCCCAGATGTCTTCAGTAAAGTTATGGATAGCCACGTTTAAAAAAATTAGCCCATCGGCTCTGAGGCCATGTTTCATTCCCCCTAAAACAAAAGGAGAAAGAAACTCATAACCGGAAGGTTTCTGGTTTCAGCCAGTGCTGTTATACCACTAAGCTAAGCACTTAACCTAAATTATACCAGTAAAAGTATAAATTGGCAAAAATTGCAGGTATCAAATAAAGATGTCAGCCAAGCAGCTAAACGTGAGAATAAAGTCTATTCAGGCTATTGGCTTGTCACCTAAAGTTAAAAGGACAGCCTGAAAAGAAGTACTAATGCTCTGGAAATTGTCCGTCGCAATATTAAAATTCAGCAAACCGAATGCTGTGTTCATTGTCTGATAGGGAGCGATTGCTTGGCACTGATAGGTCCAATTTGTGCCATTGTGGAATCCACAGTCATGAAACCTTTCTCTGTCAGTGCAGACATTTCACCTTCCTCCTAAATCTGCACATATGACCCTATAAAAACCCTAACAAGGCAATTAGTTCAATTAAGGCCAGCTGGGCTTCATTATCTAACTTAGCTGTGGGCACCAGGATGGAGATCATCTAGCACGGCAATGCAAAAGCCCCGTGTTGTTAGTCTCTCTCTCTCTGGCTCACACTGGTTACAGATTGCCTCTAAAATGTTGAGTGTTAAATTGCTCCTGTGTCCCCCAAGGGCATACCTTGCGCAACCAGTTGTTGGCATGATCTTTGGCATGGAGACATTGCTAGAGGTGTCATGGCTGATTCTCTACATTATAACATCACAACCTGGGCGGCACAGCTGGAGATGGCAGGGGGGTGAATGATGCAACAAGCCAAATCCTCATTTCTGGGGTTGTTTTATTTTTTTGTCCTCTGTTTGGATTTATGGGCAGGCCTAAACACCCCCCCCCCCTGAAATTTGGCCTGCACAGAGTTTCTAACCAGCTGCATGCTAGATGTTTGTTTAAGGGGAGAAGTATGATATTTGAAGAAGGTTGATAAACCCGCGTCACGTTTATCTGTACATGGTGTTACGGGTGTGACACATACCTCGATCACCCAGTAATCCCAGGTAAACACGACCCCCCCCACCAACAATCAAGGCACTCAAACACACATCACCTCTGTGCCCTCCCTCAGCCCTCTCCTGCCTTTATCACAGACATATTTCTGGGGGAGAGCGGCTGACGATACCTTTTTGTGCACCGAACAATCCTGTTCAGGAGAATGAAGCGTGTAGGTTGGCATGGCAGGCTGGCTTTGGATGTTGGAAGCCATTTCATTCCCACCTAAAATGGCTCCTTAGCTTCATGCTGCTGATGTACGGTCTCCCTCACTGCACGTCGCTGATGTACGGTCTCCCTCACTGCACGTCGCTGTTGTACGGTCTCCCTCACTGCACGTCGCTGTTGTACCGTCTCCCTCACTGCACGTCGCTGTTGTACGGTCTCCCTCACTGCACGTCGCTGTTGTACCGTCTCCCTCACTGCACGTCGCTGATGTACGGTCTCCCTCACTGCACGTCGCTGTTGTACGGTCTCCCTCACTGCACGTCGCTGTTGCACCGTCTCCCTCACTGCACGTCGCTGATGTACGGTCTCCCTCACTGTACGCTGCTGATGTACGGTCTCCCTCACTGCACGTCGCTGATGTACGGTCTCCCTCACTGCACGTCGCTGTTGTACGGTCTCCCTCACTGCACGTCGCTGTTGTACCGTCTCCCTCACTGCACGTCGCTGATGTACGGTCTCCCTCACTGCGCGCCGCTGATGTACGGTCTCCCTCACTGCACGCCGCTGATGTACGGTCTCCCTCACTGCACGTCGCTGATGTACGGTCTCCCTCACTGCACGTCTCTTTGGACGAAAGCGTCTGCTAAATGAATGTAAAGGTAATGAAACGCAGGGCCTGGACAGATTCACATAAGCAGTGCTCTGCGGCACGGAGCCGCTTGCCTGAAAGTCGTGGGATGCATTTGCTTTGCAAAGTTAATTAATGTTGCCTTTATTAATTCCGCCCAAGAGTTGTTGTACGTTTTTTTTTTTAATTCACTTCATAGATGGTTTCTCAACAGAATTCCATTATAAAGTATTAAGTCATAATATTATATAGCTGCGATTTTTTTAAACAGAGGTCATCTTTTTAATTACTGTGCACCGATTCACTGAAATAATTAACATCTGGTGGAAAAACTGAAGGTAGTAATGCTTGTGATCAGTAATGGCATCATAACAATAAACATCATCCTTCACCTTTGCTGAAAGAATAACTGTCTTCCACTCGCATTCCAGTCGCAAACTCCGCCAGGGGCTCTATCTGTCATGGTGGAGCGATAAAGAGCCGAGGAGCAGGGCTAGAGGTACGCAGCGTTCCATCAATCCTTTAATGTGACAGAGTTCACTCTGTCTTCTATTCAAAATGCTATTTCTGTTCTGAATGTGGGTGTGTCTGATGATAGGGTCACTGTCACCCCCCACAGGCCTGTCCAAGGCAGCTCTAGTGGTAGAAATTGATTCTCACCTCCATCTTGGGCCTCTGAAGGGGGCGGCGGGGGGGTTGCTGGGTAAGTGTCTCCAGGGGATGCATCCAGCACGGCTGGGGGGGTTGGCAGACTCTCTGGCAGCCCCCCACCTTCCCTGTGCTAGTTCCCGCTCACCCAGCATGCTGAGAGGACAGGGTCTAGCAGAGGCTCAGCTACCGTGGCGTTAAGAGAGAGCCGCACGTCTGGTGTGAGCGGTGTTTGGAAACAGCAGGTGTTTGGTTTAAGAAAAGCGCCCTGAAACAATGGGAAATATAGGCAGTGTGAGAAAGCTTATTTTTTTCTCAGTAGATTTGTTTTTCTGGTTTATGTAATACAGTGTACATGTTTGCCAGGAAATATTAAAAATGTTTTTTTTCCCCCTCAAATTTTTCATCCGGTGTTTCCAAACACCAGCTGGTGCTGTAGCAGCATGGTTGCTGTCGGCATCAGGGTGTTCAGACCCCCGTTTTTATGGCGCGGTGGTCAGTAACGAGGCCGTGCGTCAGAGGCGGGAGCGCGTCGGCTCGTAGGACGTATCAATGCGGTTTGATTTGTGTCCCCAATTACGGGCTTTGTTGACTGAAAAATAGGCCTGCACTGTAACTTGAGCTGACTTATAATTATGAGGCTAATCTGTCATCTACTTCTAGTTGACCTTTTTCTGTGTCAGTGGATTCCTCCTCTCCTGCCAATTCCCAGTGTGGATATCTACCCATATGCCACATGCCAATACATTCCGCCTATACAGAACTCCACAAGACAGCTGCTAATTGCCTGTAATGGAGCACTTTGATGTGAGCAAAAAAGGAACCTATAATGGACATGGACCCCCAGTCTAATGAAACGGTGCTCAGGGCCCCCCCTTCAGGACGAGACAAAGAGGCGTGGCCCCACTTTTCGTAAACCTTGGCCCGGGCAGCAAGCCGAATCAAAATCGCGTCCATCCATCCATCGTCCAACCCACTTATCCTACTGGGTCCGGAGTCTATCCCAGAAGCAACGGGCACAAGGCAGGAAACAACCCTGGATGGGGGGCCAGCCCATCGCAGGGCACACTCACACACCATTCATTCACACATGCACACCTAAGGGCAATTTCAGCAACGCCAATTAGCCTCAGCATGTCTTTGAACTGTGGGGGGAAACCGGAGTACCCGGAGGAAACCCCACGACGACACGGGGAGAACATGCAAACTCCATACACATGTGACCCAGGCGGAGACTCGAACCCAGGTCCCAGAGGTGTGAGGCAACAGTGCTAACCACTGTACCACCATGCCGCCAAAATCACGTGTCCAGCATTAATACAGCTCGCCTGCCATAATGGGCACCGCAACTGCAATTGCAACTTAGCGAAGGGCTAAGCCTCTGTTCCCGGTGTGCTGGGAGACCCATGTGAGCCATAAGCTTCCAGTGCCGGCCGCCACCACCCCCACGGTCCAGCTGCGCCACGCGGGCCATTCCTTGCTACCGCCTAATTCCTTGGTTGCCTTTCCTTCCCGAGACCTCGGGTTCCTGCCCCCCCCCCCCCTTCACCCGAGTCACCGCGGCCTCAGCTGTCAGAAGATAAGCAGGGAAATTAAAAGCCACCCAGCGGCAGAATTTTCGGCATCTCAGCTTCTCCTCTGAATTTGCCGAAAGCGGTCGAACAGATCCCCACCCATCTTTGGTCCAGTCATCTCAGGCATCACCTTATATTAGACCGGCCCTTTCCAAACCCCAAATGATCCGAAGAGGGAGCAGCAGATAGGAGCCAAGCTGGGCTGGAAATCTGTCTCACCTTGTCTCAAAAATTAATTAAAGGAGCGTTTCTCAATCCGGTCCTAGGGGACCACCAGACGGTCCACATTTTTGCTCCCTCCCAACTTCAGAAATGTGGACTGTCTGGCAGGGAGCTGGAAGGGATCCCAGACGGTCAATGTTTTTGCAAAAATGTTGACCGTCTGGGGTCCTGGATGACCGGACTGAGAAACAATGAATTAGAGCAGAGCCTACCTGCAGTCATTCTTCCGGAGGCTTCATTAGGGAAATGACTAAGGGGTGCGGGGGCGATGTCAAAAGCACGCTTTCTGAGAAGTGGTGGGGGGTTTGATGGATGATGGCGGACCGGCAGAAGTCACATTGACCCTGGTGTCCGTCCCGCATCAAGTATCAGATTAAACCTGTAGGCAGTGACATTAACTAGCGGATGTGAGACTCCGGTGGAGGGAGTCTCCGTAATAGAATGGGTGTCATGTAGCCTTTTTCTAGTTGGGAGGGTGTGACATTTATCTGGAGTTTTTCATCTTCCTCGCTGACAGAGGGGGGTCAACAAATGCCACCCAGAACGACACCCCCTATCCTTTTGTGAGGCACCGAGGCTTGCAAAGCTTACATAAATCCATCCGCCGGCGGCTCTTGTGGGCTGTGACCGAGCTCACGCCATCCCTAACTCGCTAAGCAGAAGTGTGGCACTCCGCCACCGTGACTGAAGTGCCGCTAATAACCATATTAGAAACGCTAAACCGAATGCGGGAGCGATTCTTTAATTACTCATTATACGCGGCCGTGGTTAGCAGCCAAATACTCTGAGCATTCTTCTGGAAATATTTTAGTGTTTACCTTTAAAACCAGTGTGCTGGACTGGAATTAAACCAGCAGCACAGTGTTGACTCAGTCAGAGAGAGTGTCTAATAGCGTCTAATTTGTAGTGTTTATGTGGCTTTTGGTCCTGCAGTGCAAGCGGGAAGAAGCCCCCAGATTCCTGGAAGCTGTCACATCCCCGGATGGGCAGCGGGAAAGAGGTGAGTAGCTCGCAGTGAATGTTAGAAGCAGCTGTGGTACTAAATGAGGGCAGACTTCCAGGAAGGAGCAGCTTCCACACCAGGCATGATGGTGATTCTTAGTTTTACAAGAACTAGATGAGGAAATGATGAAAAGACATTAGCAAGGCAGGAATGTGCAAATCCATACTGATCCAGGTGCGTCGGCTAGCTAACCCAAGCAAGGTTTACGAGGTGATTATTCCTGGCTGGAGGTGCCTCACTGGGTCTCCACAGATCCAGGGTTGCTGGGTTTCAGATTCGCCCCAGCTGTGTCTGTGTGTAGCTGGCATGTTCTCCTCACGTTACACTGCACATGATGTTCCGGTAAATGGTGATGCGACACTGTGTGTGTGGATGACGTGTGTGTGGACAGCTTACATGTTTCCTCCAGATCACCGTGATCCTGCATGGAAGAGTATCTGCTTCAGCTGTGCAGACGGGGATGAAACTAAAATTACCCAAGCAAAGGAATTGTCTAAGGCTAGTTGTTATTTCTATACTCTAAATCGGCATTGCAAGTGAAAGTGATAACAGAAAAATGCCGGAAGCTCAACACCTGTTATTCTATTTTTAAAAATAAGCCAAGACAGCGGTCAGAAACACATCACAGGTAGAAATGACTAGTACCTGTATTACAGAAAAATATCACAGGTAGAAATGACCAGTACCTGTATTCCAGAAACACATCACAGCTAGAAATGACCAGTACCTGTATTCCAGAAAAAGATCATAACCCAAAACCATCAATACCTGTAGCTCAGAAATGCACTGCAAGCAGAAATCATCAATACCAGCATTTGCTGATACATGTCTGACTAATGATCAGCAGTACTAATTGTAGCAATTGTTCATTTGCTGAAAATATGACACAGACACTCAGATAGCATCAATCCAGAGCCATATTTACGCATGAGGGCGTGAACTGAGCAGGTGGCCCCGTCCCTGATTCATGACGTTTGAGCTGCGGACACCTGCTTGGCAGTGATTCCCTGTCAGGGAACCGTACCTGCGACGCGTCGCTCGTATTCACGCGCCGTCACGGGAAAGGCCGCAGGTCAGCTGGGCCAGCCTCTTGCAGCCCGTTAGCAGGCGAGTGACGGGCGCCCCCCCCCCCGACAGTGTTCATTCTCGGCGCATTAACCTCTCAGCTGTTCCTGTGCAATGGCGAGCAGAACGGCAACTCCCAGAAAGGATGAGGCCCCATCTAGGCCAACCGTCACACAGATGTCCATTAACAGAGGTTATATATTATCCATAGACAGATTAACAGATTCGTGTACATTAATGCTTTAGTAATGAGGTTAAATCTGAAGACTTATGAAAAATGACACCCCCCATTTTCACGAGAATCATTACAAATTATGATTTTCCCTGCTAATGCCAGGGATACATATTATGTTAAGTTATTGCAGCAATTTCAAGGTAATATAAAGATTTAATACTTTCTAATGGATACTTTAATTAATGTTTTTATCTGCACACTGCTACTAAATAAAAGCTTATTTCTTGAAACACTGTATACAATATTTTAGGATAAAAAATACTATGGTTAACTATTCAATCTGCTAAGAGAAGGAGTTAAACTCCGTTATTTCATGACCAACAATGTACAGAATCATAATGAAATCTGGTCAGGTGGGACACTGTTCAGTACCATGGAAACATGCCAAAAAAAGTACAGTAGTGTTTAATGTGTTTAATGTAATATCCAGTCGGGAAGGACTGTCCGGCTGATTAATGGCTGAAATCATTCTCACTCGACATGAGCCTTGTAAGATTGCACATTTTGTTAAAGTTAGACGAGCATTAAATTTGATTTCATCTCCTGTTCTAGAAATGCGTTAACTAAAATTCACAATGACTGATTATCTACAAGACGTTCAAAGGTGTGATGTCCAAATTAAACGAATGAAACAAAAATCACAGTCTGCCTGTAATTGTAGTCGGTCTTCATGGATTATCTCATCTAGCTCCAGTAGGCCCAAGGTCAATATTTTAATCCATTTGAAGGGCAGATTTGTCATGTTAAACCTGGTCTGGAACCAAGACACTCTGAATACAAGTATTGATCACTTGATTCAAAATGGCAGAACTTGACGTCTATGAAGCTGGTATGTAACAGATCCCAGGACGTGCTTGGGCCAGTCACTGGGATTAGCCTGTCGTTAGGGGCTAATGTGGGATGCAGTGCAGTTCAGGCCACCCCAGGCTCTGCCTCCCCACATCCAGACATAGACATACTGCTAAATGACACCTGAATCAAACTGGGAAATGGGGGGGTGCAGGGGGACAGAGTTCCCCTTCATCGGGGAACCGAGTCGGGTGAAAACCTGTGAGCAGTTTTCAATTATTCAGCGTCTCTGTTGAAACTGTGAAACAAGACATAATGCATATATGCCTTAATGGCACCACTACAGGTAGATAATGTGTTCAGATTGGAGCAGCCTTTTTTTGCTGTGCTATTGAGAATAACAGTGTGATGAAACAGGTGAGTAAGAGGTAAGTCTGGCAGGTGATGAGATACGTAGTGAGGGTCATTACTACTACTGGGGCCTTTTGACTCACAAGCTGCAGTTAGCAAGGTTATTGGGTTTGGCACCTGCCTGCAGTAAGACTCTGCTCATCCTGATGCCCCTTTTGCGGGGAGCACAACATCGAGGGAGAGCAGCGAAAGCAGCCTTCCGTAGCGTGCTGTAATGGCTATGTCCCGGTTTACATGAATTGCCTGACGTCTCTGATATTGTGTGGACCTGCGAGCGAAGAATGTAATGGAGATGTACATTTCCTGGCAATACTGAGCTCCTGATTAACATATTCAAACATGTTTGGCCATGAGGAGTCATGGGCAAGACAAATGCAATTGTTAGCGGTAATGGATTCATTCACAAATAATTTTTTTAAAATGGGTCTGATTTAGGCGAATTTGTGGTCTAAAAAAAAATCACCCATAGTGCATGCGAAGGATGGGTGAGTATGGGTGAGTTTGGCCACAGCGATGGCAACCCCTGACATGAGCCTTCTGCTTTCTTGAACAGGCTCCAGGCTTCCTGCAACCCTACACTGTATAAACCGCAACAAAAATGCATTTATAGAGAGATGGAGCTTATTTGACAAATGTTACTGCATTAAAGACATTGATAATGACCGATGAAGTATGAATCCAACCTATATTTTAGGTAAAAAAAAAAAGCCCCATAAATGAACAAGCAAGCAAATTAATTAGCACTAAGACATTCAGATAGATAGATAGGTAGATAGATAGTATGCATACATACACCATGCCTCTTTTTAATAACACTGCAGATACTCACTGCAGAATTGGGAGGCAGAATTGCTTGTTCTCCTCTTCAGTGCCACAGCTGTACAGCAGGTACAGGCTGTGCATGGCATTAATCGGAGCCCACAAGCTCTTTGCAATATGAAAATGATCTTAACCGACAATATGATGAAGCAGCAGCCACTGGCTCAGAAAAAAGGAGCACAGCAAGTGATTTTTTATTACAGTCAGAGGGCAGAAAGGCAGTTCTTAAAGTTCATAAAGCTTTCGTAGCATGAAGCTGAGTCTGACACCCACACTGTTTTACAGAACTAAAGTCACGGTTGCTTGCTGTTCAGGCAGCCTGCAGGTACGGAAGGGTGTTGGGTGTGACGGAATGGTCCCAATGTTGGTGATATTCGGTGGTTATTCGGTAGGGTTCTGCTTCTGCCTAGTAGTGGTCCAGTAATCACCCATCCATTCTGCAGAGATCCAGCGGGAATGCAGGCCGGAGACAGGAGAAAAATCTCTGGTCTGCTGTGGCCTGCACTGGTCTGCTCTCCATTTTGCATCCCTGGTAATCCCACACTAATCTACCTTGTGCTGGTCATTCTAAGCAAGAAGGTCAGTTTTCACCCACCCCCCCCCAAATCTGGCCAAAATCCATTTGAATAACCACATTGTAAGAGGCAATTTTGCCCTGTTAGCAACAAGTGCCATCTCACCATAATAATTATGCTCTAAGATTTCATTTCCCTTGTACTAAGTCCTGGGCTGAAATACTAGCATTGTCACAGCAGGAGCTATGGAAATTACCCTCATGGAAAATGAGACCCACAAATGGCTCTTCACTATGGAGAACAGCTCCAGTGGTGATATTAATACCATTTTCAAAGAGCCTGACAGTCATTTAATCTCTAAAAATCACGTCTCCATCATGAATAGTAATAAAATGTAATAGTTCTGTAAAATACAAAGCATTAAAGAATTCAGTACTTAGTGTGGCATTGATACTTTACAAACTAGTTGTTGAATAAAAAAAACAAGTATAGTAAAATGTTAATAATTTAACAAGTCTTCTGTTGCTCAAAGCAAAAAAAAAACAGACTTGCTAACATGCCTTCAAGACAGCGAGCAGCCATCTCATCATAATCAGTCTGACACACATCCGTGTTCCCTGAATTAGCATTGCAAAACAAGCCATTTATCAAAGCTCAATTATAAAACAAATAAAAAACAACCTCAACAAAAACCCACCTTGCCAAGAAACATGACAGCTTCTCACATGAATTGTCTTAGAGAGGACGCCTGGAATCATTTATTACATCATAACCAACAGCACCAACTGTGACAGCATACGGTCGATAAACACACAGGATAGTAGGTTTAGCAGAGACCAGGGCTCTCGTTTCTGAGTTAATGAAGACAACTTGGGGTCAACCAGACATTGGTGATGTGTTCTGGGCTGGATGAGAGATCCAGGAAGACGGTACGTGCTGCAGCTCAGAGCTCAAAGTCTTCTTTAACTCAGTGTTCATCTGTCATCTAACACACCTTCCAGTCAAGGAAATGGATCTAACAGTTCTGCTCAACTCCCCCTCTTTGCACTGAGCCCCTTCAGTTCAACTTCGCAACGTTTCCTCCATCTTTCTTCTGTTCCCAATACAAATACCTACCGGCGACTGGAGTAAATGTCTGTTTATTAGCCCTAAAGACCGACTTACATGCACACACAGGTACACAGGAATGTAATCACACGCACTGACAGATACCCACAGGTACACAAGAATGTACTCAAAAACACTCACAGATACATACAGCTACACAGGAACGTACTCACACGCACTCACAGATACACACAGGTACACAGGAACATACTCACACGCACTCACAGATACACACAGGTACACAGGAAAGTACTCACACGCACTCACAGATACACACAGGCCTTCATGTGGATTCTGGGCCACAGTAACCCTGTCTGACTTTAAATCTGCATCTTTTAGACTGAGAGCGTAGAGTCAGATTGAGGACGAGGGAAACTCTGGAACCCATATGAGCTGTACACCTTGTGCACTCAGTGTGAAGGCAAGGGACACGGCAAAGCGGGGGCCGGCTGAGCGGGAGGGGGGGGGTATGCCGCATCACTGCCAGACGGCTCCATTACCCGCTCTGGGCCACGGCGGGTTCACGCCAGCCTCTCTGTCTAGAGGACGCCCTGCCAGGCTGACTAGCTGTCCATGCGGAGGTGTGATTTACTGCTTGCTGCTCAGAACTTGTTCACTCAGCCTCCACCATTTAGATATAAAGGAATAAATAACTAGATAGAATAACGTCCTACGGGAATGCTGTATTACAGGAGATGCCAGTGAGTAGCCGTCTCTGAACAGCCATCTTGTCTGTCTGTCACTCTCTCTGACACCTTTATCGAGGCTTCCCTCAGATGGGGGGACAGTCACAGTGCTCTGAGCTGTACTCAGGCGCAGAATAAAGCGTTTACACTGCAGGAAGTCTCGCCCGTGGTGGAGGTTTGGGGGGGTGAGCGAGGCACACAAGCCTTCAAGCAGGTCAGCGTTCCAGAGGCAGTGAGGACCCTAGGTATAATTATACCCCCGCCCGCCTCGGCTATGCCGCCATTGGGCATGCGGAGAGAATGGGAACGAAGACTGTGGCGTTCTTCCACTCAGACAAGATACACAGAATACTTCCCACGGCCTCCATGTGAAAAGGTGCATGCTGTGCCATAAAGGTCCCACTGAAGGGTGAAGAGGATGGCTGAATTCAGGGATAGCCACCAGGAGACCCAGGATCAGCAGCCGGGAGACCCAGGGTCAGCAGCCGGGAGACCCAGGATCAGCAGCCGGGAGACCCAGGGTCAGCAGCCGGGAGACCCAGGGTCAGCAGCCGGGGGACCCATGGTCAGCAGCCTGGAAACCAGCAGCCCTCAGCGTGGCTGTTGTCAGTAACAATTTCTAGAGGTGAAAAGTTCAGGTCCAAAAAGTACAAGTCCAGATCAAGATTTTGCTTCAACAAACAAGTTAAAAGAAGTGGAAAGTATAAAGAGTCACAACCTTGGTCTGGATTTGTACTTTCTGGACCTGAACTTTCCACCTCTGACAATTTCTGAAGGTTGGATGTCAGAGTTGGGAACGATGTCACACCCGAGTACAACAAGTTAGAAGGAATGGCTAGTTAGCAATATCAGAGACCTGTTTCAAATAGCAGAATTACTTGTTTAGTCGGACAACTTGTCGTATATAAGGTACTCCAGTTTAAATGGCCTTTTTCTTCATTCACTTACATTTTGCCCAGATTACCTTATATCTGACAAGTTATCCGGCTAAGCAAGTAATCCTGGTTTCTGAAACAGGCCCCAGGTTCATTGTCTGCAATATCAGTTGGTAACAATGCACTATGCGGTATTTTGCACATACAAACACTGTAGCAACACGTCCACAGATAGCGGTTGGACAGCTCTGTGTGTACAACCTATACAATGAGACACAAATAAGACATAAGTGCTAATACACAGTATACAATTACAACTTTCACTTCTGTTGATAAAGCGTGCAGCCACCTTGAATTGTGAGGTCAGGGATGCAGAGGTTCCTCCAACTTTCTGAGTCGTAATTCTGACTTCAGGGGGAGTTTCAATTGAAATTAGTAGGGCCTCGGAAATGATGACTTCCAGGGTCAAATGGAACACAGCCTTAAGTGAGGCTCAGTCTCAGCTAAGGTCTGACTAGTGTCCTGTCACAAGGGTTTTTGTTCACCGGAGCCCTGGTGCTGGAGTCCTGTTTTTGGGTCGTAGTGTTCTTGGTTCTGGGTCAGCCCATTATCAAGGCCGCAGTAGTATTTATTTAGCCTTGTAAAGCAGATCCAGGTTTATTATTTTATAAAAATATACAATTTTGGAGACATTTCCTTAAATATCGTGCCCCAATTAATCTTCATGCAGGATGCTAAACAAGGCATACTTAATTTTCCGTGTGCTACTTTAATAATTGGCAAACATTTCCATAACGACGGGGGAACTGAAAGTGCGTGCTTGCTGGCTTGAAGCTCACTTAGCCAAAATGGCATCACACATTTTTATCGGATTACAGGAATAATGGAAACAAAGCGGTTCCATGCAAAAGCTACACGGAAAACCAGACAAGAGAGTTTCCAGAAGCCAGAATTCAGCATAGCACATCTTTAGTAAAACGCTTAGTTTGGTCAAAAGGTCAATAATTCTGATGCGCTTAATTAGGATGCTAATTACTCATTCAGTAACAGCCAGATGTTATCCCAATTAATTTCTAAGCTTCTCCAGAAAAGGCTATTCAGGGTAAACTGAAAGTACAGCCCTCTCTCATATCCATATTAAATAATGCAGCATAGCACAAAAAAAATACAGGCCCTTGTTTACATCTTTTTCCAAGCCGTGCCCTTGATTTATAATGAGGGTAAATCCTTTCCTGGTTAGCAACAGACCCCCCCTGCTGCCTGGATGTGCTGACGCTGACTAAACAGCCCCCCTGATTCCCCTCAGTGTGCAGTAAAGAGGAGGAGCCGTCGGGGCAGAGTGAGCAGCGCACGGCTTGCTGTTGCACTTGGAGATAAGACACCGGTAAACACTCAGAGGCCGGTCCCCCGATCACAGCCCCTCTCCGTATTCATATCTGTGTGAGGGGGAGCCGTCGCTACTGGGTGATTGTCAGAGAGGGACTGTGTGTCACGGCGAGGGGTGGGGGGGTTTATCACCTGTCGACTGACGGGGCCGTTCATGTTCTGCTGTCACCAGCGCGTTAACTGGGGGGGGGGGGGGGGGGAGCTGCATGATGTAATTAAAAAAAACAGGTGGGCAGAGAAACCCAGCCTGTCATATTTATTATTTTCCATCGGGTCCTGCTAAAATGCCGCAGAGCAGAATGAAACATCCAGCATAAATTGAGAAATGCCACATTGATGAATGAGTGGGACCAGCATGGCTGAGTCCTGCTAATTCCTGCACAGCTCTATCAGGCGTGGTCGCGGAATGAGCCAGGGACCCCGTTATTTTAACCCCGACCGGTGACACGCTCCTGCGGGCGGCCATCGCATTACCTCGGGCTCTGGAGTCTCCCCTTAATTAGGCCATTAATTAGATGTGAAACCTGAAAAGCAATGCGCAGAAGCCCCGCCCCCCAACAGGCAGACATGCACAGAAGCCCCGCCCCCAACAGGCAGACGCACACAGAAGCCCTGCCCCCCAGCAGGCAGACACACACAGAAGCCCCGCCCCCAGCAGGCAGACGCACACAGAAGCCCCGCCCCCAGCAGGCAGACGCACACAGAAGCCCTGCCCCCCAGAAGGTGGATGCACAGAAGCCCCGCCCCCAATAGGCAGACGCCGGACATGTGGGGAGAACAACTGAGCACGTATGAAGAAGAGCCAGAGCCTGGGGAAGGTGCAGAATTTTAGGGGAAAAGAAAACATTTACAGAGTATGCAAATGAATAAAAAGGTGAGAGGAGGGCCCAGCTGGCCGGTCCTGGGCCTGGAGGCTGGCAGCCCCTGACCTGGCATCCACTCTCCCCTCTCATTCCATTATTTGGACACGGCTGAAATGAAGTGAGAAACGGCTGCGGATGTCGCAGCGTGGGAGGGAGCGCTCTGGCGGGGGCGGGGGGGTCGCTCATCATTTCCTGAAATGCGTCGGCCATGTTCTCATGCGCTGCTGCCGGATTCCGCTAAAACGCGGCCTGTCTGTGACCCTCGTACGTTCTCTTCCCATGATACCCGGCGCAGGACGGCTGTTATAATGTGACTCACCCACGTCGGACCGGAGAAGAACAGCTTCTGGAAGTACCTCAATCTGGCAAAAAAATTATACTAAATCAAACAAGGTCAGCCATGGGCGGGGGATTATTTTGTTTTGTTGTGATAGAGGTGTATTATCACATGCCTTTAGATGGGACTGGCAAAGAGAACAGTTATGAGGTCAGTGAAGTTCTAGAACAGGGTTATTCAAATCACGGTCCTCGAGGTCTGAGCACTGCTGGTTTTCCAGCCTTCCTTTACCTGTCAGTCAGGTGTGAAGCCTCTGACCAAACAGAATCAGTAATTATTAAACTAACTACCTGTGAGAACTGAAAACAAGGCCTGGATTTGGAATCGAGGTCCAGATTTGAAGAACCCTGTTCTAGAAGAATCCAGGAGGTCTGATTGGGGATTGGATTAAAAAATAGAATGAAATCTATTGCATTCAAAGATCCATATCATTTTCATTATTTCAGTCACTGAAAAAGCTCGATAGATGAAAGTAATAATAAACTTTATACCTTTGAACCTCAAACCTATCAAGAAAAGTCTCAGACATTCTCTGGTCCACAAAATCGGTCCCGTTCAGCGGCACATTAAACATGGGTGATAAATCGGAGCCGTTTCATTGATGAAAGACTTTGAAGTGTGCTTAGGTTTTTTTCCGACAAAATGGCGGCCCTTGCCCCCACTGCTGATACATTTACGCATGTGCGTCTGTGTGGGTGTAACTGACGTCTCCGGTCACTTACCTTATGTTATTGTGGCAACAGCCACGAGAGACAGCGACATTAGAGGGAATGACATTGGTAGGATGTACGGCTGTGAATGTATACCACATTAAACATACAGCACTTTAAACCTTTCCTGCTTTAGACATGTACCACCTTAAACGTATATAACATTAAAAAGCTTCCATTTATACTCAGTATAAATATTTCACGAGGGTTGTTTTGACAGCTGTTCTTTCTCTGTTCATTTCTTCCCCCGAGTTCATCCTTCCTACTGGAGGCAGGGGGTAAATCTCTGGAGGAAAGCGGGAAGTCTGATGATGACGAGCCACCCGGTACGCAATCCGAGGAGATGGGGGCGCGTCGCTAGGTGACGTCAGCAGGTGACATCAGCAGGTGACGTCGGCAGGTGACATCAGCAGGTGACGTCGGCAGGTGACATCAGCAGGTGACATCAGCAGGTGACATCAGCAGGTGACGTCGGCAGGTGACATCGGCAGTGCGCGGCCTTGGCGCGTCTTTCAGGCCAGTGGATGGATTACGCTCATTCCTACAGGAGCCTGTCCATCACCTCAGACCTTCAGCTTAAAAAACAGCCCTAAATAGCCCTTAAACAAAAAAGGAAAAGGAAAAATATGCGGGAAAAACAAGCACCCCCCCCCCCCCCCTTTTCCCTACAGTGCCCAGTGACTAATCCTCTCACATGGGCTTCCCGTCAGCTGCACAGGCCTGTGACACCGAGCGACCATCCCTGGCCCTTGGTCAGCTCGCTCTCGCTCGCTCACAGGTGCGGCTGCCGCACATCTCGAGATGACATCAGCGCCGCTCTGGGTCGCGCTGGGCCATTAATCAGCCTCTTTCTCCCACCTGGGCCCCAGATGCGGGTTCGGCGGCTGATGAGGCTCTGGGCTTTTCAACCGCTTCACTAAAAGATACATCTGTCAAATAGCTTAGCATTTACATCCACAGATACTCGCTAATCTACATGAGGTCACGGCTCTGTGTGTGGAAACTGCAGGCTGCACAAACATACGCTCACCAATGAACATGAGAACTTTTGGAGCAGCATGACATCAGAAGACAGGTTTATTACCGTGAAACATCTCCTTTCGCTTGACCAGTGCTTTAGGCCAGAGCTGAGTCCTGAAGGAGACCTGGGTCTAATTAGGACTCAGAGATTACAGCTGTAAATGCCTTGAAGCTCTGAGCACCTCTGGGACTCTCAGCAGGTGCTTTTGGCAGTATGGCAGAGCGTGGGGGGGGGCAGCTGGCCCCTTCGCTGCGCCACCTGTCTGGCCTCGGGGGGGCTGGCCTCTCAGACTAAATGAGAACCACCAAAAAGACACATAAAAGCATTAGGGCGAGGACTGGGGTTCAGCCTCATCCAGTCGGACTGGCACGGTACGGGGGCTGCGTCCCTCCTAGATCTGGCAGGACGGATTTCAAAAGGCGGCAGAAGATACCATCTGCCAAGGAGCTTCGCTCACTGTCTGGTTCCCCCCTGCTGTGGTCGGGTGGCGAAATATTAGAAACGAGGAAAGAATGACTGAGTGAGTCGACACTGTGCATTTTCAAAGCCAGGAGATGGAGAGAAAAACTGGAAGTTTTCTTTATATCGGTTTTCCGTCGTACTTCAATTCTTCGTAACGGTGGCCAAAACAGACCAGCTAATTTATTAGCAAGTTTCCCTGAGCAGACACTCTCTGCTTCTCCTTTTACAGTGATTACCTTACAGTCAAGTCTGAGACAGAGGCAGTAAAAAGGGTAACAATCAAGAAATCGACTTAACGAGTGGATGAGTCACCATCTGAGCTGTCTGTCAGAAATGCCGGCCTAAAAGACCAGCCAGTTTTTAAAACTGCTCAATACGTTGCAGGATTCTTTTAATGTACTCTACGGCAAAATGACGGTGATCAGTATTAGTTTAATAAAGGACCTTTTAGGTTTGGCACACCATCCACACCAGATACAGTCCCTGTCTTGCAAGCGGATGTGTTTTGCTCTTAATCCGTGAGTAGTTTTAAACCGCCCACTAACACGCAACAAGGGTGGATTCCCAGAGAAAGGCTTGCATTAAGAACTGCTTTGCAGGGACATGCCAGACCACGTTCCACTAGGAACGGTAAATGCTTTGTTCTGGAGTCTGAAGTTTCCCCCTCTGGCACAATCTCAATTACTTCACCTTTTCAGCCTGCTGGCTGTGAACACTCCTGGAAAATCACTCCAGGAAGTCTTCCTCCTGGTCCACCTTGCCTCATGAGAAAAGCCTCAATGTCTAACCAAGGCCAGTCTAAAGAACTGTATGTCCGCACACCAATCTAATTAATTGCGGGGTCGATCTGCCCGCCGGAGAGGGCTTGTGCTGAGTTAAAAAGGTCACACTTTTAAAGCCTTCCAAATGGAATTTAGTTAAATTCACTTTAATTATAATAATTATTATGTTTTCTAATTCACTTGTCGGAATGTTATGATGAAGGACTTCTGCCTGGTGCATTTAGGCTACTATGTTAAAAAGTAGGATAGATTGCTTGGACAGGGCACATTATTATTCAGATGGGATTAGCGAGGCAAATAACAGAGAAGGGGCGGGGGAGGGGCCCCGGGCAATGCTCTCAAAATATATATATATATATATCTCAGAAGCGGCGTGGTGAAGCAGACACCCCATGTCCCATGTGACGGTGCTTCCCGCCCCCACCCCCCAACAAGGATGCATGTCTGCATGACCAAAAATGTTTGACCTCTGATATGTTGTGATCCATTACCTAGACATACAGAACCATGTGCCAAACCTGGAGAAAGGGGAAGGCGTGTCTCACCGGGACATCGGAGGTAGCTGCCTTGCATGTGCTCTGCATCCTCAGATGACGCCGGCACCCGCAGGCCCACGTCAGAAGATAAAGGGAAATCGCTCCTTTTTTTTTAATCCCACCAGATACATGGAGATGTTATGCTGCGACGGCGCAGGCTGCCGTTGTCTGGCAGATGTAGCCTATTAGCGCCGTGTGCTTGGAAAGCCTGCGCTGACTCCCGATTGATATAACCTGTAACATCTCCCCAAATCTTTTCATTTAAAAATCCTTTCATGCTCCTCCCTGGTCAATAAAGTGTTCTTAATTAAAAGGGGAGTGCTACAATCAATTCACTGCAGGGAAAAAAAATCTCTTCTTGATTAAAACAGAGAGAGGGGAATAGAGTATAGCTATTCATGTATTCTTTTTATTTAAATACCATTCAGTAGACTGTGAACTGCCCTTTCTCAAAAGAACATATCTTTGGATTCATGTGAAATGAGCTGTGCATAACCAGACGCTAGAAAAAAGCAGACTTGGCAGAAAGTTTTGTTTGGTGTCTGCAGAGGTTTGAAGGGGTGACCCGGACAAAATCGGCTTTTGAGGGAAGTCAAGGGCAAAATCAGCAGTGGGAGACGAGCCACAGCAGTGATATCTCATGCCGTCGATGCCAAGGCTTGTCAGTTTTGTTCCTGCTTTTTTTTTTTTATTCAACACAACCCCTTTATTATTAGTGCCTGTGGCCTGGGGGGGTGGTACCCGATTCCCTCTGCTCCCGCAGGAGGAAATCCGGAAGAGGCCGGATTCCCCCAGCGAGTCAGACAAGATGTTCTGTCTGGGAGACCCAATCCTTGTGTATTTGTCAAGTTGACAGGCAGACATCGGCTTCCTGGGCAATCGGATGCATTCGTATCGCCTGAAAGCAGATAGATCATTAGCCCTCAAACACGGCGAGCTCCTCGTGCGGAGGGAGCACGCTACCGTGTCCCCGGAAGACGCGTGTCGCCGGTGCACCGAACGTGGCCGGTAGCCGCGAAATTGTTGTGATTTTTCATCAGGCGAGGACTGCAGTATCTGGGGGATGGTTATGATGTTACATGAGCAGAGCTGCGGCTGTTGTGTGAAGACCAATAAGCTCCAGCAGACACAACAAACAGGAAAAAGAAGCGCTAAAGGGAAGAAAGGCTGAGCATTTGCAAGCTAATTCTTTAAAATCCTACCAATACCTTTTCAATTTGGACACAATGTATTTAAACCTCACATTTACACTACTTTCCAACAACTGAAACACTCAGAATATTGGTCAAGTCGCCTGAATAATCCCCTGAATGCCTTCTGTTACCAGTGTGCCGTTGTGTTGTTCCGGCACTCCACAGACACTCCCTTGCGGGGCTCTCAGGCATTGTCAACAACATTGACTGTAAAGTGCATTGCCACCTCGGGGCGTTTATCTGTCTTAATCAAAAGACTTATTGAATTTCTTTGTGTTTTTCGCTGATAGAACACTGGAGCGTGCACAGTAACAACAGTAATTGTGATAGCGGCAAACAGCAGGTCTCGGAGCGATTTTAAGCAAAAACAAATATGGTTACCTTGCTTTGAAGTCAAAAGAGCCAAAGAACTCAATGCAGTACCCCTCGATATTTCTGCTTTTGCGGTATGCGTGTAAACATGAAGTAGCACGCCTCTTTAGATTAGCTGAGGGTGAGTGGGCAGGCAGTAAAGGGGCGCCGGATTCCTCGCAGGCCGAGAAGACGTAGCAAGCGGTCGTAAGGGCCCTCATGGGCGTGTGGCTCAGAGCGCCTTACAACAACGGATCTGAAAGAGCGGCGACTCTCTGAACCCCAGCTGTGATTGAGGCAAACTGGCAGGACTGGGGTCTGGGTCTGCTGTGCAGGTATACATGTAAGTAAAGCCGTGTTCAAGACAGCTCGTGGTCTGCGGGGGGGGGGTCTAATTTGGATTATTGCTTGCGCTTTATCCGTGGATCTGTGTTGATTCAATGCCCTGTGTTCAGGAACATCTGTATAAAAACAGGACATGTTGCAGAACAGAAAAGCCGAATGTATCACAATGTAACTTAAGTGTTAAACCTATCCCCTTTCTTTGGGGATTCAGGGGTAATTACTATTCTCACAGTAGGAGCACAATAAATGATCTTTAACATGTAATTCATGGTTTGCTTTTGTAAATTTAATGAGGATGAATATTTGATAGATCAGACCAGCCAGACAGCTTTTCTCCCAGGAAAAAAGAAACAAATATGTATTTATATTTCGATCAATAACACACAATTACAGCCAAATGATTTGACAGGTGACTTGAGAAACAGCAGGCAGACCTGACACTGCCACTGATTTTTATTAATCAGAAATGACCAGAAAACAGGTGAGAGAGTGTGATAACATTTCAGGATGATCCAATGTGTCACGGGTACGGAAATGGAGGTGTCTTTCCTGTTCTTTTGAAAGGCGAGGACGTTTTTCTAATGACATGTAACAAGATATAGCCATTACTGAAAACATCTGGAAATCATTACTGAAAATATTGACAATGCATTAAAAGTTGTCTTAAAACAGTGTAGCATTAGCATGATTTTCTAACTTGGTAAAGCAGTTTTGCTGCTGAGATTTTCAAACAGAACTCAAGCTTGAGATTCCCCATGACAGAGGAAAGTCCTGTTGCCTTTTCCCATAGCTTGGATTCCTATTAAGTTAGTGCTTATTAATGTGATTGATGACAAACACAAACACAAACAAAGCCAACCACAGTCACAATAACAGCTTGAGTCATCCGCACCAGTGGCAATGGGTCGGCGGGACTCATGCAAATGGAGCATGCTAAAGCTCTCTATTCATCCTGCAGGGGATAAAATAAACAGACTGACCCCACTTTATACCCACACAGAAATTATATCCTTTGACATTCTCCATTAAGACTACAGCATCCCATTGACGTAAAACGTATCACTGGACTCAGTCGTGGACTAGCTGAGAATGATTTATGTGGACCATTGATGGTCTGAAGGTTCTGAGACCTTCTCCATCCCTTAGCATGAAATATGACACCTGTGGAGGGGACAAATAATACGCGGTGCAGTAAGTAATACCGCGGATTTATTCCCACAATGCTCTGAGTCACAGTGTCGAGAGAAATATCAGAGCAGCATGCTGTGTTCGAGTCCAGGCGGAGCTCAGAAAAAACCCAAGCTCTGAGCTAGAGCCAAATATAAGGAACCAACATGGCTGACCGCCGGAGGGTCATTTTTATAATGAAATAAATTACTGTTCAGCAGCATAAACATGGTAACCCGAATGACTAAAAATCACACATTCAGCCCTGTTAGTGCAGAGAAATTCAATTTCTGTATGCTATAGGCTACAGATAGCTACAGACTGCTAAATCTGCCCCATAGCTATGTAGTTAGCCTTATTTGTCATTCATTTTGACATCAGTCTACATACATAATCGGTTTTGTTTTCCTTATAGTGTTCTTATTTCAACAGGAAAAAACACTCTTTATGGCCTTCACTTAATGATTTATCATTCCATTTAATTGCTCACGTGGAGACTGCCATGCTGTCAGACCCATTTCTATGTGAAAGTCAGAGCCTCAACGTCGACAGCCAACCCATAGTACTTTTTCAAGTAGGAGGTTGGACATTTTCAATTGCTGAGCTGCCTGGAACGCCGGATCAGTACCTGCTGTAAATGGACACTTTGCTCCTCAGCCAACGGAGACAGACAGAACACAATCTCTCTCATTCCGCAGAGCTCCGAAATCGTGGAACGTTATTTTCCTTGTGCTTTGCTGATGCAAGGCCACTATATTTAATAATTCATAACGTGGAGGAATGTTGAAATCATTATTACCACAGAAACACCACAGATTAGCAGTGAACAGGTGGTACTTTGGCTGATTGGTGACAATTTTTAAATAATTCTCCCCATTTCCTCGGCCCCAAGATGGGGGGGCGGTAATTATAAAATGAAAATCTGTGTCTTAGATTTGCAGTGCATGTGATGGCCCGAGCAGTGAGACTCGAGAGCTCGATGGATCACATGACAGGCCATGGGCTGCTCTTGCCCAGCTGGCTTATTGTTGCTATTGTCATGACGACTGTCACCCCCCCACAAGTGTGCTATTAATTACAACACTGTGCCATGTCAGCTGACGTTCAGTCACTCTGGCTCCATTTTATCTGGTGGCTGATCTTAATTGGAGCTATTCCCGTCTGCCCTCCTCCCTGCTCCTCTGGTGTGACGAGCGACTGTCCCTGCCGACCTTGCTGGAGCCGCTCCGGCAGGGGGGGGGGGTTTAGCGCCTTTCCGCATGACCCCTGAGCATCTCTGCCGCCCCCGGCCTTGCTCCTTGCTGGCCCGCCCTCTCTGGGGACAGAAGGAACAGCCAGCTGTGTGACAAGGGCACCGGCAGCGTTCGGAGCAGACATCCCTGTAATTTTGCCGTGCCATGCTCTGCCCTACCCCAGACCTCTGCCTTGTTGATTAATTAGGACAGCAGTGACTCCCCAGCATCAATTAATATTCACGTTAGTAAATGGCTTGTGACATATTTATAACTGCATATATAAATACGATTTCTTATGCGATTCCAAAAAAATCCAGGCTGCAGAAATGTAATATTTCATATTCATATTCTAAATTATAGCCATCTCAAAGTTCCTGCACGCCAGCGTTCAGTGCAGGCTGCCCAGGACGTGGCTCCGCCCTCATGTCAGCTGGTTAAACAGTTTGAGTGGATGGGGGGGCGTCTGGGCATGGGCGTGGGGCCTTGGCACTGCCTGCGCCCCTTCCGCGAGGACCGTGCCAGCGAGAGTCTCTGCGCAATGGAAAAAAAAGCCGGCATAGCTGTTCCAGATCTGGGCCTCGGGATGGAAAACGGCCGCGCGAGTGACGTCTGTGGCGCGCTCCCCGCGTCCCTCCCAGTCGGCCCACAGGGCGGCGAGCGACGGCGAAGGAGACACACGGCTCTTTTCAAATGCTTGGCTCCAGTGACAAGATGGAGAGAGGAGCTCGTTTGCGCTTCCAGCAGCGCCGGGCCAGGTGAGGCCTGGCTTAGGTAAATCATTAATTTCCTGTTCTCAGGGCAAGTGGGCTGTGATCACGCAGGGAGACATCCTCTCACACGGCTGCTCACGGGAACCACATCTCGCCCCACTTTCCCGCATCCCATACAGACACATGCCACTGAAAAAACATGCACAAGAAAGATACATTGTAAAGGTATTTTAATCATAAAAAGATAAGATGAGATAAGATGAAACTTATTAATCCCATGAAAGGAAATTTCAGTGTATGGGGGCAGTTATAGACAGGATCAGACAATACACAACACCAGAGCACATAAAAGCCGCCATTTGTACGCCGTGAGAGGCACAGTTAGACCTGTTTTCCTGCTAATATTTTTATCTACCTTGTTTTTTTGATCTTTTGTAAAATTCTGTTCTTCTGAGACTCTGCATTTGATTTTTTTTTTTTTAAAGAAGTACCACCTGCCAGTGACCATTATATCTGGCAAAACTAACCTTTCAAAGCACTTTCAAGGCTCCCAGGGACCTGGCTAAATGTAGCTGTTTACTGCGCAGACAGACAGTGGACGCCGGGCGCACTGTCCCCAAACCTTGAAAGAAAGACGGCTGGAGACAGAGGTACTGCTCCTAAATAATTCAGATCATCGAGCTGGACTTGGTGACTCTACCCTGAAACCGAGGACGGCCGCGGCCTTGCTTCATGGAGGAGGTGCGGCCGCCCGCCCGCCCGGCCTCCCCCGGCACGTCACGGGGATGGGAGCTGGGAAAACTGATTCCTCCGTATCCTGTTCCCTCGCTCAACGGTCACAGCACACAAAGGCTGGGAATGAAAAGGGAAAAGGATAAGGAAGTAAAGCAGTGATGTGTCCTGAATGTAATTTTTGTGGTACACCCGTCACGTTTCACAGGCAGACTCAATAGCCAGCAATGCACATTTAGACTTTATGGACACTTATTAAATGCCAAAAAGTGCCATCTCATTGGAGGCGTGTATCCAATGGAGGCTTCATAATAAAATAAAGTCTGTGTCTATGAAGTACTATCTGTTTAAGGGCATGGGCAAGTCAGCATTTGGCTGGGAAAACAGGAACACACTCTTTTTAAACCAAGTGTTTACAAGTTTATCTTTCAAATATCAGATCTGAGCTGGAAGAGAGAAAACAAATTTGTACCGATGAATACTGAAGCGCTTCTACAAAATCCCATTAAAATATACCGAGAATGAGAAGGACTGGGAATTAGCGAGGATTGCCAAAATGCATTTGAGATTTTAAGAGTCTCAATTACTATTGCATATGCAAATGAACATATGTTTTGCCTGTAGCTCTAACATTTAATTTGGTGTAATACTAGGCTGTGGATGTTTTAGTTTCATAAAATAATTATTACGTTTTAAGCCTGCAATGTGTGAGCAAAGTTTGCATCAGGAAGAGTCCACTTCTTTTACAAGGATATCCTAGTGGGCAGTGGTGGCTTGATGGTTAAGGAAGTGAATCCCCGACCAGCAAGGCACCACTGAGGTACCCTGAGCAAGGTACCACCCCCAAGCACTGCTCCCCGGGCGCTGAATTAGCTGCCCCCTGCTATGTCACGAAAGTCACATACTGTATGGGTTAAATGCAGAGGACACATTTCGCTGTGGTGTGTTGACAATGACCACTGATCACCTAATTCTAGTGTTCTGAATATAAGCTGACTCACATGGAAGATGAAAATAAAACATACAATATATTACACCTAACAGCCTAGTTAAGCTGAGCATGGTGAAGATGCATCAGTAATAAGGTGAATTTCTTAAAGAAGACAACATGCTGAGGTGTAACTTTAAATATACCAAAAATTCCACGGCTTCTATTTAAAACATGCTGAAATTTAACTGTTGAATTATTTACTAGAGTAAAACCCATTTTTAACACAAGATGCTTTCTTATCCCTTTTAGACCTCCCACGGGTTTGTCAGAGGATTTTGAGTGAGTCACGAGAAGGCGAGGCAAAGCTCTGAAGTGACTGTGTGACTCAAAAAAGCTTCCGCTCAGGAAGATGAGACTCCACACTCGGAATAAAACACGAGGCGGGCGCATGCCGACGAGACCCCACGCTCGGAATAACGGGGAACGCCAACATTCATAACCACCGGCATGTTTAAATCTTCCAAAACCGAGCAGGATTTAATGTTCTACAAAACTTCTTGCCTCAGCTTCTTAACATCAGATAAAAATGTAGAAAAATCTGATATAATAATTTTAGTAATTTTAATGTTGTATATGCATAAATATTTGTCACAGTACAAGACCCACATTGTTTCATTTCAACAGCATTTGTTTTCACTTCTTTTCCACAAATCTGGCTTTAGTCTGGGTCTGGGGTCCTGCCTGCCTTTCAAAGTAAACATCTTTGCTGGGATCCTCAGTCTTTTCATATCTTTTGTACAGTATTCAATGTATTTGCCAACTGTATATCATAGACATGCAGTTTAAGACTAAACCACAGCCCTTTCAGGGGAAATTTTCAAAAATGTTTACCAAGTGAGCATTCATGCATAGATAATATTTATTTTCTGCATCAAATTTAAAATGTTTTTCTCAACAGAAGTATCATACCTTTAACATTTTGTACGTCTTGATTTTCTAAATGACCTGCTTTATCACTATGAGCCCAGCCCTCCGGTACAAACTCCCTTCCAGCATTTAAACCAAACTGCCTCCTTAAAAGCATTAATCTGCTCTTGAGGGCAACACATCAGTGTAAATGGAAAATCCTACTGGCTGAAGGATCTCCAGAATGAGACAGGATCCTGTCTGAATAAGTCTTTTGCCCACCAGAGTGACTGGCAGAAGTAGATCTCATTAATTTAATAGCTACCAGTTAATGAGGTTCTGTCTTTCCAGGCCCAGCCTAATGGATAGCGCACTTTCCATCAGAAGTTAATTGCTTTATAAAATGACTGCGTTCATTTGCTGCAGAAATCTCTTCATCTCTCTTCAACAGTACAAGTACTTCATAAGAATCTCTGAAGTAACAAGAGCCAAAATCAAACCTTTGGTCTTTTCAAAATGAGGTGGTTGTGATTGTTGATGTACAAGTGGTTTTCTGCCATTGGTGTGGTTATGTAGACCGATTAAAAGAAAAAAAAAGAGAAAAAAAAAGCTTATAGGGATGGTTCCAACCATACATGTAAATCTCAAAAGCACAGAAGAGGATTCAATCAGTATTTCACAAACTGAGGATGGGGTTAGGGGCAGCTGGCTGCAAGGCATGCAAGTGAAAAATTGAAATGCAGAAAGATGAGGGCAATTAACTAAACATGACCAGGCCATTGGCAAGCAAGACCCAAGGCTGTAAGCAAAACCAGATATCTGACAATGAACTGAAAGTCAGACTCAGAGCTAATGAAACACATAAACATGGCAGAGCCAAATAGAGCCAGAAAACTGAGAGATAAGAAACGGTCATCATGATGCTCTCATGATGTAGCCCCTGGGATTGGGCTATAGTCACCTCCAGAGAGGGCAAGGAGCCAGCACCAGTGGGAATGTAGTCACTGACAAAACACCAATAACAGATGTATTAAATTAAGAAGGAAACATCATTTTCAAGGTCCAATACTGAAATGTATAATCTGAAATGTAATCTGATATTTGTAATATATAAATCAGATGTCATTGGATCCTATTTACAAAATAGTAATAACATTCATTGTGCATAAAAAAACTTCATGAAGCAACCAAACTCCATTTTTTATGTATTTATCCACAGCATTCAATATACGTTATTATTTATAATATACGTTATTACTTATAATATACGTTATTACTTCCTTGCATTGTGCAGCATTGACATGTACTTGACTTGTACCACATTATGCAAATGAGTTGATAAGAAGAAGGATTGTTTAATTATGCTATTAAACGTAAAGGTCTTTCTGCTGTGTGGTTAAGCTGAATCAGTCTGTCGATTAGTCCCAAATGATTATGGCCATAAAACTGTATTATGAGCTAACACAATTACAGCAGTTGGGAGTTACACATCTGACCTCAACTTTCCACTGCTTTCCATCTGGAGAGAGGAAATGAGTTGGGTGAGGAGGGTGGCACCGTTACAGCTTAGGTGAGAATGAGATGTTACCGCAGAATTTCCCACCTGACTGGCCCGTGGACCTGGATTGAAGGGTGATTCATCCAGTGGCTGCTGGTGCAGGACCTATGAACCTATGAACAGCCATTCCAACTAGAACAGTTAGCTTTGCTAACTATTATGCTGAAATTGCTGTCCTATAGCCTCCACTTTTCTATGGTTTTGCACATTAATGATTCAGAAAAGATCAGCAAAGCTAGGAACAAAGTGATTTAGTATGCAAACAACACACATAATTCATATGGCAAGGCAGAGTTAACCAAACTGTAATGTACACTGCACATTGTGATAAACAGATAATAGAACATACCAGACAATGAAGATAATTCGACAGCACCAACTAATACAGCTGATGAAGGATGCTTGTCCATAATGTCTTATCTTTAATATATATTATTACGCATGTTATTTTTAAATGTAATTATAGGATTTGTTATTTGTGAGCAATGGGGCACTAAATTTCCAATTAGTATAAAGAAATTTTTTTTTAGTATCACACAGAGGACAGGATAGTACATGCTTTCTTATCAGGGAACGAGCTGTTCTCCAAGAATCTCACCACATAACATCACCAGGAGATATTTTTGTTCTGATTTCAATCTCTGCAGAGAATGAAATCAATGTTGAAAATCATCTGGATTTTTATAGAATTTATGGAAACACCTGCCACGTATATGCCTGCCTTTTTATCAGTATCTATCATTTTTTAAAAAGTAACGTTCTTATCTAGTAACATTTTGATGACAATTTATGGCTTGTCTCTTTTCATTTTGGTTTACAGTCCTGTTTTCCATGTTCAATGAAATGTTTTAAGGCAAAGTCTGGATCCCCAGCCATGATCCAACTACCTAATGTCAGTACAATTGGCCATTAAATAATAACTTAACAGAGTATTTGTATGCTGCATCTGCAGAAATGTGCACATGCATTTATATTTATATTTTAGAAATAAAATTTGTGAAAAAAAGAGTAACGATCCATGGAGCAGCTCACAGCAAACTAAGGACTTTATTAACGAAACAGAGCATAAACGGCGAACCATAAAATAACACACTAGGAGATGGAGTAAAACTGGGAGCTATACTAGGAGAGAACCGCAGCTACTGACAGAGAGTAACAATGACACACTCCAGAACAATGCAAACTACAGGTTACAAGTATAATGACTAACTGAGATTTTGTTTCAACCAACCAGGTGAGGACTCTGTAACTGTGACTCTTTATACTCAACTGGTTGGTTGAAACAAAGTCTCGGTCTGGATTTGTCCTTTCTGAACTTGAACTTTCCACTTCTGGCGATTACTACAGAGACTATACTGCGTGGTTGATGACAGTGGAAAGTATCGTACTGCATATTACTAGCCGGGGGGGAACACATCGAAATTCAAAGTTGATTACTATGAATCTGCATCACTCACATTTACTCACAAGTCGAAATATCATAAGCCGAATCTGTTAAAAAGCTGAAAATGTCTTTTTATATCTAAAAGGCCATATTCTAAAACACAGAATACTGATATGAGGTACATTAAAAAGTTCTCCCATCATACTCATCTCTATTTCACTGTAACCAAAGCAGTCCTTGAGGAATAGCAGGCAAAGCAGAGAAAATGGGGTTGTTAAGCTTTCCTGCTATAATTATGTGTACACAAACGAAGGCTTACGGTGAATTAATAGATAACAGCACAAGTACACCATAGGGACCGGTTCATTTGCCTCTCTCAGGTCTGTGCTTCAATCAATAATTCATTTCGGCTCCGGCACTCCATCTGAATCTGTGGGCTCCGGAAAACTGAGAAACCATATAAAGATGAGCGTTTTGTGGGGAGGGGGGGTGGCGCGGTGCGCTTTGTAGCTCAGAGGTGCACTTTCATTCCAAACGGGAAGTTAGAATTAGCCCTCGTCAGGCGTCTGTGCACTGTCTCCGTCACAAACTTAATTACCGTCTTACGGGAGGAAATTATCTGTGTATCTCAGGGAAAAGAGTTTAAAAGCAGCTACAGAGAGGAGTAAGGACTGAAATGCTGTCAGCTGCTCGGTCAACAGAGTTTTGCAATGAATTCCACTCCAATTTAAAAGGAAAAAATGTCACTCTTTTCTAAAGTGTAGGAAAAGATTGTGAAATGGATCTGTGCATTTATAAGAGGCTGTGGACCCCCAGCGACCCTGAATAGAACAAGTGGTTACAGGAAATGGATGGATGGATGGATGGATGGATGGGACCTCAGTGGCCCGGTCGTGACACACAGCCGAAGATCAGGGTGCAAGGGTGATCATAAGCTCTGGAGAGATGCACAGATTTATTTATGTGCAGCCACAGAGATACGGTGTGACCTTTTTTTCACAGATTCACACAGATGAGCCGGGTGATGGCACACAGGTTATGGATACAGTCTGGACTGCCCTTCCATGCTCGTTGACCGCTCTTCTCTGGCTTGACATTTGATTGGATTGGCACTGCAGCACTTCAATGCTTGTCGGTCCCGACCGAGGCTGGATGGAGGAGCCGCTAATGCATTAATAATTTCATTCCTTTGTGCACCGTGGGACTAATTGGTTTACAACAGAAAGGGATAGTCTGCCCCAGCTATACCTGTCTGACAGCCCCTCTGCGTCCCAGCAGGTGCATCACGGTGGCCACTGTGGTGAGCGTGCCGCAACAACAACAACAACAAAAAAGTGGAGGCACCAACTGGGGAACCAGCAAGCTCATAATCCAGATCTCGGTGAGGGCAGGACGGATTGCGGGATTTTGCTGGGGGCTAATTTGCTAGCATGTGGCCTCGCCAATGGAACAAGACGTGACAGAGAGCGGGGCGGGGAGAAAACTTCATCATTGTACCAAAGCTGAAGAAATGTGCTGAAGTACACTCCTAAATTCATCTAATTTGGTTTCTGTCAGCAGAAGGCCATAAAATATATATGCCATATAACTCGTGACAAAATTCGAACGGCTTTGAAGATTGATGGCGAGTCTCAGTCAGCCTCCCTCGCAGTTGTAGAATCATTAGAAGGCAAGGCTTGTAACCTTGACATATTGAGTTCAAAATTAACACCTCCGCTTCTGCCTCCATTCTCTCCATGTCCCAGCCGGCTCTTACTTTCTCCGTTTCACGCCAGTTCAATGAAGAAAATGTCAGTGAAATACTCTTCTTGTGCTTTTATTTGATGACCAGCCAGTCCTGTGACAGATCCTTGAATAGAATGCGGTATGGGAACAACAAGGAGAATTCTAAGATTCTACACACTTAGTCCTAAGCGCAGATCTCTGAATTTCAGTGGACGGACTCCAAGTGATGGAGAATTACCTATTTTACTGATTTCTTTACTTATTTATATATATTTATCCAAAGCATCTTTGAATGCCAGTATCTTGCTGGTTGATGGACTCCTGGATGTGCTCCTCAGACATACCTGCCAGAGCAAGCTGTACATCCACCGCCTCTTAATTGGGAGAAGCTACAAAAGGTTAATTTAATTAAGAAGCAATTTGAGGGAATAAAATTTCCACTGCACATCAACATACTGTTGCTTTAGAAGCACAAAAGTGACACCATCACCTCAGTACTGATGTGTCAGCACTAAGGACATTTTGACAAGAATGCTACAGACCAATTAAGCCGTTACAATATACCATCTTAATAAGAAGTTATAGGCTTTAACTCTGAATGAACGGTATTAAATCCAGTCATTATTTCACATCAAGGAGGAAAAAAGAGATAAATTCCAGAGCCATACTGTTTACTATGGCTGTGGCTACGCTAATGAAAATTTATTGCTGTGACAGTAAAGGTGCAAACAGTTTAATGGTTCAAACCATTTGCATGCAGAGAGTTGTTCCTGAAATTTAAATTGGTATTCTGGCTAATGCTAATGATAAGAGATGTATTCTTTTCTTACTGAGGTTAATGGCCTGTTAAAATGCATAGCCACAAACAGCGCTACATAAAACCAGTTAAGTTCCTAATTCCAGGACCTTGGTGCCACTTACTGGTCTGTACTGGATCAGCAGGCTCCGCCTTCAGCCAGTGCCAAGGGCATGGGGTGAGTCGAGGCCCACAGAACCCAATGTGATTTTGTCATATTCTCCTTTTGTTTAGCAGTTGCTGGGAGCATTGTTTCATCATCTCCTTGGCGCGGAGGGGGTGGGTAGAACAGAGATGGGCTTGCAGGCAGAGCTTCTGTGCCTGGAACATTTCAGGCAGGACACACGTCTGCGACATGAGCTCCCGGCCGCGGCGCCCAATTCCATCTCCCGTTTTTCAAGCACCAATTTCTGGGGCCTGCGCCATTCCAACAATCACAAACGCGCTCCCTCTCAGGCGAAACTCAAACGGCGTCATTGGCACAAAGAAGCGGATTAACACTTAGCAAGTTTGAAGAGAGGTCACCCAACATGCAAGCAGTTTGTGGTACAGGAGCGAGTCTTCCCTCCTCTCACCGCATGGGCTGTGACCACCATACCCATCCAAACGGTGACACATTTCCAAACCTTCCCATTTCAGAAAGCCCCTAGTGCAGCAGAACATCCAGGGACGAGCGGCTCCATCTGTTTGTCGTCTTGTGCTGTTTCAGCTGCATGCGGACGCCACACGGCCAGAGAGACAGACCCTTGGAGTCCAAACGATGAGAATTAATCACGGAACGCAGCCAGAGTCATCTTCTTCGGAGGAACCACTTTGAGTGACTGAGGCCGTTAACGTCACGCTTCCTGTGACACAGTGCTGCCATGTCCCACAGGCAAAACATAGGACGACTCACACAAGGACTAAATGGGCCTGGCGTGCACTGTACTGTAAGTCACTGTAAGTCACTGTAAGTCACTGTGCACTATAAGTCACTGTAAGTCAGGGCAAGCTGTGCCTCGCTTTTTGTAACTTGGTTATAAAACGAACAGACTTTGCTTTTACTAAAAAAAAAACATGCAATGCGCAGATATTTAAAGCCCAGCTCAGGACATTCAGTATTTATCTAAACAAAAATCACATTTTTTTTCTTGTCATGGCCATGACAAGAGAAAAAATGTGATTCTTGCTCAGTAAGTTTGGAATTTGCAGTATTGTAACCATAGCAATACCAGTGTTATGTATACATATAATCTATATGCTATGAAGTGAAAAAAGAGAACAAATGAATATGAAACGTTAATAAATAAAACAATAGCAAACATTAATCTGTAGGATTAAAGGGCAGGTAGAGTATAGAATAATTTCAGGAAATACAAAATAATACAATTAAATCAAAACAGAAAAAATGCAAATGTATCTGAGCAAATGTAATAATGTCCCACAAACAGTAATGAATATGCTGTAATAAAAGAGCAGTTTCTTAAGGAAAAGTCATCAGTGTGACTGAGTGGAGTTTTCCCAGTAGCTCAGAAGAGATCAAAGCGAGAAAGTCACAAACAAATAACAGGGGTTGCTGACTGAGGCCGTCTCCACCACTCCCAGTCTGAGTGTTTGGAGTCATCACTGGCCAGGTGAGGAGAAAAACGGGCAGCGGTTTGCATGTGAGTGGCCAAGTGATACTGGCCTCCATTCCAACAAGTTAAGCCAAAAAAAAAAAAATCGAAAGAGTAATGATCAGCTTTCCATGGTCACAGGTGCTTACCAAACGCCAAACGCCTGTGAACAATGCGAGCCAAGGTCATGTCCGCAGCATTTGGTGCTGATTAAAGCAGCAACGGAACACCCTTATCCAGCAAGGGCTTGTGTGATTCTGCTTTTCGCTCTATGTCAGTTCCTAATTGCATTAGTCATTATTAGAATGGGATATACGTTGACCTGGCAAGACAGGTGGAGATCGGCTGCTAACAGACAGGTAACCTGAAGTCCAGCAACCACTCGGGCCCGAGATTAAACAGATGACTAAAAAAGGAAAAAAACAGCGATGCGGAACATTGCGTACATTCAGTATGTGGTCGTGATTAATTAATAACTGTCAGCTGGCCCCTAAGGTAGGCCACTGTATGATTTCTAACTGCAAGAACATCGCATGTGGGTTCCAGCTCCAGAGCAAGCTTGGAACACAGCAGATGTCGGTGGACATTATATATTTTTCACTTCTTGTATAATTCCACACTTAACTTCTTTGATTTATCGGAGAACATTAAGCAGAAGCCCCCCCCCACCCCCCAGATTTGCACCTCCGTCTGTTTTGAATTCCCAAACTGCAGATTTTCTTGTCGCTCTGTTTCGGTCTTCAAAGCTCAAAGGCGCCATCGCAAGGTGACAGCATCAATCCAGGACCACATCTGCTGAGAGGCGGGCTCATGGTGGCAGCCACCGCAAAATGTCACCGTTAGCATGACGACAGTCAGCGGGGAACTGGAGGCTCCTCCAATCAGATGTCGCAGAGCAAATTAACTGTTGATTTTCACAGCGCAGGGCCTCACATAGTCCTTTGATGCCGAAACTCATTATGTGGGAGTATTGATTTATCTAACAAAAGACCAATGTGCAAGCAAAGGTGGCGGCTGTGGCCGATGTGTTTGGTGACCACACTTGTCAGCTCAATGACAATGACATGTGTTCTGGAAGCTGCCTGGTTTCTAAGGAGGTTAAATGAAAGCCATCATGCATGTTTCCTCATACGTTTTATGCCATAACTGACGGTTTCCTAATCATACTCCAGCGGAAGCCTCTATTTAGCATCAAAATGTGAGATAACACAATGTTGGTAAAAGGAGTCTGTTATTTTATAAGTCAGAATGAGTATTTCACAACTGGCTGTCTCTCATTACTGCAATGGTGTGCCCCCCCCCCCCCCCCAGTCATTTAAATCATCCTGAACAGGTTGCCCCACGCTTCCTGAGGGTGAGGCACAGGAATAAAATTTCTCTGCTTTCAGTAAACAAACAAGCAACGTACAGCAATATGTCCCGGAAGGTTGCTGGTTCTAGTCCCATGGCCCACAGGGTAATCTTACCACCATTAAGCCCATAAGCAAGGGCCTTGACCCCAGCTGTTCCAGGGGTAGCAGATAAGTGGCTGACCCTGCTCCCTGAACTCTGGCTGCACCCAGCAACTTGGCAAAAGAAGGACATGTATCTAGGCCGCATCTGAAAGAGCCTTGGTGGTGGGACAGCCTTGTTGCACTGCTGTGATGGACCCAGTCTTCGAATGCAGTCCCTGAATTCGGACACAACCCTCGTGTCTCATTGGAGAGCAAGATGGTACATGAACGATCAAATCTTATTGTACTTCCTACTATTACAGTGTTAATAAAGACATTCTGGTGGCACTCTCCCATTTTCTGTGGTGATGCTATACTACTGACCTCTGAACCTTAATGAATGAAGATTTGGTAAATATAAATAAAGTGGAAGACATGCAGTTCTTCGAGGGCAGCATGTTAGGCGCACCGGGGTGAGAAGGACAGACCTTAATTATGAGGTGTTAGAAAAGCATTGCTGAGAGACATTTAGGACTTGTGATAAAATAAGGGAGTAGGCAATAAGAGGGACCAAAAGCCGCAGCTGACCCCCAGCTCGGGGCTTACGGCACAGAGTGGAAAATAACCGATAACACTGGACTGAGGTTCCTGGCTACACCTCGTGTCAAATGTGTGACTTCCTCTTGGCAGACAGGAGTCACAACCCCTAGGAGCTCAGAAAAAAACAGTCAAGTGCGCTTTACTACCATATCATCCTTAAAGAGGTATAAAGTAGCATAAAATAGCCCCCCCCCCCCTCCCCAGGGCCACGGAACAACATATAATTGCAGTGACAGAGGGAGGGTTTTTACATGACTTAAAGTGCAAAATACAGGACAGCACAAAAACAGGAGGGCTGGACACAAGGTGTGTGTGTGTGTGTGTGTGTGTGTCTGTGTATAATCAAGTCTCCACCACAATGTCACAGGGCTTCATCCCTGCCCTGGGGTACAAATAGGCAGGAGGACATACACACAGATACCCTTTTGTCCTACCCCCCTGCTTTTACGCTGACCTGTGTCTTGCACTTTAAGTCCTTTATATATGCGCACGCCAGAAATACATAGTACAGCAGCAGCATGACGGTGTGGGATATAGTGTCTGACAATAAATAGATAAATAATAATAAGTTAAAGTGCCGGGGGTGGGGGGGGTTGTTTATCCTCAGGAATGGGTTGGGAGCTAAGAGGGGCAGCTGGGTGTTTAATGTCCTGACCCCGCGGGGAAGAAGCTCTTGCTGAACCTGGCAGAACTTCCTCAGATGCTCTTGTATCCGGTGCCAGACAGTAGCAGGACAAACAGTCCGTTCTAATGTCCTTGATGCAGGGGGGAAAGGTCATGATCATTTTTTTGGCTATATGAACTATCCGGCGATGTATGATAGGGGGGTGGACAACCTGGACCTTCCCGAAGTTGACGATCATGTCTCCACACTGAGAGACAGATTGTTGTCCTGGACCTCCGGTCGGTATGCTGAGTCACCGTCACGGCAGATCAGACCCACTACTGTCGTGTTGTCGGCAATCTTGATGATGGTGTTGGAGCTCTACTTTGCAATACAGACCTGAGTTAGCAGGGTGACCAGAAATGGGCTGAGCATGCAGCCTTGGGGGGGCGGCAGTGCTCAGGCTGGTGGTGCCGGAGAGGTGGTCATCCAAGGGTACAGTCTGGGGTCCCTCGGTCTGGAAGTGCAGGATCCAGCAGCACAAAGGGGTGGTGAAGCTCAGCAGCTCAAGCTACTCTGTCAGCTTCTGAGGGACGATGGAGCCGAACACTGAACTGACGTGGACGAGCAGCATTCTCACAAACACAGCAGCCGGGAACAAAATATGTGGCAGCAGAGCCCAGAAGGACAGTAAGAGCAGGTTCCCCCGGTGACCTGCATGGCCGAGTTCGGCCCTAGTTCATGCCTGGGAGAGAAGGTCAGTTTGGAGAGAGAGTTCATAAATACCCACGGCTATGTAAAGTGGAATAAAAAAAGATCTTCCCCAAAGAAGCATGCTTGTTACCTGCTGGAAGAACATTAGCTGACAGGGATCCCATCTCCTCCATAAACTGATTATGCTGTTCGCTCCTGGAAATTGTTCTCAGATAAAGCTGATAAAATCTCACAATCTTCAGTTTCTGTATTATGCGGTACGATTCACTGCTAACCTTAAAAAGCATGATCCTGAGGCACTGACAGTACACAATTAAAGACTAAATGAAAAGTTAAAAAAGGATAACATGATTCCTTGACTTTTTAAAGAACATTCTTCTCTGCAGTGACCTGGATCAGTGAGTCTCATGTGGGGATAAAAAAAACCACACCTTTTCTTTAAAATATTCCAAATATAAAGACCGCTGTAAACAGTCGTTGAGTTTAATGGTTGCCTGCTTATGATGGGATTTTGCATTAGCTAGTCACACAACCAAAAATCCATAAATCACATGTATGCATGTTATGCAAAAACCCTTGAAGTGATGCTTGTCAAAGCCACTGAAAATCTGCCTGTTAGGTAAAAGCAGTATGTCCATTTCTGAGAAGGTAACGGATGCCTTCGCCAGACAGGATGTCATCAATGACAAATTAACTTACCACCAACCGTAATTCACCTTTACGCACAACAATCTGACTTTGAGATGACTCATTTTTCATCCAACTCTGTCCCCTTTCAATTAAATTACCAAGAAAAAAATTAACATTGATTAGTACTTTCAGCCCACAGCTGATAGACGAAAGAATTCAATATTCGTACCATTATACAGTAAGTGCAATATACTGTTTATGAGTAAAAAACATAATACACATAACCACATATAAAATTCTAATAATTTAACAAGTGATGATTCAAAAATAATGACAGGAAGTCAGTGCACGTTTCCTGTCTACCCGAACGGTTGAATGCCTCAGAGAAAGCTATTAACTTTTGTAGGAGTTCAATTAAAAATGTGAGGAAACGTGGGCTATCTTTAAATGATACGAGGCTCTGGGATCCATCTCCAGGGAACGTCTATTGTAACTTGCACTCCTGAACACTCTAATTAGATGTTGGGTCTATTATCTGCCATGATAAAAATTGCACGTTGACGAGACGACACTTTATCCTCTCGCACACAGTAAGTAAATCGTAAGCTATTTTCATCATTTCTATGAGGAAAGACTGCACAAGAAAGTTTAATTAATAAAATGGATTAGACTTAATCCTGACAATGATAATTCCTTTTTGTTGTACTGTATGTCGTACCACGATCAAAGCTGTTGTGTTTTATTATTTTTTTTTTTGTTTTTGGTCAAACGAGTTTTAATTGGAACAAAGGACAATCGAATGGCTTTAGTGAAAGGACAGAGGTCCAGTGAATGAAAAGGATGAGCGTCGCTGCCACGCCTGGGATATGCCCAGTGCATTACAGTGGAACCAGCGACAGAATCATATCTGTCAATGCTGATCAAAACAGGAGCCTCGGGTGGGCAGAGGGCCACCATTACTGACAAGATCAGAAACACCCAGGTGGATAAACACTGTGATCTCAAAAAAAGAAAACCTCTTTGATTTCCAAATATGAAACATCTGCATTTGAAAAAGCCATGTGTAGATACTCCCTGGGCTCTTAGCACATTGTATAAAATGTTTATCGTGCTTTATTTTGATGTAGCTACAGGCACTGGGCTCTTCACCTCTAGTTTGCTCAGAAGGGCAGAACCAAACATGTCCTTGCAGCACTTTCTGCAGGCAAAACACGTGTGTCTGTAGCGTTCAGGCGGTAACAAGCGCAGGTGAAAATTGAGAGGTTGTAAGTACAGGCCGTCTCCATTCTGTTTTCCTCTGTGGCTGCTGCAAAACCTCATCCTGACTGGTGAACACCTATAATGGATATTTTGAACTTTGCCTGTCATTAATTAAAAGGCAGCGGCAAATTAAGAATGCAGTAGATTCAGGCCAATGTGTGACTTGCAAAGTTATTTTCATTAAATGAAAGATCATTTCAAATGTTCCCAACCCTGCAAAGCTTTAATCTGTTATTAGGCCCCGTGACCCAACTTTTTTGTGGATTTTTAATTTTTCTTTCGCACGTCACTCAAAGGCAGTTTCTCCTGAGTGATTCATTCCACCTATAAAATGATTTGAAAGCGGACTGAGGCACATTTGACGAATACGATTTAATGTTTCACAAAAATCGCACAGAATGCTCATTAACCTTGGCACACGCTTCTTCACTTGCACCCACAGCACAAACACAGCATAGACACACAACCCCCCCTGAAGAATGCTGGTTCAGCAGAACATTCCATTTAAAGGACATATATTAATTGTGTCTGATTGCATCACTGTCCTAAATCAGATGTAGGGCTCTACACCTGATATGCTGACTCACTGTAGATAAAGGCATATAATTACCATGGGGGCTCATTTTAACCACTGGAAATGTATCTAGATGGTCCCACTCATCAGCACAATCTGAGTGGAGATCAGTTTGTTAAGTGCTTGCAGTGAGGATCTGTCAGAAAACAAAGATCGCAAAATCTGAAAAAAGGGTGAGAATGGGCTCTTGAGAGAAATACCTCATATTTCTCCGGAATGTGCCATGAAAAGAAGAAATACTGAGAACTGAGGAAAACACTCTGGCGGCCATTGTGGGTGAAGGCATCCCTTCATCTCCCATAGCCCCTTAGCCAAACCGGGGTCACAGTGTCCCTGGGCAGTAAGGCCAGGGCAAAGGCAGGGGACAGGATACCAGTGCGTCACTGGGCATACACTCAGTAAGGCCAGGGCAAAGGCAGGGGACAGGATACCAGTGCGTCACTGGCCATACACTCAGCCATATGTGTAATTTAGTGACACCAAGTTCACCTTAACCTGCATGTTTTTATATTGCGGAAGGAAAGCCAGAGAATCAGAGGGTGGACATGCAAACTGCAGGCTCACGCCGAGGCGGGGCAGGTGGCAAGGTGTGAGGCCGGTGTGTGACCCGCTGAGCCCGTGGAGAGCAGCACTGCACTGCTGAGCCCGTGGAGAGCAGCACTGCACCGCTGAGCCCGAGGAGAGCAGCACTGCACCGCTGAGCCCGTGGAGAGCAGCACTGCACCGCTGAGCCCGAGGAGAGCAGCACTGCACCGCTGAGCCCGAGGAGAGCAGCACTGCACTGCAGGCTCCCCATCCTCTGCAGACTTCCTGTGTGTAACAGGATACGGGTGAGCGGCCGGGTATCTCTCTCTGGCCGGGAAGCTTTCACACTCATAACGGCTTGTGTTGAGCGGCTGCCAATGTTTCTGATGTGAACGTCCGAGCCAAGCTGGGTGCGGTTAAAAAAAATCCCAGCAAACTCTGGGCTCATTCTGGCAGGGGGGGGCAGGCCCTCCGTCCTCCCCCCAGACTCTGGCAGGTGCGTGCACATTATCAGTGGCTGCACAGCGCCTGTGTCTGTTTACCACCGGTAATTTTCTTCTGAAAATTCAATTCATTGGAGCTAATTCCCCCAGTGGGCTCTGGCTACTGCGCTTATCCTAATATTCCAAACATCTGCATTAGGACAGTCACATAATCACATCGTCCTGGGGATAGGCGGGGGGGGGGGCATCATTTAGCCTCTGCTAGACCTACGGAGTGACAGGAGGACCAAACTGCCACACAGCTGCCCCCACCCCCCCTTTTTTGCCCCCCATGCAAGACGTTGTTGTACTCGAACAGGCCGTTAGTCACAAAGAGAGCTCAGAACAGCAGAGTGTAGACACTGAGAATTGGCTAATGCACTGCGAGCACATTCTGCGACACATTAATTCCCTTCCCTGTCAGGCTGCATCACTGCAGAACGTGCATGATGGGATGCGAAGTCCCATCACGGCGCGGCACCTGCTGCTTTTCCATCTGCCATCGCAGGGCTGTCTCTCCCGCTGCCCGTTTTTCAGGCTAATGCCTCCGTCGCTCCCCTACGCACCCCCACCCCCACCCCCCCCGACACTTACGAAGGCGTGATCGTTTTTCGAACGCTGTCGTCTTTTTTTTTATAGCATATTCATCTCTCTGCCTCATCCAGGGTGCGTATTTGGGCGGAGGGAAAACGGGGACCAAGAATTCCATCTGCCTCTATCACCACATCATGCTATTTGGTTTGATGAAGTTGTCAAGGCAATGAGCCCAGGAGAATAACCAAGCCATGATCAAGGAAGTAGATGGGATGGCGGACAGACAGTAAATATCTAACCCAGGGGCAGCTCAACTAAAAAAACAAATTATCTTTGTGCAAGCATGGCATCTAGGACAATAGAAAAGCTCCAATCCAATCTTCCAAAAGTTTTCAGCTGGCAGGAACCAAAACCAGTCATTTGTGAACTGAAACATGTTTTGCATAGTTACGTGTCCGGGCATCCTTAAACGCCAACCAGGCTAACTTCCAGGTTACCTGCAATGTGGAGCCAAAGATCGTTAGGAGCATTTTCCGATTAAACGAGGCGATCTGATGGGCTAACTGTTGGCACACCTTGTATTTCGGTTCTACCCATGGTGATTCCATTAGCTGGTGAAGCCCAGAGTAGATCTGCAATGTTATTGTCCATTAAGCACAGTACTACCGCAATGTAATATTATTCCCAGTATTGCTGGGCTCGTACTGTGGAGCTGATCATCGGAGAATTACACTGAGCCCCGCATCGCAGTTCACTTCCAAAGTTCATTATACAAAAATGGATCTAATGTACCTCAAAAGACTAATAATGGCGTCACACATAATACAGACAACAGCACACAGCCAAGCCACAGGGAGTCTGTGTAGGATGAGCTGCTTCCCTGGTGCCGTATGCCCTCAGAACCTGGTGTGGCATTTCTGGGACTGGACTTGTGGCAAGAAGGTTCCCGAAGCAGAAATCAGTCAACAGTGCATCCTTCAAGAGTTTTTGAAACCAAGTCCTGTGGACTGAGCTTGCATGATGTCATTCCATAATGATGTCACACCTCCAGGGTAAGGGGTTTGAATCCCACCTCCGCTCTGGGTGGGCGGGTGCTGCTGACTCTCTCTGCCTTTGCTCCGGTTTCAAAGAGCTATATACAGTTTGATGTTAGTTGAAGCACTTGCATGGAGGTTATAATGAATGAGATCTCCATTTGTTTTCTGCTTAAATCTGCATCACAAAAAAACCACATTGACAGGCCATTTGAGATTGAGTTATATCCACTTAAAAGGGTCCTCACTGGAATTACTTTTAAGATTTAAAGCCACTGATTCGTTCTGTCTTCCGAAAGTGGTGGGTGGATACGGATGATGGTTGACAGAGGCATTCTAATGCTCCAGAGTTTCCTATTGCTCTGAGGGGACGAAGGATTTATCAATAGCAGCGACGCGCAGCGGTGACCTCTGAGCAGGCTGCCGCTGAAATGCGTCTGTCTGACAGCTACTCCGCGCCATGCAGCTGCCGTCTGAGACGCCAGGCTCCCCGGCAGAGTCCTGCCATGCTTCCCTCAAGGCTAATTGCCTGCTGACTGAAAAACTCCGCTTGCAAGAATCAAAACCAGAGTTCTGGAGGGATATGTGGGCCAACACTATTTCCTTGAAACTTTTCAACAAATTTGTAAAATTGATTTTCTGTGTACTGTTTAAAAAAGGGGGAAATCTATTTTATGGAGAGAAAATCATGCTATTGCGTTACCACCTTAACCACATATTACACAATTGGTTGCTCATAACCTTCCTAAAGCATTTTAGGCCACAAAGTTTACTTTAGATCCCCAATTAATTAAGTCTGACTAAAAGGCCCACGGCCCATTTCTCTAACACGACCGATCAATGTAAAAATCTGAAAAACAGCGCAGAATGACACCAAAGCGGGCGGCAGAAACTAGAGTAACTGGACAACAAAGTCTCAGTGTGGTTAGCGAAGCCTGCAACAGATGTACTGCCTGTTAAATACGTTTGAGGAGCTCCTTGACAATCAGGCCGATGCGGATTCAGGGTGATGGGATACAGTGGGGGACATTAACACCCCCTTTTATGTAGAGACATGGTTAGTAAAAAGGAGGTTATGGCTTTCCCAGTGTAATGGGCCCATCTGGAAATGCACTGTAGGCTCAGTGTTGCCAAGGAGCAATTGTTCATCAAAGAAAGGGCAGACCAGGGCAGTACACCTGTGTGTGGCCACATAAGGTCATCAATGAAGATGTGCCAGTGCCCTCCCATCCTCTTCACAGGAAACCTTTGGCTTTTCTCGTCGCACACAAAGAGTTTCTCCCATGTGAAACGCACAGTGTTAGTCTTTTATGCCACAGCCCGCACATGGCAGTCATTCTATAGAAAGCGAGACATTCTTCAGTTCTGGAAAAAAAGATTACCTTCAGACAGGCATGTTATAAGGACAGCAGTGAGAGATGTCAGCACCAAAACAGGCCTGTAATGAAACACAGGGATCAGCCCAGCGTCCTTTTCTAATGATGCATGTTCATCCCTAGACCTTTATTTAAAAATTTATTTGCATCGTCCTGTGAAAGCAGAGTCTCATACCCCGACAGGACCACTATATATAAATAATGACAACCACCAGAATGCATTTGATACAGTCCTTCAAGATGCACTGTATTTCAACAGGCTTAAAATAAGTGACTTCCCTGCCCCATAAACAAACTCCATTTAAAAACAGCACAGTCATAAACTCTTGAGGCACAATGGGCCAGATTCACTTTCAAGCCTCAGTAAATTCTGCTCGGTTCTTAATAGAACAAATTGAACTGGCCAAAAAAAAAAAAAACCTCTTTATGAACCCAGTGTAGTGCAGTTTTTTGAAGGCCAAGCAGATTACCAGCCTCGTGCCTCTGGAGAGGTGTATCTTAAGTGCTGTGAAATAAGACACACTTAAGAGAGGCGCTTTAAGAGAAATACTAGACCACAGTTAAAGCTAACAAAAGTGCACAATAGATCCACTGATAATGAGCGGAAGAACAGTCCCAACTGTTGACTCTAAAGGTGTAAATAAGATGATTAAAGATTCCCAGGTGCAGAGTGTAACAATAGGATACTGATGGATACAACACTCTACACTATTAGAGTTACAATACCCCACTAATTCACACTAGTCTAGTGTTACAGTAATACATATTATTCACTAATTGCCCCACACTGCTATTTCCTTACTGTCCGCTACAGTCTGCCTCATCCACACTATTCTATTACATTACTTCACCCCAATCTACTACTGTCACCCTGCCCCACGATACTTTTACATTACTCCATACTACTGCTGGTCCATCACTCCAAACTACTTTACTTATACAGTTTTCCATTAACCGCTGGAGCTACTGATGTCATCCTTTCCTAGCAGCTCAGAAGGAAGCCGTTTTTATGAAGCCACACAATGCATTTGTGACTGATTGTTCATTTTAAAAAGTTTTAAACTGTGATTTTTAATTTACAAGCACATTATAATACAAGAAACAAGGGCATGAATGCAGAGGAGTATTATCTTGCCGTGCAAAGGTCCGGTCCAAGACGTAATTACGGTAATAATATGGTATTATGACTAATGTCAAGCTAAAAGCGAATAAATTTAACGGCATGTTTAATGATGCCCTCTGGATGCTAAGCAGAATTTTTATTTTCATTCTCATAATTATTAAGCAAACCTTTTTTAAGCGTTTCCCCCTCTTTGTTTCTGAGCTCAGGAAGGCCGCAGGTTCCTGGGTCTGCTGTGTTCAGCATGCAGCTGAGCCTGAAAGTGGGATGTCCATCCCGTTCCAGCCAGGGCGCCACTTTCTGCTTCTCTGCTTGGTCTGTACGGGGCCCATTTTCGCTCACATCTCCGCAGCTTCCAGCAGACCCCATATGGCCCAAGCAGGTCCATGGGCTTTTCTCTCTACTCCACTTCAGGACGGCAGCCAAGCCCAAAGTCGGCATCCAGCTGCACTGCAGACTAATGAAATACAGTACAACCGTCCCTCGATATCCGCAGGGGGCAGCTTCCCGGACCCCCCATGGATCCCAAAATCCACATATGCTCAACTTCCTTATATAAAATGGTGTCGTATTTGCATATAACCTGCACACATCCACCCATGGACTTTAAATCATCTCTAGATTACTTATAATGCCGCATACAATGTAAATTCCAGGTAAATAGCCATTATACTGTATTATTATGCAGAGAAAAAAGTCTGGACAAGTTCAGTACAGACACAGCCGTTGTAGCACATATTATAAAAAATATTATCATAAATAAAGAAAATAAAAAATTATTCTCTCTCTCTGTCCAATTCTGTCAAACATACACAAACACATACAGTCCAGACCGAAATTGTCCCCACAAGGTAAAAAGTTACAGGTTATTTATTGTGTGGAAATCGGGTCCCCACAGTGTAATCATTACACACACACACACATGTATCTATCTAAATGGGGACCGTCCGTTCATTTCTATAGTAAAAACCCTAATCCCAATCATGACACCCTTAACCTCTACCCAGCCCTAAGCTTAACCATAGGTAACTAACCAAACAAAATACAATACTTTTGGCATTTTTACTTTTTTGATTGCAGTCACAGATTTTTATAACACTGAGGATATCCAAATGGGGACCTGTAAAAATGTCCCCAAAAATAAGGTAGTTTCAGGTTGGTCCCCAAAAGTAATTTATGCAAACCCCCCCCCCCCCCCCCCCCACACACACACACACAGTGTTAACACTCACCAAGACCACAAGGAAATTCAAATTTTGCTTTTTGAACCTATTTGGATTTTTTTTTTAAATTTCCTGATCTGTACTGGAATCCATGCAGGTACAGACTGGTAGGCAACTACCCCAGGGCCCAGCCAGTAACACGAAGGACCACCCTCTGACTAAAAATCTCTATGAGGGAAGATTAAGGTGCTGATATTGCACATATTGCCAACATTTGTAACATGCGTCTTTTAAATCTCTTATTTATATCTATACAATCTCATTATGGTGTAGTCAAACTATGTTGTTGAGGCATGTATTTAACAAAAAAGCATGTTTGTGGAATTTGCTAACTACTGCAGTGCATGATGGGTATGATATTTGGAGGCTACTTAAATTGCATCATATGCAGCTACTGCAACTGGCAGAGACAGACCCTAGCTGTGAATTTGGAAAGGGGGGGCATGATCTATTCTAGCCCCAGGGCCCAGTGTACAGTTGTTCAACCACTGAATCCACGGATGCGGAACGTGCAGATACAGAGGGCTGAGTGCATGTTGTTTTTTCTGAGTGATCAGTCTTTTCTTTGTTGTAATTCTGGTGAGGGCAGGTGTGGGGACTTTGTCTTCATTACCATGAAACACAGACTGATAAAATGAATCCATTTATATTTTCAATTTGTCCCAAGCTGTGCTGCAATAACTCAGGTCAGGACCTAATATTTGAGCCAATTGTCACAGAATCGGATTGTTCTACAGTTACCTTGGAGTGATTAAAGACCATGTCAGAAAAACTCCACATTTCAACAATATCTCATCTGTTTAGGTTTTTGTCCTACAACACACAAAAATTTAGATAGGGTGAAACTTTATTTTGTAGACAAAACAGCAAAAATAATTTTGTATGTGAATGGCATCCAAATGACAGAAAGTTGAAAGTAGCTAATTGTTTTTATAAAAAAAATACATAAACACAGATGTCAAAAACAACAGAAACATATTTAACTGCCTTGATTGAATAATTCATCAAAAAGCATATTGTGTCATTGCAGATATAGTTTTGGGAGTCGTCATCTAATGTAATACAGTATATCCTTCAGTTCAGAGAAATTGCAATAACTTTGATCAAATGTTTCTGTGTTCAGAAATTCTATCAATATTGCAATGCAGCAAAGGGCACTTGACATTTGAGGAATTCAATAGCCATTCGTCGTATCCTGTTGTTCGCTTTCCTTTAGTGAACAGTTAAAAAAATCTTTGGCGGTACAAACACACAATGATGAAGGACCACCTCTCCCATCACACCGGTTTTAAAATTGAATGCTACTTTCCTCTGAAGGGCCTGACAACCAAGGAGCCTGAGCAACTTCACCAAAAGCTCTATTTGGAAGGAGTGAAACATCTGGAAACATCTCCTGCCCACATCTAACCATGAGAGCCAGACAGTTCTCATTTGAAGTTAATATGATTAGCAACTGGAGTTTTTTGGCCAACCTGTGATGCTTTAGTGGTAAATTTAGCACCAGACATGAATGCTACAGTAGTATCACCGAATGAGAAAACGTTATACGCAAGGCTGGAATTGAGAACACCGGCTTTTCTGCAAAGAGTCACATCCACAAGGTTATGCTTCATTGGGTCACTTTGCAAGCATTTAGCAGGGATTTTTGTTGGTAGTCACCACACATTAGTGTTTCAAGTCTATGGCTGTTGACACACTGAATGGTACCTGGGTTATACATGTTATTTGAGCAGCAAAATATAGATCTGTTTAGTTTTACGTGGAATTTCTGCAGCTAACAGCAGGTAAGGTGCGATTGAAATCATGTTTAATTAGCTATGCAGCAAAGCTAATTTAAAGCTTGCAGTTACATACTCTGCACAGATTATAATTACATGCTTTACAGATTATAAGCCTTTGTTAATCCTTCCTATATTCCGAAGTCAAGCAGTAGTAGTACGGCAAAAAAATAATAAATAGAGTGTGTATAACTTTGTCCCTGGAATAATAGGATCCAACTGAAAAGCTTTAAATAAAATACGCTACAAATCCCCCTGGAATTTCAGATGCTGATGAGACCAGGTGCTTTAAATTATATAACTTGAAATCCCCTGCTACACAGCACTTGCTGTCTGGACTGAGTTAAGCAAACAGGTTGACCTTTTAATGGCATCATGGTTTTCATGAAGCCTACTTCCTAAATCTGAGTGGAACATCAGCCGGATGCAGCTGAAATATTAATGCACACTTCAGATGGGTAGGTATCCGAGATTCTGGGTTCACATAGAGCAAACTCTGGTACTTTTAATGTGGGTGAAAAAACTGATCAGTTCCTTTGTGTACCTGGATTCCTCTGTGTCCTGGGTCCACCCTGAACTGGTGCCCTATCTCAGGATGTTCCTGTTTGAGGGAACAGGTCTGGATATACCCTCTGGCACTTCATCGGATGGGCAGCACCTGTGGCGGCTGGGGTAATGAGATCCACAGGTACTTCAGAGGAGAAGTTACTATTTACATGGTATGATTAAGTATCTAATACATGAATAAGGCATGTTACTTTACCTATAAAGCTTTACCCATAAAACTGTTGGAAAAAGGTCCTATATAAGAACAGCACATTGTAATATGTGAGTCTAATACTCCACATATTTTTGTAATGTTTAGTTACTGATCTAATGCTGTAATCCACACAGACAATTTCGATGTATTCATAAAACTGGGTATTTTACTGTGTTATAACTGCTATGTCCTTGACCATAATGTCACCTGCCTCAACTCATGGCTTATTATTTTGTGCCCTCACAAGATCATGCAGGTGACAGGTGGCATGTGTTTTACATCCTGTATTTGCGAAATCCAGTTTCATGTCCAGAATCCCTTGAGGGCCCATCTGTTGTACCTTAAGCTGTGTCTATCCATCAATCCAGTTTCCATGTCCGCTCGTCCTACACAGAGTCACAAAGGTCCAGAGCCTATTTTAGAAGCAACTCACCCAAAGCAGAGAATAACCCAGGATGGGGTGCCAGCCCGTGGCAGGGCATACGTGCACACACACACACACACACACACACATACACACACACACACGCACACACACACACACACACGCACAAGTTGGTCTTCCTGTCTAAATGGGGACTGTCCATTCATTTATATGGGAAAAACCCTAATCCCAATCACGACACCCTTAACCCCTACCCATCCCTAACCTTAACCATAAATAACCAACCCAAATACAAGACTTTTGACATTTTTACTTTTTTGATTGCATTCATGGGTTTTTATAAAACTGGGGTTATCCAAATGGGGATCTCAAAAGATGTCCCTAAAAGTAGGGAAATTTCAGGTGTTACTGGACTTTGGGGACAATTTTGTCCTCAAATGTGATCTATGCAAACCCACACACACACACACACACACACACACACACACACAGTCGTGTCTTTTTGGGGACCGCTCATTCGTTTCTATGGGAAAAATGCTAATGCTAATGCTAACTATGACAACCTTAACCCCTACCCAGCCCTAACCATAACCATAACCTGGGCCATACACACACACACACACACACACACACACACATTCACACCTACAGACAATTTTGCAGCTATAATTCACCTTAGCATGACTCTGGGGGGCAACCGGAGTGTCTGAAGGAAACCGCCTGATGACACATGGAGAACATGCAAACTGCACAGGGACCCTAAGCTGTATCACACAGATGAAAGCATAAAGGTCATCAGCATGTTTCAATCAAGGCTTGTTACTTTTGTTTTTGTTTACAGTTTGTTTTCTGCAGGTACTAAACAGAACATAAATATTTTCTGTGTATTACCTGTGCATCCTGTCTAGGGTGTATTCTGCATGTGACTGGTCCCACACACCCCACAACCCAGAACTCAGCAAGAGGTGATGGAGAATGGATGGAATGATGGATGGGTGGTACCTGTAAAATTAATTGCACATAATGCACAGTGTCAATAAAATTTAGTTAAACTGATTAAAAATCAAAAAGCACCTTCAGGAGTCCTTCAGTCCTCATGAATTATAAACAGAACATTAAAATGGACCCTTGATTGCATTCTGCAGACAAGCACGTTCACTTGTTTATATACAGATTTACATTTGTTGAATGCTAGCTTAGGTCATTCAGAACGACCCAGCTGTGTTGAAGTTGACCCTTTAAAACAGGGGTGGCCAATCTTATCCAGAAAGGGTCATTTGAGTGTGTTAGTTTTTGCTGCAGCTACCTAATTATATTACTAATTAGAGGACTGACTGGCTGATGAGTCCTCACACCTGGGTTTGAGCAGCTGACCTACAGGTTATCCCAAAAACCTGCATACACACCGGCCCTTTGCAGATAAGACTGCCCACCCCTGCTTTAAAAGGTCTATCAGCAAGGCAAATATAATAATGTTAGCTGTGAGCACATTTTCACTGCCCACAACCTTATCATTCTAAAAAACTGTTAGAAGCACATGGCATCTGTGGTTTCAGGTTTTGCCATTAGTAAATGAATGCCATTATATAAATTATGTAAAGATGCTCAAGTGTTATTCATTTTAATTAGCAAAACCACTACAAATGGTAATTTCCCACAAAAAGGGTTGATAAATGGGAAAATATATTACAGCATTAATATAAATAGCAGATAAGCATCACGCTGACAGGCTGGACCCTGTACATTTAATTTATTTCATTAATTCGGCAAATGAATGAAGTATGCACTCAATGATGTAAATGAACATATTTTTGCCTACAACATTAACCATGGATAAAAAAAAAGTTGTTCAGTTTTAGCACAAAATGAAAACTTGAATGAATATGAACTAATTATATTTAAAATACAAAAAAAATAAATATGAAAATGAGATCAACATGCTCTGGAATTTGCCCTCATTTGTTATGTTTTTAAGGTAAAAGGAAATATATTCTGTAATAAACGTCATCCTTCTATCCAACCGGTTATCCTGAAGAGGGTGACTGGGATCTGTTTTCCATGGAACACTGGGGCAGAGCCTGACCAGTCAGTCAGAGGGACACACACACAGACACCAGGCAATTTAGGGGCATCAATTAGCCAATGAAATGCATATGTTTGGATGGTGGGAGGAGCAAATGGAAACTGCACAAGCACAGAGCGAATGCGGGGCAGCAGCAGCTCTACCCACTGAGTCACCCTAACCCTAAGGCAATTACAAAAAAATAAAAACATTAAATATATAAATATACATGAAAAGCAATGCTGCTAGGTTTCAAATACAGTGTGACCCCACAGCACAGGTGAAAGGTGAGGGTGACTGGGGGCCAAGTGGAAACATGGAGTCTGACAGGGGGATGGAATGGGATGGGATGTGATATGATAGGATGTGATGGGATGAAATATGTTGGGGTGGGATGTGATGGGATGTGACAGGATGTGATGGAAGAGAGGCCTACAGGGCTGGCCTGTAAAGGTGATGAAAGTTAGGTCGATTCCAAGGGCTCCTGAGTGACCGGGGCCCTAAAAAATTTGGATTGGTTTTGGTTGAGGAGCCCAAAATGATATGCATTCGGGGGGGGGGGGGGAATCTCTGGGTAGGGAAGACAAACTCCATCAGTGAGGTAGGGCAGAGCCTTACAAACACATCACAATGCTGTCTGATGTGAAACATACCAAGCAATTATTTATGCTTATGCGTTATTTTTATAGAATGAAATTACCGCACTATTATTAAGACACAGAGTGTGACATCTGTAAATCTGTGCTCCTAATTATAAAGTAATAAAGTAAAACAAAAATACATTTTGTATGCAGAATATAATTATCCTAAGTGAAAAAAAGAAGTTGTAGTTTTGCCAGTAGTGAGACATGCCTTCATAAGCCGCTGACTTGATGGAGAAAGCTTTCGGCGGCCATTGCGTGCCGCATTTTGGTTCACAGAGCCACCGGGACGCCCCCAGAGCCCTGGCAGCAGCCCCTCTGCTGAGCGTCGGGCATTTTAAAGAGCCTCTCCTGAGGTGACGTGCTGCGTTTGCTCCCTTTACGCGTTATTATCCACCATTATGGGCCCCGAAAGGAGAAGCGTGACACAGCCTAGTGAAAGGAGAAGGCTGCTTTTTTTGTGCTTCACATCAATGACGCCATTATGGGCAGCCTGGCACCAACCGGGCCCACAGAGACGCTTCCCTCAAAGGGGCCAAGTGTGTGGAAAATGCTAATGTCGCTCATCCTCCGGCGTGGGACGCGGACGGAGGGCCAGCGTGACAGGCAAACTGCACCGGGGGCACGGAGGTGCGGGCGGGCCTGCAAAACCAGTCACAGGGCTGAGGGCACTAGCGCTGAGATATCTAGATTCACCGTCGAAGCAAGTAACATTACAAAATTCCCCTCGCCTGCTCTCTAACATCACGTGTGCGGGAAAATGGGCCTATTTCTAGCTGTATTTAGGGGGAACGTTGAGGGCCAAGCTACGCTTAAATTGTCCTCAGGGTAAGTTGCGCTTCCCGTGTTGGTTTTTAAGACGAGGGCCTTGAACGTTCGCCTTTTTGCCACGGAGATGCACTCAGACTGGAGCGAGCTCCCCAGCGGACGCCTGCAGCAGAGGCTTTATAAATAAAGCAGCAGAGAACAAAGAGATTCCGGATGCTTCCTCTGACACACGAGTGCCCCGCTCTGCATATGATAATTAACACAAACTGAGCAGCTGTGGAGTTCAGCGCACGTTACCTTTGAGAAGTGAAACAAAAAGCAGAAGTGTGAATACATCGGTCAGAAGCAAACGCCGGCATTACCTGCTACAGGCCTTTTCATATTTTTCAGACTCATGTTCTTTTAGAGAATCCTTTGTATTAAAAGTAATCAGAAGATCAGAGTATGGGCCTCGATCTGTTTCCAGCGTACGGCACATCTCCAAAACCGGGGGGCTTTGATGAGTGGACGTGTGTTTTCGTGGAAAGGGCTCTTCACGTCGCCTCTGTCCGTTTCCTAGAAACAGCCCAAAGCTTTAAGTGAAAAAAAAATACAGGAGTGTTTGGCTATAATGAAGAAGAAATCCAGTGATCCGTAACCAAAATGGGGGAGGGGGCTGCTGGGTGATGCTTAGGCCAAGGACTTTTTTTTAATGAAGGAAACATGCTGGGAGCTGCAGCTGATGGGGGGGGGGGGGGGGGGTGACATGCGGCATGTGTGAGACACCGGGGGGGTCTGGCAGAAGCGACATGGCGGGCTGGGTGGCAGGCTGGCTGCCCCCCGCTGCTCAGCCCACGTCCTGCCCGGGCCACCCCCCACATCCTGCATTCCCTTCCCACTGGACCATTTGGGAGGGGGGGGCTCTATGGCACAACCGGGTTTTAACTCCTCCCCAAATGAAAGGACCGTCACTTTAAAGACAACCCACCTCACAAAACAGGGGGGGGGCATCTCTGAACTTATTTTCTGTACAATTATCATGCTCCATGGTTCATTATTCAAGATTAAAGGAAACTCATATTACATACGTGATGCATATAGCATACTTGTCGAAACTGCATAGCTGCAGTTTGTATTACAGTATAAAAGCCTTTATTACAGCATAAAAGTGCAATTTAATACTGGCAAACATGTTTTAATTATCTAAAGTCACACTTAACCTCTTAATGATATTATTTAAATTAAGGTTTATATAATGAAATGGTTTTAAGATGCAGAAAAACTGCTTAAGAGGGTATGTGGAGCTCGCCGAGAGGTGAATCTGCTTTTTGCTATAGCGCCTTTACCACTTCACTTCTCAGTAATTATCAGAATCAAAAGATCAATTATCACTGAGGCTTCTGACTGAAGGTAAATCAAAACTCTCTGTCAGTGCCCCTCCGGCTTAGTTACTCTGTAGCCAACAATTGACCGTCTCTGTCAATGCCGCTTGGATCGATGGCAGGACGCCCTTGGAATCAAATCCCCAAGGTCGGCTTTCTGCTGAAGGACAGACCGGTCCAGGCTGCTTTTCTCATGCTAAGTAGGTTGATTGCCGTGTGCCAAAGTCACCATTTCTGCTTGGTGTTGTGGAGGAAAAAAAAAAAGAGATTATAGATAAGTTTTAATATAAAACACAACGAAGGTTAATAAGCAAGGAACGACAGGAACAAGGAAGAAAAGGTGAAAGTTACATCCCAAGACATGTCTGAACTGGCAGTGTGGGACCCAGGCAGACTGGCAGATTGTTAATTCCACTTCTGGAGAGCTAGATTGTTAGGTTCAGTCCTCCAGTAAGGAGAACAAAAATAAAGGAAATGATTTTGAAATGCCCTTTAAAAAATATCTGAACTTTGCGAAAGTAAATCATTACCCTGGAAGAACGCAGGCAAACCAAAACTTCTCACATAGGGTTTCTCGTGGTGATGCTTTCCTGAGGACCTTGGAGTGACATCACTGCAGATTGCAGACTGTGATGTGCAGTGACCGACTCATTCACTGTCCTCACTGTCCCACACCATGTGTGGAATTCAAACTCATGCGGTCATCTCTAACCGTTTTTATGGCCAAATTGAAAATATGTTAATATGTTCCCTTGAGCGCAATACATAAAAATCTCCAAAATTTCATTTGAAAATTAATGGTTTGCCTGTAAATATCCAAGGTCTCTGTTTTGTAAGGAAGTTGTTAACCACACACAGTACAAAATAACCTCCCAGAAAACGATTGTTGCGCAGGTCCAGATCCCTTGGTGCTAGCTAAACTGTACTGTCATCAACAGCAGACGTGTTGTTATCAGATTTATGGGATTCTAACGGTGTCCTTGTACGTTTTTGTAAAGATTCATTTGATAGGGGTGCTCATGCAATCGCTCAAAGGACGCAATTTCAAAGCCACAAAAGAGAATGAATTGTACAGACAGCAGCATGTTATATCAGAAGTTAATTGCTTATATAAGAGTGTGTTGATGTCATATACATTTTTTTCAAAGATAAAGAGCTCATTTGAGATCTAAACATCCCTTGCAGTCTTGTCTGACATTATTTTAAAAAAATACCACCGACTAAAAAAAGAAACATTAAAGTTGACTCAAAAAGTATGCTTTTAGGTTAAAAGATGAATAAACACTACATATTTAGCTATCCATTATGTTGACAGGAAGCTACATGGTGTGTCTTGTTTGTACTGGGTTGGTTGATGGGGGTCACAAGAAATGAAATGCTAAATGGGTTTATCACAAAAAAGCTACATGAGTTTATTGCAAAAAAAAAAAAACAGGTTTAAAAAATAAAAAAAAAAGTGAAAGTTCCCTCAAAGGTCCATGCCACAGGGTATCTCTGGGTATATGTGTGTGTGTGTGTGTGTGTACTGAATATATAATGAAGTACGGTACACTGAAATAAAGCAGGGGAATCTGATTATAATTACAGCCAACAGCAGTTTGTAAGTGGACATGTTCAACAAGAAAATTTAACATTACACAAAAATACAAACCAGCAAGGAAGTACTTGCCCAATATTGTGTAACGAAAGCGGCTGCCTTCGTAAACTAACGCAGAAGAACAGGTATGTCTGTCTAAGCGCGGGACTCGTGAATATGATGCTTTTTTTCCCACCCAGCTTTGTTACATAAGAACACTCATGCTCATTTTCTGGACAATTAAGCAACATTAATAAAAACATGTGTCCACTCTCACATGGGTAATGAAGCTGTTTAGAGTGAGAGAACGTGCACTCTATTCTGTAATTTTGTTTCATTAGCATGCAAAGCGTGATGCCATTTAAAAAGAAAGGGGGTGTAATTCAAATGAAGTAGACTGTTGATGTCAAGATACATGGAATCACCTCAGGTATTTGTCTCTCTACCATTTTGCTGTCAGCCAGATTTTGAAACTGCAACACTCACTTTAATCACAATGTCAAAAGAGTTCCGTTTATTCCCCCTACAGTGTCTTGTTCTCGTTAGAAAAAGGAATAATGAATACATCAGTCTAATTGGCCAGCAGTCACCCCAATTCCCACCCCTCTATCCACGCATCCCCCTTTAATGACAGGCTAGCTAACTGGGTGAGAAGGCCACTTCCTGTCAGACTACATACAGGTGGAGCAGATAACAAGAAAGTAGCCTTATTAAAGTGAGTCCCCTGATCTTGGCTGCATTAAGAGGCACGGTGAGATGGGCTGTCACCCCATACCCTCTCGGCAGTAACCTGAGGGCCGAAAAATGAGTAGAGGGAAGCTGGCCAGGCTCAACTGCAGCACTGCAGCACTGCGCCCCCAGTGAACTGCAACACTGCTGTGTGCATCAGGGCTCATCAGCAGACTAAGATGGAGTCAGCGCTCAACATGAACGCCCACCAGAAATCCTCAGCACAAGGCACCACTGATGGCTGTCTAGATGGCTGACTGAGTCACTGAAATAAAACCACATCACTCTTTACACCACAGCTCTGGAGTGCTTTTCATTAAACAGATACGTTTTCAGTGGATGTGGTTTCTGTTTGACAATTGAATTCAGTGTCTCATTAAGAAAGATTAATAACTATGGGATACAGGAGGTGGACAACATGACAAAAACACCACATGAAAAAGGACTTTGAGTTAACGAAATCACAAATACAAATGCAGCTACAAAGGTGAGTCATATTAGTCTGAATGACAACTAGCAGAATAAGTCAGTCATAAAAGAGATTTTACAGTCAGTGGCCCAGGATAAACGGTTGGAAGATGGATGGACGGAACAGGAGGAAAGGGACAGGTCCAACTGGACCAAAAGATTGTTGTACAAAGTATAAGCACAAAAACTGCGGAACAGTTTAATGTGTCAGGGAAAACGATCTCAAAAATCATGAAAGCAAATTTCGAACTCAGGCTGACTTCACTGGCAAAGAGGAACAGTGGTCGCTTACCGATAGACAGACAGTTACAGAATAGCTGCTCAAAAAGGTACAGAAGTACAAAGAACTGCCACAGAACTGAATTAGAATCACTTACCCACTCAAAAAGAACAGTACATCCTGGAATTTATAGCAGGGCTGCCATTCTGAAACCACTTGTATCTATGGATAGCCCATGGGAGTTTTACTTAGACAAAAATGTTATGAGGGTAGAAAGAAAAGGGATCAGCCAATCAGATGCCTTGGTCCAGCCTTCTCTACAATCTGATTGGCTATCTCTCTGAACCAATCATTTTCTGTTCTGTCCTCAGTAAAACTTCTATGAGCCTATGGACTATCAGAGACACATAGCCTAGTAAAGGAACACAAAACCTAGACCTCTGAGCAACAAACTACTTAAGCAAATGTGCCAAGTAGGTTTATTGCCAGCATAGGACACCATCATAACCTCTCAACACCATCGATTCACTGAGCTGTGACTGAAAACAACTGCACTCAAACAACTAACCAAAACAAACAGCCGCCAAATCCATACATAATATCTTCTGTTAGCTAGCCAGGTAAAACACTCAAAACACAATTTAACTAATGCAGAAGTCGTCGTCTGTTTTTCTAACTGGTGTATATTGGATTCCCAGAAGGACTACAGCTGTTGAGAAGTTAGGCTTACTTCTCATTAAATCCAAGAAATGAATATACTGCTATTTACATTATTTTGTCCACCCTCTGTAATGTACGTCAAAGATGTGGCTCTTTACCTCTTTACCAGTGCAGAGTTGAAATGTAAAGACGCTGATCCTGCACTCTTGCTATCATAGCTGTTCCTTTAGTTTTGTGCTTTAGAAGGAATCTCACTGTCAATAATCCCTCAAACCTCTAAATAGCTGCTAGCAAACTGTCGTAACACCCCTGTGAACCGCCTGTTGTGTACATGTGTTGATTCTACACCTCCCGCTTATTAATTGATCGGTGGCTTCATACCTGATCGGATTTCTTAATGGTTATGATCTGTGGGAGCTGAGCACAGCCCTAGAGAGATGACGGTTTTATTAAAAGTCTGGGCTCTTGTATGGTGCACTATATCCTTTTAATGGGTTTTGCTGGCCGTTATAGATTTGTTGTGGAATATAATAACTTCTGATCAAAGTCTTTTCAAACGTTATTAACCAGCTCCATAACACAAACATCTACGAAAGGTTCACTCTGAATTCCAGCATGACCAATCAGGCAAGGCCTTGCAATATTGAAACTTCTAATCAATGTTTGTGTCCCGTTTCTAAAGTGGCAATTAATTTAAGAGAAAACAACAACATTTAAGAACCTACTTACTGAAACAACCATATAAACATGATTCTATATGCAGGTGTTTTCAATAACAACATACATAGCTAATTAGCAGGGATAAAGAAATGTTCTCAAAGCAGGAGGTACTTCAGAAGATAAGTACAACATCAAAGAGATGTTTGGTGAGATTGAAGGGGCTGAAGCTGACCTATGTGAATTAGGAGGGGAACTTAAAATGAAAGGAGACAAAAATGAAAATTTCAAACTTGGCAGTACAAAAAAATGTCTCTCACAGACACTGTGGAGAGTGACCAGAAAGCAAAAGAAAGGTTTTTTTTATTTTATTTTTTTCGGTCACTGCTGCATTCTCTCAGTGTCCACAAACATGGACATGCCGCAGGTTCCTCCTATCGAAATGAGTCACTGAACAGCTTTCAGAAGCCCTTCTAGGGGCTGCGAGTCCACTCCCAGTACGAGTCCACTCCCAGTCAGCCAAATCTCTCCTCCAGGCCACCATAGAAAGGCCTGGGTCTAGAGTAGGGAGGCCTCTCCCTCACTCACAGTCTCTCCACTGGCAGCCTCCTGTACTGGTGCTGTGCTTCACCATGGGCAAACTGCAAAGGGCCCTCCTCCAGCAGCTCCGCAACTTCCCCCATGCTGCAGCGGATTTTTATGCTCCCCCTGACAACCATCTGTTCGGTGCCTCTCCCTATGTAGTTATCTCATTTTATCCAGTTGATTTTCGACGCAAATCAGCAACAACAATCTGTTTGCCCACCGCAACGCCAAAAAAACATCTGATTTACAGGCGAATGTTGAGAGGGGAGCCCGTATTGTCGCCTCATCTGTTTTGAGAAGAAAAAGCTTGCAGTGTTTGGCCATTTAAGTGCCGTGAAAACGAGAGCTGGATCCACTGGGAGTAGGCGCTGAGGTAGGTAGAGATGAAGCTTGCAGAAAAGTCGCTCGCTGCAGTTTGTCATTAGCATGCAGCTAGCCATGCAACTAAGAGAACACTGCATGAACGTGAAGTGCATCAAATGTGCCACAAAAGGGCCCAGTTACTGGTAGCACTAAGTACAAATGGATTAGTGCACAACAAGTCAAAACTGATGCTAATTGTGCTTTCGCTATTGATTTTCTCATTTTCCCCATATAGGACTAATTCTGGAAAATTCCTTATCTTTTGTGAGGTTCTCCGGTGTCTCTGTGATTTGCATCATCCCACCAGCAAGGCCAAAGCACCAGCAATGGCGCGAGCTTGCCTCCGCACTACTGTACCAACGTGCAAAAGTGATCGACGGGGCCTAGATGGATGCTCCTCCATGGCGCTTGCAGAGGAACGCGCTCCAAAGTTCCTCTTCTCCTCTGCACTTTCGCCTGGTTTCCACCCCGTCTGCCATCTTTCCGCCTCCACGGGAGGCAGCCGTAGGTTAATCGGCAGAAGGAACGGGGGAGCCGGGGGCCTCGCTGGCTTCCTCCTCGTTTCTCCAACCAGGGCATTCTGCCAAAGTCATTCCTTGGCTGAGCTGAACGCGCCAGCCGGATCCGCAGCCGTTCCGGCGAGCGAGCGCAGCTTTGGGTCCCTTGCGCCCGTGAGGTGTCTCTCCACCTTCCCAGGCTGCTCCCTGCTCCGGCAAACGTGACGTGAGCTTTTAGATGTCATGGTCACCTCACACATGAGTACTGTTAGGAAACCGATCCCGACTGTGGGGATTTAGGATGAGGGTTTGAAATCTGTAAGTCACTGATGTTTCACCTCAGAGTCTTCAGACTTCTATTCTATATAACGTTTGCCTAAAAAAAGATGCAGCCATATGAAAAAACTATGGTTTATATTAGACTATCAAGCATTTTTCTTATTTCAATTATACATGACAATGCGTGATGTTTTTTACATTCACGACAAATTGGTAGTTTTTCCTGTATGATTATGGCCACATTCATACCTTGATAACATATGGCTTTAGTAGGAAATACTGTACGTAGTAGGAAATATTGCTTGCTTTTTCTTAATAAAATTTTGTGCTGCTTTTATATCATTCAAAGGAAAGACGTATCTCTCCACATTCAGTTGGTTTAGACAAGAGAAAATCGCATGTTATGTTCTCAGAGCACAAATTGAATGCATCAGCTGAAAAAAGGATGCTTCCTTATCAAATTACTCATTCTAGTTGTGTGGAACCACTGTCCATTACTCAATTGAGTTCATTTAAAGAATAAAGCATAAAAGCTAATACTAAAACATAATAAACTAAAACATTCATTATGCATTGTATACCAATGTTTGACAAAACCTTAACTTGATGTGCATTTTACATGAATAAAGACATTTATGACTAATGCTACATTCATTAAATATGGATTGTATGTGAATGTAGGATTATATGGTTGGTTGTATGTTCATTTTGAGTGTCATATAAAGAGCTTATATGACTCAGGTAAAACACATAAGAGTCATTTGTTATTTAAAAAAAACTTTTGTTTGAGCAACGTGACCATTACATTTTCCGATTCAACTCAACACAAAGCTCTTCATTCCCTCCCCGACGGAGAACAGAATGACGTGGCTGACCAAACGAGGGCCATGCGGGAGGTCATCCCCGCGGGCGGCTCCATGACACCAACCACAGGTGGGTCTGTAACACTGCGCTCCCTCCCCTGCCCTTTCATCAGAGGAAGGCCGCCAGCACCACTGCCTTTCCGTCTGCACCGGCGTCTGCTGTCTTCTTCCCAGTCGCTGCACACAGGCAATATGTGCTTCCCTTGCACATGTGACTATAACCATCCATCACTGTATATTCAATGCATACCAAGAATATATAATAATAATCACCCTATATATATATATACATACATATGTACATACAAACATACAAACAATATATGTGTGTGTGCGCGTGTGTATATTATATTATATATATAGTCAAACTTTTCTTCAAGAGAAAATGCTGTTAAATAAAAACAATGTCATTTTTATCATGTTTTAGGTTATAATTATCTTGCCCGGCCACCCTGTACTGGATAAGCAGTCGGAGGATGAATGGATGGATGCATAATTATCTCGTTTGTGGTTTTCATGAAATATACAATCCAGCAATAGACGCTGGATAGCAATTAAAAGCATATCGGAACTTTACGGAACTCCAGGGTATAGCTGAAATATAGATTAGTCATTATGTACTGTAGCGACAGCTGACAGAGAATGCAGCTCACCAAGGCTTTGCTCAGCGTGCAATGAGGAGTCATTTTCCTGTGAAACCCCCCCACCCCCCACCCCCCACACGCATACCGGATTAGCAAGTCACTCATGATGTGTTGTTAAGGCGGCATCTAACTGAAGCAATGTCTGGGATGTTCCATTATCAGCAGTTATCAACGATATGCTTCAGACCTGGTTTTAGGGCAAACATCATTCAGGCAGAGTTACCTTCAAAAATCACTTTGAACTAAAAAAAAAAAAAATATTAAAAGTCAGCCCTGCTTTCAGTTCTGCCCCCGTAGGTCAGTAATTGCACATACAGCTGGATCTCCACAATCTGCTGTCATTTGTAAGAAATGTTTGTACTGGACAGACATCAAACACTCCTATTCTAAAAACGGCTGAGTAATCAAGCATGCGGCCCAACAAAAGTGTATCCTCCTGCTGGCATGACTCTGCAGGCAGGTGCCCAGCTTCCCGTGCCATGTGACACGTCCTTTTGGGGACTCCCGGGACCCCTCAAGGGCCCTTTGCTGGCCCCCCAGGCTGGTCGGACACCAACGCCGGCGTACACGGGCAGATCTGCACTTTTATAACCAGGGAAAATGCATTGGATTTAGCAAGGCTTACCGAGGCAGAAATAATAGCATGTCCATCATACATTGGTGCTGGTAGATGACTCATTTGTTCTGGGCTACTGTGGGCGACATACTTTTTTTTTTACGTTATTTTTTTTTTTCTTTAAAGGGTAATTCGCAAGAAGTGAATTACTGCTGCCCTTGTCTCGATGTTGAAGGAGAAACCTGCTTAGAACCTTCTATTTCATCATCATTTCTGCCTCCAACAAACACGTTTGTAACTTAAAAAAGAAATAATTAACCATTATTACGATCGCTTAACAGTTCATTTTCATCCACGATATTTACCGGTGCAATTTATGCACGCTTAAAAAAAATCAGTAATAACTCAGTGCGGCCTGATTTTCAGTCCTCTTGCATCAGAAACTGCTTATTATATTATAGGCAGCCAACAAGGGGGAAACGACAATTATAGCATATTTAGGGTTTAATTGTCATGTTTTCCGCCGCCCCAGCTCAGCCCCCATCCTGAAGCTGACGCACAGCTAGCTATTCTGGCACCGAAGTGCGATTTCAGCATCATTCATCAGCGGCGGCAACCTTCAAATCCACCACAGTGCAACAAGAAATGAACTTTCCCTTCACCCCATTATAAATAACGCCCCACTCCTTCATCTGCTATTCCGTGTGCGTGGATGCCGAGTGAAACATGCCGACTCCAATGGCATCTGGTTCCGGGCTGCAGGTGTATGATACCGGACCCATATCAGTGAGGGCCGTGTACAAATGCTAGAGCCGTACAGGCAATGCAACTCGGAGTGCTGTGAAGCATCCCCTGACTAACTGAACTTAAGTTTTTTGCAGAACTTCAGCAGGAATTTGGTATCCGAGTTAATGGTTGCATATCATGGGGTCGCTAATGGAACATTCCTTCTGCTGCAATATCTGCATTCATGGCTACAATATCATTTAAGTATCTAAACCTGACAAAATCACATCACAATTTGCAAAACAAATTTCGCTAAAATATGTTGCTGAATCTTGGGTTCCTTGAAATCATCACTGATTGCCTTGATAATAGCTTCAAAAACAGGAGGCATCTAGATAACAAGTTTCAGTAGATCATTACCCAACATGTTACACCTGCTCTTCTCAATGGGGGCTTGGATGGAGTTCGGCTTTCATTCTTCTGTCCAGTTCATCCGATAAAAGTTCCGTGTGACTGGGGTCCTGAGACTGGACAGGGCAAATACTAGGGCCATGTTATCCTTCATTTTCTTACCTTGCTAGATTCTTCTTTCACAGTTTTCATAGTCTTGTCGAAAAATGAATGACCATTCAATCAACCGTAATCCTGACCGCAATACTGACAGAACGGTGTGCTTTTGAAGTATATCATGAAAGCCATTGTGGGAGCCATTTATAACTTTGTATTTTGGCCACTGAGGGGTGTGTATTGCATGCGGTAGTTTGATCACGTGAGGACAGGTGGGTATGAATGGGTGTTTTCCGCTTGGACGGGGTGGATGGCGGAGGGAACACGGTTCTTACCGCAGCCCCTGTAGACGGCATGTTACAAGCAGCACATTATTCAGCACAAGTGCTGCATGCTAAAGATAAAAGTCCCTTTTTATGTGAACTGAAGATTTGCAATAAACGGGAACATCACCCAATGCAGAGACTGCTTGGACATTGGTCATTTAAAGCTACGCGTTGAGCACACTTGGCCATCCACGCTGAGGCTTACAGGAAAGCCTCTACAGCCATGCTGGTTGAGACTGCCAAGGATTTGGGGAAAATCACCAACAAAACAGGCTCTGATGATGTCGCTGCCTTCTACGTGCGTGACTGCAGGACCCACGCCTGCACACAGACACTCACCCTCTCTCTGCTGTACTACCACAAGGTGTTTATGCCGCAATTTCACCTTCCAATTCAGCCCACGGGATTGACTGTGAACAGACAGTATGTGCACCCTAAAGCATAGATAACTGCAGATGGCAGATCTACCCAAGTTCTGACTGGTAGCGTATGTCACAGTAATACGGTAAGGACAAGTATAATCATATTAGGTGAAGAGCTGAAATGCTTATTTAAAACTTCTCAAGGTTAATAAAAAAGTTAGACTGAAAGGCAAAAAAACAATGCAGTATCACACAATATAGATAAGGGCAGTAAACTGTAAGAAGACAGTAATGAAACAAAGTGATGCATAAATACATCCATTCATCTTACTGCTATTTATCCTGGACATGGTAAAGGGGGGCGGAGGAATCTGCAGGCTGTCCCATGCAGCACAGGGCAGAGATACAACCCAATCAGGATCCATCACGGGGGGACATGCCCATACAGATGCTGACATGACACTTAGCCATGCTGCGTGACTTAGGATCACAGGAGATTCCCCTTGTGAGGACCAAAAAAATGTCCCCGCAAGGTCGTTACAGGTTTTTATCATATTATGGGGACATTTGGTCCCCACAATGTAAGAAACACATGACCACACACACAAGACAGGATTAAAACCCTCAACTCTGGAAGCATGAAGCAGCAATATTTCCCAGGAGGCCACTGTGCATATAAACATTCTGATAGGTAGGACATTCTGGTAGGACTTCAGATTAAAAGTAAAATGTTTAATTTTGAAAGGGAAAACATCACTAAACGGGCAGAATTTATATTCTAAGACTTTACTCCGTCACACTGGATTGAAATTTGATTGCTGGTGACATGGGGGGGGGGGGGGGGGGGGGCGCGCTTAAGACTGCATGTGGAATTCAAGTTTATAGTAATTCTTTGAAACCTGTGGTGTGGAGGTCTGTTAAAAAACAGTCTCAGTGCAAAAAAGAGAAGCGTACAGAGGGGTAACATGGCAGGACAAGGGTGCAGCCTCAGCTCGAACCCGCAGCTGAAGGACAGCGATTGGTCTTTTACCATCCTCATCTACTCAGGTGGTGGGTGCCCATTCAGGCACCCCTCCCAAGCATGGGGGAGCACAGCACAAAGCACAGGAGACGAGTGACAGCATCTCAGGAGCAAGAGACAGTGCCGATTACCATCATTAGCATCTGATGCTTTAGTCCAGAAAGCTGACTCTGCTTAATCTGAAACAAAACCTGCATTCAAAGGTCATTGTCTGTTTTGGGGCCTTTTGATTTAACCCACCCCAATTCTGCCAATGAAAGCTTTGACATTTCTGCTAGTAAACTGACAGCAATTGTCCATTAATAATACAAGTAGTAATCACGACAATGCAAAGACATCATTTAACACCACTTGACGGAAATAAATAGTAAGTCTGGAAGTGTTTATACCATGACAGTGTTTATACTGCCTACCATGCTCAGAGGACAGAAATTATGCAATTAACCGTGTCTACACTTAACTGATATTAAATTAACAATTAGCCATGGATAACTTAAAAGAACAGTGAACTTATCTCTACAGCTAATGACTTAACAGCAGCATAAATGAATGAAAATGACATCCTTCTGCAGCAGCCCGAGATTTCCTCAGAAAACATTCTAACCTTTGTCTAAAGTCGGGACTTTGGGACAGCCCAGCTCATTAAAAACGCAAATGTACTTTTGCATGTTTGCAGTAGCACACCACGGGGTTACAGACTGGGAGTGATTAATGTCAACAACAGGCCTTGTTTGGGGACTGCTAGATTAAACAACAGATATTTCAAAATACACTTTGCACACAGGAAGCAGAACAGCCTATCAGGTCATATCAGGCAGGTGTTCTGGGATGATGCACAAGTATTTTACTAATGCCAGATTCCAGTATAAAGGGTACCTGCTTCAATCCTTTGGCATAAAACCAGAGCCACCATCTGAAATCCACACATGGCATTAATGTGCATCTGCTAGTAACACATTTCAGCTCTTTCAAATCCTGTGCTACTTTCAGAAAACTAACCTCTGGTGCTTAGAGCAGATGTAGAAACGTACTGCTGGAATTAAATAATGTTAATTACAGCGTGCTCCCCCATATCGCTCCTCCCAGCACTGCTATGCGCACACAGTGCATCGCATCTGAATTGCTGATGAAGTGAAAACAGGCTCGCTTTGAAATTAAAAACGTGACCAAGACCACAGTTCCCTGACTGACTTGCGGAGCTTTTAAAGGCGCAGTCAAACTTACAGCCGTTTTGCAGTCACATGGTCAGAGGAAGCCCAGTGTTAACTTTGATTTAGAAGATGTCACTGTGGGAGGACTGGCACAGGGAGACGGATGCTGGCTGTAAGACCATGCTAGGGAGCCAGGTTTAGATTTCACTGCTGGCCCTGAACAGGAGCTTCGAAGGAAGTGCCTTTTTGCTGGAAACATCATATAACTGCAGCAGTCAAATGTGTGTCTGTTTGTTTACATATTTCACACTGAGACAAAACGGATGTATTTCAGTGAGGTTTCGATTGATCTCTGTAAGAAGCAGAGTATGTCCTTTTGTGGTGACTGCACAGGGTCTCCTTTCCTCGATGGAGTCTGGAGGGCTGGAGGGAGGAGGGGCAGGAGCCTGTGCCAGGCAGCACAGGTCACAGGGCGGGGGGACACCCTGGATGGGATGGCAGCCCAGCACAGCGCGCGCACACACACACACACACACACACACACAGTGTGCATGCACGCGCACACCCACATGCACACGCGTCCATCCACACGTACATACATACATGCACACACACACACGTTTGAGTTCTGTGACTCAAATCCATTAAAATGTGATGAGACACACATACAGCAGAGGTGGGACATGAGCTCCCAAACACAGGAGTGTGCGGTGATTGTGCTCCTAGAAAACTGCCGAAAATTTACCAAATATGTAAAATGTAGTAAAAAGATCATGTTGTGGCAGCGCAAAAGAAAGAAAAATCCGGAGCCTCCAGAATCATTCTTTCGCACAGCACACGTCCCAACAGAAGTTTTGCCAGAAGGTGAACAGGCATAGGAGGCTCGTTAATCAGCAGAACCTGGAACCAATCCAGCGTTCAGCTATACTTGGTACAAATTACAGAGAAGCCAATATTATGTGGAGTACAACACAGGACAGTGAGAAGCTGACGCTGAAGCTTTTAATGAAGAATGAAAAAATGGACTGATTTAGCATAATAATAATATTAATAAACAGCCTGACTAACATGCAAACTACAGTCTCTCCCCAGGTAACGATGGGGTTATGTTCTGATGAATCTATCGTAAGACAAATATATCATAAGGTGAAAATGACTTGCAATACAGTTCACCCAACCTAGCAAACATCATAACCTAGCCTACCGTAAACATGCTTAGAACACTTACATTAGCCTACAGTTGGGCAAAATCATTAACACAAAGCCTGTTTTAATAAAGTGTTGAATATCTCATATTACTTATTAATAATGTACTGAAAGTGAAAAACATTTACCAATCGCAAAGTCAAAATATGGTATCACAGACCATCGTAACCTGGGGAGCGTCCGTACTGGAGAATAGCACTAGCTGTTCGGAGCCCACAAAGCCCAGCAGGGCCAGCCCCAGACACTGGGCTCACCGTGCTACAACAAAACCGTGACACAGACGCTGTCCCTGATTAGGCAAGTACCTGAAGTCAAAATTTCAACTAGAAATCAATTAACAGCTGTTGCAAATTAGTAGATAGTGCTGCTTGAATATGTTTATTGGGTCCTTAGGACATAAATAAAAACATTAAAATGAAACACATTTGCCCAGTACTTTAAAAAGCCTGATTTTGTAGAGGACCGTATTTGGGTGTTCCTGCCGTATGCTGTAAATCTGAAGGTGATCCTTCCTTTTCCTGCTGGCATTGACACAGTCCTCCCTATTTACAGAGGCTTCTCCTTCCCTGTTTGCACCAGGCATAATCCTGTGTGTTTGTACATTTTATTATGCAGTCATTCTTTTTTATTATTTTTGCCATCGCGGTTTTCCATCTCTTTATCCTGTCGAGTGCGTGTGGGATATGGACGGCGGAGCCGGGCCGGTTCCCCAGCGGACCATTGAGCGCGGCTCTGCTACGGACGCCAGGGCACTTTAATTAAAGCCGGATGAGGGGCGGGGCGGCGATTTCTCTCAAGGGCAACAAGGCAAAGTAAATCCCTGGCACAAAACTGTTATTGTCCCAACCTCTCCGCCTCCCTTGCTTTTTATTTTCGGCGGCCTGAGCAGCGGTAGGTCTCCGCAGCCTGGGGTAGCATTAATCAAACACAGAGGGACCATTCAGGCCAGTAGGAAGAACAGCACAAGGTGCCTGCTGGGTCTCTCGGGGCTGCGGTGGTGGACACTAGAGACTGAGTTAGTTAGGGCGATGTAGGAAACACCGCTGATGAGTTAATGGAAGAAGTCTAACAGGGGCTTCTGGGGAAAAAAAAACTCCCACAATGATTCTTAATATAAAGTAACATCACGATTTCACTTCAAAGACCCTATATTTTACTTAACAAATGCATTTACATGTCACATCCATGCATAATTTACCCTAAGTACATTACACTCTGCATAACTGTAGGGGCTTGTCCCCAGAACCTCACATTTTCCCGAATCGCTGGTTTGCTGGACACCCTTCGGACGACCCAACAATGCCTTGGTGAAGATCCTGCTGAATATCCCCTTAGGACACAGAACCCACTCACACAACAGAGGGCTTGCATTTAATTTCGAGCCCTGCATTCCTGCTGCTCTGATGTGTTCTGAGACACTGTATTACTGTTTCAGCTGCCGAGTATAAATCAAACTTAATAGAGTTTGGACCATCCATTTTTCAAAGCAATCCTCTACATTCTGCTACTCAGCTATGATCTTCAGAATAGAGCATTTTCTTTTTATCTGAATGGAGACTGGAAAGCAGGAAGGAATGACAATTGGACAAACACATCCCTCACTTAAAATAAATGCAGAATGATCATGCTTTTTTTTTCTCCTCAGAAGACAATTGATTCATCTGTCTGTGATCTGATTAAAGCTCATCACCGGGTGATTGACTAGATATTGCAGAGTTTCTTGCTCTCTGAATGCACAAGCACTTGAGGAATCAATCTTAGTCGCCAAGGATCTGCCTTTACTGACGACTTCTATCCAACAGCAGTGTCATCCTCATATATGCTACCCAGCAAATTCAAGACAGATTTGACAAACAGCAGCACCAAGATGCCTCGATTGGTGTTGAGCGGACGTGCATGGGTGTCGAGGTGTGAATGTCACCGGTGGTGAAAAATGGACGTGGCTGGGGCCACTTGGCGTGGTTTCTCGAAAATATATCTAGCAGGAGGGTGAAGCTCCCTTGGGGACTGAAGCTGAGAAATTGGATTTTGGAAGGTCTCCGTTCCCTGGAAAAAAAGAAGCTCCAAGCCAGTTAGCATTGCAGAGACTCCAGGGTCACCTGGAATGTGGCCAAGGCGGTCAGAGTGGTGCAGGAGGCCTGTCTCCCTTAGGAGCTCTGCCTGACACGGGGAGAATGGGTGTCGTTCATTTTTCATGCTGACTCAAGCCGACCAGCAGCTCGGCCACTAACAGGCGATCGATCCTGTGCGAAGATGGAGCACAGCCATCTGCATGCAACCCTAATGTACAAATCTCTGGAAGTTCAGGAACGGCACAGAAAAAGTGAGCTGCGACTTAAACTGAACAAAAATAAAATAAAATAAATGAATCTCTTTAAGGGGCAGTTCACCCCAAAACTGAAAAAGATAGATATGTTTTAGAGGGGCTTTAGTGCAGTCAAACCATCCATCACTATGCATGTAGAAGATATCACCGGCGTACGTGTGCTTGTAGCTTGTATGCGATTGGTGTGTGGAGTTCGCTAGAAGAAAACAGTTCCTACATCAAACTGCTCACTACAAAGTCTGTGGATTTTCTTGAGTAACTGGGTCATGATTTCTAGTAAGAGACGTTGCTGTTGAATTTTTATAATGTTTATTTTTGGCGCTTTAATCACCACAAAAAGAACGGCATTCAGTCCCGTTACATTCGAGAGAAGTCTGACATTTCTACGGCCGAAATACAAAACTAGGCAACTCCAGGCAGAGCAACCTAGATGGATAGATAACACTAAACCCCCTTTCAACAAATATTTCAGTTTTGGGGTGAATTGCCCCTTTAATCTAGCAGGCAAACACTGTCACTGGTGATTAAATGCAGCACCATGCATCTGCTTTAAAGGTGTCGGACCATGACTGTACAAATGGATCATTGATGTGTAGGTTAACCACAAACCGGATAATTAGACTCATAATAAACTAATCTAAGGCCCTGGTGTTGACTGATCTGGTAATGATGGCCTGGGGTCATAAGATGTGGGTGGGGTTTTATGGATGCTGCAGGTTACTGAACATGCAAAAGATGCGTACAGTAAGTGTACACCATGTGTACAGTGAGTGATGCAGGCATTTCCTTATTCACTGGATTAATACCACATCACTCATACACCATGTGTACAGTGAGCGATGCAGGCATTTCCTTATTCACTGGATTAATACCACATCACTCATACACCATGTGTTCAGAGAGTGATGCAGGCATGTCCTTGTTCACTGGATTAATAATACATCACTGATACACCATGTGTACAGTGAGTGATGCAGGCATTTCCTTATTCACTGGATTAATACCACATCACTCATACACCATGTGTACAGTGAGTGATGCAGGCATTTCCTTATTCAGTGGATTAATACCACATCACTCATACACCATGTGTTCAGAGAGTGATGCAGGCATGTCCTTGTTCACTGGATTAATAATACATCACTGATACACCATGTGTACAGTGAGTGATGCAGGCATTTCCTTATTCACTGGATTAATACCACATCACTGATACGCCATGTGTACAGTGAGTGATGCAGGCATTTCCTTATTCACTGGATTAATACCACATCACTGGTACACCATGTGTTCAGTGAGTGATGCAGGCATTTCCTTATTCACTGGATTAATACCACATCACTGATACACCATGTGTACAGAGAGTGATGCAGGCATTTCCTTATTCACTGGATTAATACCACATCACTCATACACCATGTGTTCAGAGAGTGATGCAGGCATGTCCTTGTTCACTGGATTAATAATACATCACTGATACACCATGCATACAGTGAGTGATGCAGGCATTTCCTTATTCACTGGATTAATACCACATCACTCATACACTATGTGTATAGTGAGTGATGCAGGCATGTCCTTGTTCACTGGATTAATACCACATCACTCATACACTATGTGTACAGTGGGTGATGCAGGCATTTCCTTATTCACTGGATTGATACCACATCGCTTCTGGACTATTGGAGTTAGAACTTTGGGAAAGGCAGTGAATGCATCTCCCTCTCTCTCTCCATGCTTAATGACACCATGTGGCTTCACAATTCTGCTCTGCTCAACTGCAAACACATATATGCAGCATATGGTGACCAAGCCGGGAAGAGCAAGCGGATCACTTCTGAATGAGTAAATCTAAATATTAAGAAGCGGAAATGTATAAATGCTGGGAATATATACTGCAGCAATTCAGGTTAAATAGCTTTCTGCTGAAATGCTGGCTGTCACCCCTCTGTCTGGGATTCAGACCATCGGTTCTGGGGGTGCAGGGAGAGAGCCTTAACCACCATGCCGCCCTGCCTCAGTCTCCACGTAAGACGTCTCCGTCATTCATCCGACCATAAACACACCGAAGCTGCACCACACAGGCTCCAAGGACTTGGATCTGTCACACATAACCTGTATTGAACCATCCAGGCCACCTGACAGTCCATACCTTTAAAAAAAAAATAGCAGGCACCGGTAACTTTCTGCACAGACGGCACAGAGTAGTAAAATTTTTTATTTGCAATTATTCTATAATTGGGCAAAACACAAACAGTGCATTTTCACTTCGAGGCTTTGGGTCTTGGATCTCACTCCCACTCTAACAATAATATGAAAACACAGCTGCTCATAAAATAAATTGAGATATATATAAATATTTTAATATGCAAAAAATGTCTCACCTATTAACAGTAAATTCCAGCATCCCAACAGTTTCCTTGTAATAGTCCCATTTCTGAAAGTTTTGGGGGAGTTTGCTTTATACTTGGAAGCTACCATAACAAACACTGTACCTCACTGACTGTAACACTCAGGAGTCATCGGGAGTGTCAATCATGTGACAGCTCAGCCAATCAGTTGCATAGGAGCCCACGTTAGCGTTAGCCAGCTTACAGCCAGACATGCTGTCTTTCAAACAGTCTGCTGTTTGTGCTGTGGTTATCATGACTCTGGTTCTGCCAGACCCTTGCCGGCATTTTATTATCTTTTCTATCTTCACTCCCGGTATAAACAATGGCAGTTGCATAACCGTCCCACTGTGCCCACTAGGTCATTAACAGAAACAGACGAGTCCTCGGGACTTGCAACAGAACCACAAATTACACTCTGACAGGAACATTAGTGGCAGACAAACGCTGCTGTTAACACTCGGCACTTCTCCAAGCGGGGAGGCTGCCGCGGACAGAATCGTCACCCACTAGGTAGTTGAGTCGAGTTCTATGCGATGGGGAAGTCTGCTTTTGGGGTTGATTCCCATGGACACGCTCAGTCTGCTGCCTGTATATATGGGCAAACTTGATGATACAAATTAAAAGAGGTCTCGAGCTATCTATAAGAGTATGATCACATGATTTCACTTACACAGAGAATCAGGCACTTAGTGAAAGCAGTTTGGTTTACTTTCCACTCTCAGTGGCTCTGAGACCTTGTCCACTGTCTGAGCCTACAAGTTTTGACAGTCATACCCACCTGGGGAGCAGTGATGTAAACAGCCAGAATGGGGGGGGGGGGGGGGGCAAAATAAGGCTGGGGTCTGATGGGTGACAAGCTAAACCCACTGTATACAGCTTAGAGACAGAAGACAAGCTTGGCAGAGAAGGGAGACTCTGGATTATGCAGACCAGTATCTCCAAGTGTTTCTTACACAAAAATACTCATCTGCTCAAAAAGAAGATCATTTTCCATACCATTAACAATACATGTTCGCTAATGGATGAAAAACGTTGAAGAACTAAAAGACGTGCCTCAAATGAGCAGATACTCGGCTGCCATGTGGGGTCCCTTACCGCCGCCACAGAACGCCCAATCGGTGTCTCGCACGTCGGCGGCTGTCTCCCAGGCACACAAGACACAGCAGTATCGCTGCTTCTGAAATTCCAGTTTACTTAGCCCACTAAACCGGATGAAAGGCTCGTCCTCCCCGGCTCCGCCCCGCCCAGGAGTGGATGTCAGAAGCAATCAAAGGTTGCCGTAGAAACAGTACGAGGAGCTGTGGCTCAAAGGAGCAACGCAACACGATGGGGGCCGCCCTAGTCGGCCTCGCCGCCGATAATCAGTGCCATTCCCCGTGCCCAAGCCCAACGCAGATGGGCTGTCAGCACATCCATTATCGGCCTTGTCACTATTTTTCATTTCAAATAAGAAAATAATTTGGATTCCCAGAAGAGGGGCCGATACATCCAACACAATAGCATAGTCTGATTTCCAGACTTTATTAAATGTCAGCCTTATCCTTCTTGTAGCAGTATTGAAGAGATTAAACCCCAGGCCAGTTGCCACAGCCTGGCGGTGGGAGTGTTTGAGGGGTGGGCACTTCTGGCTCTCATTGCTCAAACCACAGGTGCACCTTCAATGCCTCCTTTTGTTGGAAAAGAAGAATGTGGGGGGAATGTTGTTTTTTTCTCTTTCTTGTCTTTTTTTATATATTATATTATTTTTCTCAGTTTTCTCACGCAGGGCCAATTTAATCGTGATTCTGTAGCATATGGTAATTCCCACATAATGCAAAGTGCCATGTGCACAATGCCTCCTTCAGAAGCCATCACTGGGTTCATCAAATATTTAACGGGCATCTAGGCGGTCGAGGGGGCCGGAAGCGACACAGTGGGCGTGCAGTTTGTCTCCAGTGTACGGTGGCATGTGTTTGCGGTGACCAAGCCTTAGGGTTCGCTTGTATTACTCCGTCCCCGCTTTTTGCAGTTCTGCCGTATTATCCGGATTACCATATTATCAGGAAGTGGCACCAATCTGATTTCTGGCTAGCATCTCCATGCTCTGCACAACTTACTAGGTAGGAGGATTAGGCAGCCCAACAAAATACACAGATTTTCCAGCTTAGTGAGCTCTCCAGGAGCTGTCACTTATGCTCAGTGAACTCCATACTGCTTCATACTCATTGTCTAAGCATGCTAAATGCTACAAGTTAGCGCAAACAGTCATCTTTTGGAACAGCAAAAACAGGCAGCGACCAGTACTGGTTGCTACTGGACATTATCACCCAGGAAACAGTTACTGGATTTGAAAAAACGCTCAGCTCAAAGTCTCGTTGCAAGTGCAGATGTATTTAATAAAATCTGTAGAATGAAGAGAATTAAGCAGCACACCTTTAAGTGCCTCTGGCCGGTTTGTAATTTCATCGTACAGTAACATGACATCTTATTCATCCCTTTATCCTCCTTAACGCTTGCAACCAGTAATATTGAGGGAAATGTTGCTTTTAAAACCCTGACATTGATTGACTACTGGAGATTTCCATCGCATTAGCGAGCGGTTCGGTGCTTTGTACATTATGTACAGCGGATGTGCTTTTAAGCATCCAGCGGAGTGCAGCCACGTAGCCACAGCTACGCCCCCTGGAAAGCGGAAGATAAAATGCACTTTCTCTGGAGGTAAACAAGGTCAGGCCCATGTGCTGCTGGCATAAACACACCTGTGGGTAAGACCTAATCCCTCCCCGGGGTGATCTTTGCAAAAGCTGGGGCAAGGGGGCGCCAGTCTGCTGCCACAGCCCTTGGGGTTGTGACCCTCTCAGGGCAGGAAACAGGACACTGGTTTCTTAACTCCGCTGCCCGCAGCTCCAGGAATGACACAGAGCTTGTGGCGTGCTCGCTGCAAATGCGGGTCACAGCGAGTCCAGCCGGGATGGCAAAAAGGAGTTCACCCCTGAGTGCCCCCCCCCCCCAAAGTATCCTAAAGGCAAACAAGGTGCCCTCCAGTCATGATTACACAAAGAGAAAGTGATTTATGGGGTCCGGAGTGTCATACAGGAAACACGGCAGCACATGTCATGGCATGGGATACCCTGGATGGGATGGCAGTTGATCACAGGGTGCACATACATTCATACACCCACACGAAACAGGGAAAACTTAACACGTCAGGTAGGGGTGGGATTCTGGAGGTGTGAGCCACACAAAGAGAAGATTCAGCGGAAAGCCTGCCGCTAGCTTCACTGCTCCTCTTGGCCGCAGAAGACTGCTGCATCTTGTCACGGCGCATTCCACATGCACAATTCCCCACGACAGGGATCACACGAGAGGCCCCGTCGCAGAGACGCTGCCCTCTCAGAGATGAAAATGCTGGCCCTGCCCCTCGTGGGGGGAGAAGGCGCCGTCTCCTCCACATGGGTAGACAGGCGGAAAGCAGAAAAGATTGTTTACCCACCAACGTTTGGTGTGTGGCATCTCCAGGGGCCCGTCAGGCTGCTTTCTTATGGTCATCGGTGAAGAGCGTAAACACGGCTGGTGTCTGCTGCTTCAGCATCACCGTACTGGGCAGCAAAGTGCGCTTGGACGTGTTTCCATAGAAACACCTTTTGTTTAATGTGCCATTCGGCTGAAGGATACAGAGACACGTAAATTATACACAGACTGCAAAAGACACAGAAGGTATAAAATGGTCGGCATGTTCATATATAGTTTTATGCCCTTTTTCCCCCTTCTCTTCAAAGAGGCTGACAGCACACAGACTCTACAAGTCACAGTGACATAAGTCAAAGGAGTCAAAGTTTTTTTTTGTGCAAGTTGTTAATTTCGGCCTGCTTAGGGTGGGTTCTATGACAAATAAAATGTTTCATGAAGCCTGTAGAAAAGAATTTGCTTTCCTTACCTACAGTACTGGTTCTCTCAGGACCTCTCTTATAGCGCTTTTCCACAGACAGAGAACCAGTTCCGTTCTGGTTTGTGAACCTATTTTTGGACGCAGTTGCTGAGAGAAAATAGAGCTCTTGTGTTTCACAATTTATTCGGAATTTTGCAGCCCTACACTCTATAGTTCTTTTTTTTTTATTGGGTGTGAACATATTGGGCTCGGAAATGTGGAAGTAAGTTGCAACAACTTAAAATACTCAAGTGACACACAAATTCTAAAAAAAAAAACATTTAAGTACAGTACTGAAGGATTTCAATTTAGTTACTTTACACCACTGCATGGAAATGAATGTAAACTCCACTGGGGGGGGGGATACAGTCAGGCTGGGGTCTGATTAGCGGAGACGCTGGCTGGTTCCTGGTTGGGCACCTGGTTCCGACCTGTACTGTTTCACGAACCAGAACAGAACCAGTTCTTTGTTGGTGGAAAAGCACCATCAGGTAGGCCAGACTGGGCCAGCACAGTGCCACCAGGGGGAGCTGAGCAGAATGCAGAGTAATGAGCGTAGAAGTCCCTGGCATAGCACAGGGATTAAGATGCACCTGCCTCTCCCGTAATCGCAGCACACCTAGAACGTTATCTTGTGCAGAGCTCCGTTTGAAGTGAGACAGATGATTTCATTTAATTAGGGCAGATGTTCGCGAAAAGCTGCCCAGGTCTGCTCAGGTGGGACCCTGGGCTAAGAGGGAGGAATAAAGGCCTGGTCTGCCGGCTCTGCAGGCCGATCTATGGGCCTCTGCGCAGATAATTGCTCGCCCTCACTTTTCGCTCCCTGCAGGAAGTCTGCAACAGGGACTCACAGCTTTGAAGTTCTCACTGGGGAAATTATCAACGGTGCCAGACTCTGTATGGCAGTGGGTTTTACCGAAGCTGGGACATTTACATATTCTTTTAATAGACACTTTTGTCCGAAGCAGCTCGTAGGTCCAGAGGGTACAGGTGTACACATTACCATGGTACAGTAACAGGTTATAAATATGCTAACAGTCATTGTGACCATTTAAGGGCCGTCAGGGGTAACCCACAATAACGTGACAATTGGGTCATCGTTACGCAACAGCGTTCAGCATACAAACGTCACAAGGAAAAAGCGGTACTGAACATCTACCGATATCTGGTCTGCACAAGTTCCCTGCACCAACTGCATCCAGCTCAGAGGTAAGGCATGCAATGCCGCTCCATGAGAATTTTCCGATGTCTGATTCGGTAACATTTCACCAGGACTCAGCCATATCGGCACACTTCTTTCGCCCCCACACCGTGTTACAGCCAAACTGACAAATCCACCTCATGGTTTCACAGGTACCTTTGCATGCAAGGGACAGTCCTGCCCAGTTGAGAAAGATACACGGCACATAAGAATAATGTGGCTGAGGTGTAAGCAAGCTGACGGTTACAGCTCTGTCCTTTTCAGAGGAAGCTTCTTGCCATTTTAGGTATGACAATATTATTGATGGCAGTGGCTGTATAACGTGCCACCATGCAGTATATTAGTTATATTACGGTTATTATTACACATGGGGTTCATAAAGACCCTCCCCATCCCATACAATAATACATCAACACCCTCATTAAACTGCTTTGAAATATGCTGGAAATACAGGAGGAATATGCCATAAACCTCTGAGCAAAATAATTACAAATGGGCCGCGAGCAGGGAGGGACAGAGCGAGAAGCCGCCGTCCACAGAAACGGACGGGCGCGAGACGCCAGTTCAGACGGGTGCTTTCCCGGGCGCTCCTCTGCGCTTCACGCCTTTGTTATTGTTTCAGCAGAAGTGGGCAGTTTGCTGTGCCGCCCGGCCTCTGTAGAAAGAGAGGCAACATGTCGCTTTAAATGTTTTTTTTTTTTATTATTAAATATTAAAGTAGAACAGAGCCCACAGGGCTGGAAGCCAGCCAGGCTGGGAGCAGGAGAGCCGGGAGAGCAGGGGGAGGCAGGGCAACCTGGAACTGCTGTCAAACTATGTATAGGCTGCCAGTCCGCTTAATGACATGGCACGCTGTCTAAAAGTGGCATTAAGCTAGCTCTCTCTTTCAGAATACCCGGAGGCAGCAGCCATGTCTTTGTCCAAGGGCGACCCCGATACCCCTGCCCAGAGGGCCGGCTGGTGCCCATCTACACACCAGCTCCACCCACGTCAGTTACTCTGCTGGGTGGCAGATTTCTGTGGTTGTTTACGAGCCGATTTCCAGACCATCTTGGTCCTTGTGCCCGTTCAGAAGCTGATGGCTCCCCTTCTGTCTGGGAGGGGTGGGGGCAATCGCTCCCATCTGTGCCGGCTAACTCTGCTGTTCACACAAGCGCAGTCCAAGGTCGTACGAAACAGCGGGGTTCTGGGGGGCTGGGAAAAGGGGGGGTGGGGGGGGGGCTCCAAGGCCTCAGCCGGGAAGCCAAGGTCCGGCTCAATTTCATGTCAAAGGAGATCAGAATGGGGCAGTTGATTCAGTCCCCCACACCCCGCAAAAAATCTGGCCCACAGCCAGTGGAATGGCGCATGAAAACATGCATCAACCCGGACAGCCATATTTATTACCTGCACACTGGCACAGTGATTGATTGTAATCACACACTGCGCCTGCATATTGATGGAATATGCAAACTGTGAAATTAAATATGCCACATTCAGGTTTCCTCAGACATTATATTTCAGCCAAAAGGCTCTTGATAAAGGCGACGGAATTCCTACAACTCCAGTGACACACGGCACCATACAGAGTATATGTCACTCTGGAAAGCTGCTGAGTCAAACAGTGTGGCTACCTTAACTGGCAGGACTGCGCTGACGACAGCCACGACATGTGCTTAGCAGACTGAAAGTAATTATATTTCTATCAGCCTGTTTAAAAATAGAAGAAAATGAGGCGAAAGGAGGAACAGCTCACCAAGCAGAAAATGTGTGGAAATGACGTGGGTTTTTTTTTATCCAGAAGAGCTGGAAAGGAAGGATGACAAGCAGATGCTCGTCTTGTGACTGCAGCCTCATTCCAGCCTCCCAACAACAACAGTTTTACCCTCTGAAGATCCTGGGTTCATTAGGACACTTCTGGCCCTCAGGATAGACCTGCGTGAACCACACCCTTTACGGGTCAAGTGAAGAGCTGAGAGGCAGGAAGATATATATCGAGATGAATGATGACAGCTACTCTGGTCTGAGCCGTAGGTCTCACCGGGCCTTTTGCCGGCAGCAGGGACGAGCTCGTGTCACTCACAGGCCAGTTTCGTGCTGGTCGTCTGTCTCAGGAACTCAAGGCAGAAAAGGACAGAGTGGTGGCTGTGCCATGAATCACGAAGTGCTACCTAGCCAATCTTTATCCGCCGCAGCACAGGTCTGCTACGGCGGCAGCGCTGGCTGTCAGCGCGGCATCGATTTCGGCTGTGGACGTAGAGATAACGAGTCAGGCCAGAGCTGACGGTGCTAATGTTTTAGACGAGGAGCAATCGACGGCTCTCCCTGACCCAAGGGAAGGAATCTGGGTAAGAAAAGCATTTGCAGAAGCTCTTAGAAGGTGGTTCAAACTGCTGCCCGTTAATGCCTCAAAAACCCTTGTCATAAACAAGTTTAGCTAGCCAAGCACTGAGGAAGCTTCTCAGTCGATATTTTCCATCTTTAGTGAAGCAAAATATGAACGTAAATTAGACTTACAGCTAACATGCAATTAGTGGCGTGTTTTGGGGCATGGCAGAGTCTACAGAGCGACCAGCTAACCACACTCAAACAAACTGGAAACGGCAGAGCAGTGCTGGTTCTAATAATGCTAACATGCATAGCATGCTGCTTGGCTACAGAGCGAAATATTCTGTGAATGAGTTTACAAAGGTCATGGAAGGCTACAGTAGTCATGTTGTGCAAATTTCAAGAAGAATTTCAAATGCAGAATTTGAGCACTTGGTGCTTCCACATTAAAGAAAAGCCTTACCAAAGAAGAAAGAGCAGCGTCTAAACACAAAACCTCATGATACCTCATCCAGTGGTACTTTAGTAAGTAAAAAATGTCACAAGTAAAGCATGCAAAAGTTTGTGTTAGCAACTCGTTGCTAGAATTTAACCATAAGAATTTCAAGTGGCTGCATTAAACATAACGCAGAAATGATAAACTCAGTTTAGCTACAGTCCCACTTCATAGTCCCAGCAAATGGGAGATTTAAATGGATACGATTTGTTCATTCCTGAGGAAAACATCACAGAGTTACTCTAGGTCTCACTTTGTTCGATTTCCATAAACATGAGTAATGTTCACCGCAGCCCTCAATCGGACAGGCAAAACAGACGATGAATGGATGCATGGATAGATGGGTAATCTTTGTAAACACTGCTCACCTAACAGAAGAGAAGGTCTCGTGAAGATCAACCACTGAACACTTCAAAGCTTCTGCCTGCTTCCAGGGGTGCCCCGTTATCCAGAAGGCCTCTGTTGCATCATCTGCCCCATATTGGAATCAACCCCCAAAAATTTCCTGTTTTTCATGCCAAAGTACTAAAGTATCGGGAACACAAATACCCCATTAAAGAGACTAAGCGACCACTTTGTCTCAAAGCCTTTGCCTAAATGAAAATAGCTCATAAAAAGGAAATATTTAGCTTATCTTGTCAGTTTCCCTGGGCATGCCATCCTTCACAGGTGGGAATATGTCAGCATCCGTTAAAATGGTACAAGAGGAATGTCTTGCAGGACCTTTCTTTAAACATCCTGGAGAACATCCTGGTGACGGTAAGGATGACAGTCTGTTAAGTGTTACGTTTGAGTACTGACAGCCTCGAGAGAATACTTTTGATGTTGATGTTTTCCCAACTTTTCCAGCACACAAATAAATAGAAGCGTACATAAAACAACACCACACGCCACAGCTGACATGCACATCGTCAAACTCGCTTTCGGTTCCAGTGGCTGTGAGAGAGAGAGCATTAGGAACCATCTGAAGTTTGTGTTTAGATTGCAGCCCCTGATTACTTGTTTTGTGCAGATGATTCAGAGAGATACACAACCATTTTTTAAACTATAGTTCAAAGAGAAAACGACAAAAAATAAACTTTTCACAGTTTATTTTTTGAGATCAATGTGCGCACACCAAATGGCTTCAATCGGTTCTCCTCTGCCTGTGTTAAGGGAAGGACAACCAATGAAGGACCAGGGTCGTTTTCCCACTAAAACAGCAGCAGATGAAAAGTAACGTCAGACTTTTCAAGGGGGATTGTGATCCATATGTGTCATGCTGGGTTTATGATCAGAATTAGTCTAGGGTTCATAAAGGGAATAAGTGGATCAAAATACCAATTATCACTGTGTCCACAGCATGGTGGTAGGTAAACAGGCTTCAGCATTTCTTTTAGGGATTACAGGCCCAGAATTTCTCCTTCCTTTGTCCTTCTGCTAATTGGTCATGAGCTGGACAAAAAAGCACTTGTAGGAAGTCCCAGTCCCAGGCTTTCTAGAACATTCTGTTTTCCTGAAAGCATCCATCATATGTTCCACTGCTACCCAAACCATATGAGTATGAATATTTATTTGAACGTACTGTACACATGATGGATATCTTAATAAGAGCGTCTTGTGGTAACAGCTAACGTTCAGATGAAATGGTGTAAAGCCAGTGAAAATTTCTAAGCTCCTTCAATGTGCCGTCAGCAGCATAAGCTGGTGCCCTGAAGCCCATGTGTGTGGATCCGGCCAATCAGACTTCACCTAGAAAAAATTCTGTAATCTACATGGAAAATGCATGTGCAACAGTGGCAATGGTAAAATAGCCCTGATTTGATTAAGGATTAATATCTCAGCCTTTTTCTGGTCATAAACAAATACACGAGAAGGTTATTTGGAGGGTAAATGCAGAGTAGTTGCTGTAAACTCAAGGTGGTGAAGTTTAACTGTTCTTCATCATATGATGCACTGTATATTCTCTTTGTGTAACAGCTGAATGACAATACAAAAAATGCTGCTTTACAAACCAAATAAAACAACAACAAAAAAGTATGTCCCTAAAAAACCCAGCAAGTCATCATAATTGGTCTGCGTTCACGTCAAGCAGTTCAACTTCTCAAAAACAGTGTGCCGTGACTGAGAGGCTAACGCACGCCCGCTAGCCTGCAGTAGCTATGCGGGCCGTAGATAGATCGCCGTCAGTGTTAGATCAAAACTGTGAAGTCAGCTGTGCTGCCGTTGGAGATGGATGCAGAACCCGGAGAGCCCACAGCATCACGGCAACATTAATCTACCCAGGGGACGGCCGTACCAGCGATCTCCGTGGGCAGGGGGCGCTTGGCAAGGGGGAATCGCAGCAAAGTTTCAGCCTCCGAATGCTCTGAATATCGCCATGTCATTACGCTTTTAATGTGGCCTAACAAATGGCATGCAGGCACGGAGCACTCGGTCCTCCTCGAACAGATAACTTCTGTCAACAACATGCATGAACGAGCATGTTTCCAGCCATGAGTGAGTCAAGAAGACAAACGCTGTTCTCTTACATTCAATTAAAATCCAAGATGAGTTTGTGAAAAACACTACAGACCTTTATGTTATTTGTGCTCTAATGAAAGTGGAGAGCAGAGAATGGGGGGGGGGGGGGTTAATAATGATTCATCATCCGTTCCACAGCAGTGGTCCGAGTGGCACCTAATCAGCTTTATTCGAAAACATGCGACATCGCGAGGGGAGAATCGCTGCTCTTCCAACCCATTTTGATAACCATCATTTGCACGTTTCTTAATCCTCGCTTAAAATGCATACGGGCGCTGCTACCTGGGGTCACTAATAAATCACATATCCTCCGCAAGGTGCTGATCCACAGGTTCCACAATTTTTAATTTCGCAAACTGACGCCTGTCACTTGATTACCAAAGTGTGGGCGCGAAAAGGGCAATCCTTAATTTAAATGCGGCCGTGACTCGAATGGCAAACGGCACCCTAAAATGGCAGCTGGGGGAAAATAACCTGCTCTGCTTTGTAGAGCCGACGTTCGCAGTCCGGTTTAGAAAAGGCGTCTCTTTAAGCAAATTTGTCTTTAATCTAGACATGATTCCATCTCGTTCGAAAGGTACCCTTTGCTATAATGAGATAATCGCAGCGGATTCGCATAAAGCGCAGCTCAGCGTGACTCACACCGCTGATGTATCTATGAGAGTCAAACCCGGCCGGCCGAATCAATGAATGAAAAATACTGTAATTAACACCCACATTCTCCGCAAAAGCATATTAAACCTAGTCACCGTAAAAGTCTCTTCCCCCTTCACTCAGTGATTCACATTCTGCACTGGTATTATTGTACAATATACAAAAATGCCACTGCTGGTGACATTTCATAACTTTAATTAATCCATCCTTCTGTTTTGAAAACCACAATTAATCTATAGCCAATGTATAACAATTAACTAGTCACCTTATTAATACAGCACACCATGGCACAATCTAATTGAATAATGATGCCCAAATACTTCATATTGGCCACTCCTCATAATTGGGTTTATAAGGTCCAGAATGTCTACTTAGCTGGTCCTTCTGTTCCATATAGATTAATGCAAGGGAAGACTGCTTTGGTGCAACAGCAGGGCACCTTCAGGGAAACCTGCAGATTATGGAAACCTGCAGATTATGGAAAACTGCAGATTATGGAAACCTGCAGATTATGGAAACCTGCAGATTATGGAAACCTGCAGATTATGAGCAGACACCTGTAACTACTCAGTTTCATTATTCGCTGGCCCACGTTGGGCAGGAACTAAAAAGGACAGCCCTCACGGTTCTGTTGCTGCACTAAGTAGGCCAGCTGCCCCGCAGCCACCCAGACTCTGTGTTTCAAGTGTCATTGTTGTTACTAACAGTTAGCAGAAAAGCGAAGCAAACACGCTGACCACTTGCAGCTGACGTCATGCTTCGTCCCGCCTTCAAATCGGCTCCCGGATGCCGGGAGTGATATCATGCGGTGCGATGCAACAACAGTTCATCATTTTCTAGATTATACTCTAAGATTCATAAGAAAGTCTCACCTCTGCAAAGAGCTGCCAGCTTTTAAAGAAATTGATTAAAAAAAAACAGGAGTCTTCAAAATTTGCATAAAATTGGGGAAGCATAATTTCAAGGGGACCCAATGGGAAAGTTTTGGGAAATTAAGAGAGCTCTTGGGGATGTAAGATGCATGGGGAGTTCTGCACTTTGAAGCTGCAGTATGAAAGCATGCGCGAAGCAGGCAGGCAGAGCGGGAACCAGCGAATTAAAAAAACCTGAAATCCCAGCTTTCATCTTTAAAAAAATCAGAAAATCAGGGAGGTAATCATGCCATGTGCTTCAGTGGGTTTGGGCGCTGTGGCTGTGATCAGACCACGCTGCTCCAAATACAATAGTGAGCAGAGAGATTTCACCATTGGCCCCCCCGAGCAGGGCCCCTGAGCAAAACCCTTAACTGTTGGGCCCCTGAGCAAAACCCTTAACTGTTGGGCCCCTGAGCAAAACCCTTAACTGTTGGGCCCCTGAGCAAAACCCTTAAATGTTGGGCCCCTGAGCAAGACCCTTAACTGTTGGGCCCCTGAGCAAAACCCTTAACTGTTGGGCCCCTGAGCAAAACCCTTAACTGTTGGGCCCCTGAGCAAAACCCTTAACTGTTGGGCCCCGGAGCAAGACCCTTAAATGTTGGGCCCCTGAGCAAGACCCTTAACTGTTGGGCCCCTGAGCAAAACCCTTAACTGTTGGGCCCCTGAGCAAAACCCTTAACTGTTGGGCCCCTGAGCAAAACCCTTAACTGTTGGGCCCCTGAGCAAAACCCTTAAATGTTGGGCCCCTGAGCAAAACCCTTAAATGTTGGGCCCCTGAGCAAGACCCTTAACTGTTGGGCCCCTGAGCAAAACCCTTAACTGTTGGGCCCCTGAGCAAAACCCTTAACTGTTGGGCCCCTGAGCAAAACCCTTAACTGTTGGGCCCCTGAGCAAAACCCTTAAATGTTGGGCCCCTGAGCAAGACCCTTAACTGTTGGGCCCCTGAGCAAGACCCTTAACTGTTGGGCCCCTGAGCAAGACCCTTAACTGTTGGGCCCCTGAGCAAAGTCCTTAAAACCCAATTGACCCTGCTATCTCAAAAGAGATCTATGGTGCTTTGGATGAAAATGTTTGCTCAATAAATAAAACATAAATGTAATGTCCCAAGGTTAAAGTTGCAGGGAATCAATAGCTCTGCCTAGGGGGCTTGTTCCTGTGCACCCCCCTGGCACGGGCCGGGAGCGGCAGCGCCACCTAGCTGTTTACACGAGTTTTAAAAATTCAAGGAAGCATAATGTGAACGTTATATGAGTGGAGAGGGCTTACTGTGTTAACCCGAAAGCGATAACACTTAAAGCAGTCATGTACAATGATTAAAGATATCTTCATATTCCATTGCAATGCATTCATAAACTATTATAAACACGGCCATGTTTATTATGCATTATGAATGCTCTCATTTATGATGCACTATAAATACCTTCACAATACATTATAATGGCTTATTTTGACCATTATAATGCATTATAAAGTTATCTATAGTGTATCATGATGACTGCTTTAAGGAAAGTGTTATTGTTAAAGTTACAAAGGGAAGGAGGCTTTTTTTATTTTTGATGTGCAGTTCAAAGAGAGGATCTGCAAGTGCACAATTTCAGAGTTACAGATGCTTGAAGGCAACAGTTCAAGGGAGGGACCGACGTGTTGATGGAAAACAAAGAGAGAAAAACGGGATAATCACAATGTGAATACAGTGGCAAAGTAGTTTGAACTGACACATGATTTCCAATGGTGGTAGGTGAACATAAGGGCAAGTAAAAGGAACCCGCCTCCATCAGGGATCGTCTCCAAAATGACGGCCGCTCTACCCAGCAGAGCATCAGTGTAGCTAAACATCACATGACTGCAAGGGGTCAACAGGCAAAAATTAAACGCGAAAACTTTCAAGGATCTTTTTTTTTTTTTTTAAATGAAAGTACTAGTTCTCTTCCAGGCTTTTAAACCATGAATAATTTTTTTCCCTTCTCCTAGCCAAACCACTTTTCATTTGCGAGCTTTAGCATGGCAGGAAACTTAATCCGGTTCCTGGAAATTCACAAAGCACTAAGACGACTGGCTTTACAATGAGCATCGGGGATCCTCGGGGGATGAAGCAAGCATGCGATTTTCAGGTCCATCTTCCTTAAAAATCAGGACATAAGACCTTTGATAAAAGTGTCTGTGCACCGGGACTTGACTGCAGAGTTCTGCCACGGCAGGGGTACGCAGGGGCTGGCTTCTGCGATGGGCTGCAGCTTGAATGTGGGTGTTTAGCAGTTGCAGGTGTGACCCCCGGCGGCGCGGTCGCTCCGCGGCTGTTGCGCAGGCCTGTTTGCGGCAGCTGCATGTGTGTACTCGAAAGGGGCCTGGAAACTATAAAGAGACAGCCCGGGGGGAGCGGGGGGGCAGGGGGGGCTTAGCTACATGACAGCACTGGAGCTCAGAGCCAGCAAGGGAATCTGTTCTCCTCCAGCTCCCCCGTGAATTGGTCCTCACCCCCACACCTCCTCAGGTTAACGACACACCTTTAAGCTTCTCCCGCTCCTGCAGCCCCACATTTTCCCATCTGCCGTGGCATGCACGGTGCGCACATTCGGCTTCCTCAGAGCCCCTTCAGAGCCTCACAGCTGCAGCAAATCAGATACTGTTATGTCCAGCCACCCTCAGACACACGCTCTCCTAGTGACGGCACCCCAACTGCACGTGGATCACGGGTCACATTCATTTGGTCTCCTTCAGCTGCTCTGAGACCTACACTATGAGAGTAGTTCAGGGTATCAAAATAAGATAGTCTGCCAGCGGTCTGCATTTGCCACATTTCACCTAAGTCAGTTGGAATAATGAACTAATTAAAATCACTGTCAAATCTCAACAAACACTGACCAAGAGGGAACATTCAAATCAAATCCTTCATGTTGTGTAATAGTAAAGTTATGAATAATGTTGTTAGAAACACATGGGAATTACCCATGGAAAACGGGTTGGGACTTGAGTATGACAGCAGAACACAGACGACGGCCTCTCAGAGCAGCTGTCCACTGAGCTGACGTACGTGTAACTCACTGTTCTGAACTCGTATGCGAACGTGGCACCGCTAACGAGTGACAGCTCATGAGTGACAGGATGAGCAGAATGTTAATAGTAACTGATCATTTCTCATAAACACCTTAATAAAGCAATGTAGTAATTTTGGGATAGATTGTCTGTAGTGAAAAATGTGCCTTTCTTTCTTCAGAAAATTATTATTATTATTAGTGTTGTTAATGATAATGATAATAATGTATTTGTTATTATATCTTCATCAGCATAGTATTACCATAATGCCAGATGACTATTGAAGGTCCGAATGGCTTAAACCGCATTAGCATCTAAAAGCTGTGTGCATGTTAAATGGTAACTGACTTATCATGAAGAGCGTCCATCTCGTACCCTCTAGCCAACCTTTGCTGTAAAAAGTCACTTTGAATTTGCATGGTGCTGCTGCCTGGGGCCTTCGAGACGGAGTCCAGGAAAGAAGGCGAAGATGAACTCATCTTTCATTAGAAGGTTAAACTGTGGAATATATTAAGAGACAAAGAGCAAAATGTCTTCCTCACAACCATGATGCTGAGGCACTGGCATCTAAATGAGGACTGCAGCAATTAGTAACTAATTATAAAATTAGAGCTTGGCAAAGAATTGTACAGATATGATCAGGTGAGCGAGGAATGCGCGGGAAATAGAGAGCAAGAGAGACCTGGCGAGGGGGCAAGAGAGACCTGGTAAGGGGGCAAGAGAGACGGGGCGATGGGGCAAGAGAGACCTGGTAAGGGGGCAACAGAGACAGGGCAATGGGGCAAGAGAGACCTGGCGAGGGGGCAAGAGAGACAGGGCGATGGGGCAAGAGAGACGGGGCGATGGGGCAAGAGAGACGGGGCGATGGGGCAAGAGAGACCTGGCGAGGGGGGAAGAGGGACTTCATGGTACAGTGATGCAGTACAGATTTGGCTCAGTATCGATCTATGACACTCCTGCAAGCTCTCACCCCGTTCTGCACAAACCCCTGATCGGATGATGACGACGCCTACTGAAATAACTTATCTTGGGGGACTACAGGGTGGGGGGGAGGGGATGAGCTCTTTTAAAATGCCATTTATGGCTAGGAAGCAAACAAAATTATAATATGAATGAGTGAGGAGAGCACTGCCAGCATCCTCAGCTTGGCGTGACTCATTTTGGCAGCAGGAAAAACACAGTACATGGAAGCTGTTTACCAATCCAAATATGTCCTGAAAGATTAATTCAACACGTTCCAGGTGATTCCACGGAGGGTTTCTGACCCCCCAAGTACATTCTATCTATCTCCGGTACTTACAAGTGCTAATTTAATGACTCGCTTACGCAGTGACACAGGTGACCACAATCGGCGTGAGGGTGCCTGGCCTCACCACCACTGTGGGCAGCTGTGGGTGTCTCAGGTTCCCTCTTTTGTTCGGATTTTATTGTCCTTTGGCAACAGCTGCCATGTCACCAGTCTCTCCTGTCGCCCCTTTATATAATGTGATTACATTGTAAGATTAACATAAATTTAGGCTGCATAGCAAATGCACCTTTCCAGGGTGTTTCTTTAAAGCCGTCCCCGCACGGGAGGCCTGCTTGGGAGGGGGTAGGCCTGGCAGCTTGTAGAAAAATGTGATGGGGGGGGGGGCGGAGAGCCATGAATGACAGCCGGGACCTGGAGCCAGCCTCTCAAGCGAAAGTGAAGAGCACAAAAGAGAGTCCAGCCAAAAGCAGGGGCCTGGCACCCGCTCGTCTCGGAGAGGCTGAGGAAGTTGGGTACAGCATAAGGACACAGATTTATTTTCACATGCAGTTTTCTCAATGTCCTCTTTAAACTGCTTGTAACATGGAAGTTTTACGACGAGAGGATTTGGGCAAAGGTCAGGCAACAGTACATGAATAAATCATAACAATAATCTACCCCTTACCCAGATCTGTGCATAGAGACCTTTAGAGAGACGTACCGCAGAGCTTGACAGATATGATGGATCGCTATCATTCCTGGATGGTGCTGGCACAGATACTCAAACGAAACGCAAACATTGCACAGAGAGTATAAAGGTTTTTGAAATCGTAGTGGCTTACCAAAAAGAAACTATTTTTCTACTCCCCGTGTTCTGAAGTGGGGGATTGGACAGTCAGCAGGAGGAAAAACACCAGGGTTAATTTGTCCCAGCGACCACCGCAGACCACACCGCAGCTAAGGCGGCTCCGAGCGCAGCCACAGCAAAACAGGGCACTTCTTACAGTACATGACCTTCACTTCGCCACACAATATCAGCACACGTTTCACCAAATGCCTTGTTTCAGGCAAAGATGGTAAGTGTGGAAGATCGTCCACAATGACTTTAGGACAATGCCTGTCAGACACATGGTAGTTCCTTACTGTATTTTGAATCTTTTTAAAGACTTTCTCCCTTGTGTTTGTGGTCATTCCTGAAATTAATTAATGCTAAGAGGGTGTGTACATTGAGATCATAGGGTGGTTTTTACTGTATTTATTTGTTTTCAATCTTATTTGCAAGTCAACGCGTTGTTCAAATGTCAATAAAAATAGGTAAACAATACAGGGAGGATTTAAAAAACCCACAAAACTAGTTTTGGTTTTTAGATGCCAACTCAAAATTTAGCCCACAGTGTCAACCATATTTGGACAGCTGGATCAGCATGTAGGACATTGCAAAACACTCTTCCCACACAGCACATTTGTATACAAGTCAGTGTAAGGGCGGCTGCCAGTATAGTGCTGTTTTTTTCATTGTGGACATTCAACTATCATGACCACCAATAAACAACCTAACCACACTTATGGCCCCACTGGAGGGAAAACTGGATGCCTTTCAAAAATATGAGGCTTTGGCCAGGCAGCGGAAAATGAAGCTGAAAGAGACTATTCTTCAGTATCAGTCTACATGTGCGAACCATGTTTCAGAGCTTATGGCTAAGAGGGGACTTGGGTTATGGCGTCAGAATCAGCGGTGACTGATCTTTGTTGTCTCAGCAGTACTGGACTTCACTGCCTATTCACCACCCAGCTCCAACAACCCAAACGTACATGCTTACATTAAAGAAACACACACATAGCAAAAAAAGTGTAATAACAGCTAAGCGTGTTATTTAGCATGTGTATGCACCAAAATTACAGTTGGACCTGCAGTGCCATGCTGGGATTTTGAAGTTATTTTGCACTTCAGGTGGCAAATGACCATCAGAATCAATACTGTACATTCGCTCCAAATGAAAACGTATGAGATTGAAAGCAATTACATGGTTTATCCTGACATTTGCACTGGAGTGCAATGAAAGCATTTTATACAGCATTTCCCCGTAAACCTGACAAAAATCCAAAGCATAAGAACTTCAGAGAATCAAACTGCCAATACACAAAACAGTATTAAAATCAAACGGTAATACAGCAGAAATCATACTGGACGGACCAATTTTCTGAGCTGCCATAATCCCCTAAACTCTAAAAGAATCAGCCGCCTTTTGATAATCATTATTGTCTTTCTTGTGAGCGAATTTAAGTTCTCCTGAATTTGAAACAAAGAGCTCCCCGCTTAATAAGACACAGTTGAATGATGAGACTAAGATTATTCTGCCGTTGCTGCATGAAAGCCTACGGGCAAGCCGTAAAACGGATAACGCTGCACACCGTAGCGTGTCGCCAGTCGCTCAGCATTCGAATTGCCCTCTTAATCACCCGGCTCTGTAATAGGACCGAAAAACCCGTTTGTGAGGCACTGAAAAAAAGCACTGAAAAATCGGAGGATATTACAAAAGGGCTAAATGGCACGAAGATTTACTGCAGACAGCTAATTGTCTGTGTGTTTGTTTACTGCCATCTATTTTACGTTTCTTTAACGTCAATATGTTTTAATTGTTCCTCCTTTTATTAATCTCCCTGTTTCCATCTATATACTCTGTATTATCGTATAAATCACTTGGCAACTATGAGTTCGCTCATCTTTATTAGTTTTCTTTCTTTTCTTTTATCTGTGTTCAAAGTTCCTCTCGTTTTCATTCGTGCTTTGTGACCTTGTTTGTACTATAAGTACTCAAAGCATCTCCGGGAAGGTGTTCACTACATGTGGCTCTCACGGATTAACCTCTGTAGGTCATCCATGTTTATCCATGCTTGTTCTTTTAATAGCTCCTCAGCCTTCACTGCCCTTGCCTTCCCACATGCATGATAGATGTTCCTATTGTGAATACGACATATATGTCTGTGGCATGTTCACACATTTCATTGCTCAGCTGGCAAGCAAAATTTTAACCCTCGACAGGAGATGTTCTCCTGACTTGGTGCAGACTGGATCCACTGCTCAGGGATACTACAGCATGGAAACTAGAACCTAAACCAGCAGTCCTTTAACCATTATACCACCTACTGTCCATTTAATGCCATTTATGGTATCAGGCTGGTCACATACTCAGAGGTACTCTGGATTAAAGGCTTGGCTTAATTACTAAAATGTAAATGACAATTCTGCAGTTGCCTGTGACACACGTCGGTCACAGCCCTAGGTCGTCTATCTCCCTGAACTCAAACCCTAACCCTTTATAACTGTCAGCTCAGTGGGTCAGCTCAGAGACCAAGACACTGTAAGCATAATGGACTATGGTGTATAAATAATTAAACACTGACCCCAGCCATTTGCTAAGATATGTAAAATAAAAATATTACAAAATACTATTTTCAGATACAGATAAAGTCCAGTCTCCTCCTACTGACAAAATAGGCCAGAATGTGTAACTAAATAGGTCAAGATTTCACACTAAATGCACTTAGTGTGTTCCTGTAGATCCCGAACTGAGGTGGGACAGACAGTTTATGGAAGCATTAAGCATTATAAAGTATTACGCAGACTTCCAGGGCAGAATTGGGCTGGGACTTGTCCTGCTGTCGGTCCCCGAAGTGGCCAAAACTGGGAACAACTGCGGAGCCAAGGCCCCCACCCAGACAGTAGGGGGGGGGGGGAGCATCGCCAAAGAACAATGGGCCGTAGTAGACGGTCATCAGACGCAAATGTGTCACTATGGGGGGGGGGCATCTGCGGGTGCATGTTGGGTGGATGTTGGAAGCCCCATTGGCACCCGGTCCGGCCCCATCGCTCTCCCCCCTCAGCAGGGCCGATGCCTCACAGATGCCGAACCAGTGCTCCCTGTTTAAATACTCATGGGAATTGGGCGGAGCCAGGGCTGCAGCAGCCCCCCCCGCGAGACGGCACAGGCCCGCCGGACCTCCTCACTCATCACGCTGAGCGGCTCAAAGGTCCCCCCCCCCCCATCCTCCCTCACCTATATTCCTCCTCCCACCGCACCCATCTGCTTGACTTCAAATTACCGAACATAGCTCACTAGTGGCACAATTCAGTACGTTTCCTCAAAATGTGGTAAAAAAAATTTTAGTTAAAACACCATTTTACCTGACGTGAGCGTGGATAAAAAATAATACTGTCAACTGACACCAGCTACATTGTTAAAGGCTCATCACAGCACATGCTATCAAGTCATTAATTATATCGCAAAACACCAAATAGATTTATTATGATTTCATTACAAGCACAATATTATTTCAAAAGTCACAATGTACAACTTAATTTATTAAAAGAACATCCATGTATTTGCTGTAAATCTATATTAAGAAGCATAGAAAATGAAATTCATCGTGAGATAAACAACGGAAGCTGGGCAAAGTAAACGAACGCAAATGGTTTCCATAAATCCCAGCTGACATAATATATGTTTGCGATGCGCGGGCAGGTAGCTCATGCCTCATTCAGACGTGGCGGTGTCAGCCGGCTAACGAATAGCCGCGCTTAACTCGCCCAGCCGGATGACGGATCACCAAACGGTGCGCTAGTTAGCGCCGCTGATCCTTTTTTCATCCTCAGCGCCTGGTGGACAACCGCACGGGAAAAGAAAAAAAGGCTGAGATAGGATGGAGGGAGCACCCGTGGGAGCAGACGGGGGGGGGGGGGGGGGCGGAGGCACGGGGTGACGTGCTGGGGACTGGGGGGTTCGGATCTGCGGTGGTCTGAACCCACGGAAGGAGGTTGGGCGTCATGCCTACAGTGATGTGCTGCCTCTGGAGACGAGGCCGACCGTCAAGGTGAGAGGAGCAGAGGTCCGCTCTGCCCTAAAATCATTAATGCGTTTTACTGCATGCAAATGACAGGATTTATTTAAATGGGGCTAGTTTCCCTCCTCCACCACGGCCCTCATAGGACGATACACCGAGACTGAGCTATTAATAACCCTACAGAGCAGACAGCCATTGTTATGATAGACCGCAGCCCGCTGAGTCCTTTCATGTGTGTGCAAACAGCCAAACCCCTCGACCGCTAATGAACTTTACGGTTCCGACGGGAGGTCCCAGAACACGCTGGCTATGCCCGCCTCCGGGCCGGCTGACAGTATGGCTGAGACCCGGGTCAGCAGCTGACAGCACGGGAAGAGCACGAATTCTCGGTGAGGGTTTCGATCTGTACCTCTGTCTCCCAGCTGATATCAGCATACCTTAGCCCCTGCCCCCAATATCACGGCCTCTGGAAATGCCACCAGCTGTAGAAAGAACCCAGGCGGGAGCCACTCCATCCCGGCCTGCACCCCCGGGCTTTCTGGCGGGGGAGGGGATGATAATGGACCTCACATCACTGACATCGGCAGCCCACTTCTGTCTGCCACCATTCGCAGACTGGGAGGGGTCCCCTCAAGCAGGACCCACAGCCTAGACCGTGCAGGAAACACCCATCTGGTGGAGGCCCAGTCAAATTCGATGGGCTTCGCTTCATTGATGATGTCACAAAGGCTGTGAAGGTGGGACCGTGTGGGACGTTCCTGTCATTAACACAGTCACATGCTTTCAAACTGCAGGCGCATGTGAATGAAGTTTAGTATGCGCAGTCCTGTATGATCTGTCTTAGAGCCCCAGGATGGATCGGACCTATTGAATACAAGGTTTCCCTTATCACTCACCAATGCATCCATGGAAATGCCCCCCTTTACTTAAAAGAACTACTTACCCCCCTAACCTCAACACGGTCTCGACCATCTACAAATGCAAATGGTCTCCTACTTCCCAGGACCAAACTCAGCACCATGGGTGATCGGGCCTCCTGTTCTGCCACCCCGTGTCTATGGAACACCCTCCCAGACCATTTGAGGGCTCCACAGACTATTGAGAATTTTAAAAAAGGACTTAAGACATTTCTTTTTAATAGAACTGATGGATTTTAATTAAATTTTGTAGGCTACAGATTTCTTAATTATTGATCTACTTGCTTGTTTTAATTGTTGTTTTAATGTGTTTTTTCACTTTTTTAGGATGACTTATTTTGTGGCACTTTGAGATTTATTTTAAATGTAAAGTACGTTACAAATAAAATCTATTATTATTATTATTATTATTACTGTCCCACCACCCCTTCAGATATAAAAAAAATGGTGGAAAGAGCAGGCAGTGAGTATTGTTGGCGAATCACTTGCATCCTATATAGGTTGTCATTTAAAAAGCCATTTAAAAACTTGCCCTTACAAGAACATCATAATGCTGTTGCACAGATGAAAAAACATCCCCCGTAAACAGAGATTAAAACACACGTGGTAGCATTTGAAACAGAAGGCAAGCACCTGCAGGCGGCTGCAGGCGGAGGTACGAGTCCCGCACAGAACCTCACACATTACCACCTGCTTGTGTCTCAACTGGGATGTCTACCCAGGATAACAGGATAAAGGATTAGAGCCAGGTTTTACAAAATTACAGAGTGAAGTGACCTTTTCAAAGCAAGGCATTATGTATCTCTAGCTGTTGAGGAAAACCAACAAAATATGCAAAAAAAAAAAGAAAAATCCAATATCAGATCAGAGTCCGACAAAGCAAATGAAGGCAAATAGACTTGTTATCCCTCAATATCGACAGGTGTGTCTATTTTCTGCAGCTTTTGTTTATCGGTGTTTTTGTTTACAAAGTATGAGTGATGACAGAGATGAGTTTGTATCACAGAATCGCAATTGTCTGGGTGAAACCGAAAAATGCTTATCAGCACGTACAGAACACATAAGCCCTGCTGGAAAAAAAATGCCCTTTTCAATCGCAGAGGAGACAGAATATTATTCTGCGATAGCTAAACACTGTCGCTGTGTAATTTGGGAGCTGGTCTCTGCCAGGGAGGGGGCAGTGGTGGGGGGTGGGGGTGCGCGCTCAACTCCCCGGAGTTTAAGAAATGGGTAGAGTCTGTTTCTATCCGCTCAGAACAGCACCCACCAAGAATCGCGCAAACGGGTCCCAAATCCACGCTGGAACCTACGGAGGCACACGACAGAGACAAAAGGCACCGGTCCACACCTCTGGGGAGACTGCTTCCGCGAACACCCCCCCCCTCCCACCAACACATTCGCCCAGCCCCGCTCGCTGGTTTCCGGTGGCGACTGTCTGAGAAGTAAGTCTGGCTTTTCTCGTGCTCCGTCTGCTTGCTCCGGAGGCGCCTGCGACTCGCTCGGCTCTCGCTGATGTCCACAGGAGGGGGGTCTCCTTGGTGTCCTGGTGGTCCACGTTCGTGGGGGTTTGCCTGGGATTTGTATGGAGAAAGGAGGGGGGGGGTGAAGGATGAAGGCGGGAGAGGATGGTGGCAGCCGTTTGTCAGTCTCCAGCACCTAAGGGGCTTCTGGAGAGTCATGATTTTCACCTGGCTTTCGATAAAACTGCCAGTGATGCCTGTAAGACAGGGACAGTGCGGATGTGCCAGCTCAGCGGGCTCCCGTTCGCGCTCTTGGATGCCTGATCGGCGCGTGTGCGTCCCGCCAGCCTTTGTCTCTGCGTCTTCGCTTAGGGAGAGAAAAGTTATTAAGTTGCGACTGAAGGCGGCTGCGTGTTCCTTGTTCCCTTTTCCTCTGGCTTCGGAGCTCAGGTCCTGGCAGCACACCAGTAGAGTCTAATTACAAAGACCGCAGACTGGCTGAATAATTTAAACCCCTCCTGAAGCTGAAAAAGCCCGATCTCCTGAAAGCACAGGCAATATTTCATCATAAAGAACAGCGCCACAGACGACTGGGCTACCAGTGATTGGTGTTGCAATAATGGTTCAGGCTGACTAGAAACTGAAAGAAATCAGAGAGGCGACTTCAGCCCCGGTGTCCTGCCTGCAGGGGCCGCAGACAGGTTGATAGAGTTTAGTAAGAGCAAACGCCTTCAGAGGTAAGATTTCCCTACACAGCGCAGGCTGAACACGTGTCTTGTATTTGGCAGTGAATGATGGTTTTTCTTCTTTTGTCAAACTGCAATGACAGCTCTTGCGAATTGCTGTCTGGGGAGATGGATGTGGCTGTCTGGTGCACCGGACTCTGTCCCACACTCTGCCAAAAAGAAGGTCTTAAGAGGCTTCCTTTGACTCCCCCTTCATTGCAAACCCTTGCCTCGTGCTCCTTTGTTCTCCGTGCCAGGGCTTGGTGTTTCGGAGGCCCCGCCCACTTTGCCCATCCAATTAATAAAGCATGTGAGTGTTACGCTTGAGGGCCGGTAGAGAGGGTGGCTAATGTGGGTTGGCGTGATGAAGCCCCCCCACGTGTCTGTTGATGAGCATCCTTTCTGGAGTTGGAAACTTGGACAATACGTCGGTGGCCATTGTGCTGATGCCCCCCTAGAATGTTCCCTCTCTCTCTCTCTCTTGCTCCCCTCTGCAAGTAATGGAAGCAGCTCTGTCCCCTGGTGTGCTGTGCTGTTGTGGGAATACACAAGGAAGAGAATTTTTGCAAAAAAAGTACTTTTATTTCCTTTGGAACTCAGGCCTGGCTATTCGCTTCCTGCAGTCCGTATGCCTGCACATTGATTCTGGTAAACAAGTGCATGATCTGTAGCAGAGTCGGAAGGCTCCATTAACGGAGACATAAGCAGTTACCTTGTTAGTTACCTAACAAGCATAGACAGTCAATGTTTAAACAAGGGTAGCAACCCATTGCTAACGGTTCACATGTTCAGCATTCCCTCCAAATTCGTTTCTAAGAAAAAGACCCAGCTACTGCTACAAAATAGTATAATTAGAATTAAATGACAGCATCACGTATGTTTCCACTATATGAAAACAGAAAAATATCATGAGAATTTCATTTTCCTTGTTGACTTTTTCCACCTCTCATTTCCAGAGCTAAAGAATTGACTCTCAAGGTGCGAGTTTGCTTGTTCCGTACACACTGTGCTCCAGACACTTTCACGTTCAAGCACTTCATTACTGGAGACTACCCCGAAAATAGCTCTCCATCAATCTCTGGATGGATTTCACCATGTGTTTTTGTCCGCTTTTCGATCCATCAAGCACAAGCACCCTGTCCGGGGCTTCTCTCCAGAACCACCATCAATTACTCTGCAGATGGACCTCTTGATAGTCAGATTTCCATGAAAACCTCTGATCCAACACAGAAGTTGAATTCCCGGCTCACTGAGAAAAGCTCCTAATAAAGCAGCACCCATCCTTAGGAGGTGCCACCAATCAGCTGTCATTCACTCAGTTACCTTTAGTTGAGCCTTAATTTCATAATGAAACATGGAGACGTGTGTTTGGTGCATGCAGGGGTCTTTTGTGTCTTTTTATATTTCTGTCGGTTTCGTAAGAAAACTGGGTTACAAAATAACATTAATAAAATAAATGTTTCTAATTGGAGTTTTTGTTCCGGAACCACAACATCAGGGGCAATGCCACCAAAAATTAAAACAGAAAATAAAAAGGGAAAAAACAAGTGTAACAATTTACCAGAAACATTTTCTTTAATTTCTGAATTTCTTACGGAATAATACTGTCGGTCCAGGCATTTGACCTGCTCTTTTGTAACTGAATACTTCTTCAGTCTAAACAGGCTTGTGATACTTCCAGAATTTAGGGATAGTTTAAGCAGAATGACACTGCATGTCCTCCTATTACCCTTCAGACTTGTAAAGAGTGTGATACTTAATTAGTACAACTCTGATGTATATCAGAAGCCAATTTTTCTATGTTTATCAAAAAGAAGAAAGAATACTGTTTAAGATAAATAATGGTATGCATGTGTGAGTGAATGGTGTGTGTGTGTGTGTGTGTGCCCTGTGAGGGTAGCCTCTGGGATAGAGTCCGAATCCCCCCCCCCCGCAACCCTGCATATGACAAGTGGTGACAGAAAATGGATGGATGGTAGGGGGTGTCAAGAGATCTCGCGATATTACAACATGAGATTTCTTGTTGGAGTGAAAAGCGGTCTGGCGAAGGTGCTGCAAATCAGCTGCTGTAAGCATGTCGGCGTCTGACGAAATTACTATAGTAGAAGCCCCAGACACTTTAAAATCTTTTGTGTGGCAGCATTTTGGGAACCCGGTGGAAAATATAAACGGCAAAAGGGTGACAGACAAAACACAAACCATCTGTACGCATTGTAGGAAAATAATGCCGTACGCAGCAGCTAATGCTACTGCTATGCAAAGCCATTTGCAGCAACATCAAAGCTCTTTACTTAAATCCACTGCACCGGTGAAGAAAACATTAAAAAAAAGTTTTATGTTTGTTATTTATATTGTTTTATTTATATTGTATTTTATGTTTAATTGAGAAGTTGAATATGAGAGAAACCTGTCATTTGAGTTTGTGGTGAAATATTTTATGGTGCTAGATATTTGTTCTGTTCTTTACTGCATATGATGATGGTGATTATTTAAATCATTTCACCATACATCTGCATTGTTTAGCATTTTTTGTCTTTCAAATTAATCAAATAAAAGGCTGCTTTCCAGTAATATATTTCCTCTTTGAAGTTTTCCTTAAAATATTGTTAAAATATTTTATATTTATATCGTCTCATCTCGTGAACCCAATATCGTGTCTCGTCTCGTGGGCTGAGTATATCGTTACACCCTTAGTGGATGGATAAATAATATTGATTATAAACTTTACAGGACATTGCATTAGTCAAATACCCACTTACCAGTGTTAATTAAATAGCATAATCACAAGATACTGTGGTGGACAGATGCTGGACCTGTGCTTTTATCTTGACAAAGCAACCTACAAGCCAAAAGTCTGCTAAAGAACCACAAGAGGCTTTTAAAACAACTCACTTCCTCACTGAGCAGGGGACACCCCTGCTGAAAGCGAGGCAGCCAGGGCTCACGGGGTCTGTGGAAACACTGGCAGGTACCAGCAGACCAGGACTGGCGGGTCCAGCTCTAGCAGCATTAAGTGAGACGCGGCCAGCCGATTAGCTAAATGTCATGCGGCAGGAACACTGGCATGGGGTGGTTGTTGTAATGCACAAATAATCCTCAAAGAACTGATCCCACAAACCGCTGGCCTTTAGAGGCAAATCTCCAAAAGGGAATTTGAGGACCAGCTGGGCTATCTGCTCAGCCTGATTCTCACCCTACATATGTGCCCGCAGATAAGCAGAAAGAGCATTGTCCTGCAGACAAGCGAAAGGAGAAGTTAGACTGTACAGTGCCCTGCAAAATAGCAGACATGCGTCAAAACAGAGGAGAAAGAGGACGAGGTTTTTGAAGCTGGCACCAGAAATGATGGGGCCAAAGTGCGAGTTGCCGGCTCTAGGAAGGTGATAAACTGACTTCTCAGCTGTCTTCTCTATTGATGGCCGTTGGTCACATGACAGGAACACACCCACACATCCATTTGAAGGTGAATATTAGGAATAACCTGTTTTTCTAAGCATCATCCTTTCTGTTTGCTTTTTATTGGTTGGTAATCTGACATCTGTAGAAGTAATGACTAAAAGTCAAACGCTATTCTGGGTGAAAATCAGCCTATTAAAGGGGTGGCAGAGTGGTTCACACTCATTTCACACCTCTGGACTGGGGTTTGAGACTACGCCACAGCTCCATGTGTGTGGAGTTTGCACGTTCTCTTCTTATTCAAAACACATTCGCTATGGGGATATGGACACAGGCTGGTGACAGGAAAGGGTTAAGGACTGAAACAGCTCAGCGCTAAAGTATTTTTGCGTTATTCAACACAGAGCAGCCATCTCTCTGGACCGTCTGGAGTAATGACATCATTAGTCATTACGGGCCATGTAGCTCAAAGGATGAAATGAAGAGAGCGACTGGATGTTTTTAGCAGAACGGGAAAAAACACACCACTCACAAGTCAATTGAGGGCAAACGGAGAAAAGAGCATGCAGACAGAATCTAACAAACGCAACGCTAAAGACAAAAAAAAAATCAGCTAAAGTACACAAAAATAATACAATGTTAATTAGTGGCACTAGAGAAGTACACATGTTCCATCTGATTGTCTTCTAATTAATCTCCTGGGATGAAAACAACTGAGCCAAGGAAAGACTCGAACTCCACGAGAGCGTGACTATGTAAGGCGAGCAGTGCAGACAGGCACAGGATGGCACCGCTGGAGCGTCACTCTTTATATGCATGTAACTGATGCGATGGAACTACATCCAGGATGAACCACTAGTTCTCCGAATGCTGCTTCCGAGGGACTCGCAAATCTGTACTGGACCACTGTAGGCTGCGTTGGAATGAGACCTGCAGCAATTATGCTGCGTTCCATTTACCCCAGATGCTGGAAGCTGGGAATGACGTCACACCCGAGTTAACCGTGTTGCAGTACAGCAAGTGGGATAGTCATTAAGCAATACCAGGGACCTGTTTCAAAAATCAGGATTTCTTGCTTAGCTGGATAACTTCTTGTATCTGGCTTTCTGAAACTCCCAATTCTAGTCAGGTTCATTGTTAGCCATTGCTGGCAACAGCAGTTGGTAATAATGCATTATGCGGTATTTTGCGCATGCAAACACCGTAGCAACACGTCCACAGATATCGGTTGGACAGCTCTGTGTGTACAACCGATTTACTGAGACACAAATAAGACACAAGTGCTAACACACAGTATATAACTACAGCTTTCACTTCTGGTGATGGAGGCGGCAGCCATCTTGAATTCTGAGGTCAGGCGGGGATGCAGAAGTTCCTAAAACTTTCCAAGTCGGAATTACAACTTCGGGGGGCGTTCCAGTTGAAATTTCGACTTCCCAGCTCAAATGGAATGCAGAATTATATGACCCAGTGAAAGAGCCATAGAGGAAGCGCCCCAGGTTGAGAATGATAAAGATTTGAAGCCCCAGGAGTCATGCACCTTCATCGCCCAAGGTTAAAAGCTCTTTCCTCAGACAGTCTGCCTCCTTACATAATCTAGTTATGCAGCAGGAAATGCTCCCTTCCTGAAGGAAGGTTACTTGTGCTATTTTCATCTAAATAATGAAACACCAGAAGAGCAAAATCACATTATTCAAACACCTTCACCAAATTACATTATCGAACTAGGATACCCGAAATCGTGTCAATGTCTCAGGCGTGCACGGCAAATGCGCATCTTGGATTCGCCATTCCGAACAGACATGGAGAGACGAACGTATCATTTTTTCAGCCCACAGAACACTCATTCGCAATGAAAACACATTTTGATTCAAGATAGGAGAGAAGACAGCTGCACGGATTAATTTCAACATACGCTGGACTGAGATTTTTTTTAAGATGTAAGGATACAGCTGCAGCTTGGTCACCTGTGCAAGAACCGGACACTTGCTGGGAAAGGCGACTAATAAAACTCTCATGAGGAACAGTTGGATTTCAATGGGGCATTGAAAGAGTTGCGTGAAAGGAAGGGTTGGTCAGAGAGTCACAGGGTTTTTGACAGCAGATGAGAGTCTGACGTGAACAAAACCAGGGATTTTTTTCCTGTTACTGATACTGATGCTAACAGGACTGTGCAAGCCTGCTCAAATAACAGCCGACCCCCCCCCCCCAGATGAAGCGCTTCCCGAGTCTGGCTGCTATTATCACAAGGAGCCACTGCCAAGTCTGCTGCCCATCCTACCTCCTGAACTACTATCCATCTGTACACAGTGACCTCCACCACAGCACCCAGCCCCATATGCACACACATCTACAACCCCCCCCCCCGAGAAACACACCCTCGCACATATTAACCCACCCACACCTCCTCCCCTATGTACACACACACACACATCTACACCCCCCCGACAAACACAAGTCCACACACATTTACCCACCCCCATATACACACATATCTACACCCCCCCGAAAAACACACCTCCACACTTATTAATCCACCATAGCACTCACCCCCATATGCACACAAATCTACAGCCCCCGCAAACATGCCCCCTGCACATATAAACCCACCCACACCTTCTCCCCTATGCACACACACACACATCTACAGCCCCCCCCTCGACAAACACACCTCCACACGTATAAACCCACCCACATCCCCTCCCCTATGCACACACACACACACACACACGCACGCACGGACACACACAGGTTTGTAATTATACCTTTGTGGGGACTCTCCATTCATTTCTATGGGGAAAACTCGGAAAATCCCAGCATAACGCCCTTAACCCTACCCAACCCTAACCTCAACCAAACAAAATACGAGACGAGGCATTTTTAGTTTTTCGATTGCATTCACAGATCTTTATGGGGACCTGAAAAATGGTCCCCACAATCCCGCAATGTCAAAATAACAGGTTTTTATTACATTATGGGGCCATTTGGTCCCCACATTATAATATAAACATAATCCACATGCACACACACCCACACCTATAGCCACCCCCGAGAAACACATCTCTCTGGCAAGGGCCTGGAAATGTGTGTGTGTGTGTGTGTGTGTGTATGGGGAGGAGGTGCACGTGGGTTTATGTGTGTGTGGGTGTATTTCTCCAGGGGAGCCTGTAGATGTGTGTGGGGTGTGTGTGTGTGTGTGTGTGTGTATGGGGAGGAGGTGCACGTGGGTTTATGTGTGTGTGGGTGTGTGTGTGTGTGTGTGTATGGGGAGGAGGTGCACGTGGGTTTATGTGTGTGTGGGTGTATTTCTCCAGGGGAGCCTGTAGATGTGTGTGGGGTGTGTGTGTGTGTGTGCGCATATGGGGGTGGGGGGTTGATGTGGGTGGGTTTATATGTTGCTTTGACACATACACATACAAACACACACACACTCACGCACCCACTCTCTCACACACACAGACAAATACAACTCCCCCCAGCAACAAACAGGAAAATCAGCCCAGACAAACGCTCATGCATCGACAGCTTCTCCTGCTGCAGCCACAGCTGCTCACATATGTGCAGACTCACACATACAGCCTCCCCCACGTGCCCAGAAATAAACACATGCACCCTGCTGTTGGTGCTACACCTGCTGCGTGCTCAGGGCTAGCCCCCATCTTCAGCTGCTGCGCTAACTGTGTTAAGCAGCCTGTCACCTCACCGCATGACCCCTAAAAGGCTGGCCAGCTCAGCCTTCTTGGTCTTCTTCCAGTGTTTCACCCACAAAGCCATAATCAGGGTAACTGGGGCACGCCATACAGCGGCATGGGGAAATTCCCGCTTCTCTTTTTGGGATACTTCCCCTAACTGACTTGCTGTTACGTGTTATGATCCACATGAAAGTAAAATACATACATTTATAACAGAAAAAAAAGTCCTCCATTAACACTCAGACAGAAAGCGAAAGAAGTATTGCTGTAATTCATCAGAGGCGGAAGAGAGATGCCGCCAGACACAGAGACACCCATCTCATCATTCTGCATCATCTTCAGAGAAGCATCCTGGCCCGCAGCAGTTGAACAGAACCCCATAGCCCAAATCTGATTGGGGGGTGATTTCTCATCAGGACTGGAATGGGATTCTCTCTGAACAGGAACCAACAGCAGATCCCCCTCCCCCCATACACACTTTATAGTCTGTAATGTTGATCTTCATCACACATTCCCTCGCTATACTGTAGTTTCAGGTAGCAGTCATTTCATTTGAAGTGCAGCTCCAGGCCTGAAGGTGGCGCTGTGCAAGTTTAGAGCAGGCAGGAGCCTTCTCATGCAGAAGGTGAGGGTCATGATGGCAGGCATCTGTCTCTCTCGTTGTCTGGGTCTGTCCTCAGAGTGTGTCTGTACAGAGTCCCCCCCCCCCCAACAGCTCATTAATCTCAGAGTCCCAAGCTGCAACAGGCTCACCAGGCCACTGTCACCCGGCATGGAAACATTTCCTCGCTGCTCTCATTGAGCTTAAAGGGCCTGCAGTGGCTCAGGCCTCGTTCGTGCTGTGGATGGGGATGTACACATCAAACGGCAGGCCCACTGAATCGCTTTGCAGAGATCAAATAATAATGGTAAATCCCAGTCAAATCCTTTTCATTTTTGTAAAGGGCACTGCTCACTCCTATCTGAAAGGACTTTTTTTTCCAAATTTACTCTGTTTCAGAGAAAAATTGTTATTCGACTAAAAAGACCAAGAAAAATGACAACAGTCAGTCAAAATCGGCTAAATGAGCAGCTAATGAAACGCAATAATCTATTATCTATTTAATAATGCAAAAAATGTGTCAGTTTAATACTGTGAGGAATTCTTATGTATTTTCATCAGCCATACATGATCATGAGGGATTAAAAAAAAGTGAAGGATGCAAACAGCAGCTTTTACTGGAGGACTTTCTCCGTGTCTGAGCACTCGCACCCATTTTGAAGTCCAACTTTGTGTGTGACTTTTTCCCCACATCAGAGTCAGTGCTGCCCGCTACGGCCTGGCCCATAGCGTAGCGCTGCGGGTGCTGGCGGGTCCAGACCGCAGCACGTGCCCGGAACATGCCACCCAGCCAGCCGTATCACACGGGGACACTGCTTATTGCCAGGGTCCCAGCGTGACGACATCGCAGCTGGAATCCACGCCCTTCTGATTTTTATGGAACCCCCCAAACCTGAGCAAATGGCTCAGCTTTTTAGGTGAATCTGACTGACCTATTTTCCTCAGTCTGGGCAGAGTTAAAATAGAGTCTTAAGGGGGGCTGTAAGTCCTGGGAGTGTTTTTGGGGGGGCGAGGGAGAGCTAGTAACCCCTTCCTCCTCTAAAACACCAGCTGCACGACAGGATGACAGACACGGAAGGAAATGAAATGCTCCGAAATGTGGCCTTAGCAAGAACATCATATCAACATTATGGTCATTTATTAGTCTTGGACTGATGGCAATGATGAGCAGAGCATGGTGTTTACGACAGCAGACACTAAAGTAGAGCTAGTGATGTAATCGTTAAGGCGATGGTCCAGCAGTCAAACTGGTGTGCTACCCGCGGTGCTCAAACTCACCTACTTCAATATTTATCTTCTCACTAAATTACTTAAAGTGTAAAATTGCCAGCTGTAAGTCGCCCTGGATTAAAGTGTCTGCTAAGCAATTTAATACTAAATAAATCTTCAGATAACGATCTTTGCATTTGAAAAGTGTAATAACATTCTTTGGCCACAAGTAGCACTGTGGTTAGGACTACATTGCTATTCTGAACACTCCTTTAAACATTGCACGATCAATAAGTTGTTGTTTTTTCTCAAATTTGTCAGGGGCCCCTGCTTGCCTCATGCCCTGCAAGCAACAGATTACCGGGGACCTTTGGGGTAGTGGATTGGTCCACGTTGTGTAAAGAGGCAAAGGTGGTGGACACTAATCAGTTTTAGAGTTTTTTTTCTTGTTGTTCAGCAGTTTGTTTTGAATATGTTTCAACTAAAACATACAAGATTTCCCAATTTTAAAAAGCAAACAATATTTCCCCGTTACAATGGCAATGATGCTGCAGAATCTGGGCACTGGCCTATAGGTAGCGTATTGATTCAGCACCTAAAGTGACAACTTGGTTACTGATAACTTGGTCATTGGTTCCGCTTCCCGGCAGGGCTTGCTGTTGTGTCCTTGGCCAAAGTACTTAAATTACTATAGTAGAAAATATCCAGCTAGATTAGTATTGCTGCGGGGGTTAAAGGTCTGTCTGGCTTTGCGGGGCAGTATTTCTGTTTCCCTGTTGCCCCCCCTGGGGTCTCTGATCAGAGCCTGTTAGCCTTCTGTCGCTAAGCCACTGAAGAGTTAAGCAGCTTGCTATGTCCTGCTCAATTAATGGCTCAGGCATCCTCAGGTTTTAATCACCAAAGGCTCCGGTGTGCAAAATTTCAAAGTGCTGCTCAAAGGAGCAGCATACGGCGACCCGCAGAGCCATCTTACTGTGACCCCGATGCGCTCACAAGACATCATGTCTCATAGCTCCAGGCTAATAGTTGGGCATGTGCCTGGGGGGGTCATGCTCCTAAGCCCCCAGGTCACAAGGTGCTAACAGAAACTGCCACAGCTCAAATACAGAAGCACAGCATTATTCAGTGCCGGTCCGAACCAATATGGCACCATAGGCGAGCATCACCACCGGTGCCCCCTGTTTGAGGCAAAGTGAAATTGCCTGACAAGTTGATGCCCCCTCAGAAGGCGGTGCCCTAGGCAGCTGCCTATGTCGCCTATAGGATTGACTGGCCCTGGCAATACTGCTGCAAATGGCGCTGACAATCAGCTCTCAGCCAGCAACACTCACTTGATTTTTATATAATGGGCAGCGTTGATGTTTCTGTGATTATGAAATGGGGAGGCCAGGGATCCAGCTTTAATCCATTCTGCATCATGGTGGCCAAACGACTGATCATCTGCTTTTTGAAATGGGTCCTGATGGGTGATTTGCGATTCCTGTTTCTCAGTAACAGGCAGATTGCATCCAAAAGAAATTCTTTAAAAAGCATGAGGACAGAAAGAAAAGAAAACATCTTGACAAGTGCTCTGCTCTCCAAGGTTCTGGGACAGAAAAGTCTCACATACCTAATCACACAAAACATTAAGCACAGAGAGTGTCCTGTTGCCCATGTAAATTACAGCAATGACAATTGCATTAGTTCACCAAGTAAATTAAATCACTTAGCAAGCAGCCGGATGTGTCAGACCCACGTTTGCACACAACATCCTCGCTGGGTATGAGCCAATAAAGTTCCCTCATTTCCTGCCATGTTTACAGCCCCCCCCGTCATGGCTCATTAATTGAAAACAGCCATGTAGTAAACAAAGCAGCCATCTCTGGAAAAAGCAGCCGGCCCCATAGCGCAAGACAAAGAAACAAACCAACACAGCATTCCACTAGCTCCCAGACTTGTTGTCCTGCAGACTCGTTCATTCAGTGTGCATGCATGCAGCGACGGCACAATGTCTGTGAAGCAAGTTCCTACGACACATCATGTGTTAGTATTCACAACAAACTATGTCGTCAACACCTAATGAATATGTTTGGTTTCTGTGCTTCTTGTTTTGTTTCATTTTGTGGTGCATGCTGATATACCCTGGAAAGTGATAACATAGATTAGGAAAGATTAGGGTCTGTCGATCACTGACCTTTTGATTATTTCAGTAAGAACATATTTTGTGTCTATTCTCTGCATTAACCTGGAGACCAGGGACTGGCATGTCTATACGAAGTGAGATGGCAAAGTATGACAACACATTAAGAACATGTTAAATAGAAAAGACTAGAATGGGAAACATCAACCTGACACTATGACATTTGGGAGCCAGGAACAGAAATAAAGAATTCAATAAAATGTGAGAAACCAGACTCTAAATGATCTTAACCATCACACTCAGCTGAGGTCTTGCCAGTCATATAACTTTCTGGAGAATCCGCTAAATCAATAGTGGGAAATAAAAAGCTTGGGTGTCCAGTTTTATTCAAGCTCACATTTGATCTGATTTAATAAGGAAAGCACTGGAGGACTGACAGAAATAGATTAATGGTTGTTTATGATCGCAGCATTTCCTGTAATGCTGTGATGAAGCTGATTTGCCGGGGGCATTTATCAACATACAGTGATGAGTCAAGCCTCAAGGCCTGAAAACCATTTCTCAAGCTGCGCGTCCAGTCCAATATTCAAGTGAAGTGTCAGTTTAGAGATTCTGGCTTTCATTTCAAGTCCCAGGTATTCAGCAGTAAAGACACAGATTACTGGTGGTACATCAGAAGAGTTTATATTCACTTATGCCACTTACCACTAAATCTGACTAATGCATCAGAGAACATAGCACAATATCGTCCTGTGCAAAAGTCATAGGCAGTCAAAGAAAATGATGTTTAGATGATCGCCATGCTGGTGTGAAACTATGATATCATGTCTGCCAAAGTGTGTCAGCTTAGTCATTTCAAATCATCCCTTAATGTCACCCCAGTGTTTGCAGCAACCGTGCAACACACTCGTGTATTTTTGACCTGACCAGCAGCACACCTTGTTTTACTCATAAAATAATTTAACTATTTAAGCTAAATTAGTAATCTGGTGGTAATTTTAATAAATACATGGAATGCCTGGAGTTCATCTAACCATCCAGCGAGATATCAGTGACTTTTTGGAGAACAGAAGAAATTCTTACTAGACTTTATTGAGCCATTATTAATCTGTACATATTCTAATGTTAAACTGTGGTTTTTCTGAGCAAATATACACTTCCTACCAAAATAAATAGTTTTTCACATTTGACTGCCTATGACATTTGCACGGTAATGTACATATTTCAATCAACTGATTCCTGGAAAACATTATATTAGTTCAAGTCTTTCAGGTGCTCACCACTGGTGTCAAAGACAGAATACTCCCTTTTTTTTAATGGTTTCTGCATGAATAATTGTACCTCCAATTGCCTTTAAAGACAACATGCACATTTTAATGCATGCTAAATTTTAGAAATTTAAATATCTAATATTTTATATTTTACTGCACATGGAATATTACTCTGTAACATGTTCATAATGAGTCAATATATACATTGAATAAAGTTAAATTAAAATGAAACAGTATTGACCAAAAGAATAACCATCTCTCACTGTCAGTCTGAGTCGCAGTCGCTCTGAAGGACATCATCACTGAAGCTTATTGATCACCCTCCAGATGGTAGCGATGTTTCTGAATAATAAACTGAGAACTAACTGAATCAAAACAAACCAAAACATACAACGGATATGAGTAACGGATATATACTAAAACCGAATCGCTCAATAATAATTTCAGTTTTTCCCTGGCTGATCTACTATGGCAGCAGGTCAGCATTTTAAACTGCCTGACGGGACGTCGTTTTGTCACCCACTCAGCCAAATGGGTTGGGGACTCTAAGGTACAGATACAGAGGTGATGCCACTCTCTGGAGACGGGGAAAGTGCTCCAGTGGTGCCCTGCGTTCGGCTCTTTTTCAGACTAATCCTGCCAGTTCAGGGGGTCTTAGTGTTGCTGCCTGGCAGGATGAATCGCAGCCCCCATGTGCAGTGTGCCAAAGGCCCGAGTCTGCTGGTGAGTTTTTAGAAAGGGAGAGTGCAGGGGAAGGAGGGAAGCCGCCAGGGGCTGCACTCTGACCCCTATAAGCTGAAGCAAGTGCAGCTTGTTCCCTAAGCTGGGGATTTGCATCCTCAGCACAGCAACTTCACCCTCGCGTCTGATAGCTGTACTGGTGGCGGCAATGGGGATTTCATACCTGGTCAGTGCCTCACCAGTCAGCCAAGTCAGCATCACGCAAACCGCATGTTCATATGGAAATGTTTAGAAAGGGCTCCAAAGGAACTAGGAAGCAATTGAGTAGAGCACAGAGTAGTGCCACTTAAGGGCAGAGTGCAGGCATTTAGCTAACGCGCTACAAATAAAAATAAATGATCTGGGGAGGGCATGCCCGCAGGGAGAGGGATCACCAATAAAACATTACTCTGGAATTTCAGCGTGTTTAAAATTATGGATGAGCGTGAAGGCTGGAAAAAGCCATTAATTCAGACAGGCCTGTTCTGCTGCATGCAGGAAGCGGTTATAAACTACACTGAAACAAAAAGAAAATGTGAAGGCCATTTAGGCATGGTGCCATTGTCTGGTTGCCTAAAATGTAGCTACTAATGACCTTTTATTTGGAAAGTGTTGCAACTTTAAGTGACCAGCCTGGAATTCTCAGCAGGTTCATAAAATACAAGCACAGCATAGGAGAGAAGGAAAACTATGTTCAGTTTTAACTGATGCACATTGCATGATTGCAGTAATAAGTGAAAATGTGCTAGCAAAAAAAATAACTTGAGATATACACAATTTCAACATTTGCACCTGTCCTCCAATCAAAATCGATCACAAAGAGCCTGGAGCACCAAGCTTAGGGTGCATTGCGGGGTAACACCCCGGACAGGAAGGTAGCCCTGTGCAGCGTGTACACATTCTCACATCACACACACTCCGGGGGGGTTAGAAGTGGCAGAAACGCTAAACTGCATACAGGCTTTGTTCAATTTCTTTTCATATAGAAATTAGTGTGTGTTCTTTGTGTAACGTGTTGCCATTATTTTAAAAAATGTGCAGCAGTACCTTGAATTAAACTACGATTATTAATGACTTCCATCAAGTACATGAGTATGTGTAATAAGTCATTCAGTGCTGTCGCCTCTGGTTTCCATGTATCGTATCTCTCTCTCCTGACGTCCCGTGGCCGCCTGCCTGGGGGGGAATATACAGCTTTGTAGGAATTTTGGTACACGATCCTGTTGTCTGTTGACATTTCCAGCTAAACATTACTTCTGGAGGTAACAGTGGAAGGCGGTAAATAAAAGGTAAAACATTATTTTTCATCTCAGGGAAAAGATGCTGTACCCGTTTTGGTTTATTTCTATTTTGTTTTCTTTGACTGCATGAGAGGGGAGGTATTGAGGTTAATACTGTCATAAGTAATTAATACCCATTAGCTACCAGAGCTGTGTTTCGTCTTTCTCTTCGGCAAACTTTAATCAAAAAGAAAAAGAAAACTGTACCTGGGGTTAGGTGACAGTGTTAACAACACCCCCCCCCCCCTCCCCCCCGTCTTTCCAGCTCCTGACTGGCTCTCCTCCTCAGAGACGCCCCATCCGCAACTGACGATTTGTCTCCCCAGTTCTGCTTTAGAGCAGGGAAAAGCAGCAAAGAGCTGAGCGCTTCACAGAGCAGGGCTGTATCCGTGACAAATGGCGGGGGGAATATTAAGTGCACCGCCCACCCCTACAGGGCTAATCGATATTCGCAGTGCACCCAGCTACTTGGAGAGCCGTTTTTGGGTCTCCTGAAGTAAAGCCTACGTCTCAGATCCAGGGCTCAGGCAGAGGCGGCACCCGGCCAGGTGCACCATTATATCCACCTTCCACCTTTCACTGGCCTTAATAGCAAACACAAGCTACACGGCAACTCTCCATCATAATGGTGAGATTGTATCTCTGCATTCTAATGAATTCTGTGAAATTGTGTTTATGCTTCATGGGTCTGATGGCGTATTCAGCATTGTAAGTAACTCCTGGTAGATTAATTGCACTCGCCGAGAGGGAAATACCAGGCCAAAAAGGTTTTCACCATATTTCTCGCATTTTTTCTTAGGTTATACCGTTTCATTTTGTTTACAGGGAACACAATATTTTTCCTCTAGTAATGTATGATGTCAAGCTTTTGGTAGGTAACCACAATAGATCCTGTAGCACTGTGCGTGGAGAGGACTGCTTTGTGTTTACACTCAGCTGGAGATATTTAACTGGGACTGTAGGTTTGTGAAACTGGCTGGAGACAGAAAGACAGTGCCACTGTGAACAGTAAACTCAATCTCCAGGAAAAAAAAAATGAAGGCAATAATCTCAATTCTCCCCCATCGCCCGCCCCCCAGACACTGCTGGAAACATTTAATACACCATCTTCTCCCATAACCCTCTGAAATACTGACCTGCTTTTATGTGTAATGGAAATCACTCTGCGTTACAATGGCATGAGTGATACGAGTTTATAAACGATGATACAGTGTGGCTGCTCGTGTCTTTTCCGGCGTATGACGGGTTTTCGGTCTGCTGGGCGATGTCTGCCTCATTCTCCGGCATAAGCGAACACAGACGGCCTTCAACCGGCCTCCAGTCTGTTGTATCACCTCAGTGTCCAGCACCAACAGTCAGGCTCATGAAACCAGAATGTGGTCTGTGCCGACTGGATAATGCAGCATTTTAAAGAAAATATCAGCATGCAAGTAAAAACAAAGGAAGCCCCAAGGGAACATACTGTTAGAGATGCACATCACAGAGAACCTAACTGGGTTACCTTAACATAGCACTCTGCTACGTTAACATTGTTTAAATTACATGTCAGCTAAAAATACTGTGGTCACACCCTATAAATTTAATAGACTGTCTACCTACATTTACCTATCAAAAAGGATGCAAAAGTACCAAAAAGCGCACACAAGATGGTAAACATTTTCAGCATTGCATCCATAACATAAAACTCTACCTGCTTACCTGAACTTTTAGAAGTATTTTTTCACAGTAAAGGTGTTTACGGTTTCTGCAGTTCATAAAACATTTATGAAGTGGATTTTTTTTTTTTTATTGTAAGCAAAAAATGAACTGACGTGAATTTTTGAAGTGGTTTACTGGAGCATTAAATATTCTTTAGAGTGTTTTTAAAGTGACCTAACCCTTACGTTGTCAACACACAAGGGAAAAGGGACCCTTTTTACTTATCCAACTGCTGGAGTTGGAAACTTTTCCATGCACTTGCTACTTTAAGCATTTTACAGTTATTACGTTAATTTATTTAGCAGATGCGTCTTCCAAAGCGACAAGGAAGCTACTCCATCACCAGCCTAGAGCTGTCGAGGAGCCAGTTTGGGTATCAGGGCAGCCAGGGAGGCTGAGCAGCCTGCGGTGGAGCAGGAGCATGGCGCCCCCTAAGCAGCCGCCCTCCTCCAGGTAGCCAGTGGCTAAAAGCACAGGACCAGCAATTATACCAAAGCGGCGATGCCAAAATTGAGGTGGGGTTGTTTAGCATCCCTGAACTTTAACTGCGGGCAAAGGCTTCCTATACACCACCGTCTGCAGCAAATTTCAATGGCAAGAAAATATTTACTTGGTTGCCCATTGCTGGTTAAAATGTGAATGGACTCCTTAAGTGACAAAAGAGATTGACTTCTGCTGTCGGATGTAATACAGGTTCACTCATCATAAGAGACATTACAATGTTTACACGTGTCAGTGCATACCTAGATACACAGAGGCGTGCACAGATAAAAGCAAAGGGTCTGCCCACTGGGCTCATTCCTGAGATGGACATTTATTCAATGCACTTGAAGTTGTGTTGGATCTTTCAGTTTAAAGCCACTTTAATCATGGCCTCATTGAACAAATTGCCCACTGTGGTAAATGTTAATGGAGGTTTCCACTCCCCCAGTCTAATGCACGACATCATGGACAGAGAGTGGTTAGGCCCAGCCCCAGCACCACGCGGTCCACGAGTGGGGATGGGGCAGCTCACGGGATACAGAAACAGCTGCAGAAAATTCAACGGAATGCTGGCTGAACCCAGATCCATACAATTCACAGACAATCCAATGTTACAAGCATTTAGAGGTACAGTATGCTGGCTTGTCTGTCAGACTACGCTTCACTTCAAACTGCGTTGTTGGTCATGTTGGTCTAAAAGTGTAAGTTAACAGCTCCAACAATCCTACACACATGGGTAACTGAGCTACACTGGTTTAATATGTGGAACAAGTACACTTTTCAATCCATCCAACTCCTACACCAGGGATTCCCAAAGTGGGTGTCGCATCACAAGTGGGGGGGGGGGCACAAGAGGATTTTTGTTTATAAAATTTTTAAAACATGAAAAAAAAAATCCTCAGTAACCGCAACCAGTCGATTGCGATAATTCTACAGAGGGGAACCCTGCCACTGGTCTGCATAATTAACCTAGGGGGATACCCCCCCCACCCCCGGATTGCGGGAAGCTACCAAGGGCCCCCCCACTCGACAAAATGGGGGTTGCAAGCCTGTGGCACTGTTATTTTTGTGGTCGTGGGCTGAAAGGTTTGGGAACCCATGTCCTGTACCAGGAATCGTGGTGAACCTGAGCCTAGAGCCTATCACAGACAGCACAGAGCCTCAGACAGAGGCGCCCCCTAGAGAGAAAGCCAGTGCATTGCAGGGCACAGACACATGCAAAGATGCACAATGGGACCCCAGTTTTTGAACTGGAAGAGGAAACCCACACAAACATGAGGAGAACATGCAAATCCCAAAGACACTGCAGTGGGGTTTGAACCACCCAAGCAAGATGCCACAGAGTGAGTCACTGCTGCCTTTAACTTTTCAGCGTTCATCAGAATAATACATCCACATAATACCAGGTGTGCCCTTTAACACAAAATCAAGGCCAACATAGTTGGCAAGACATTAGCCATGTATAAATATCCTTTTTCTTAATGGGTCACATCTATTACAATTCGCAGCAGACAAAGCAGAGAGAAAACTGAACTGTGAAAATGACTGGAGGAATATGCACAGGAATGTGAAGTTGCACTTGCCAAACATGCTGCATTGTTGCAATCAAAATGCAAATGAGGCGAGATAAAGCACGGTAATTTCCGTGCAATTCAAATGCTGCTGGAATGCGAGGGCTGCCTTTTTTTGCGTGCAGTTGAGGCGCCCATAAAGGTGCCGTGGTTTTCCGAGGTAATCGTCCATTGACATGCAGAGCGCACACAGGGATAATGGACTGCTTTCAAGTCGTACAGTAGTTGAGACACAGTTGTTAGGAGTTGGGTTCCTCCCCCAGCGGCCTGCCTTACACTTCCACTCTTTTCATCCACAGGAAAGAAGCAGCTTGCCAAACGAGCTACTTAGTAGCTCCTGCAGACAGAGGCCTCTCCCCTTTATTTCTCTTTGGTCCACAGTCGGTGCTCCTCAATGCTGGAAATTCAGTGGACTTTCCGTTTCTGCGGCTGTGATGGCTTTCAGGCAGTTAATACCAAGCCTGGATTAAAATCAAACAGTTGAGGTCGACCGAGGCGAAGCGAAAGGAAGCTTTGCTGCTCTGCTGTGCACGGGCACAGGAACCCAGCTGCTCGGACCCTTTGAAGTCACGGATGGGGATATTTCTCATTTGGCCACAAAGGTAATGAGTATGATCTCCCAGGAATACGTAGCCGGGCTAAATGCAGGGCGGCACGCAACGTGCCCGACTGTCCAGAAACACCCAGAATCCAATTAGGGGCTCGCCTTGTTTATTTTCGTCTATTGTTCCTGCCGAGGCCCGGCTCAATTCAATTAAAATTATCCATCAAAACAAAATCATCCATCTGATTTTAATAAGTACCGATTTAATTTAATTCAGAGACTGTGAAAAGAAGACATGAGGCCATATGAATGATTGCAGTAAACACAGGCAATCCTTAAGAGAATTACACAACCTAAACAGTCTGGCATGTCTCCGGGAAAAGTGCTAAAACAACCTGCGTCTTAAATTCAATTTCTTGAGAAGCCAAGGAGGAAATCACTTTAAATGGCCTTTTAGTGAGAGTACAGCTCCTCTGAAAGACTGTGGTGTCCGTGATGCCTCAACCTAATGTCATTAAAGCTTTGAACTCAAACCAACATTATGCAATATAATTCAATATAGTCCGTAAGCGGTACATTAAAACCGGTGCAATTAAACACCTGGGCCCGAAAAAACAAATGAAATGTTTTTTTGTCCTTAAAGCGCACTCAAGCCTGAAATGCATTTTGTGGGATTTAAAAAGGCCATTAAAAGCACGTTCAGTTTATTGCATAGGGCAGCATTATGCTGCTGGTTACTGGTGTGGCTAGCATTGGCACGGGCGTTGGACTGTCTTGGCGTGCCACAGCCGGGGGCGGAGGGCCATCGCCGGCCTATGAGGCCACTTGTCCCATTTAGGAGAAAGGACGGGACATGCACGCCGCATCTGGCTTCTGAGTCGCAGCAGACGGAACAATACGTGTATGCATTGTGCGGAAAGAAAGCAAACACTGAGATGGGTGATGCGTCACAGAGCCTGAACGGGCTGAATGCGATCCGCTCCTCTAATCTCCGAGATGAGCCGTGACCCCCCCCCCCCCCCAGCCCGTGGATTTCACACACATTACTCAGGCCTGGCATTTGCGGGGGGAGCTAATGCCCAGCGTGGAAAGGTACCGGGGTGAGGATGCCAAAGGTTCGGATTTTCCCATGATTGGCTACCTCAGTGCATAGGTCCCGTAACCAGGAAGGAAGACGGGCCCTTTCATTAGCGGCTGAAAAGAGGCCTGTGAAATTGTCACTGAAATTTAACTGTGTGCAAACAGGTTATGGAGATTATGCACAGAGCTGAATGGGTCTGCTGGGGCCTCACCCCCCCACATAAACCATGTCTCTTCATTGGCTCTTTGGAATGCATTGATTTCTTTTCTCAGGCAGAAAAAAGGCAAACTTTCTTTTTAAAAAATAGACAGCAATCTACAACAAGGCAAGGTTTTTGTACTTGACTTTCTATTGTTCAGATGGATAAATGTGGACCTTGAATTGGAAGGTTTAACACCGTATATTAAGTCACCTGCCACATTAAGCGTTTACTCTTGGATTTCCCCTATTTATCTGAGTCGGCATCTAGTATCAGTGCTGGAAATATTTCTTAGGAGACCCAGGAAGACAGAAGCATGACTGGCCACAGACATAAATAAGTCTATTAAATAACATTTAATTCAAACCATAGGTTGCTATGCAACAGTTTTTGTTACTTCAAAGTAGCTGCTACAGTGAGATAGTATGGCCTTTTCCAAATGGTGAATTCTTAAAAGTAAAAGCTTTTCATAAGCAATTAGACAACATATATTACCATAAAGTAACATTTATTTGCTTAATTCCTAATGCATGTACAACAGCACTACATTCTGCACAACCAACATGTATATTTGTTTTTGTCTGTCTTTTTTTCCTGAAAAGTTACTGTCAAATACTTAATAGCTTAAAATAGCTTAATTTCTTGTAAATGTGCACTGCAAAAAATAAACTGACAGAAAAAAATCAAATGCAATCAAATAAAAATTCCATGCAAAATGCATAAAATTTAAATTCATAACATTCACACATTGTCATCTACAATTAAAGTATCACACAAGCAAACCAGAACAGATTCTGAGGAGACGGGAATTAGATTTGCGTCAGAATGACTTTCTGTAAAACTCCACCGAAACACATCTATTTGTTCATTTTCTTTTTATTACAATGCATTTCTTGTCTTTAAAAAATAGTACATGATCGCTGCAGCCCCTTTTATGGCCTTGCTGAATCTGGACACTGTGCAATCAATGAGAAATGGAGGCTTTCCCCACAGTATGCTGGAGTCAGCACTCAGCACTGACATGCTGGAGGTGGGCGGAGGTGGGGGGGGGCAGTTGTGTCACCTTTTAGATTGAGCCTGCTCCATTGAAAGGCTGTTTGCAGTGAGATTTAGATGATGTAATTCCCACAGGGCTTTGCACAAACAGGGCATTCAGTGGGATGTCAAAGAGCAAAACCACAAGAGGAATCACAATAACCCAACTTACAATGATACACTCCTTACACTAAACAGTGTCAGCTGGTCAGTCTTTTCACCATTTCTGACAGACCACAGAAAGATATTTGCATAAATTAATTACAGTAAAACCTATTAAAACTAATGCCAAATTTTGACATTTGTTAGTTTAGCGGGCATACCTGCTTACACTGAACACTTCTCCTGTCCCGAGTCCTTCATAAACTCAACACAGCAAAGGAATATACATGAACTTGCATTAAAACAGAGACACATGTAAGCTCCCTGACAGGTTGGATGACGGGGAGCAGAGTTGGGGAACGCTCTCGGATCAGCATGACGTAATACGGCACCGTTCTCTGCACCTCGACTTACGCTCTCTGCTACGGCCCGCATGAACACAGTCAAATGACAGGTTCTTAGTCTGCAACTCCCAGGATTAACATACCAAAAGGCATGATTCCCACACACTGACACCAGATAAAATCATCAACGGTGCCCCAACAAGGATGACAGGGCATCTTCGCCACATGCTTAAAAGGCATACTTTTTTATTTCTCACCAGTAGTGCCCCAATCAATCTTTCGCCTACTGCCAGCGTCAACGACAATAGCACAGGCCAGCCTATTTTCCCAGCCTCTTATTGTACATCAATAGGAATGCTAAATCAGCCCGCTAACTCAATAGGGTATTCGGCTCGCAGCAAGGTTTCCACTCAACTTCCCCATTTGCTGTTGTGATAATGTATTCATCTTGATGCTATTAAGCAACCAAAAAGGGACCGAAATGACTGAAAAATGGGAACGTTTCATTGTAAATGATATTCTCAATTTCCCTCAAACTTGCACTCCCGTGGAAGAAACGGAATTCACATGTGCAAAACTGCTCGTGCACCCAACGAGGCATTATGGGTAACTGCTGCAGTACGAGGGGCGAACCGGCATTTTCGGCGTGAATGCCAGGGGTGAACTAAGAGCCATGTGCCTCTCGTCTCTCTCATATCAAACAACTTAAAGCTAACAGCTGCTGTAGGTTAAATTAGTAACAAACAAGGAAGGACTTCCCTTTTGCAGGGGAGTCATTCATTTAGTGGATTTCCTCAGCTTGACGCCGAAAACGCACTACCTCTCCCCGTTCCTCCCTTCACGATGGCAGTATCCTTTTGGAAGACTGGGCAGTCCTGAGTAGCAGCCCTTCATCAAGACAACCCAGTTCTCAGTATCCTTACCTCTCCCTTGTTTGTTTGGTCCGTAAACTTAACATGTTAATTACTTATAAAAACTTAAATTTTAATAATTTTAACTTCAATTTAATTTTAACTTATCTTATTGTATTTAAGCACCATAGTTATAATAGAAGAAGTAAGAAGCTTAGCATATAAACAATTTCGTAGTGCAAAAAGGTCATTTAAGCAAATTGGGTTCATTCATCTTCAAGTATATCCCAGCTCCTCCGAGGACACCATGCACATAAAACACAAGATTATAGCACATCACATGGTCAAAGATTAGTCTGCAGAAAAGTTATTATGGATCCGATAAGGAGTGAATAGAGTGAGACATCAAATACAGATGTGGTGTGCTTTGGTCTGAGCAGCTTAAGATGTGGGACACGGGAATCCATTTTATGAATCTTAACACTTGGGAAAAAAAGGACAACAGGCAGCTAACAGGTTGTATTTCTATTCTAGGACATTTGGACGTATTACAGATGCTGTAAAAATGTTTACAGACCCTGTCAACTAGTCATACGTGAAATGAGCAGAGGCAGCCACCATTGTTTGCGAAGGTAAGGACAAAGCTGTAACAGCAAGCAGACACCCACAGATTGGCAAGCAGTCAGGCCAAATAAAGTCACCATGGGCCAGGACGTCATTCTGTAGACAGCACCAGAAAGCAAAAAAGACGGAGGCGGTCCAATGACGGCAAGCTGCTGATAGGAAGAATGACGTCATGCGTGACTGGAGCAAGCACTGTACTTACACAAGTTACAGAATAAGGGGGAGCTATATATCCAGACATATCTTCTTGCTGCTTTATTGTTCAGATTGTGTCGGAAGTTACAGTATGATACCAGCGGTAAGGAGGGCCTGACTGGGCAGCTGGCCGCTCGTTATTCCACGCCTGCACTGTTCTTTGGATTATTAACCCACAAACCAGAGCAGCAATACGGAAAGACCTGATGAGTTTCCAGATAAATTAGATCTTGTGATTATAATGGACCTAGCTAAAATGTAATTAGTCTCATTTAGATGACTGTGAACTTCCATGCACTGTTCTAAAGACATGAAGCTTACTTATGAGCTGGAAAACACACCATTATTATCTGTCATCCGATTGAGATGCACATACAGGGCTCTATTATTGTTCAGCAGACCCTGCTCCATAGGCAATGGCTATTGGATTTGCAATCAAAAACAGTGCATAGGGATCATATGCAGAGCAATCCATATATATGACAGGCCATTAGTGAATCATTTATAAAGCCATGCAACTCGACAGAGCATGTTTACATGGAAAAAATATAAATTACAGAACCAGTCAAAGGTTTGGTTTAAATAATATGGGAATAGACAGGGTTTGAAAGAGTAGAGCAGAGAAACTAACATCTTGTCATATCTGATTTGCTCAATGAAATGTCAACGTGGCTTAATGTAATGTAAGCCTACCAGTAATTGTCTTTTTCATCTGAGTGGGCATTTTACATTGACAGTGGTCTGCACAGCAATACAATTAACATGATACGATTTCTTGAGATTACAAATTCCAACAGTGTTGACACAATTAAAATGAACTCAGGAAATTAGTAAAATCAACTCAAAATAATATCTGGACCCTTTAGATTGATCCACCCCCTAAAAATAATCTTTTTTATATAATTACAACATCAAAATGTATAAGTAGAAAATGCTAAGAATGGAATAACATGCATCCGCAGACATCTCTGTAAAACAGATGAAACAGAGATTCCCTCAGATCTTCATCTGCCCCCAGTATTTTAATTTAATATTTTATCCTGCCTTTTCTAACAATGGCATCATTAAACTCCATAATGTCTTTTGCTAATGCTGGGCTATCGGGTCTCAGGCAAAATCTGAATGTGGAATTAGAGAAAACTTGATGTAAAGCCATTTAGCAGTGAAATGAGACAGGCGTCCTGAGCAGAGCCCGGGAAGATAGGGTGAGCCTCACAGGGGCCTTGGCGGACGCTTGCCGGTACCTCTTTCCAGGCACTTGGTCTGCAGGTTGCGGCTCTTCTTACACTATACATTTAAAAGGTTTTGATTAGATCACACAATTCAAACAGCTAAAAACAGCACCATAGTCACTGAACGAAAGTCTCTTAAGCACTTTACTATTATCACATTTAAAAACCAGTTTGCCAGGTAATGATCGAAGCTCAGAGTGCAGCTTATTAGTCCAAATCCCAGCTGTATGATTTTAGGTAAGCTTTTACATTGTATAGTTTTTTTCCCCCTGTTGTCACAATGGTCGCAGAAGAACATGACCATTGCTCAGAGTTGCATATAATGTGGCACTAAGTCTTAGTGTTACAGGACTCATGAGAGAATGTGATGCATCTTGGAAGAGATCAGGGTTGATGTGCGATCATAAAGTAGCATAAAAATGTTTGATTTAATCAGAGTTTTAATAAGATTCACTGGCACTAAAAGGTCCCAACGATTTTTCAATGGTATCTATTCACCCATCATTGGTATTTCTTTTTAATATTAGCCTGTGAGTGTGAATTAGGTCTACATTATCAATTAATGTGTCAAATTTATTAGCCAGCACCACCGCATTTTGAAAGTGTGGTTAGGGTTAGTCTACAGCAAAAGGAAGAAAGAAACAGCAAATCAGCTTGTTAATAATTAGAATGCATTATATACAAACAACACATTCAGTAAAAGGTAAAACTTAAAAATAGCTATTTACTTGCTTCTATAGACAAAAATCAAGCAATCTGTGACCTAAATGTCTTCTATTATCCATTTTGCTTCTAAAGCAAAACAACTTGCTATCAAACGCAGTTTCGGACTTGAACTTTGACTTCCCCCATAAGTTCCCATGTTAAACATTACCCACACTCTTGCCATGCCCAGTTAGGCATACAGACTCATTTACTTTCCATCACTTTAAAAGTAAGTAATAATACAAGAAACAAACCAACAATGGGACCTTCAAGTCAGAGCTCATGCTGTCCTAAAGTTTAACAGCAAATCCCCAAGTTGAACTGGACAACTGGGCCTGGGCAGTGCCACATACACCAATGTCTTTTTATCACTGAGTTGCTATTAGGGTCAGAGTCCATTGTCCCATCAATCATTGTGACATAAGACTATTAGAACAATGGAACGCCTCGTGAGTACTCTTTTTGACAGGGTACCTTTCCTTGAGTGCGTGACTCTGGGCACACTCTCACAAGTGTTTCTGTCGTCATCACCACTTGTGTACTTCATACCCCGTAAATGACACAATGAGTCATCCATCTCTGCTGCAGGAAAAGGTCTATCAAGAGGAAATCTTCTCTTTAGTAAGGAATAGCACAAAGCCACATCAGCAACCTGCTCCCACCGTTCTTTTAAATTAGTCTACTAAGTGTGCCATTTGGGGCAAATATTTATAGTTCGGTGATAAAACAAGATATTGATTTAGAAGGCACCCTAGTACGGACATATATTTTGTGTAGCTAAACTTTACAGTGCAAGAGTCAGTAATCACTGGGTCAAGCTTAATATACCATGAATACAGAAAAAATAGTGCAGGATGTCATCTTCTTGAAATTTATCGTTTGCAACTATATTATATATTTCTGCCACAATATACACTTTCTTGGTGTTCTCAGTTCAAAATTTATCTACATCAACAAAGGGATGAATTTTTTATGGACTGGTGCTTTATTAGCTAATTTAACTGATGAATAAGTAACAATGAAAGAACACTAATAAAAATCACTGATGGTACCCTCCTAAAATTAAATCAAAGGTATATAGGCAAAGCAGACTGAATTAATTTAAATACAGTGGTACCTCAGAACTCTAACTTAATCCGTTCAGAACTCCAGATCGAATCCTAAAAAGTTAGAGTTCTGATTGAATTTTCCCCATAAGAAATAATAGAAAACCAATTAATTGTTTCCCGGCCCCAAAAAATTACACCGAAATATGTTTTTTTTTTAGCATTTAAACACAAAATGAACCAGATAAAACAAGAAGAGCATATACTGTACTAAATGTGCTTAGATACATTTATCAAAACAGTAATTTTTAAAGTAAGAAAATAAATGTATCCAAACAATGTGTCCTGCCCCGATAGTCCGCTCCATCCGTGTGCCACGCCCCCTTGTTAACCGAGTGTGTAATCCCCCTGCGATCAGCTGTTTCTGGTTGCTGTCATTAGTCCTCTGTATTTAGTCTGCGTTTCAGTTTGTTTCCCCAGTCTGGTCATTGTATTGTCCGTCTGCGTTTTGCCTGCCTTACCTGTAATTAAACCCCGTATTCCCCGATACCCTGATGTCTGCGCCTTTGTCTCCTTTCCGTCCCCGCTGGGCACGACAATATTATTATAATTAAATGTACAGTATTAATGGATTATTATTAATATTAAAGTAATTAATAAGAGATCTTTATTTTAAAATGTATTTTATTATAATAATTACTGTTACTGTCTATCATTGTCTAAAAGTATTTTTACTGTCTAAATATATGTATTCAGTTAGTGTAAACATGCACGGTGCTATGACAGCGAATGTGAGGCTGAGACTGAAGCTGTAACCTTTGTTTCCGCTGAGAGACATGCCCGTGACTTCTTTCCCCGTGCCTACAAGTTATCTTAGGTCGGCGTTCACGGTTTGACTTCTGAGATTCAGATCAAGTTCTAGGTAAAGAAATTTTCGAACTGGTTGGTTCGACTTTAAAAGAAATTCGAGTTCGAGAACTGAGGTACCACTGTAACTTAAAAGTACCGCTTCCTTGTTTGTTGCTTTCTGGTGCTGCCTATAGAATGACGTCTCCATATTTAACTATTTATTGGAAAGTGAAAACACACCTGTGTTAGTTTCAGAATTTCCAGTAACAACAGCGAGAAGAGAACATACAGGATAATCCGGGGTCCAGCTGTAGATTGTGCACGTACCTGGCTTCAAACCTACAGGACTAGCGCTTCCATCCCAGCCCCCAGCCATGTGTCTAGATGTTTTCATGGGTGTCCTCCAGCTGTCCAAAAAAATCTGGGTAGCTGAATTGGTAAATCTGACTACAGTGTGTGAGTATGTGCCAGAGGTCTGGGACTGGACCCAAGCTCGACAGGCCGCGACAATGTTTCGAGTTTGCCGTTGGGTTTGGGTCAGCTTTTGTGTTGTTTACTTTGGGTGTAGAATGGTTTTTTATGTTTGCATTTCTTTTTTTAAAAACAAAATGTGCAAATAGCTTTTTGCACTTGCTGGGTCCTTTGCTCACTGTCCATACCACCGCCAACAACCCCCGGGCCACCCCTCCCTTTCCTTCTTGTCTACCAGCTACCTAGCAAGCATCCGACTACCAATGGAAGAAATATGGCAAAAGCTCGCAAATGTCTCCGTACATATATATATGACTAGTATTTCTACAATTTTGGGTTCAGGTCGGGTTTGGGATTTGTCAGTACTATTAAGGCCAGGACAGGGCTGGGCCTGAGGTCTCAGGTACAGCTGGACTTGGACTTTAATTTCAGGCCCATACAGTACTCTTGTATGTACCCTGCAGCGGACTGGGACCTTGTTTGGAGCAGCTGGGCCTTGTTTTATGCCCTGTGCCTCTTCTGGCAGGCTCTGTACGGTAACCTGTACTACATAAGAACTTATAGAAGATAGATAAATATACTTATGTAATAATGAGACTTTATTGATTCTCTTTCCGCCTACCCCATCTTGCTCTCCATGACACTCAGACAGGTGGGACCAAGCTTGGTACCAAAGGGCAGCCACCTGCAGAGGCGCCCATGGAGCTGGAGGGAAGGGCCTTGCTCAAAGGACCACAAACATGCGATTAGTCTGCCGAAGCTGGGCTCAATCTGGCGACCTTCCGATCACAGGCACTGTCATTGAGCCACATGCTGCTCTCGATATACACACACACACACACACATGCACACAGGTTTGTAATTATATCTATGAATTATATCCATTCATTTCTATGGGGAAAATGCTAATCCCAACATAACAACTTTAACCCCTACACAGCCCTAACCTTAAGCATAAGTAACCAAACAAAATATGAGGCTTTTGACATTTTTTGGCATTTTTACTTTTTTGATTGCATTCACAGATCTTTGTGGGGACCTGAGAAATGGTCCCCACAACATCAAAACAAGTAGGTTTTTATTACATTGTGGGGGCCAGTTGTATGACATTTAATTAAAACATATTATAGAGATTTAATTGTTATTAACAACATATACATAAACAACATACAAATAAAGGAAACAACATATAAATAAAGGAAACAAAACTAATAATGACTAGGGATAAGATTACAGTATGGCAGGAAAGTTAGTTAATCAGGGAGGAGGACTGGATAGGTGCGATCAGGTGCATCAACACGGACAAATCCGGCCCGTCACACTCCTTTACTTATCCCAGAAACCTCCCCTGCTGCATTCAGTACACAGAGGCTAGGGTGACCAGATAATCCATGTCAGGGAGGACACTTTGAGCTACTTCGGGTTTTACAAACTACTTTCAAATTGAAAGGCTCCTGTGCTCGGCTAAATAGTTCAGCTCTTCTTGTGCTTTGACTGGTTTGTTTCCTTGACTGAAAGACTCATCCAGCTGTTTCACATTAGCATTAGTGACACATGCATGATTATAGGAGACTGACCAATCAGCACACAGCAAGAACTCAGTGCTTAAGTGAAATCCAGGTCCTTTTAATTGAAATGGTAATTTACAATTCCTGTCCTGGCTCAGAGTGTCCTCCCTGACATGGATTATCTGGTCACCCTAACAGAGGCTTAACAGGCACTACAAAGATGAGTGACATCTATGCTTTGTGTTTGGAGAAGGGTAACAGAATCTCTCCAGCGAGTCCAACGCCAGACCAAACTCTTTTTTGAGCCTTGCATTACACCACTTAGACTAGTTTTCTCATCTAGTATTATATGATATTTAGGTAAATATTTAATTTATCATTTAATGCGGCAGCAAAAAGTCAGACCCATGGCTGTTTCCTGAGAGCTTCAGGTTTAGTTAACGCCGAGCCGCAGATTAGCTTCTGAACTCCAGTGACGATCTGACACATGTCTGAAGACACTGATCAAATAGATGTCTAATGGAAAGTGAGGGAAACATTTATTCGAAAATATCTAGTTTACCTTTCATCGACTTGTAATGTCAGTGGTTTCTAATGTAACAACATGACTGACATTTAACTGAGATTTAACTTTAAATCTATCGATAGAAGTAGATCTTGCACCCATATCTACAATAAAATATTCAGAACAACAGGCAATACACAATAAAAAGGTTTTTTTTTTTTACCAAAAACCTATACTAAAATAATGAAAATATAATCATGTAATGAAAACGCAAGACAACAGGATTATAAATAGTAGCAAAACATAGAAAACTGGTGATACTCAATCTAACCATAATGCTCTTCTTGGTATGCCTTGGATTATAATGTATATCATAAACATTCATAAATACCATCTTCTTATACAGATAGTGTTACATACTGCAGTTGTGTGTGTTTTAGAAAACCATTCCATTTTCTCCATAATTAAGCAAAGAACTGGTTTTACTGTTAAGCTCATTTTGCTCTAATAACTCTTTCCATTCTACAGAAAGAGAACAGTGCAGAATCCCTAAAGTTAGGACTGAAAAGCATTAAAAGCTGCTCTCAATGGGGGATTTTACACTGGGTGACTGGGGAATATGGTCAGAGGGATTTGGCAACCCTTCAATCAGCCTAGCATGCGGCGGGGCTTTAACTAATATGTCATGTGACAGCGAAGGAGCTCAGTTCCTGTGCGTCCTCTGAACAAGTTTCAAGACGGTTGCATTGGCAAATAAAGCCAAGATGGGCAAAAAACAAAATTATTTGACAACATTACTGCCCTCTAAGGATTCTCAATCATTACTGAGCAACATGAATTACAAAACAAACAAATAAACAAACTCCCTATACCTATTCCTAGTTTCAGGTAGGGCTCTTGACCTTTATACAGTAATTAATATACCCAATACAAATGTTTAACATCTTTAAAATACAAAATGCATGTGTACTTTTGATTGTGTACATTCATATGATGCCATTGTCCCCAGTTCTATTTCAACATTCTCCTACCCAACATTCTCCTACCCAACATTCTCCTCAGTTCATGCATTTAATTGACACATACCAGCTGACAATGAGTGCCACGGTTTACCACTAAAACAGACAAAGGAAAACAATGCAAAAATAGAACAGATTTTATGACAGCTGGCTATAAACACCGGATTGATAAATATTTAATCCTTTCATTAAATAAAATCAGCTTTAAGAAGACAATCAATAATACAGAGCTGTGTATAAGTGTATGTATGTGTGTATATACTGTATATGTATATGAACTCAGATTACAATTTATGTTTGCCTATTTAGATAAGTGCTGTTTCATTACTGTTGTGGTTCAAAGTGGATGATAGTTTGTATTTTAACAATACGGACAAGTTGTGGCAGCTTGTCTAGGGTTTATATCTGTGGAAACATATTCATATTGAATTCCAGCGACATCATACCAATATGACACTATGTTCTATGCTACAGTATATTATGACTGTGACACTGACTGACAATAAACATGAGACCCTGGGAAATACTTTTTCATAATTTTTTTCCAACAAAGGCTAAGGCATGCAACCTATAGCACTTCATTTTTGTATGACTATACATCTTTGAATTGAAAAATGTGGAAAAACCCCGAATTGGCATATCTGTCTTGTTCTTTTTTAAAAAATTATTCCCGGGACAAGAAGGATTGCAGTCATTTGCATCAAATTAAAGCTTTTAGATACCATGCGGTTGATTGCCCAGGAATGGAGTGTGTATCCTTGGGTTCTACACAGAAAATATGCCCTTCCTTTGTACATGAAAACAGGATCACCTGGGCAGCCCAAAGTGACCAGGCACCAGCTTTGTATTATCTGGGTGATGTTAGGCTCCTCGGCTCATCAGTCATCGTAGAAGACTAAAACAGAGATGGAAGGCTCTGTGCAAAAGGCTGATTGTTCCTTGGGTGCAGGACTTGGGGCACATCGTTAGTGTGAAATATTTACTCTTCCATGAGCAAAAACATAAATCTGCTATGATAAAGAAACAAGTTATGAATTTAAAAAACACTTCATGGAAGTTAAAGGGCATGGTCCCTTTTCCTGTCTAACACACATGTTTATATAGACTAAATTTATAGTTCTTCAGTCAAGCAGGGCAGTTTAAAGGTAAACAGTGTGTGCAAGATTAACACAACAGTATTCAGCAGGTGACCAGTGACCAGGCACCACTTAAATCAGACTTAACACCCTGCAGATTTTTTATGGGCAATCATATATATATGCACATCATGTGTGTGTAAAAAACTTACTAAGCAACTACTAGCTGTAGATATGCCATGTGCTAACTATTATCTGAAAACGATGAATAATATGACAAAGAAGCAATGGGTGATGGAGCATTTTGTTGGTGGAGACCCCAGCTGTGGTGAGCTGGGTCATGCACTAGGCCCCGTTCAGTGCAACATCTCAGCTAGCGCACATCTGCAGAATCAATAGCTGCACGTCATGAAATGGGACAGTGTCCCATCAGCATCTTTTCCACTGTTTCGCTACAGCAGACAGCCCTGGTTTCCCCCCAGAAATTAAGCACTGTGGGGTTGACAAAGGATCCAGCATCCTAAGGTGTTCTACTGTTCTTATATCTAGGAAAAAGAAGGGAAACAAAACTGCTGTGGCCAAACAAACAGCACAGGGGAAGAGGCCTGTCAGCTTTCATTAGCACACACCAGTGGATTCATCGGGGTTCTCTGCTCTTACTGAGCCACTATCACAATTGCCAGTGTCACCATAAAGATTCGTAAGCCGTTCCCCTTTAATAGATCCATCTGCTCAACACTCCAAACGGGGGAAAAACATGTTATAACCATGGTAGGGCACCTGAAGATGACGATGACGAGAGGATATGACGAGAAGAGAGAGGTGAGGATGTAACTCCACCTCAGATATGGTGTTTTCTTTATATATGCACACCAAGTAAATCTGAAATGTAAAAGCCCTTTACCAAGCTGGTTTACAGCAGGCTAATAATGATATTCTTAAATATGCAAGTGAAACGTCTGACCTGGCGGGACAGCAGCCGTTCACATGTCATATACATGGTGAGGGAATCCCGTTTGCTTCCTGCCACCGCTATTGGCCTACTGGGGCCCTACAGTGCAGCACAAGGTTTTACCAGTTTGCACTCCCTTCCAGCTCATTAATGGTTATGAAGTGTGTTATAAGGCATGGAAAGAGGCCCCAGTTCCATTTTAATTTCATAGGGTTGGTTTTCCCTCGTGTGCAATATGGTTGCTACTAAGCAGAAGCTGTGGGACATCCAGATGCAGATTTTTACATATAATTTCACTTCCTTGAGCCAGAGGTCACAGCAAATTAAGCAAACCTCAGACAGCAGGTTGGTTGAGAGATTTCAGTTAGTCACATGACACCTCCATTGAACACCAAGTAGAGAGACAAACAGAAACGCCAATACGGCACAGTGCCAGAAAGTACAGCTCAGTATTTTTAGTACTAAGGTTGTGGTAGTTTTTCTGCAGAGGATTACATTCAGTGTTTGGATGTCTGTCCTGGGTGAATTACTTAAACAATCAACTTAGATCTGTGACAAATGCTATTACTGTACGCAAAGACAGCCCACTCCCAAATTATACTTTAAAGCTAATTGTGAAATTCTACAATCAGAATTAAAGATGCTTTCCTCAGCTAAGCTACTCTGACGGATACGTCTGCTTAGTATACTTACAACCTGCAGTTTCTCAACGTAGATAATGCATTTTGGAAACTGGAATTATCTACGACTTAAAGAAATAATTCCAAAAAAAGTTGATGGATGCAATAAATAACAAGACTGAAATTTTCATTCCATTGATGTACTCCTTCATTTCCCAATATTTGCAAAACACTGGTGCATATGGGACATAATTTGAATGTTTAAATATTTTAAATGAATTCCAAATGGTTACCAGTTAACTAATCATGAGACAGCCGTACTTTGCAATTTCCATGTAGTCATTTCATAACCTAAATAAGTAATGTCATTCACTTGCCAGTAATCACAACACATAGGCCTACATAAACCCTTTCTCACAAGACAAGAGTTATAATGTAAAGAGAAAGCTTTAAACTTGCTGGGAACTGGATTTAGCTCTGATTAAGGGTTCAGTTTCACTTAACTGTACAAATCCTTCCAGATAGGAAACAGATGCTACTGAAGTTAAATTATCCTTAAACTAATCAGCTAGCATTGCCATTTAAATCACTCGATACACCTACTAGCTATTAAAATTGTTTTGTTGCATATGGATAACTCTGTAAAGCTTCCTGAAATCCATGAGGGCTCTGTAGCCGAAACCTTCCAAGCAACTACAGAACAACATTTTATTACAATGCTGTTCTTTTTGAAATGTCAAAATTGGGCAACTTCTAGTAGATAACCATGCTACCCTCAAGAAAGAAACTTGCTGAAGACAAATTTTAACGTTAAGATAGAAGTTCAGCAAGAAGGGGGAAAAGAATGTGCCTTAATGGAACAAATCATGAGATGTTCCCAGTCCCTCCACAGAAATACACTATATGAACAAAAGTATTGGAACACGCCTCTTAATCACTGCATTCAGGTGTTTCATTCAGATCCGTTGCACAGGTGTATAAAATTACGCACTTAGTCATGCAGTCAGGTTTACAAACATTTGTGAAAGAATGGGTCATTCTGAAGAGCTCAGTGAAATCAAGCATGGTACTGTCATAGGTTACCCCCTTTGAAATTTCGTCCCTACTCGATATTCCGCGGTCAACTGTAAATGGCATCATTGTAAAGTGAACACGTTTAGGAAAAACAGATAGCCGCAAAGTGACAGGTCACATAAAGTAACAGAGCGGGATCGCCAAGTGCCAAGGCACACAGTGTGTAAAAGTCGGATAGAGTGGCATAAAGCACACCGCCACTGGACTCTCTAGCGGTGGATCAGTGTTCCGAAGAGTGATGAGTCACACTTCTCTCTCTGGCAGAATGATGGATGAGTCTGGGTTTGGCGGATGCCAGGACAATGTTACCTGTTTGACTGCATTGGGCCAACTGTAAAGTTTTGTGAAGGAGGGCTAATGGTAAGGGGTTGTTCTTCAGTGGCTGAGCTAGGCCCTGTAGTTCCAATGAAGGGAACTCATAAAGCTTCAGCATATCAAGACATTTTGGACAATTTTATGCTTTAAATTTCATGAGAACAGTTTGGGGAAGGCCCTTTTCTTTTCCGGCATGACTGTTCCCCAGTGCACAAAGCAAGGTTCACAAAGACATGGTTGGGTTAATTTGGTGTGGAGGAACTTAACTGGCCTGCAGAGCCCTGACCTCAACCCCAGTGAACACCTTTGGGATGAACTACAACTGCGAGTCAGGCCTTCACATCCAACATCAGTGCCTGACCTCACATATGCTCTTCTGGATGAATGGGCAAAAATTCTAACAGACACACACTAAAATCTTGTGGGAAGCCTCCCCAGAAGTGTGGCAGCTGTTATACCTACAAAGGGGGAACCAGCTCCATATTGATGCCTATGGATTTAGAATGGGACGTCATAAAAGTTCCTGCAGGTGTAATGGCCAGGTGTCCTGATACTTTTGTCCATATTGTGTAAAATCAGAATTCCTCAGTCTTTTGCTGCTTTTGTCATGTGAAAAATCCATGAATTCATACAACTGAATTCTCCCTAATTACATGATTGTATAAAAAGGCCGAGCTGATCATGCAGTTTGTTTTGTACCACCAAGTAAAGGGAATGTTTTATTAATTACCCCAGAATTCATTTACCGGAAATAAGAGCCAATGCGAAAAGCACAATGGGATGGAAGTCATTACTTCGTCTTATTTAATGTTTTCCCAAAGCAGACATGGCCCTGGAAAAGCTGGGAGGTGGTTAAGCTTCACCAACCTATTTAATAAGGTAGAATTCACACTAATTTAACAAGGTAATATTTAAAAAAAACGACTGAATTTACCTTGAACTTTGCTACTTGCACCTTTGACCAGGTTAATTATCAAATGTTATCAATATCAGGTCAGTATAACAATAATTCACTTTCTGCACAGTCATATTTAAGTTTGCGAGGGAACGCAAAGCTATTGCGAGAGAACTCAAAACAATTTAAAAAAATTATTTTCCCACCCAGACCTCTTAGGGGCTCCGTATACCTCAGGTGCTCTGTAGAGAAAAAAAAAATCACAAATATATGTCAATATATATCCATTATCAGGATACTAGAAGACTTAAATCTGGATATGAGATTTTGGTAATATCGCACAGCCCTACCTTCTGGAGAGTGAAAATCAGCGTATTATCATGTACAGTAGTCTTTACTATTAGACTGTGATATATATACTGTCATGACATGGCTCTCCTTGTACCAGAATAAACACAGGCATGTTAATCCACCACTGTGAAGTTCCAGTTTTATGCAAAACCTGAAAATACCTTTTCCGGCAGACATCCTGATGATCAGTCGAGACTGTCCAGGAGTGATTTAAGGGACATAAAACCACAGGTGTACTGAAAATGTACCTCACAGGGGCAATGTTCACGTTCTGCGTGAATCCTCTTTTGCATCTACACAAACGTTATCTTGTTAAATGCAAAACTTAATATACAATAATAAACAAAACATTCATGGCAAAGTAATTGTGCTTCTAGATGTGTGCAACATGATCTTATCTGAGTTTGCAGTATATCATACAATAAAACAGAACCTGAGAATTCCCGAGCGAGTCTGCGATTGCAGAGTTATCAAAGCAATTAGCCAAACCCTACCAACGAGGCCTGAAGATTTATCATGTGAATAGGGCGTCAGTTGTCCTTTACTCTTTGAACTGACAACCAAATATTCACATGTAGGCCGCTGAGCTGAAAACGTATCAACAGGTACATTAACAGCAGGTAAACAAATAACCATGGCTCCATATTTTTGGTATACTTTAAGGTAAATTAAACGGATTGCTAATTTGATCTTTCAGGAAAAAATCTGTACCTTTATCAATAAATATTAAAGGCCAAAAAAGAATGGTAAAAGGCAACTATAAATAGAATGCTTTGTTTATATAAAAGCTATTCATGTCACCATAATAAAAGCAAATACTAAGCTTGTGTCACAACACAGCAAGAATTCAGAAAAGCTTCTGGAGAAACAGAAATATGTGAGTGATAGGAGAACATACTGGGATAATGGAATAGTGTTTGGTGTCTCAGCCAAAATGGGTTGTCTCACTACACTGATCTGGAGCTATTGTAAAAGAGCTCTAGCTTAAAAGGAAGTGGTGGCAGGCTACCCATTTGACACAGAGAGCTGTAGCTGCATTTGTTCTGCCTGCGTGTCACAGGGAAGCAGTCATGTGTGTTAAATTGGCATTGTGTTACAATACATCTGTAGCGAAGTCTTGTGAGACAGAAAGCGCATTGGGGCAGAATGGCGGGATGTATTCCCAAACCCGATACCCAAGGATGCATTCACTAATGAGAACGGGGAAAACTGCACCCATAGGACTGCTCCCGTCGCGCGAGAGTTTCCTCTCGCCCAAAAACATGGAATTCTTTCATCTGCAAGGGGGGCAGCGCGCTAAACGAAGAGCGCTTTGTTTTCATTAATGAGCTCGACAGGATTTACAGTCAGGATGTGAAAGGATTTTTTTTAATTTGTTTTTTTTCTGGTCCAAAGACAGATGGCTAGTTTCATATAATTTCTCAAGATTTGTCACCATCTTGCCTGAATTACTTCCCCTTACCTTTATCATTGACCGGTAATATTAAAGCAGTTCAGACCTAATGACATTTTTGACGGTTTGAAGATTTCTTTCATTACTTATCTTCATTTCAAAACACTCCCAAGGATTTGAAATGTATGATATACTGTAGTTGTTGTAATCAGTTTTATGTTGCTTTAATATGAATTTAAACAAAGAAAATAGCAGCTGTCCTCAACTTGGTTCTGTTTTTTAGCAAATCAAATACGGTCTGCATAGAAACTTACGCCTCATAAGGTTCAGTCCCTTGTGAAAACTATGGCACAAGCAGAATGAGCCTCATTGTCGCAAACGGAAGGCAGGCGTTGCACGTTGTTTAGAATTTCTGTCCTCAGACATCAGAGCTGCCTCCAAATGTCAGTGTCCTGAAGACACATTATGAACTGGAAAAAAATCACAATGCACGCGTGAGCAGCAATTTGTCTCGGGGAAAAAAACCCATCAAGACACTAATGAGGGTTCTGTCTGATGGAGAAGTGCTTTAACATATCCATTTTGTTTGGTAGAAATGGCACAGAAAACAAAACAAACCATTAGCTCAATGTCCTTTTTAACTGACGATGATGGTGATGGCGGCGCTGATGATCATGACGTTGTAAGAACAAATTGATCTTACGCTTCATAATGTGAATCTACTTACGTGGGCGACACACTCCTAATTCAAGACAAATTTCAACTTTCTTTAGATTCATTTCATTGTAGTGTATAGATTTCTGCCTCTACCAGGTTTAGGAAACATGATCATATTTTGAAAGTGATGCCTTTATTGTCACAGAACACATTTGAATAAAATTAAGCTGAAATTTAATGCACACCGTGTGCTAAACCAGACTGACTTATTAAATGCTTATCAAATGAATGATAACAACTGAGTAGTTGTTATCACGAGTGCTAAAATCTCCATTACAATTTAATTTGGGTTGAATAATAATAATAAAAACAGCCAATAACTTTACATCACCGGAGAGAAAACAAATTGGTGTTTTTTTAAACAGCTTATTAGGCTCATTATGGCACGGGTCAGAAAATCAGGACCGATTCATTCCTCCCAGAGAAAAAAAATACATTCCTTATATAGACATCACTTTTACTGTATCTCCTTTGACTTTTCTGTACAGCCCATCTGAATATCGTCATAGGAATAGCCTGCCGGCACCCCACGCTCTTCCATGATGTAAATACAAACATGTACTGTCTGTGGTGTATTCTTGCTTTCTGATTGCCTGCTTGGCCTCTTGTGTTGACATCCTTGTTTGCATTAGCTTGGCAGTCATGGAAACCACAGAAAGGTCACTAAAAAGCTATGTTCACAGGGCCTGACACTGTTACCTTCAGATCCACACACATCACCTCATCTCTAGCATTTTAGAAGGTCTATGAGGACACAGTGAGAATTGTCAGCACCTTTTCCACTTTGAAGGAATAATAGGTTTTTATTTTTATCATGGTTTGATCCAGAAAGGCTTTTGTTTTAACCCAGCTGGATATTTCAGCAGCGCGATTCGGTTGGAGTCTCTCACTTAACAGTTAGCAGCACGACCCTTTTTGAGACTTAACTCAACACAATACATTATCTGACAAATTCAAACCTCAAAATAAAAAAAAAAGACTCTGAATGTGAGACATGTGGAAAGAGCACGGGGATGCCTCCATAAAGCCATGAAGTATATCACACACAAACACCCCCATACCATGGCATCATAAATGGAGACAAATGGCAACCGGAGTCGGGAAACCGAAACATCATGGAACTACGTTCCCCTTTTGGAAAACATACACTCCTGTTCCTGGAACCATGACCTCATGCTTTAACAAGACACATTTTATTGACAGTCAGTCAGCACAATGAAACAATTAAAAATCTGACAAAACCACCTTATCAGTACCAATAGCATCTTATCGGTAAAGTGCTGAGTGCTAAAATTAACCCATATAAAACAGAAAGGAAAGATTAACTCAACCTGAAAATCATCTTACGACTTACAACAAATGCTTTGGTAATCCAATAAACAGAGCCTGCACTCGCCCGTCATTGCAATTAGAATACAGATTTGCATATTAATTCATTAACATGGTGTAAGGGAAGAAAACTATACAGTTATAAAGATATGCACAGATCAACTTGTATTTGCATGGTGAAAATTAAAAAGAGCGCGTACAGTATATATATAAATCAGGCTATAGTGTGGAACAAAGACAACTGAACAAATGAACAGATGAATAATGAATTTGGAGCAAAACCAAATAATTAGTAGGTGGGTATCTGGGGAAATAGCAAGTATTGCAGGCCAAATGCCCTGTATAGATTATCAGATGTGAATCCAAGGACAAACCTGTAGCCGTCTGTTCTGTTTATGGTTGCATTATATTTACATTGCACATCAGCGACATGCCAGTGTGAGGCACGACCTCCCAAGCTGATGGCACTAACTGCCGGACACCACTGACCTACCCTTGAACAGCTACAGCTCCAGCTGTATAAAGAAGTGAAAAATGTATGTTCCATTTCACCTTCAAAAACATCGTGTCAATGAACATCCACAGCGAAGCCTTGAAAGACACTCTAGGGACAGTAGCAGGCATGCCTCTTACTTCATTTATAATTCAAGAAACTCTCATCTGTCACCCATTTACCTTTGACGTCCAGCAGAGGTGTTCTGTTTAAAAATCAAGAGATAAGGGGGAAGATTATTCATTATCTCTGTAATGGATTAACTAATCAATACATCACATTCATTTGTGAAGCACTTACTTTGCATACAAAACCTGGCTGATAAAACGACTGGCTTTCCTCTAGTGTCATGTTTTCAGGCTCTCTGGGCTGTAATTCAGGTACCTCTTCTGCCAAGTTCTAATTCTGAATTCACTGGAATCACTGAAAAGGCTGACCAACCCCTTATGCACAGCCCCATGGGCCTACAGTATCTGGAAAGCATCCGAAGAAGACCCTCTAGTCAGCTGGCAAACAAACCGTGGCCATTAGAACCATTCAATGGGGGAAGGAAAGATAGACCCATTACAAGTGAAATATATGAAATTAACTATTTTGGCACAATGTGTGAGACAGAGCCCAGAACACAAGCTATGGGAAAGCCAGAGTGTACGAATAGCTTTAGGCAATACCAGTCCAACAAGAAGACCAGAATTCGGTACAAAGACACCTTCTGGCAAATAATTAGTAAGGTGTGTGACACCCTGCAATAGACACAAAGGCTGAAGGCGTCCTTTCGATCTCCTGCAATCTGGCTGTGGCACACGACCTGCTCCCTGGTCCCCGTTTCTCAGGCAGGTTGCTTAGAGGAGAGCAGTCATACCACAGCAACGGACCTCTGAATACAAAGCCAGCAATAAGGAATTGAGTGGTGGGTCCTAAACTAGTTAGCTGCTATAGCCTCAGAGGGTCAATGGGAAAGTGCAGTAAAATGTTTTGTGAAGGATATGCCCCACGAATTAGCAACTTTCCCGGGTGATAATGTTGGTGTTTTGTTTTTTCCTGGGGCGCAAAGTAATTACTGCACCATGTTGATTTCAGGCAGCTTTTTCACCCAGATTTACATTTCAATGGGAGCTGCATCACAGTACATTACCATTCAGGTTGGAAGAAACGGCTATACATTGAAAAACAGTTACCTTATCAGCTCTCAATTCAGAGAAAGCTGCAAAGTGGCACCTTTACTGACACAAAAAAGGCTAAATGGGAGCAACTCAAAGTACTTTGATCTGGGTTTATTCCCATTGCACAACACAAGAACAACAGTAATACAGGCAGACTTTCCCAATGTGCGTTTCACCTTTTGTAACTTCCCCAACGTTTATTTTCTTTTTACAGCTCTCAAGTGTGTTTTACAAATTGTGCGTTTCCATGGTTCCAAGTCATTGGTGCTGGTTTTAAGATGCTGGCAACTTCTGACGGCATGAAGCCAGTGTTTAGATGGTAGTCTGGCTTTAAACCCCTCACCAAACAAACCATTTGTCCTGGCTAAAATCTTAAACAAAGCTCTATACCTTTTGGTTGACCTGTCGCTGACATCTAACACAGACTTCAGAGAGCCCCTATAAGAATGGATGGGGTGGGGGCTCCCCATCTCGTATTTCCACATTTAAAGCAGCAGTGGAAGATAGAGATGAAAGGATTCATTTGACGCAATGAAAAGAGACACAGCACACCCACAACTGGCCACAGAGCAGGCATATGGAGTAACAATAGACATGGAGGGATCTTGGCGACAAGAGAATATTTCTTTGTCCTTTTTACTTCCTACAAAAAGTTATTTGGTAATGTTATCATTGGTGACGTATATTTTCGATCAAGAATATTGTGACAGTGATTAATTACAAAAGAGCAAATTGATCATTGTTACCGTTAATCATTGCCTGCTTGCTTCTTTAGCAACATTTGATAAATTAGTTTGATGTAAAAAGCTGACTTGGTGTAAATGAAAGAAGGAAATCCAAAGTATGTTACGTGTTAAGATAACGCCGCAGATATGGGAGCAGCAACTCTCAGATTGAAACATAAGCAAGTGACCCCCAACGCTGAGTTGGGAACAGAGGTATCTTATGATTGAGAGATACAAAGGAGTTGGTTAAAAAATTAGTTGCATTCACTCTGTTCATGGAGGAGAGAAAATGGACCTTGAAAGGCTGCCTTTGCCATTGTAACAGATACGGCGTTCTGGTCCGATTAGCAGCTTGCAGGGTTGTTTGCTGAATGGCTGAAGACCACACAAACCCGCTCTGTGGACTTAGCCTAGTTTCAGCAGCCAAGAGCTGCCCATTGAAAATTGTCCACACTTCCTTGTGGCTTGGATCTTTCAGTGGCAGAAATCTGCATTTTTGTCTTTGGATTGAAAGTCAGATTAATCCCTTTATTGGCCTGAAACAGTTCCCCTGTGAACGCAGGTCATGTGATGCGGGATGTGTGAACGCAGGTCATGTGATGCGGGATGTGCCTCACTCTGCTCCATCCACCACCTCCAGCTCCTCAGTGGTCTACCTCTAACAGGGACAGCATTTATAGCTTTAGCTCATCTTCTGCTTGTGGTTTCTATTCCCATTCCGATATAAAATAGTCTACCAGTTGTGACAAATCAGTGCTATAGTGTCACGTCTCTGGCCCTGCAAAGGCTGTTCAGTCGCTCCTGCCTTCAATCAGAATAAAGCATACTGTCCTCGCACAGTGGTTGAAACAGAGCATCTAGGCTCATCTGTGCTGCATCCCATCAACCTGGGAGCTCTCTCACGCCCTTGTCAAAGGCTCAGGATGCAGTGCCATGTCAGATGTGTGCTCTAATTTATTGAGGCCTAGCTGGTAGAAGAGCTTAAGGGCATGTACTGGTAACCCACAGGTTCTTGGTTTGAGGCCCAAAAGGGGCTGTAATATCCTCAAACCACATAATTAAGCTTAAAATGACCATAATATATCCATTGCCATAAATTAGTACGAAATAAAACTGAAAACTTACTGAAAAGCAAACTTCAAAACTCAGGCCGTTCTTGTTGTTTTTGAGATGAGACTGCCGATGACCTAAAGACCATGCGGTATGTTACAATATTCACTCAAACCAAAACTCACCCAGTCCTCTTTTAATACAATGAAGAACTTTCGTTAAATTTCCAGAACTCAGTAAGTCCACAATCATTTTCTTGAAAATGTATCACATGGACTGAGTGAGTTATGGAAATATGCTCTCCAATTGCTGCACTAAATCTTTCACACTTTTTTTTAATCATCTGTTTCCTGTGTTTTTTGCAGATTTTGCACAAAGTTTATCAATCAAAATGTATATTCAGAGCTCTGATTGTATCGAGGTGCAAGGGATCGGAGTGGACGGTTGTCATTCACAAATTTTGTTCAAATTGGATTAAGAGCGATATTTTCTCTCACAAACAAGTGTTTCTGGTATAATATTTGGCATAATTTTGCAGAATTTACATGCAAAGCATGGAAATGGATGCTAAACTCTATCAATTAATATGAAAAAAAAACAAACACACTTGACATATCTAAAGGTTGATTTAACATCTACAATCTTCCTAATTAAGAAGGCTCATGACAATTGCCACCAAGTTGTTCATTTCTGCCGAAAGGGCATAAATTGAATTGGTTAGAAACAAGCTATGGAAAATGTTTTTGTATTTACAGATACAATTGTGTCAGTTACTGGGGAAAAGTCTAGTTCTTTTTAATTATCTGTAATTCTAAATTGAATGACTTATAGATCAATGTTAAATCTTGGGGGTAAAAATAATTGAGAAATGTGATCTTTCGGTGCTGAAACATGTAAAGGCACTTGTCAGACATCACGGCCCTCATGATCAATCTGTTACCATGATCAGAGAATCAAAGTCCTACACACCAGTGATAAAACACTGCATGACCTTCTGAGGCAGACCCACTCTCAACAGAATCCTTGCTGTTGGGTTTACAGGTTGACCTGCTCTTAGATTTCCACTGTATTTACAGTATAGGCAGCCTCATCTCTGGTAAATGTCATCAACTATCCCATTACCCCAGATCAGTAACTTCACCAGGCCACTAGGGTGACTAACCATACCATGCAAAATCCTAACTGTGGATCTCTGGGTTTCATACAGAACTAAGAACAAAGATTACGCTATAGACAGGGCCTTGCATGTAGGAAGCTGGCCACTGCTCCCTTATCTAATCTAAGGCTCCGACATAAAGCTCAACACATGAAAATCTTTGCTTTATTTTCTGAAGAAGATACAAATAAATGACAACACAAGAGGTGATATGCAAATTGAACTTTCACACACTTGCCATAAGCCAGTAATAACTCAATGCAATCGCTTATTACCCGCCACACCTTCAACTCAAAAAGTCATTTACAATTAAGCAATGGCTATTTTACTGATGTCCTACAGCTATTGCAATGCAAGGGTGGTGCTGATTGCTCAGCACACAGCACCTAAAACAGTGTAGATTAAAGAATTAGCAGTCATTGTGCTTGCTTGTTGACGTGGCGTGCAATCAGTGCTGGTCGGAGCCCAAGTAGCGCTCTAGGCAAGCTTCAAACCCCCCGCCCCCCAGCAATTTCACTTTGTTGCAAATGGCACCCAACATAAATCAGCACCCCCCTCAGAAGATGGCACCCTAAGCAGCCGCCTATGTCACTTGATGGGTGTACTGGCATCGAGTGGAATTCCTCACAAAATGTATAACATGCCACGTGTTTGCAAGGGATGGAAAAAGTATTATGCTGGAAATAGAAGAAGAGGCCATAGTTGGAGTGTTAGGCAAGTTCCAGGTGACAGATCACTTTTTCTAGCAACCCTGTGATTGGTTTTCTCACGAACAGACGGCAGCATGTTGTGGCCTGTGTTAAGCAGAATTAATGACAGGCAGGCACCGCCTTGCGGCTTTATAAGCGCGTCACAATGCTGACAGCGGTACGATCTGGCTTCCTTCTATGCTTAAATGGTTTTCTGACATATCCTTCAAAGTGACTTCTCAGAACGCCGCGCTCACTCAGTGTCTCTGAGCTGCAAACCATCATGTTTCCCTGCAGACTCACTGGCATGTCTGGTCGTAGCGGGTATCTTGTTTACAAGGTTACAGAGCGTATGTAGAATCAATTTCCAGCCTGGAAGCGAAGAGGAGACACTTCACTGCGTCCCAAGCAAAACGCGAGATTCACGCTCCATTGAGGAATATTTGTCAATGTGTCCCCATGGGAACGTGCGAAGACGTCTGTATTTACTGTGGCTTCCAGTCTGTCTGGAGTTCATCAGGCACGGGAACAAGATGGCTTGCGTGTCTTCATCTGCGTATCAGTGCGAGGGCCATCACAAAACTGCCATTTCCATTAATCCCTAGCCCCCCAACAGAAAGAAAACACAAATATATGTCATTGAATCCAAAAATTTAGGCAAGTCCCATAAAGACAAACGCACACAAGCTAAACAAGAGAATCAACATTATTGAGGGCCATATATTCATGAGGGCCTAGTTCATTGTTGGCTGAAGTGGTTGTTGATTGTATTTTCAGATGCAGATCCGCTGCAGCTCTGGGCAAGCAGAGACACTGTGCTACCTACAGTTCTCACTTCCATAGGGTGGCATGGTGGTTAAAGACACAAATATGTATCTTGAAGGATCAGCATCCAGACTTGCTTCTACAATATATTTCATCTGAATTATCCAGTCAAAATAACTGGCTATGGAAATGGGTGAAAGTACCGACTACATAACAAAATTATCCCAATAAAGAACATTCAGTAAAGATCCATTTCTATGGTGTTTCCACAGGGACCCTCACCAAAACCACTAACGGAATACCCCATATCAAACTCAGTATTTACTGTTTTGTCTTTGGCAGCGAGGCAAGTGGGAAGATAACTGACAGACCCAATGAAAACTAAAGAAAGAGATTTGTTATTGGTTCTCAGAGACACAGGGCTCTGCCGCTTAGCATGGGGGGGGGGGGCTGAACATCTCTCTGAGGGATGATCTCACTAGAGTCCATGGCATTGGGACACAGGCAGTGCTCTTTGTTTAATCTAGGAAATAGAAGGTTTCAGGTTCTTTATCAGCTATGGAAAATCCATACAAAAGAATAAAGAATTCCAGGCGGTGGCTGCGCTAATGAATGTCACCTATGTGCATGCAGGGTGTTGGGAAGCTGTAACCCAAGAAAGCTTACTTTCTTATTAATAAATAATAATAATGATAATGACATTTTATTGATCCCCAGAGGGAAATTCTCTCATCGCCTACCCTATCTTGCTCTCCATGACACACATGCAGGTGAGCGCACGCTTGGCAGTGAAGGGCAGCCATCTGCAGAGGCGCCCATGGAGCTCAGGCTTAAGGGCCTCGCTCAAGGGCCCACAGATGTGACTATTCCAGCAAGGCTGGACTCGAACCGGCAACCTTCTGACCACAGGCACCGAGGCTTAGCCCGCTGACTTACAATGCCCATACAAAGCTATGTCAAGGCCTCCCCGGTTCATGAGTTAAATCCGGCTGGCAAAAATAAAGGCCTATCCCAGGAAGCCCAAAGCATGAAGCAGGGGAACACCCATAACGGGATGTAGACACGTATCATAAAAGGTTCATGTCAATACAGCACAAGCTGATTCATAAACAGGAATAAGGCAAAGAACACATCCAGGTGTTGCTCTGCTTGCTTGTGGCTCTGGTCAGGTGATTCCTGCTCACTGATAAGGGGAACTTGGCAATGAGGAGTAGTGCACACGGCATGACGCGAGCGAGCGAGCACGGCTAGCTGAGGCCCGCCTTTCCGTCAGGTGTGGTACACAATTTATTCTGATTTGCACGTCCTTGCTTGATCTAATTTGAGTGTGACTCATTCCCCCAGAGGAATTTATGCTTCTTCCTTAATCAGCAGAAACAGTTTCAGGACTCTTTGCATATAACATGAACAGATTTCAACATGACAATTACCTAATAATGAAAGCCTTTTCCTTAGCGAAGATGTACATCTAGATGCGCTCTGGGTTTCTGCTGCTGCTGGAGTGTCCCTCACAGCGTCACTTTGACAGTCCAGCTTGGATCTCGCCATGGTTATGCCTGGCAAACACACACCACTGACTTAGGTTAGATGTATTCTGTAAAAGCAATCCTTGAATTGCACTTGACTTTTGCAATAAGTGGAGTCTGCATTTATCCTCTGAGAAACTTTCTTGGGCTCCTAGTATATGGGGGAGGGGCTGGACAACAGAGGACACAAGCAGGGTTGCCAATTTTCAATTCGAGACAAGTCTGCACACACATGCACACGCATTTACATGCAGGTAAAAGTTTCATCAGCTTGTAAATAGTCTGAAGGTTTTGCAAACTGCCCCAACACTTTTGATGTAGCTGATTTTAGGTTTATAATGGGATAATATATATTTGGCGTAAGATTTCTTGCGTGAGCGTGATAGTCTGAAAGCATGAGTGTCAACGCTGGCAACCCTGCAAAAGGCTCATAGCAAATGGGTGGATCTGTCAGGAAATACCACCTATGGCTCCCTAGAAACTTTACCAGAAGAAAATACTTGGTTTGTGTTTTAAAAGTTAATCCATATTCACTCGGTGTGAAATCATAGTGCCATGTTGACAGTGCAGACATTTTGACAAAGTACAAAATGAATGGAGCGGTGTTTCCTGGTGTCCCACTTTGATGCTCCCCGGCCAATTAACCCTGTTCCAAGCCGGCTTTTCCAAAGTGCATATGCACAGCGAGCCAAAAAAAAAAAAAAAAAACCTTTGCACAGGAAGCATCGATTTCCAGTCCCAGGGCCAATTACACACAGCCATTAGTGCAGCACGAGAACTGGCGTATCTGATAGGCCCTTCGAGTGACGCACGACCAGAAACCAGATGGGTTCTCTGGTGCGATTCCCTTATGGGCTGCCCTTTGACTTTTGACAAAAAAGGACATATTTAAAACATCCACCCAAATACAAATCACAGGGCAGTGCAGTAATTGTTTGAACAGCCGCATAGGAGAAATTCCCATACAGGGCCATCTGTAGGGGGAAGTTCAGCTTCCAAGGGAGGGCTTGGTGCAGCGTGAGCAAACAGCCCATAAAGACAAACTGCCACTTTCTTTTCACATGGAAATCAAAGTCACTTTGTCTGAGGTTAAAGGGTCTTTGGGGTGCTGGTGTTTTGCTGGAGTTGCAGTGGTGGCTGCCGTCCACCATAATTCTGTCCTGTGGACACAACAGGTCCCAGATAAAGAACTCAGCAGATGATGTCAGAGTGTCAGCACACATAAAATGAGGAGCACCCCCCACTCAAAAGCGGCCAGTGGGGGGGGTTTCCCACACAATGCACTGAAGCAAAATGAATGGGAAAATAAACAAAAAACATTTTTATCAGTCATTCAGTTATAATTTCTTTCCTTCTGTTCACAACTCTGAAACTCAAATCATTAAATACAAGTTAATTAACATCACCTTAATTACTGACGACCGCGTTTTTACTCCTGAACTTGTGACACAAATCGCCTCCTCGTAATGTTTGCTTTAGCCTTGATTTATAAGCTAACACAGTTCACACCTTCATTGGAGCTGCATTAACAAATGGAGACAGGATAGAGGCTAAGACCCCCTTGAAAGGTAGCATTACCAGCAAGACAGGGTCCTGGAACACTGAGGCCAAGTAAAATATAAATAAATAAACACAAAACAGCCAAATTCGCCAACTGGGCATATGGGAAGCCCCGCCTTACAAGCCATGACGCACACGCATGCACAGGTGTGTGGACTGAGTCACCAAGTGTCTGTCTAAACGTTCCCTCCCCACGCCCTGCAAGTTTGCTGCCTTCCCTTTCAATGACTTCCAGGGCTCTGTTTTTCCTCTCTGCCCTTTATTCCAGCAGAGACTTTGTTAGAAGCTTGCAGCTGTGGCTGAGGAGCAGTCACACCAGGTCCTTAATCTGCCGAGCACTGGTGACCACATCAAATACAGCCTGACGACTTCAAACTGTGCCTTCAGTCTGGCCCCTCTCCACCATCCCAGCCAGGGGCAAATCTACCAGACAGACATACACTGTGAATCACACACACACACGCACACAAGTCTGGGTTCGCTTTTACCACAAACATCTAATATTTTTAATGTCTCTGTCTTGAAATCAGAATGTGTCATTCTAGTGTCTTCTTGTAAATAAGAATGGTGAGTGTCTCGTCTTTGTGACACATTGGAGCCTGTCATTGTTTTGAAGCACACCCTGCGGCTTCCTGCATTAGCCTTAATTTATTCTCAAAATCAAAAACAAATAAGTTAAAATCAGAGATGGAAAGTTCAGTTTCAGAAAGTATAAATCCAGACCAAGGTTTTATTTCAACCAACCAGTTGCGTATAGAGAGTCACAGTCACAGAGTACTCAGCTGGTTGGTTGGGACAAAACCTTGGTCTGGATTTCTTTCTGGACCTGAACTTTCCACCTCTGGTTAAAATGTCTTTAAATAACACTGCAAGCGAATTACACTGCGATCAGCTAATTAGCTTAAGAAGTGACTGTCCCTCGCATATTCTTTGGGAGCTTACGCTGTGAAGCATGACACTCCCATCCGCGTGTCGGTAACATGAGGACTGGGGCTGTGCCTGTGATCGGAAGGTATTGAATCCCAGGGCTGGCAGACTGATGCTACCTGCAGGCCTCTGAGCACGGCCTTTAACCCCCAGCTCCAGGGTCACTGCACATTGGCTGACCCTGTGCTGTGATCCCCAAGCTTGCTCTCAGCTGCATGTGCGCCTGTGTGTATCTTGAAGAGCGAGATTAGGTAGGCGAAGAGAGAATTTGCCCACTGGGATGAACGAAGTATCTCTGTTCTACATGTCCTAAACACTGCGTCAAACAGCTGAATCTCAGGCACTATTCATGCTGGAACAAAAAGAAACAAACACATGTTTTTACAGTGGCGTGGCCAGTAACTGGCTGCCAGCAGGTACCGTAGCATTATATCCCCACTGCAGTGTCACAGGGGCCACCTGCCCCCGGATACACACTGCAACCACGCAAACAGCCGACTCGGTGAGAAGCAGGTAAGGGGGGTGTGTGAGGGTTACTACCAGGCCACTGAACCCTCCACCCAGCCCCCAAATCACAAGACAAGCTCTCCTCTCAGCTGAACTCCATAACAAACTGCCCCCCCGCCCCCCACAAAGGCTGTTATGCTTTACTTTGGCACAGAAGACATAAAGGGGTCCATTCAACCCGAGACCTTGCACACAAAAGCACAAAAATAGCTGCCTGTAGGAAATAAGCCCCAGACGATGAGTGTGTGTCTCTCTGGCCTTGTGTGTGTGCCTGCACAAGCCTTCTCTTATAGTGCAAATTTACAAGGGATAACTTGTAAAATTCAGCAACCTTCTTATTAGAACATTACTGAATGAATTAAATGAAAGCCAGAAATGATAGTTTTCGGGTTTTCAGTTTCCTAATAAGACCCTTTATTTAACAAGGCTTCAGTAATGTCCTGTATGCCGTAATTAATTCGGCGCTTTTGGTTCTCAGAGTAAGCCAGGGTTGATTACTTAACCATATCCTTTTACTTATACTTAGTGTTGTACTTAGTACCTGTGCAATTTAAATTTTTTACCCAAAAAAGCAGCAAGTACTTTGCTTTTTGGTAGAACAGCAGGACCCATCCTGGACATTGAACTTGTCAGTCTGCCTTCTGAGCTCATTTTACACAACTGGTATAAATTTTGTATAATGACAGAAATATATTACAAAGTAAATTAGGTAAATTCTTCTAGGAAATTGGAACAGATGCCTGTAATGAAACTTGATATAGAAAAATTCTCATTTTATGATAGAGATGTCTGAATTATGGGTCACATTTGAAAGATGATTACTTTAAGAGGTACAATGCATTTCAACTAGGAAAAAAAAAAAAAAGATTTTAAAAGGCTTGTAGTGCTTCAGGAGAATTTTAGCTTCAAAGAGTGAAAGTGAAGCCCTGATCCTCACGTTACCGATACGGGGAAGGGCGCTTCATGCTTCAGTGTAAGCTCCCAAAGAGTCTGCGAGGCATTCAGCTAACAGCCTGAAGAGACAGCCAAATATATGCCATACTCAGATTTTAGTTTATTTTGGCAATTTCATATAAACAGCTTATAATGCCACTCACTTGGATCACTTAGCCAAATAAGAAAGGAGAGAAAAAGTGTGTTAGACTTCTAGCACGCAAGCCGGAGCTTGCCTGTAGCCTGCTGAAATTTGTGAGCCACTGTGCCAAGCCGATGTCGGAGCTGCTGGGAAAGGCAGCAGGCTGTGGTGCTATTATCGGCTGCTTCTGAATGTTTACAGTACTCCCAAAAAAACACATTCATCACACAGAGACATACTAATGAATAAAATACTACCTTCTCATTTCACTGCTGCAGCTAACAGATACAATAACTCATCATTCGTACCGTAAAGGGCATTTGAAGAGAGCCTCGAAGGCGGGTGTGTGCGTACGTGCCTTTCCGGGACACTGGCCCATCGTTAAATCGATTTGACATCAATTAGCATGTGAATGAGTTAAAAACAGATCTGGTCATGAATGTGAACTGTCCATGTGGCCTTTGTTAGAAGTCATGAAGCTTTCGGTGCGCCCCCTTCCTCTGTCCTTCTAAAGCTGCAGAGATCAGGCTGCTCTGCCCCCCCCCCCCCCCCACACACACACACACACTATTATTATGCCTCTGCCCCTCATAACCCTTGTTCAATGACTAAATGTGCTTCATCTTAATTAGCTGGCCCGAGTCTCTCCATGTTTTCAGCGAAATTGTACTTCAATGTAGCATTTTTTTCACCTGTGGGATCCCGACTCGCTTAAACTTATATGTGCTTCCCAAAAAGTTTCCAAAAATCTATTTAAAAAAGTAATTGAATTAAAAAAAGCTGAAAATAAAACAAATCAATGCTGTGGAAACCTAGAGCCTAATACTTCTCAACTTAATTAAAGCACCTTACGATGCAGCTGAAAACAGTATGATGATTCAGCAGAAACGTCTAAGAAGAACTGAAGAACTGTGATCTGTTAAGGCCCAGTAAAACCACCTTTTCTTTTCAACAGCTGCCGAAATGCCACTCTATTGACATTTGATACAGCTCAACCTAAGCTACTCACAGGATGAGCTTAATGGTGTGCACTGTGCATCCTACTCTTTCAACCCCACAATGCAGAATTCTGTCAAAATTGTTACTTCAGAAATAAAGACTTACCAAGAAACAGATTACTACCTTCTACTGGGAAATGGAATAATGACATAGCAGAGTCTTATCTTATGTATAGGTAACCATTCTAGAACCTATATTTCTATGTAACTGAATGACATGACAGAAATAAGACAGGACACGGACTATGGCAGCCATTAAAACACTGAATGCATTTATCAGTTCAGCTGCATGTACAGCATGACACTTCATTTCAAAGATAAAAAGACCAAGGCTGGACTTGTGTGAGGCTGCTGATTGGGGAAACTGTTAATTCAGGCCGGAACTGATGAAATGGAACAGATGTCTCCGCACGTACATTAATTTAACATTTTTTCCTCACTGAATATGTATCAAATTCTTAACTCATTTCTTATGCAGTCATTGTTCACGATAATATTCACCCAGCCTGGGAACAGCCTCTTAGATCAATTGAATGTGGAAATTGATCTGTCCAAGGTGGCTCCACATCATCTAATTTAGCTGCTCATCTCCCCGCTCTCGTTGGATCTCGACGTCTCTCAGGTCTGCTGCTAAGGCATATCAATGCTTTAATTTGAACAATAACTATCACTCTAACCCTTAATTCTAAAGATTATCACTCTTCTTCCAGGAAGAGCGATTTACAGGAAACTCTGAGTCTCATCTGAGCTGCGAAGCAAGTTTTGACTGGTTCTATGATTAGGTTCCCAAGCTGACCTGTGCAGGCAATCAAAACAATGATAGGATTACAATAACTGCAATTGCTCTGGCGATGCCAGAGGTTTTTCAGCAATGATTCCTCTGTCTTCTAAAACTAGATTTTATACAACCCCACCCCAGTTCAGGGGATCCCTGCATTTCAGTATGTCTGGTTATTTTCTCATTGATGGAAACAACAAAAAGGTTTATTTGTTTGCATAAGGCAGGGGTCTCCAACTCCGGTCCTGGAGAGCTACTATCCAGTAGGTTTTCTGTCCCACTTGGCTTCTGATGAGCCACACCTGTTCCTGGTATTTACCTGAAGCCGGGTACGATAGAAAACCTACTGGACGGTAGCTCTCCAGGAACGGAGTTGGAGACCCCTGGCATAAGGAGTGTAAAAACCATATTTGTCAATGATGTGTACTATTCAGAGCACGATTAACTGTAGATTTAAGTGATCATATATTGAGCTTGCAAGACGGTACCTATCATGCTCACCCTTTCATCTCCTATGATGTTGCCAAGCCAACCCATGAGCCAACAGGGGTTTGTTAATAGAAGTGTGGTTTTTCAGGAATGCACTTCATGATCATTCAGTGCAATTACGCCCCCACTACCCCCTAGGCTTTCGTATTCCCTAACACTGCCCCAATTTCACGGGCACTAGGCTGTTAAAGATGGTGGCACCTCATTTGCCAGGAGGGTCTGAAATAATTAAAATGTGGGTTATGACTATAACAGACCCTCTTGATTTCTTTCACCTACAAACCACACTAGAACACATTTACCAAAAGGCATTTACCATAAAATATACACCGTTTTCATTTCAGATACTGTTGCATCACAGTTACTTGCAGTGTCAGATTTTCTAAAGACTTCATTTTAAAAAGTACCGTTTTTACACTGGCCAGTTAGGAAGCTGGCGGTTCAATAACAGGCAAAGCTTTAATGAAGGACACATTCTGTTCAATGCCTTAACATAAAGCCAGAAACCTCAGTGCTGACTGCTGCTTCTGTTTAAATCTCCCTCGATATTATGCTTGGCTCACTGTATGCATTATATAAAAAATAAAAAAATTATATGTTTAAAGCTTAAGGCTAGTTTAAGCAGCTAGTAAAAAGACTTAAACTGTTGCAGAGGAAAGCATTCATGTTTTTTTTAACCCTCCCTGATACCAGATTAATTGATTTCCCTATTGGTCTTGGTTAATTAGGAATCTTACAATAAAAACCTGCTGCAGCTTGTCTTACGGTGTGACCTGTTGAGGCAGGATTACACTATCCAGCTGCTCTTGGTTCCCCAAGTATCTATGCAATAAAAAGGACCCATCTACCCATCTGCAAAGCTTAAAGAACACCCTGCATTCTTGTTGCAGTTCTACGTAATGGGAACAGCATTTATTATCCTGAGAAACCGTAAGCATGTGAGTAGGGGTCAAAAACTTTGGGCGAGGACCCGCAGTATTTGGGTCCTAGCACCTGGTTTAATGTGTCATTGCTGGCCCTGATATCTGTCCTGGGGAAAAGGCAGGGGCGGATTTTTAATGGACAAGAAGATGCATGTAAATCACTGTTAACTTCCAGTACTGGCAATACTCATCCTAGACATTGAGTCTGCAACTTTTTGTTCTGAAGGCACTGCTGTTCGCACCTGTCCAAAGTCACAGGCATTCAGAAAGTCTGTGAATGTTAATCCCTGTGAACCCAACAGGAAAGGCAGCTGTCTCACAGTCAACTAACCCCGGCCGGACCGAGCTCAGCGACCACCAGTTCAATTTCTAAAATTTTATTTTAGAGTAATGCCTTTAATTTTCCTTTATTGGATTAAACCTCCTTGCATAAAGCTACTGTAGTATGCACTCAAAACCACAGGCAAAGTTCTTCACCAAAACCATGGTAATAGTAAAACAAACTTTTTCCCATTTCAAAATAATTAAGTTGATAACCTCTATTATTGTGAGTTTCTGCCTGAGTAAAAACCTACACACTGTACACTGTACACACTGGACTTCGCTGAAAACCGGACAAAAAGCACTTGGATAAAGGGGCTTCGGCTTATGTTGCCAAGGCCCATCTCCGTGAGGCACTTATTTGAGAGCAGACCAGTGTGCAGTTTGAGAAGGGGGCATTGGCTTCGGCAGGGTGGGGCCGCTCTGGCCCAGGGCTGGCGAGGTGGCGTGGGCGCATATGTCTACATGGGCAAATCACAGCTGTTCTGGGAGGGCTGTCTGGCCACATGTGCTGCACAGGCGGTCTAACACTGTCACACCAGCCCTATACCTAGTGCAGCTCAGGGGTGTGGTCTGCACAAGTGTAATCTGCACCTGTCCTTCTGTCTGCGGCCCCAAAGAAAGGGGAAGCATCCATGTCTACACACACGCTGCTTACGTCTGCACTAGACACATACAGAAATTCAACTCAAAATATCCATTGTAGGGTTGTAAATTGTGGGCCCCAAGGTATTTTGATTCGATTATGATTATTGAAGAAATGATTCAATGCATCATCAATTTTTAATTTGTATCACAATTCGATTGCTCACCCTCCTGCCCTGCTGCATCTCTGCTGCCTCCCTTGCTGCCGTGTCACCAGAAGCAGCACCATCACCTGCCTGCCCTCCGCATTAACACTTGAATCTTAAAATCTGAATTGTATAAATCTGGATTTTTTTTTCTTCATTTGATTTCCTCCGCCAGTCCCTGGAGGTTGGGCTCCCCCTTTGAGTCTGGTTCCTCCCAAAGTTTCTTCCTACTGAGGAGATTTTCCTTGCCACTGTCGCCTCTGGCTTGCTCACTGGGGGATTTGGGCAAGAATATTGTAAAGCGCTTTGAGACAATGTTATACTGTGAAAATGCATTATACAAATAAAATTGATCAGTTATTCTGATGACCTAAATTCAGTCCTTTTTAACCTAAGATATTACCATGACAACTTAATTACACACTATTTATGGAGTACAAAGAAAGTAAAATCACGGAATATTATTTTTTATTGTTATTATTAAACAGGGAAAGTGTAAATAGTCAAAAAGGCCAACTACAGTACTGAACTGTACAGAAAAAAAAACAAAAAGATTAAATGAAGCGCTACCTCATGGAGGTGAAGGGTGGGGCAACAGTGAAACTCACTGAGCTTGCTGGAGCAAATTTGCAGAATAACGTTGCATTGTTTTTGATTCTGTGGAAAACAAAAGATCAATCTGTGGGCCAGATTTAATAATTAATTATAAACGACATGGGCCAAGTGGTGAATGTGCAAAAGAAATCCCTCGCTGATGGTACAATGCAATCAGCGCCATTATTTTAGTAGGTATGCCTCTGGCTCTGGTGTCGCTACCTTGAGATACTGGTAAAGTTTAAATATCGGACAAGATCAACCCATCGGATCGATGCCAACATCTTGATTTTTTTTATACCGATGCAATATCATGCGTCTAACATTACTTTTCATTAGGCTTCATAGAACCTACCTCAGAGTCTTGATTATTGGTGCCGTATTTAGCAAAAACTACTTTATTGTGGTAAAAATGAGAGTTGTTCACCAAAAGCATCACAGCTCAAAGATTATGAAAGACAGCGTTCTGCGCCACAACACAGGCAAGTTTCCCCAAAGTGTCGTAGTGCAAATATCACCACTGTAGTGCTAAGATGATCAAGCAGTGTGTTCTTTATAAATATAAATGAACCTTCCCTGCCATCTTTTGTTTTGGAAAACTGCATGTTGGTGGTACTAATTTGTGCATCTACCTGCAGCATATTCATATAGAGAGTGCAACCTGGAAGGTTCTTTATTTTGCCCTAAAAAATTGATTCTAACGTTATATATAACAATGCAGTGAAATCACCGCCTTAATAATCGATTCATCACAATGCCTCAATGCATCTTTATGACCTTTATCCATTGTATAATTTATTTTGAAGAAAAGTCATTTCCAAAACCATACAGTATATAGAGTAATTGCATAAAGTGCATCAACCATTTTAGGCAGATCCCACTGAAGTTTTGGCTGTTTGTTAATGGAAACAGCTACAACTAATAGTAACACCAAACAATTACACTGCAAGCAATATTTCCTGCTTACAGGTACAACACACACACACAATGATGTAACTGATTACTTGCTAGTAACTTGAAAATGGTGCATGCATTATTAAATAATGTTTCAATTCACTCAGATGATATTTTTTTTCATACAGTAATTACTCCATATTTATCTGATGTCAGTTGTAAACACTAAAAACTAAAAAACAATTTAAAAAATAATCCCATCTTTCCCCCCACAAATTATGATCCTCTTGGCTGGGCAATTACTGGGAAAAATAATTAATTCTCAATTCATTTCCATGACTAAATAAGAAAGTAATTGTCATGAAATGCCTGAGAGTGTACTGTACCTCATCAATTAAGTAAACAAACAAACAGACTGCATAGTAGTGCTGTGTAAAATATTGACTAGATAAATGACAGCTAATTTGATTTCTGTCAGAGTAATGGATGACTTGTCTGATCAGCTTCCACTGCCCCCCCATGCTACCAGAGTGCCTTCCGGTCATGGCTCTCATTATATACTGGGGGGAAGAAAGCATCTTGATTTCATACCTAAAGGCTGCACATTTTCTTGCACGTGACAGACAGACTGTATTGCAGAGGATCACAAACCTCCTGAAATAATTACCCCCCTAGAAGCCTCAGGGCCACAACCACGCTTGAAGATCCTCCAGAAGAATAGCAAGATAGAGAGCCATGACACGGCAGCCCTTTCAGACGTGCCTGCGCTTCACCGTCCACGGGGACTAATGTAATAACATCTGCAGCCAAGACCCTTCCATAACATTAAAAGTGCCCACATTTAAGTGATGGTGACTTTCTATTTCGTTCATTAGACCAGATGGTGGTTTATTCTATAGAAATATCAACAATTAGGTAAAATCTATATATTCAATAGACAAGATGGCTTCTACACATATACTGTAAATCAGCCATTACACATATACGTAGGTTTAAGAGTGACATTTTATCATAATCACCCCCCCCCCCCACAAAAGCATTAATGACAGATTAAATGTCTGTTTCAGCGCAACACTAGCACTCATCCCCCATTTGTCACAGAAGCGTACAAGGCGGCAGGGACTCTGTGGCTTGACCATCTGCGGAGATATTCCTGTCCGCAAATCAGGCTGAAGCATGCCAGTTCCGCATGTAGCCGGGAAACAGCCTGGTCCCTCTGCCATTGGAGGCTGATGAGAGGCAAAGTTCACCAGTGCCCCTCTCTTACCATGCCGTGTCAATACTCAGGACCCTCTCAATGGTTATTCATCTTGCCTGAAAGAACACGCCTGCTAACTGACTACATCCCACTTGTATAAGCTGCGTACAGCATAGCAATTAAAGCCATTGCACTGGTTTCTCTTCCTTAACACTAATTAGACTTCCCCTTGTCATTATAGGTTTGAGACTGGATTCACTGGAAGGTTCACACATCTGGAAGCTGGCTTAGTCGCTAAGGTGCAAATCGGCAGGCTCAGAATGTTAACGGTCATGAATATCCCAGTGTCCCCAGAGGGTAATAGCCCTGTACAGAGTGAGAAAGGCTTGACACGCAAGTCAAGATCTACACAGTGTTGGGAATGCAGGAGAGGCAAAGGGCCATAGTTAGGATTGCAGTCTTAAAAAGCCATCTGGACGCTTCTCATTAAGAAGTGCCAAACAGCAAAAATCACTGTTGACACCTCACCTTCAAAGCACAATAATGAAAGAATCTGGGGCAATTTAAGGAAATTACCTTTTCTTTTACTTTATCATCTCCAAGCTAGTGGTCACTGACATTCGAGCCTCTAGAATAATCACGGACACATCCAGGGAAAGGTGCCAGTTCACCAGAGGACAACCACACAGCCATGCCATGTTTCAAATATCCAGTCTTTGGGCAGACATGCAAGCATAATGATGTCATTTCCACCAAGGTGGGGATGCTGGACAGTGCTGACAAATGACTACGCAGGGCCTCTGCCCTTCTTTAATCCAAGTGCCTTACCGGTAAGGTCGCAGGGACAGAACTTATGTCAACGTTATTAATATTTAAAAGGAAAGAACTCAGCAAGAAATCTTTTAATAAGATGCAATGTGCGCGTGCACCCACGTGCAAATGAAATTATGACCACTTACTATTTCTCTTTTCCTTTCATTTTCGTTGCCTCGTATCGAACTAATACAAATAGCAATGGTTTTGTTACGGAATTAACCACGAGACAAATGCTTAATCTTATGCAAACAATAGGTCCCCGCACGCAGGTGCCAGTTGGCGGACGGTGTCCTTCCTTTGCACTCGCGGCTTCCACATCGCAGTCAATTACATTTAACGAGATTAGTCTGCAACCTTTCTACCGTACTGGCGTCCAAATTATCCAGATTTTTCGGTCCATAACAAGGGACACACAATTCCTTTTTAGTTTAGTGACATTTATGAAAAAACAACTGCTAGTATTTAAGTCCACTTAAGTGGAAATCAAATAAGGCGTATTCCTTTTGAAAAAGAAATGTTCTGTCTAAAAACAACACCGTGATTCACATTACAGCACTATGGTATAATCGAATAATTGTCCGTATTAAACTGCTTTAAGTCCCCGCTTGTTTGGTTGCGCTGATCAAAGTAAAGGTTACATCTCAAGATATTTATAACCGAACAACGTGGGTCCTTTGGAACAATTGCAAATCATTCCAACCGCGACCTCTTTTTTTGAGGTAGCTGGTTCTAGGTGTAAAATGAAATGACAGACGAGCTGTAAATATTGAGAATGAAAGCAGCACTGCCCGAACCCACCTCTCAGGAGAAGGGGATGAAGAAATGGTTGGAGGAGGGATGTAGAGCAGAGCAGCGCTTATTGGTAGGCGGCAGAGCGACTCTCTCCATGGAGCGACTCAGAATAGATCGCATTACACCCTCGCAGGGTATCAGTTTGTTTTTGCGCTGGTGGAGTTCGCACTGCGAGAAGTTGGGAGAGTTCGCATCTTGGATTTTCTTGCGATACCCGAGGATATAAAACGACCATAATTTCTGTTCCGATGAGGTGAGTTACGTGCTGAGAAAATTGCATTGTTATAACCAAGGAGGAAAGCCGAAAGGGAAAAAGATTCCGCCTGACAGTGTTCAGTATTCTAATACAGTACAGCCGACTCATCTAGCGACTCTGTGAAGTACAAAAATAGCGCTGGATGAGCTATTTTTATGCACGCTATATCCAGGCATGTAGTACTTTCACTTGCAAAACATGTGAAATGCTTAAATTATGTAGTGAAACATCATGATTAATTGTAACTGATATAGCTCATGATACAAGAGTGCACACCTCTCCTGTGTGTTTTTCTCTCTGTTACTGGAGTGGTAAACTTATTTACGAAAAGGACGATAAAGTCAGTGGGATTGGGGCACAGTTACGCCGTAAGATCGGTCTTCAGCTTTAAAGATCAGAAAGCTTTAACGCGGGACAGGATAGATGGACAACTCAGGAGGAAATTTTTGTCTTTCTTGGCATCGGAATCAATGTTGAAGTTGACTTGTACTGGATAAAGACACAAGCGAAGAGACACCCGGGACAAAGGACTGATTCCCAAGATTTGTACGCGAAATTGAACGGATTCATAAAAATAGGAAATGCTGCGGAATAGCTGTGGACGAGCCGGTGTTAGATTTCATGAATGTTTGGAAACCTCCAGGTGGGTTCCTGCTGCTTTTGTTTTGTATTTCAATTGGACGTCCTGTACATGTAAGTCAATTTTAGTGATGCTTGGAAGCTGTATCGTTACTCGATATAGTGAACTATTTATAATTTTACGTGTATTATACAGTGTTTTTGCTTATAAATGATACCAAGTTTATTATCCTTCCCCTGTCTCGAATTATATGGTGTATAATTTCAAGCACAGGTATAAAATAAATTCTGTAATCTTATCTTTAGACATTACGCCATCGCAAATATCAACTCTCCCGGAGATATTTTAAACCGCATAATAACATAAGAAAATACAGTATAGCTATCGTGCGTTCTCGCTAAGTACTTACGGGCGTGTTAGGCTATTTCATATCTGAAATATTCATATCTGGGTGGCCATACCTAGTTTTTGTCAACTCAGCTCTCGCACATACATTTCACATGTGTGTTCGCTGGGAATATAATTACCTATATCTGAAAAAGCATATAATGGTGCTTTAAAAACGGTTTGATGCGCGTTTAAAGCAGTAGATGTCGGTCGAGTTTGCTATTGCATCACTCTTGGCCCGTACCCGACGTCTCGCAGGAGCAGCAGCTTCACTTTGCTAGTCGGATAATTGCCCTTTGTCACTTTCACAGCCACTCTTTCTGGTGCTTGCATTCTAAATATACAACAAGGTATTATCAGTGCTTACATTATGCGGTTTAAAATTTTAAGATAGTTGCGATTAAAATTAGTAGTCATTTTCTGTAGTATTTACGTGTACTTTTTCCTATTATGCACATAATGTTAATGCGTAACGAACCTTATTACACATTACCGACGACGCAGTACTTAGACTGATAACTGTTTGACAGCCATATTAGTAGTACGAAGGATACAGAGATCGTGTTCGTTTTTGTTAAAAACAGAATTATTATTAAAAGCATGTACACAACGTGAGTTATGTTTTATTTATTGCAATTGTTAGTTTGCTCCGTCTTTTGTTAACCTGACAAGACTTGCATTTTTTACAGCACCGGAGCAAAGTTCCCCTCCGTATCTGAACGGTATCTGCAATCTTGCGGATAAGCGAGTCAGCCGAAGACGGCCGTAGTCGGTGGAGTGTTAACGCTGCAGCCGGCCGTTTTATTCATGCGGACAGTGCGCGGCAGTCGTCGGTAACTAAACTTAACACCCGGAACATGAAGTTTCTATCGTCCCGACCTGCCGGCGGAGGTTGTTGGCCGAGGGGGAGCCGGACATCACAGCTGCGGCGATGTGCTTTTGTGGATCATTAAAGTGCAAACTGTGCCTATAAAAGCCATAGCGCCGCGCCTCCTTCCGTACCTCGCGTTCCTACGTCTACTGGAGGGCGTGATGCCGCCGGCGGCAGAGCCGCAGCCCTCCGTCTCTTTGAAAGAAAACAAACGCCGGTATAATCCGTACACAAATACTGCAAGATCACACGTTCTTACTATGCAAGCAGAGGAGTAGTGATGCTGCCACAATCTACAGAAGTTCACCCTAGTTGCAAACTGCGTCCCAGATTCTAACTCGTTGATAAATCTGTGTGGAATAAACGCCAACGCCTCAATTTTTGTATTGCATCACAAAACAGACCCTCAAACACTGTTTATCAGATTTCACGTTGCCATTTAGCAGTATAGCTGTGGGCAGTGTAGCATGTTGTGACAAGGTATAAAATGTGCACGAGCGTTGGCTTGTTTTCTTATTGCAGTAGTTCACATAACACAGCCTTCAGAAGCCCTTTTGATGCAGGCGAAGGATTTAGGGCAACAAACCGGACAGTCTACAAAACCAGCAATTTCCATTAGGACTTTGAAGGCTCTATTGCTTTTCTCACCAACTCACGTGTCCCCCAATATCAGCTGAAAAATACCGTGAGCTCAGTATACGGAAACCCCTGTGATAATTACAGAACGGTTTGCATAGTTAGTGTGCGGGTATAATCTAAATGGAAATGTGTTGTATGATACTAGTTCCATCCCAGGATTTTCAGAGACTTTGGTACAGAGGGGGCAGAAAGACATATTGCTGTATGTGATAATACCATTTCTTTTGCTGTGTGGTGACTGGCAATATGAAAGAAATCCTTTAGATTACATTTTTCTCCATTTCTTTCTACAGACCCACCCTGAACCTATAAATCAAAGCCTTAATGTGTCATTAATAATGAATGCTGTATAAAATATCCCCTGGGGGGAAATGGATATACAGCAGGCAACACCTAACCTTTTAGGTATTGTGAATGTTTAAAAAAATGGTTTGGCTTCCTTTAAATCTGTAGCAACGGCTGTTGTGGCATCACTTCCTGTCCTCAGTGTGTTAAAACGTGGGTGTAAATAATTACAAAAAATACCCCGTAGATATACTTGTCTGAAAAACGTCAGACTTCCAAATTTGAATTAAAAATGGAGGGGGGGGGATGGTCACCCAGGGGGGTGCAGTACCACTTCCAGCAGAATGACCCCTTTGACTTACTCATCCCAGAACGCTCGCTGTGGCATCCAGCACGATGAAAAGCGGTTAATGCTTCAGTTAGATCTATAATATTCCTCTCTGCTGTGCTTGCCGCCATAATCTGTCAAAACTCTAAATGGATCAGCAGTCAATGTCGCTCATAAGTGTGGAGCAGGTGTGCGTTGGGACTAATTGAAAAATTGTCAATGCTGATGCGTGGCTGTAGAGGGGGGAAGCTTTCATCAACAGTATGTCAGGGTTCTATCCGCTGCTCTGCTTCCCACTGGCTAATCCATTTCATGAGCTGTTTGTTGTCTCCCTGTAAATTGTTTATATCTATCCAGACTCTGCCCACATGAATAATTTGTTTGCCTCATAAATATTTTACTGTACAACATTCATTAATATGCATACGGTTAGTCTCCAGTTGCCGTTACCCTCAGAACATGGCAGAGCCCAACATGTCATGTTTGTTAACCCTTGCAGGCTGGATAGAGACACTCATGCTACAGAGGATCCTCTAGGTTTGTGATCAGCCCTTGTCCATTGCGGTGGTGTTGTCATCGCTGTTACTGCAGTGTAAGCCGTAATACACAAAGACCCTCAGGAGAGAGATGGGTTTTTAGGAAGGGTATTGGCAGATTAGATGATGTCGTGTATGCTGACGTGTATCTGTGCGTGTGCACGGTATTCACAGGGGGCCATGTCACCGACTCCCTCGATCTTCCAGGGTAGGACAGTACAGCTGTAACAATATATGTTTGCCAGCTCATGACACGGGAAACCTGGCATAAAATTAGAACCGCTCAACATGGCAAGTGAAACCAGTGCCCCGATTTGTGCTGCGTGTGGCAGATGGAACAGCTTTTAGAGGTGATCGGCAGGTCAGGCGAATATAGGCAAACATAGCACAGATGCTGAACACTCTGTGCTGCCTCTGTGTTTTGCAGGTAACGTCCGCATTTCTCCGAAACAGGAAGCATCCGCTCTCTGCGTCGACCATGAGCCCCAGCGGACTCCTCCTACTCTGTCTGGTGTCACTGATGACCTCATGCCTTTGGGCAATCAGCTTTCCTGAAGATGACATGCCCATTGACTCTATAGACTACCACTGTAAGTTCTCCCTGTAGGCCACAGGTACCCAAGCTGCTGTGCACCATTCTGCCCACATTACCAAGCTCAGAGAAATTTGTTGGAATTTTTGTGCCATTTGCTCGCTTTTCTCCATTTTGCTTTGTATATTGCTGCTCAAGTGAAAAGTCAGAATAAAACTATTTATAATTGGCCCCACCAGCTAAAAGTAACTAAGTATGGTTTATCAAAGCAGCAGATAAATTGATTTGGACTAATTTAATGTGTATTTGCACACATTTAAAATAACAGAATGTGAGTGTACAGGGAGTTACCAACATGGTCTTTGACATCAGGCGTCTTGAGAACAGTAGTCGGAGAAATCAGTCTCGTGAAGTCTATCCCTAAACTGATCCAAGGGGAACCAGTAAAGTAACCAATGGGAGGTCAGTTAAACTGGTTGATGACACCCATGAAAATAATGAAAATTATGTTTGTCATATATTCAAGTCAACTCCCCTAGTCTGTAATGTAATGTAGCCTGTAATGTTTTCATAAGCGACTATCACGGCGAATAATGCATCTGCTGATCTGTTTCACAGATTCAAGACAGTATCCAGTATTCCGAGGACGGCCCATTGGGAATGAATCTTTGCACAGGCTAGACTTTCAGTTGATGACAAAAATTCAAGACACACTTTTCATTGCTGGCAGGTAAATCTTTGAGAGACCTCTTAATTATATTGGGCTTTGGTACTTCTGTGCCATAATGTTTATGGCTATTATACAGCTGACAGTGCTTTAAGGCTGATACCCGTGTTCAAAACCATTAGTTCTTGGCAGATTTTTGTATTAAAAAGCCCTTTTTTACGCTTCGCCCTAAATTTGTCCTTTTTTCGACAGAGACCAGGTTTATTTAGTAAGTCTACGAGAGTCCTACAGGAATGAGATTATTCCCTATAGGGTAAGTGCAGACACTGCTACCTATTAACCCATATCTATGAAATTTCCAATTAAATCACAGAAATGATCCATAATGAGCTTGTGACTAGATTGGACATGCAGCAGAAACCAAGTAGTTTCCCCCCCCACCACACAGAAACTGACATGGCGGTCAGGCCAAGCAGACCGAGAAACCTGTGCTATGAAGGGCAAACACCGGGTAAGCTTCGCAGCCACTGACCCGCTCCGACTAGGCGGCGCTGAACCCGCTTTGCTCCCTATGACTTTATGATAGTCCCGCCATTCTTTTGTCTCTCTATTACCTCTCAGGACGAGTGCCATAATTTCATCAAAGTATTAGTTCCCCGAAACGAAGACCTAGTGTTCATCTGTGGCACAAATGGCTTTAACCCTATGTGCAGATACTACAGGGTAAGTCTGTGGCTCAGCCTTAACATTGTAATTGCATATATGTGTGTGTGTGTGTGTGTGTGCGTTTGCATGCATGCGTGTGTGTATGTGTGTGTCATCGCCCCGCAAACTGGGGAACCCGCCGCTTAATCATGCTTCCTGCCTCTCTTTGTCCTTCAGCTAGACAACCTGGAGTTTGATGGCGAAGAAATCAGTGGCTTGGCAAGATGCCCATTTGATGCCAAGCAGACCAACGTTGCACTATTTGCTGGTATGAAAAGCCCACCAAATAATAAGTCAACATGATGAATGGCTCTTTCAAGGATCGTAGGGGTCTGGGATAAAAATGCTGGAGACTCTGTGAGGGGCCTGGCCCCCACCGCAGGCATTAATCATCATTTTATTACAATGATCAGAGCACAGCGGTGGCCATAGCAACCACAGCCCCATAGTGTCAAAGCTAGTAAATATGCAGTTGTTTTATCGTCTATTGAAGGCCTATTGTAGCAGACACAACTCAGTGTTCCACTTAAGTAATGGCACGACCTCTCCCACGTGTTGTCTTAGATGGGAAGTTATACTCGGCCACTGTGGCCGACTTCCTGGCCAGTGACGCAGTGATCTACCGCAGCATGGGGGACGGCTCGGCCCTCAGGACCATCAAGTATGACTCTAAGTGGTTAAAAGGTAAGGTGCTGCAGGGCAGACCGTGCTGAGCTGATCCTCTTACTCATTTTTGTCATTTATATCGCTAACAACCTCTGGATTGCGGCCCCTGAAAGCTTAGAAACATAATCGTACCTCAAAGTTGAAACTGTTTTACTTTGCAGGTTAATATTCCTTATGTGCATTTTCCTGTCTGAAACAAAGCTGAAACTAAACGCTGTTTTTCAGAACCACACTTCTTACACGCCGTAGACTATGGGCATTACGTTTACTTCTTCTTCAGAGAGATAGCGACAGAGCACAACAGCCTGGGAAAGGTACGTGTTGAATGTTGTGCGTAAAACGCCAAAACACATCAACCCTGTAGTGTCGTATAAAATTTATTATATGCCTCTAAAGTACAACTACAAACACAAGCTTTGTATGCCTACTTCAGCCTTTTTCACAACCCTCTGTTCAGTGATAACAGATTGTCCCCAAAAGGTATTAGTATGCACTCCACTTACTGCACTTTGGTTGAATTTTACCAATAGATCACTGAGGAAATTGCCAGGTGGTTTTAAGCACTCTCTCTTAACCACAGACCAATAAATATTTCAGTCTAGCTAATGCTCTGAATAGTACCTGTATAGGGGTGGAGATTTGCTGTGTTGAATTATTAAACTTGTTGCACGCGGTTAATTTAAGGCCTTAAAGCCGTAGTATCTTCCTTCACTTTAACCCAGCTCGTTTAGCAAATTAGAGCACCAGTGTTTGATTAGTGAGTACTTAGCTCTGAGTTGTGGCACAAGCCAGTGACACAGCCCGGACTGGCTGCTAAGCATCTTCAAACCTTAAAGACCCAGTGATGTTGGTAGGATTGGCCTCTCTGCTTAATTGATTATTCCAAAGCTGGAAGATATTCTAATGATGCAGACTCCTGACAGGCCACCTCCACTGTCATTTTCCTCTGGCTTTGAAGGCGGTCTTCTCCCGCGTGGCGCGCATATGCAAGAATGACGTGGGTGGATCCCAGCGAGTTCTGGAGAAGCACTGGACCTCCTTCATGAAGGCCCGCCTGAATTGCTCTGTCCCGGGAGAATCTTTCTTCTACTTTGATGTCCTGCAGTCCATTACAGATATAATAGATATAAATGGGGTCCCCACGGTGGTTGGTGTCTTCACCACACAGCTGAACAGGTACCAGCACTGTGCATCCTACCTTTAAAATATGATATTCAGCACCTAATTGGTTCAGTAGAAATCATTTTAAAGCTTGTATGTATCCATCATTTGAATTTTCACTTTCTTTGTTTTATAAATGCAGTATCCCAGGATCAGCAGTTTGTGCGTTTTCCATGGCTGATATAGAGAAGGTCTTTCGGGGTAGATTTAAAGAGCAGAAGACGCCTGACTCAGTCTGGACAGCTTTTCCTGAGGAGAGACTACCAAAGCCACGGTAGATAAAACACTAATACGATACTGTTTGTTTGTGGTCTGGGCACTGAAACTCTCAGTTTAACCCCAGACTGCCCTTAGTAATCTGCTAACACCAAAGGCCCCAAGAACCTAAAAGTAAATGCATCCCTTCTTGTGCTCCCCTCAGGCCAGGCTGTTGTGCGGGACGAGGGCCGGCTGAAGCTTACAAATCCTCCATCGACTTTCCAGACGAAACTCTGCTTTTCATCAAATCCCATCCTTTGATGGATTCCGCTGTGCCGTCAGTCAGGGACGAGCCCTGGTTCACCAAAACCCGTGTCAGGTCAGTAAACCCCTCTGTTCCAGCAGGAAGACTGTGACACTAAATTTCCTGGAGTTAAAACATCATTTGGAAGAGCTAACAAAAGGCTGTTTGTAGGTACAGGATGACTGCTTTAGCAGTTGACAATTCTGCTGGGCCCCATCATAACTACACCGTGGTTTTTATCGGCTCCGAAGCTGGCATCCTCCTGAAGGTCCTGGCGAAGTCCTCCACATTCTCACTGAACAGCAGTGTGCTCCTGGAGGAGATTGATGTCTTCAACCGAGCAAAGTATGCTGGCACTTCCTGCACATCGTTGAAATGGTGTCAAGAATGGGCAACGCATGTGTCAGTACGTTTACATGCGCAGCTAAGTCAAGCTAAGGTTACAGCTCAACTACACCATTTAAATCGGACTACTGTCCTTGTCCCAGTATACATGCACGGGAGGGGAATCAATTTATTGACCGAAGTACGTCCGACTCCATGGTGATATGGCTGCTTTCAGCTTGTTAGTATTGGGCTTTTTCCAGTTGACCTATTACATCACAGATGTAAAAAAAATAATAATGGATGCATGGACCAATGAAGTGACACAAGCTTTAATTGCAATCTGGTCAGAAGATCAGATACAAGATCAGGACTGCAGAACAAGAAATAAAGTGTTTTGTATAATATACTATGGCAGCAAGGTATTGGAAAATTTTCAAATATTGCAATGTGATTTTGTTGTAATAAATATTGGGGCATTTATAAAACAAAAAAAGGAGTTCAACATAAATTTTGCACAAACCCGTCTAGAAGTGATTTGAACAGCTAGGATGAAAATGATTGAATGTCTTGGAGAACGCATGCAGCACTCATGCAAAAGCTTGCTATGTTTTAGCGAGACTTAAACTCCCTGTGCTATAATTTCTGTACCAAACTGAATTTCAGTCGGACTAACACAATAATTAAAATTTTCTTAGTGTGCATGTAAACTGTGTGTTAGATACTGCTAAACAACATTTCCAGAAGACATTTTTCTAGAATATAACTGCTTAAAAGCCTGTTGATGGACATTTACACACAAGGTATCCCATAGGATGATTAATATCCCACCTTAGTCGCTCTCTTTACTCTCCCTTTGTCTAGGTGCCTATCAAACAGCGAGGATGATCGACGCATTCTCTCTCTGCATCTCGATAAAGAGAACCATGGCATCTTTGTGGCTTTCTCCAGCTGCGTCATCCGGCTGCCCCTTAGCCGCTGTGAACGCCACGGCTCATGTCATAAGTGAGTTCACTCAGCTTCATCGGAACTGATGCTGCTTTGCCGTGATAAGAGATTCCAAAACTCCCTCCTTCTAAAGTAACCGTAAGTTTTACTTGACTTTGCTGATTCAGGTCTTGTATCGCATCGCGGGACCCCTACTGTGCTTGGATGACTCATGGCTCCTGTGAGAAGATCCAGCCTGGTGGGCTGTAAGTTCCTTCTGGATTTATTCTGGAGACCTCGCTCCTTTCAACTGCCTAAAAACAGCTATATGAAGGTGCTGTTGCTTCATCACTGTGCCCAGTATTTGAAAGAGAACACATCTGTGATACAGTCCCCTAATATATTAATATCTTGTTTCCTCTAAGCAGCTCAGGTTATGAACAAGATGTGGAGTATGGCAATACAGCACAGCTGGGTGACTGTCACGGTGAGAGTCAAACCATGCTTTACCTTGCAGAGATGCCCTAGGAATTCCCTGAAACATTTTTATGCACCTAATTTACAACTAACATCATAGTAATTACTCATAACATGCCATGCAAAGCTATCAGCAGACTCACAAGGATGACCTATTTCAAGTAAATGGTTTCTAGTTAAAAAAAAATCCTTTTCTGGTGTACCCAACTGGCTTTGCAAAAGAATATGCTATGTGACGCATAATTACTTTTGAATTTAAAATAAAAATGCTGTTGGGTTTTCAGGCGTTTAGTTTTGAGCTTTTTTTGATTACTTTATACTGATTTCTTGTTCCTTTAATTCTTTTAGAATTTTTGGCTACTACATCTTCGCCAGATTACAAATCATTTGGTGATCCAACATCTGGTTAGTTTTACTTTTTTCCCCAATTGATTTCTTTCCTTAAGTTGAGTCTGTTTCTGCCCTCTCCACTCCATCGTCAACCATTGGTCGGCCATCTCTTGGCCATCATAACTGTAGTGGCAGGTGGGCGAGCTGCCTCATTGCACACCAGGCGCGATACGGTCCATCTCTACTGACACCAGCAGCATTTCCACCCCCCCGTGTATATGCATCTTCTGCATGGCTTCCCATCCAGCTCTCTCTTTCCTTTCTGCACCTCATCGGCCCTTCTTGCACTGTGCACACATAGTCATTAATGAAGACAGACTTCCTAATCTTTTCTCTTGCTATTGACATGGTGTCTGGTACTGTTAGCAGAGGAGTGTAACATATTGGCTACCCAACTAACATATGTTGTTTTTAGGGGCAGTTAAATACTAGGTTGGTGCATACCAGGCCTGTGCAATAGCATATTAGGCTAGGTCACTGAAAATACTATAGTGACAAATTGTCCTAATAAAAATATGATCAGTATTGTGCATATTTAAAAAAACGTGCCTTGTTCTAAGTGAACTAACCCACTGCTTACTGACCACATCAACTAAGTTGGCACTTAACGCTGCTCTTTGTCTACCGTGCACACACTGTTTTTTATGTTTTATTTTTTGCTTTTTTTTTTGTTGACCGTTTGTTTGTCACCACAGACATGGAGTTGGTTTCACCCTCAGTCACCTCTGTGGCATCTGACCCCATAGAATCACCTCAGATCATTGCCACTCAGAAACCTGAACTGTTTGGTTCAAGGAAATTCGTGCTTCGAGATGACCCAGCCACTTCACATTCTTTTGAATCATTACCAGGTGTCCTGCAGGGTAAGGCCTTTGCTGGGGGAGCTCTGCAGCTGAATGGAAATCCTGGAATAATAGCTGCCATTAGCAAACCCTTTGAAAGGGAGCCAGAATCCAGGACAGCACGCTACCCCATCTAAACCAGAGCCGGCTGGGGGTGAAGGATGCTGGAATATGTGCGATAGTCATGCAGCATTTACTAGACATTCGTTTGTAATTATGTGTAATACAAGGTGTTCTTTCACCAAGGAATGCTGGAGGATTCTAATCGAGTGCATCAAGAATTTTGTGATCCAGGATTTCCATCAGCTGATATGGCAGTGGTTTTGTTTTTGCAATTTTCTTTTCGTTTTGTATTTATGATTTATGTCTGCTGCTCCTGTTTTCTGTCCATGTTTTATGCGCATCACTCCAGAGTTACTTAATGGGAACTTTCCTTTCTTTGGCCTTCTTTCCCTCTCACTGCCGGTAGACGCCTCTAACCCACAGTTGTAGAAAATTCCCAAAGGCCTATGTTATACACTATACTCTGTTTTAGCTCTGAGGTCTGTGTAACACACTGCATTGTTAAATAACTCTTTGTGTCTGTGGAAACTAACAAATCTCAATTAGATAACGCTCAAGGTTTCTCCCCAGTTTTTGAACCCATTTCTAAAATGCAGTTTAAAAATCATGAAAACAGCTGTTTGGCAGGCTCTTGAACTTAACAGGGGTAAAATTGCTGTAGATTTTAAAAACTGCACGTCATTAAGAAAACTTATTTCCTCAAGTGGTGTGCAGTTATTTCACAATGGTATATGTATTCATGCAAGACTAGAATACGTCATGGAAAGAAAGTTCTAGTTTCTGGTTCACTGTTTTACTTATTCTAAATCTTTCTATGTAATTTGAAAACATATCCATGCAATCTGCATGTTACTAACTACTGCTATATTGTGTGCTCCTTCAAATACCACAGTGATCTGCTTATCCCTTTCAAAAGGTAATGGCAGTAACAGATCTGTATATTGTTTAGTTTTTCCCCCCACAGTTCATATGATTTGGATTTAGGTAGATAGTTAAACACCAGGAAAATGCAGATAGGACACTGGCCAGCCAAAACTTAGAGAAATCTCACAATAAACCATACGGCTCTAATTAGATTTAATCATTTAAATTCTGCTATTTCTTTTTCAGGTATATGGGAGATTCAGTCTGGGGAATCAAACCAAATGGTCCATATGAATGTGTTGATAACCTGTGTGTTCGCTGCCTTTCTGCTCGGGGCCTTCATAGCTGGAATGGTGGTGTACTGCTATCGGGACGCTTTCCTACGGAAGCCCAGGAGGGTCCACAAAGACGCAGAGTCTGCCCAGTCCTGCACGGACTCAGCAGGCAGCTTTGCGAAACTTAACGGGCTGTTTGATAGCCCTGTGAAGGAGTACCAGCAAAGTATCGACTCCCCTAAACTTTACACAAACCTCTTGAGTAACGGAAAAGATACGGCAACTGGCGACACAAAGACAATTATACTAAGTAGTCAGGGTCAACCCCCAGAACTGGCTGCCCTCCCGACCCCAGAATCTACACCCGTTCTTCAGCAGAAGGGCCTGCAGCCAACAAAAAATCAATGGGACAAGGCCCACTGCAAGATCAGCACACCTCGAAAAGACTCTGCAGCCAAAAGCCCCCAGTACTTCTCATCCAGCCCGCCCCCCCACTCAGCTATCGGGCAGGCCCACATTCCCAGTGCAGTTGTTCTTCCTAACGCCACCCACAGCTACCAGGTCCTTTTCACCGGTGCAGATGTGCCACACCCGGAGCGCAAAGTCCAACACGCCGAGCACGGTGCCAGCTCCAGGACCAGCCGGAAAGAGCACAGGCGCTCAGTGGATGCAAGGAACACCCTGAATGAACTCCTGAAGCACCTGAATGAAAATGAAGGCACTAACATGAAAGCAATTCTCGCAGACGTGCCCAAGTCTCGGCAGAACGCTGTGGATGCCATGAGTATGACAGAGATCCCTCCAAAAGTCCCCAGCAGAGAAGCATCTCTGTACTCGCCATCCTCATCCCTCCCCCGGAATAGTCCAACGAAACGGGTGGATGTGCCCACCACGCCAACCAGCCCACCGGGACAAATGAACACCTTAGAGAGACAGAGGGGTTACCATCGGAGCTCGTCACAGAGGCACTCTATATCAGCACCTCCAAAAAGCATGAACTCCAATGGAGCTGCTGTGTCACGGCAGTCCAGTATCAACAGGGGGGGTTATATGCCCCCCACACCTCCTTCCAGATTGGACTCGCATGCTGCAACGGTAGCGGCCCACCCTCAGCCCTCTGTGTCTAGACAGAGCAGCTACAATGGGCAGGGCTCTCTGCCCCAAATGGGGGTCAAAAGGACCCCATCTTTAAAACCAGACGTTCCTCCAAAGCCCAGTGGTTTTGTGCAACAGACTACACAGACGAGAGCTGTGCACAAATACAGCTACTGAGGACCACTAGACGATTCCTTGCATTCTAAAGAATGACGGATGTTATAATACGGACCTAAACAGGGTTGTCCTAATGTCGCTGGGACACCCAACCGACCTGGAGTATTTGAAAAGGGAATATTTTACCAGTGGCTGAGAAAGCTACTTTCCAGCAGTACTACTTGTTTTTGTTTTGTTGAACATCTCTTGAAACATACACCTTACGGCGTATTAGAGGTTTTCCTTAAGAGCTTCAGGACATGTATGGTCGTGGCATCTGTCACACCGCTGTGTCTGGGAGGAGAACACGCTGCATGGAGGAACCAGACCAATAGCTTCCTGCAGCTTCGCCATTCCCAGGTCGGAGATTCGCAACATGGATATACTTGAAGAATGGGTTCCATTACACTGCCACTGAGCACTGTCTTCCCATTAAAATGTGAACTTTGCTAAATGAGAAAAGACGTACGGCTTAGTCAAGTGCCCCAGGAGAAAAGGTGAAGATCTAATGTAATGCTGTACATAAAAGTATGACCTTGTCTTAGAGATGTACCTGTGGAGTACTGACAGATGCTGAATTTTGGACATAACTTAATGAGCAGATTCTTATCCACATTTTAAAGCACTCAGAAAATAAGAGGCACTTATGCTATTGGATGTGCAGTCAGTCAAAAAGGGAACAACTTGTAGCTGCCAGGCAAAGCTGCTGCCCAAGGTGTATTACAATAAACGCACTTGCTGCTATGTGTTTCAGACTAGGGAGCATTTCTCATGCTTATTTCTGACTTGTGTTGTTTGCTTTTTGGCTTTTCGAAGCAGTCTCTAAAGTGGAGGCTTTGATGCCAAATTAAATGAACGTTTATGCACCTTCCGTCTTGGGTGTCCATGGTGGCCGGAGGAGCGGGCTAATGTAGCAAAATTAATGTGTCATCTTAGACACAAAGGCAGGTGATGATTCATTAGGGAACAACTATAGGAACATGTAGGATGGAAGGGTTTCTAGTAACCTGTTTGAACATTGCCTTTGAATTCATTAGTTATGAATTATGAGCACTGGTAACAATCCTTGAGGAGCATAACACTGTAGCTATGCATGCCAAGTTACAACTCTCCCCAAGTTTTCCCATTTCTCATGCAACACTGCAAAAAAAAGATAGGTCTCTAATCATTCAACTGCATTTTTTTTTATTTTATTTTTAATTTTATTTTTTTTACATACAAGTGTTCTATACACGATCAGAATGAACTGCTAACAATTACCCTGTGTAAGGTTATTGTGCAATCACAAAAAAAATAACCAACTTATCCTAAAGAGTCATGCCGGTAATGACCATTTTGTGCGTGTATAAATATATGTATATATAATATAAATATTTTTTGGCAAGTTTACCTGGATCTGTGCATTTTGTGCCTTATTCAATGAATAACCATGGATATTGGATTTCTCACGAAGATCAAAGGGTCTAGTATTCCTACTGGGTCTGTTTTGCCAGAGATGTGAGGTGTGTCAGGACCAGTCCAAACCCCATCCTGGAGTTATTAAAAACAGAAAAAAAACATTAATTGACAAACATTCCATTTCAGGACAAAAACCGGTTAGCCTAAAGATCTGCATACTATTTCACTAGTTTCCTCTGCTTTCAAAAATGTATTTTTGTGTAATAAGTCTGTTCTTCAAGACAGTGCTAATTTGCAACACTAAAGTGCCATGCATTAAACATGTTATGATAACAGGATGGAAGATAGACTTGTTCCCAACTCACCCCAGGCTGTTAACCCTTAAATTTGCCATATATATTGGGAAATGTTCTTTCAAATTAAAATGTTTGCTTCAACTGATATTCAAGTTTCAGTTCAACTGCAAAAAATCAGTTTTGGTTCTCTAATACAAGAATAACGATCAAGTGAAAAATTTCAGAGAGATAACATGGCTGAAAAGGAATATTTCATTGATGTGTTGCAGGGATAAACAGACCAATTCCAACAGTGGAAATTATTCCACTTGGATACACATAACCTTAGCAGTTTTTTAAAGGAATGTTCAAACTTAAACAATGTTCCTAAAATTTCATTATGTTGTACTTCAAGAGAGATTGGTTTGTCTATATAAGCCCAAAGGTACATTTTGTTTACAACAAACGACTAATTAATAATTGCCTATTCTTTCAATTCAGCTATCACCATCTGCTGATCAGTTTTTGTACACAGTGAGTGCTGTACACGTATTCCATTCCCAGAACTTCTGTAATGTTGAGCTGCCTTGTATTTTGCAGTATGGATTCCATATGTTGCAGTTTGATTTCTCCAAACCTTTACATTTCATTCACAATGCCGCTTTTGTGTGCAGATAAACCAGTTGTCAGTTTAATTTCTAATACTGTCTAAATTGGCAGATGAGATAAAGTTGTATGTTTTGCAGAGTATTTTAATGTGTAGATATGTTGTAAACCTGTACTGTGAATGTGTAAATAATTATGTTCATTGATTTTTTTTTAACACAGCATGTATAGTTGAAATAAAACACTACTGCACATAATTTAATTCTGAAAGATTTTTAGTTAATGCATTACTTCTGGTTCCCTTTGTAGGTAGGAAATTATATTTATATATTTATAAATATATATATATATATATATATATATATATATATATATATGAGATGACACACTCAGTTGGACATTTCACCTATAAGTTTGTTGTTAAGGGCATGTTGTTATGAATCCACATTAAAGCTGGGAGATGCGTTTAAAGCCGAACTAAGAATTCACAGCAATGAAGTGCCAAGATACTGAAAAAAGATAAGCTGTCAGTTATTGGTTTTAGAAAGCTCTGACAATATGGTCATACACCGTATTTACAACGTGCTCCATTGGTGTGAACACACAAGTGTATTTCCTAGTAGTACTGACTCAGATCTGCTAGACTAATCAAGTGTAACAGCCAAGGGAACCATCTTTATCCTCACAGCCTCCACGCACATGAAGCTTCAAGACTCTTTCAGTCTTTTCCCTAAACACCGTCTGAGAAATCACGGTTAATGGAACAGTGGCAACCTTTGCAATATAGCAGTAATTTAGAGACATCTGCACCAGTCTCCCAGACCTTGCCCCCCCCAGCAGGGTCAGTGTGAGTTTCCCTGTCCTTCAAGTACAAACCAAGTCAATCAAGAAAGCTATTTCCTAGGGAGGGAAATGGGGACATAAAATGCCATAACAAGCATTTGAGGCAAATTGACTGCACAGCTAAAAATAGAGCATGAAAGCATCCAGCTAAACAAAAACAAAGATGCACATAATTATCAACGCAAAAGGCAAACCCATCTGCACTGCATCTTTCCAAATACGACGACGACACTGAAAATAACACACACCCCTCAGACGTCGATGGAGCACCACTCAGTTAAAAAAAACAAAAAAACAACATGAATTGGGAGTGTTTCACAGACCAAACCTTTATAGATAAGGCCAGGCTAACCTCTGAGGCTCCGACTGCATCTGGCCCATGTTCTCTGTTCGCCAGGGGCTTAACACTTGGCAGAGTTGTGATTTGGCATTTAGACAAGGACTAGAGGGTGGGGCCGAAGAAACACCCCACACACAGAACATACGGCGACCATTCTGGCCAGTCAAGAATGAGAGTTCAGGAGGTTCTCAGCTCCTCCGCTTTGAGTCATTGTGCTGCCGTTAAGCCAGCCAATCCACGTTGTTAATTAGCCTCCAAACTCTGAATTCCACATCACTGCATTTTTCACTGTTCAGCATTAAAATAACACGCTTGTGATGCTGCAATCAATCACTATCCTCATGTTTAATTTATTTTAATGATATACTGTAAACAAACATGGCAGGTGGATAAACCACGAGTGGGCTTTAATAAGCATCTGCAGCTTGTTAAAATGCCATGCAGTTTTTAGAGACACTGATACCAAAGAGATTAATAGCATAATTTATGTGATCACCATGTATTGTTAAGACTCTATTCATTGTACAACTTTCTAAAGTCTGAACATACGCAACATGAATTAACACCCTTTATGAATTATAAGGATTCTGAGAAGAAAAATGTAAACGCAAATTCGGTCTAAATGAAAAAGTCTGCAATATATATATATATATATATATATATATATAAAGACACATCAAAGTAAAATGAAGAACAAACACTCCGCTTGGCAATGTGCGCCAGCGTAAGAGAAAAGTAAACCCACACACCTCAGTCAGCTACCGATAAAGTGGAGGGCTCTCTCCTAAGAATAGCCGCCGCTCTGTTCAAGCCTGCCATGCCAAACCACCTTTGCCCCCCCCTCAATTGGTGGCTCCCTAGTGGCACAAGTGGCCCTTCATTTACTTTATCCAAGAGGTTTTGAGAAATCACACCTCGAGGTAACTAAGCCCCCGCCCCCCCTCGCCCCACTGGGCATTCACATGACCGCTGTCCATTGTGGATGCTTGTCACAGTGCCGTCATCTGATTCGCATGCAGGCTGCGAGGCCCAATGCCCTCATTCCCCCCGTCCCAACCGCCCCTCCATCAGATATATCAATACTGGGGGGGGGGCAGAGCAAACAGTCCAAGCACTCAGTAGTCCTCCTGGTTTATTGTTTCACCATGATTGCTTTAAACACTGAAAAAGACGTTCTGTTTGCCCAAAAACAAGAGAGGTGAGAGAATGGATGTTCAGAGCTAAATAGCTTAAGGTTCATTTAAAGAAATTTCAAGTGGATTTCAAACAGAAGCAGCCCAAGCCACTGAATCATTCATTTAAATAAATAAAATAATGAAGTCAGAGTTACAAAAAAAATTAAGCTGGGGTGCAGAATGTATACTTCAGAGGAGCTGGTGGAGCAACATAGTGCTGTCACTCTCTGTACTATCCATTTCCTAATCTTTAAGTGACAAAGGTTAAAAAGATCACACTATACCTGCCAGGACTGTCTCTCCCAGCTCCATCTTACTTTGAAACCTCCTTAATGACTTTCTTCCTCGAGATTAAAAGGTAGCAATTATCTCGAAATTTGTGCTGCACAAGTTCTGTTCTGTCTGAAAGTACTTCGTATCTGAAACCTTTAATTACAATTTGACATGCTGATTATAAAATGGTGTCTGAGGGGAGCTTTGAAGAGAGCACTTGGACAGAACATGTTTTCAGCATTTCAGCTGTCAAGACTGTTCCAACAAAATGAGTTTAATATCCACTTGAAAGTGGGAAAAATGAAATAAAAATTAGCAAAATATTTTATTCTAGACATAAGAAGTAGAAGACTGATGTAAGAAAAAAAATCTTTAACAAACAGCAGTGAAATCTCTGTGTCAAGTGACAATTTCTCTAAGCCTCTTATGGTATGACAGCAGGGAGTCTATCCTAAAACGTGTACCTTTACTAGCTTTATTCCACTTAACCACTTTAATACCTCCTAAACATTAGGATTCCATAGCTTGGAGAAGCATTTAGATTGCAAATCAGGACATAGTGGCAGTTAATATTTTCAATTTAATTGAAAACTTCAGCACAGTAAGGATTAAGGGTCTGTGAGAAAAAGATAATTAAGGTGCACAAAGTTATCCAAGGGGCCACTCTGTGCTGTTTTTCAAGTAGTAAAGACTAAACATAAAGACCAGAGAGTCTCCAAGCTATGCAACTATTTGAAAGCACGAAACTGTGGAATATCCATACGTGTAGTTTCCTCATACCCTTCAAAACCAAGGTACACCATACCACGGAATTAGAAAATCTTTTCAAACCTGGAGGCAGAGCAGAGAGAAAACTCAATTCAGTTTTGCAGATTTTGTTTAAATAACAATACAATATGCATTGCACATTTTTTTTCTATCGGTGTATTACAATCCAGTTTTCTGCCTTTGAAAGGGTCAAGTCATGAATCATCATGCTTTAAAAATGACTGCAGTATTGTAGATCATTATGAGCACAGAAATTAGTCAGTGTCTTGATTCTTATTTCTAGCACAGCTGATGTAGGATTCCCAGTCATCATTGCTACAGGATAGTTTTGACCATTCTGAACCCCTGTCCTAACACAGGGCCCCAGATGGTGACTAAAATGGTCGCCAGTGTGATAAGATTTTTTTATTCTGCAGCTAGTTTTTTTACCCATTCCAGTCACCAATGCTTTTCCATCACTAATAACAACCGGACTGTATCCATTTAAGGTACAAATGATAGAATTTATTTATGGACTAATATAGTATTGTAGTATAGTACAATACTATAGTATAGTATAGCAATTGACATGTCCAGTTAATGTGCTTTAAGCATTAAACTATAGGGGACAATGCACGTGTAACTTCCATATTATGCATTTTTATACCTATTAACACGATTCTATGTCTATTCCTGCTGAGGCCATGTGTGAGGCTGTGTCATTTATTCTTCTGTTATTATGTATAAGACAATGCAGAAGACAACATTAAGCAGGTCAGATAGGGGAAAGAATGTTGAGTGCATTTCTGAGAAGGAACAGGACACTGTCGTGGATAAAGCATAGCTCTCTAGGTTTCACTATATCCCATGAAACAAATTACATCCAATTGATGTCAGAGCAGGTATACAAACTGGGATTAGAGCCAAAATTCTGCCTGGGATGGATGTGCAGTTCATCAAAGACAGATATAACTGTTTTCCCAAATTTATGCCTGGAATGTGTGTTTGCTTTTTTCACTTCATACATTAATGTAAACACAGTATTTACAAATATTATATATGTGCATAAAATATTTGGAGACGCCTACTGAAGACTGTTGCAATCCAAACCAGGGTATAATCAAGAGTTAAAAAAGAAGTTCCTGACAAGTGTCTACGTCAGACTAGGCCAATTCTTGTGTCTCTAACTCTACAAGGCCAACAAGAAGCTTATTGTTCCCAGCAGGCTAATTGCTACTTGTATATCCAGTACAAATCCCACAGGGACAGGCAATAGTTAAGAGTATAGACCCAAGAAGGGCTACATTGGGCACCCCTATGGCTAGAATACCCACATTCATCCAAGGAAATCACCCCAAATGAAAAACAAAACCAAGCAGCTTGCTATGCCCATCACTAACTGAGGCACAAGACACACCTTTCCCATCATCTGCCTTGGACAAAAGAGGTACTAGAGGAGAGGGCACTCATTCGTCACCTGTGACAGAGTGGGCATGTTGCTCTTGCAGAAATTCTATTGCGTCTTTATTGCCTTTATAACATTTATTTTCTTCAAAAAGAGTCCTATGCACAGGCCTCGGGGGCGTACAAATCGCAATGTTTGCTTCATTCCTCACCTTAAGAGCTATATCCCTACATCAACCTGCAAAATCATCTGGGACTCTAAACCAGGTGCTGGCATTTTAGATCTTTGCTGCACACACACATTTTCCATGAAGAAATACCACACACCCTCAATGACACAAACACATAACAGGGCTGTGGAGTCGGTAGATAAATGCTCCGACTCCGACTCCGACGACTCAGTTTCTAAATCTTCCGACTCCGACTCCTCTGTATGTATATACTATGCTAATGTATTTTCTACATCCATTGAAGGAAAGGAAGGCAACATACATGTCATTTCACCACAGAACTACTGGCTAGGAAGCCAACACTCTACTATAATGCCAGATTAAAGACAAACACAATGAAAACAAGGTTTCAAGGGTAGCGCATAGCGAAGGGGAGCCGACGGAGCTGAGAACACACCAGGTGATTTTTCAGGCGTTTGACGCGTGATGACTCGTTGAACGGCCGAAAAATCGGCAGTGCATCTGTAAATGTATGGGGGGCTTTAGGCTAGGTTCACAGTTCCCTGTAACAGTGGAACACGACACAATGGAAAGCGGTGCCGCACCTTACCTGTGCATTACATCCCATATAGTGACGCATACAGTCAATGAAAAGCATGCTTCATGGTTACTTGACATGTTCGTTTTGTGGTAACATTATGCACTGCATGCATTGGGCTTTATTCTTACAGCAGAGAAGTAGTTCATTATGACTGTTTGTGAATTGGGACATTTCAACTTACTTTTTTAATTCCCATTTAAATTTAGTAGGAGTCGGAGTCGGTTAACTTTTTGCCGACTCCGACTCCGGGTACCCAAAATTGTCTCCGACTCCTCGACTCCGACTCCGACTCCACAGCCCTGACACATAAGATCATCTTTAGGGTACATCGGTGATAAAAGCTCCAGGCTGAAATGCTACAGATGGGGTTCACAAGTACACAAACTCCACAGCTATACACTTCACTGTAAGGGGCAATAAATGCAGTGTTTAACCTGGCTAACTCCTTGAACTACTGTATTTTTCAGTTACTTAGATGGTCTTATTGAGTGATGGTGAAATGAAGCTTCATAAACTGGTTTGGTGAATTTTCTGACACCACTATATGGTACTTTTTATTCAAAAAAGGACTCAAAGCATGCCCCAAAGCAAACCAAAAGCATCAGCTAGGGGTAAAAAAGGAAAAAAAAAAAACAGCAAATAGTTCATGAAGCTTCATTTGGCCATCATTACCTTTATTCAAAGCAAATAATTTTAATCCATTAAGAAAGTTTTACTTGAGTAATTGTATTAATTTACAGGTGATCCGGGGGAGTGGACACCAACTGGCAGACTCCAGTCTGTCTCCAAACTACGACTGATCGATCAGGGATTGACACTTATTTGTTTGTGCAACAACTGAAAAAGTATTTCATGGATCTTTTTCAAACAATGCACACTGATTGTATGGGTGAAGATCTTGAATTGAGCAGATTTTGAAATAAACTGGACCAAAACTGAAGAAGCACCACATAGTGATAGCAAAGAGAAAAACCGCCTCAGACACTTATCCCTTTAGATCAATCTGGTGAACCAATTACATTGAGATTAAGTTGAAAGTTCAGCTTCTAATAACATTGTTTTTTTGAGATGTGGGAAAAGTGTATGGGGGTTATTGTGGTTATTGTAGAGATTGGGGAGGGTGGGGGGTGTAGGAGGAGTAGGGATTAGATAGCGGGGGGGGGGGGGGCGTGGGTGGATGAAGGAGCCATCCAGGGAATACACTGTTGTTGTTCCGACAACATCTAGTTACAATTGCAATTCAAGGTAATACTACAGCATGGCTTTGCCTGGGAGGTAAACAACAAACCACAAGGCTGCCTGCTGCCCCTGACAAATATCACCACTTCTGTTATTTAGCTGCAATGCAGACACTTATCAAATGTTGCGCACATCTTTGAAATTCTAAGCTACTGCACAGTTTAGGCAGCTGGGTCTTTCACCGACATCATTCAAGCTACCGTCTCCTGGGTTTTAAATGCAAAACTGCTGCATCCATTTAATCCTGCAAGCCCCAAGTCAACATTTTACATGTATGCAGCAAACAAAGTTTGTGCACATGGATAACGGCATTTCATTTCGAAAATCTTGTTGAGCCCAGGAGGTACTGACTGGAATTAACCGGTACAATCAGAAGATACCGTACTGAAGAACTGGGCCTGCTCATCTCAAACAGGGTTATGCAAGTCCACCGTATTCGCAAGTTCCCTTTGCCAAGTCTGACATGAAAGTGCTGCCACAGCAAAGGTAATTTCACTCGCTATATTCATTCTCTGAACACTGTTCTTTTGTGTCATACCAAGGGTGGACCCAGAGTCAACAGAGCTTGATGGACAAAGAATGAGACTTTGCCAGTCCCAAGTCACCCGGCAGCACAGAAGTTTCATTCAAATGAATTGCAAGTAAACAAATTTCATACACCTGGTTTTGTGTTCTCAGCGTGACTTAATTTACACCAAGCAGTTTTTTAATGTCTAGTCAGACTGGCAATACCCCTATTTAAATAAAAGCTCAAAGGATTGTGTCAGCGTTCTATGTGGATGGCACTGCCTGGTCTAACAAAAGGCTTCTTATTGGGGTCCTCATGGAGAGGGGAGCTAGTTATATACAGACGACTGTAAGCATACTGTATGATCATATAAAAATAGGCACCTCTCCAGGAAGGATAAATTAAAGTAATAATAGCCCTCTGCCATTAAAGATACTGCATTTGAAGGAATTTCACATTTGTTCATTTTCACATTGTCACTCATTGTCATTTGTCCACTGTCAATGTAATGGCTTTGATACAGACCCCAGAAATGCATGACTATGATTATACACCACTTATGCAACACAAAATAAGCATAATTACTGCAACAAGGTAGGAGAAACAAACACTCATTCGAAAACTCAGCTTAGAGCTTAATATAGTCAAAATACACTGCCCATCCAGAAAAAAGGTCACCATTTGAATTTATATCAGAAAATACTTAAAAGCCAATGACTAGATCATTATTACAGTCCTGCAACGTTATGCAGCAATAAAGTAAAGTCAGCTGAGTACCTGAATCTACTGAATGGCCAGGTTACACCTCCATCCATCATAAATGGATTTTTTCTTCCCTGTTGGCATGGCCATATTCCAGGACAAGAATGCCAAGATTCAATGGGTTCAAATTGTCAAAGAGTGGTTCAGGGAGCATCAGGAATCATTTTCAAGTGTGACTTAGTCACCACAGAGTTGTGACCTTAACCTCATTGAAGGTCTCTGGGATGTGATGAAAGAGGCTTTATGGAGTGGTTCAACTCACTTGTCAATACAGGATCTTGGTGAGAAATGAATGCAAATCTGGATGAAAATAAGGGATGAGATGTTGCATAAGCTTGTGGAAACAATGCCATGACAAATATGTGCCATAATCAAAGCTAAAGGTGGCCCAACAAAAAATTGAAATGCTGACTTTTTTTTTGCCCGAGCAGTGTACTTATACCAGTCAAAACTGCAGTTATGCACCTTTCAAAAATTAAAGTCTAAAAACTTTTTAGCAGAAAAAAAACATTACCAGTTCCTGATGTCTTTGGAATGAACCAACAACACAGGAAAAAAGAAATATTTGCGAACAATTTAGATTAGTCAATGATTTTGTGGAAGAAAGACGGAGCAAGAAAACTCTTCTTCTGTAACTGTAGGACAACTGCTTTCACTTTCTATGTAAAAAAAAAAAAATCATTTTAAACACTACATAAATACTTGGCACAAATAAGGCCAAAGCTGTAGGTGAAATGAAAAGTAAATGTTTGAGTTACTTGGGTGCAGTCTTTTGTTGTCAAGGAAATGACAGCAGAGTCCCAGTTGCTGGCTGAGAGGTCCATCCATGCTCCACCATTCCGACTTTATGGATGAGGTGGTCATGAATTTGAACAGCAGCCTTTTGAACTTGGTGGGATGGTTGTCTGGCTGTGACCCACTGAAGTGAACTTGTGCCATGCCGAAGAGGTTTCTGCCATTCAGCCACCATTCAGCAAAAGGCACAACACATTGGACCACAAAGCTGGGCTTCACAAAAAGACCACCAAAAAAGCTCAAAGGAAAAGCATAAGAAAAAAGTTAGCAAGGATGGGATCAGAAAAGCGCAAGTCTGCTTTTTTTTGTTGTGGAACAAAAAGGACTACCCTTAAATGTTCACTTCTAAAAACTAAGCTACATGCTTTGGGATAACAGCCTTTGCGTGTGTGCCTGCAAGCCCACTTTGGATTCCTTTCTTCACCAGCTAGACACCAATACATGTCATAACGTGCAGTGAGCTCCTTGTACTGGCCAGCTGAGGTAGATGCAGCACAGGCAGGCTATAACATTAACCAGGCTCAGGTTCCCATTACTTTGTAACTTAAGACAAGCTCAGTCCATCTCCGACATATCACTGGCTAACTTTTGGTCAGGCCCTTATTTTGAATCTTTCCTCTGAAAATGCACAAATATTTGCTCCTTCCTGATTGAGACTTAATTCGTATGCGTCTGCATATTATCATTTCGCATACAGCACATCTCTTAATAAATAGTACATCGAAACCCACACAAGACTGAATAATTATTTTCATACTCTGTAAGCACCTGTAAATACTTGGCTAGACAGCACTACGTAAAGAGCAGGCTATCACTTTTCAGCCTTCACCTTTGACAAACATGGCACACCAGTAAAAGTTATTTCCTGGTAACAAATAATGTCTCCATGCACGAAGGCACAGTGTGCTGTGCACAGCTACTGGTTAACATAGTTAGGGCGTCCTGTAAATTCAGCTCAGAATAGATGCACAAAAGCAGCACAGGAAACAAAACTTTATGTCAGACACAAAAGGGATTTTACATAATTGGCATTTACTAGGGTATTTTAATATGGGGTGTCTATGTAGAATAAATGTTTGTGTTTAATTAAGCAGACTTGCATGTAATCTGCCACCATCAGCTCTCTCGCTCTTTTTGGGAAAACAAGCGGAATTATCAGCATTTCTTGCGTTAATTTACAAGATTTTTTTAACATATGGGTTCTGACAATCTATCTCCAAGAATATGGTCTTCTCTTCTCTGTGTATGAGATATCAGATTTAGATGCCGACACAGAGGAGGAGGGATTTCCATTATAAATAATCAAACACCTGACTCCAGTTGTAACATCTGCTTGTAAATCAATCAGCACTAAATGCGTTGCAATTCAATTTATTTAAAAAAGCCAGGGAAATTAACAAAATTTAAATTAAGCATACCACCAACACCCACCTGCATAATTTTCCTTGCCCTATAACAGATGGCATTTTGCAATATATAAGTGGAGTTTGCTCCTAAATTGAAAAAATAAACTATTGCTCCATAGTTTTTAGTCATTATTAAACAAACACAACCGTGCAAACAGAAATAAACAAAAAAGTAAATTAGTTTTTTAAAATGGTAATTAATATATCCATAAATATAGTCAATAGGCATGAAGTATGAGCTCCTGAAGGTAAAACCATGTCCCCTTCAGACAGATGGCTCCACCATACAGGTGGCCACTGGCTCGAGTGTGACAGGGCAGCTGATTCAGCACAATGAGAATTGATTAAAAAAACAGTGAAAGCCTTTTTGCTTATTCAGCAGGATAAAAAGAAACACATCACAAAAACAAACAAAACAAGACGGGTGGCCGGGTTGTTATGAGTGAGTGGAGGATGCGGACGAAGCAGTGCTTACCCTGGACAGACAATGCAGGGGGCACAACCCACATTCCCCCCTCAGACCGGCCTGCCAACACAAACAGCGCAGCCAGTTCTGAGCTCCGGCAGAGTCACAGTTCCCTGCTGGCCACAGCCATTGAGCCAAGCCCCAGGGAGGTAGCCTTCATCCCCTATGCTCCACACGAGGACACAAAGCGGGTCTCCGTCTGTTCGCTGCCTTCCCTGTTCACCACATGCAGGGTCGCTTGGCTTTTGTCTGCTCTGACCCTAGCGATGGGTCAATTACTTAGGACATAAAGAGGGGATCGATGCAAAACAAAAAGATAAATCAAAACCTGTCTGACACAAACGTCTGCCTCAGCACAAAGACACAGTTAACAGGCAAGCATAATGTGAAGACATAATTCGTCAATTACTGACACTCAGAAAACTATGCTTGTTTTTCTGCAGAGCAACTGACATCACCGTAATATTTTAGGCATATTAAAAATGTCATTTCTTGCTCAGATTTTACTATTTTCCTCAAATACCATAAGCTTCCCCATTACCGTAACAGTTTTCAGATCAAATAGCGCCAAACGTTTTACAAAAATTTCAACTTTATTGAATGTAACCCAGAATAAACAGTGAATTTTTTTATAAAATGTGCATTTTTTGCTCGATTTTTTTCAGCAGTTTAGTAATTTTTTCCCCTCATCTCTTGCCCTGGATTTCACAAAACACTTCTGTTTATTACAGAAATAAATGGCAATAAAACTGAGTATCTACCGTCAATCAACAGCTTAAATAATGAAGTTGTATAATTTGAGTCTGTTTTTAATTTCTTAAATTAGAGAAAATTGATATGTTATGGTAATGAGTTTTTGAGAACGGCCCATATTCCAGAGAAATGCTCCTGAGAGTGAAAAGAAGCAATAATTGCTGCAGGGAAACTCACTGTAACCTTATCAAAAATTACTGACAACTGTAAGGATAGCTGCAGCTAAAAACCGGACCCCCACCCTGATCCACGCAGAGACCACAAGGAATATATCTGGCCAGTGGGTACTCAGTTTAATCAGTGCACTCATTTGCATTAGGCCACAAATTCCTTCAGGATTTAAATGCGCTCTCTCCTCACAGTGTGGACAGCTGGCACTGAGCTAATCTGACATATGGAGTACCTCAGACTCACAGCAATACACTATCTCTCAGCATTTTCATAGTGTCCAAAAGAGGGGGGGAAAAACTTGCAATTAAGAAAAGATGCAATTAATTAGCAGCCCTCAAGCAGCACCAGTACAAATCGATGGGACCATGGGCAGGACAGGTCATTTTCCTTTCCATTGTCATTTCAAACTAAATGTCTTAAGTTGGTGAATTAAGTGCAACTAATTTTTTTTTAAGTTATTTGAATACTTATTTCTGTTATGCAAGTAAAAGCAGGCGGCAAACTCATATTATGGCGATACTTTCAAACGAACAATGCTTTGCGATACAGAAATTCCTCCAGCTTAAATGTTTAAATGCAAGTGCTTTGGCAGTCAAGTGAAGCCAAATCAAATGTACAGGCCAAAGCGCCAGTTCATCATGCATCAACACAAAAAAAAATCAAAACCAGCTTAAAATGTTAATGGATACAGAAACCAAACACCCCTGAATGTAAGAATTTACTATCAGCAGTAATGAAAATATCCTACCAGGAACTAGTGTGCGTGCTCCTGACAGATAAACTAAATTATTATTTGCCGTCTTTTATTTTTGGACCCCTGTGCCCAAGGGGCTGTTATTTCTGTGCCGAATGTTTATGCCTGACATGGTGGTAGGGTGGTGTACGTTTCACAGATAACTTAAGGCGTAAAGAAACCATAAACACCACCTGCTCATCCAAGCATGTTTTTTGACAGACTCCACTGCCAGCTGTCAGGGCCAACAACAAAATTCAAAGAACTCCTAACATTAATAATAATAATAATAATAATAAATAATAATAGTACAGTATTTTACACTATGTGTTACACTTTGGATACACCAGAGCTAAAAACGAACACTACAAACTTGAGGTAAACAACAGCTTTAGTGACACCTAACAAAGTGCCAGCAGCCCCCACCGAGTCCAACACGTCCAGATCCTCTGTTCTTCATTGGCCAATACAGAGGCACAGATCTGTAAAAGCCTTGTCCGTAAAGGCCCTAAATGTGTTCTTCTGAAGCAGTTAAACAGTGCAAAAAAAAAAACAGGTTTAAAAATTACCCATTTAACAGATCCTTGACATACCGAGAAAGGGATCTGTTCCCCTCATCCAAAACAACATCAATATCAAGTAGTGATAGGGCAGCTTCTGGCACAGCAGGGTTAGAGACGGCCAGGGAGAATAAGGTGGGGCCTTACTGTGCTCATTTTCATCCAACGCCTTGGTGCCCCAGTCAGCTGACATGGTGGTCACATATGGCCTTAAAGAAAATGTCTATTGAAATGACAATTTTAGTACCCATTCTACGAAGGTGACTCCAGCAAACCTGAAGGATCCCATTTACTGTGTGCTGGTTGACTGACGCAATGAACAAATGACACAGAGACAACAGCTGTAGACCTGAATGCGTTTCAGCTGAATTCCAAGCAGGGCAAGCACCACCATCCTCAATCTCAATACCCTATTCATAGTAAAGTTCTAAAGATTAATGAGACATTCTTATATAGCTGTAACTAGTCCAGTTAAGTTTCTGATTGTTGTAAATTGTCATACAATGACTATACAAATCAAAAGCTTAGGACTTAACAAAAATGTTATCTGCCTAAAAAAATGGTAAAGTTGGATATCATTCACTATATAAAAAAAGACACTTGCAGTTTTTACCTTTTTTTCCAATAGGTAACCGCTTTCAATAGAGTGGCTGATTTTTAGTACAAGACACTTCCAATTCACCAGAATAGGCAGCAAACAATACATTACATTGTACCACATTAAAAAAAAAATCACATCATTGCAAATCTCATGCAAGTAACAATTCAAAAATCTAGTTACACTAGCTAATGGAGATTATAGTTCTAGAATAAAAAATCCCATTTTCAAAGGTAATAGAAGGTCTATTAATTTTTAAAGAGAACACATCTTCTAACTGCATGTAGCTATCCATTTTATCAGACTGAGTAAAACTGGTCCTTAATATATCAGATTCATTTACATTTTCCCTTTCTTTATACTTCTGCCCTTCCAGAGATACTGACCAAATGACAGCTGCTTTGACAAAATGGGTTTAAAGGAACAACATGTTCACCCTGTCGTGTCATTATGCAAGTCTCAAAAATAGGAAATCTAAACCATTTCCCTATTCCTGCTTCTTCCTCCTGCCTCCCTATGTTATGTCTTTTGCACAGGCTAAAACACAAGTTTGACTCTGAACACATGGCTTCGGTAGCACTGGAAAATAATCACAGGTAATCAGATATTATATTATTAACTCATTTACCTTAAAAAAACAAAAATAAGGACAGCATTTGCTTGTCTGTAGTGATAAAATGCAAATGAAAGTAGCAAAAATGATCATTCCCTCTCAGTCTATTTCAATGAAAAACTATTACCAATTATTTGCTCTTTTGAACAGTTCCTACTGATGAATTTTTTTTTATAATTTTTAAATGCATCCATCTTCCAGTTACATAGTAGTGTTACAGGGAGCCTGAAGCACAGTACGCACAGCAGCGGAACAGCTTGGATGTGTTGTCAGTCCAGTGCATTTGAGTTTTATTCACAATTTAAAAAGTACGTTTTATATTTTTAATGCCACAGAAGTTAATCTGCCTGCATTCCTGTAACATAAAAAGAATGTACAACTTCTTGTAATTTTGTAATGGCGATGTAAAGCTTGCTATGCTTTTAAACAAAATTAAACTATTCTTTATTTGCCATTTGCACATAGTACAAGTACAATGAAATGCTTCTTTTCACTTATCCCTTCCTGCTCTCCTTTGAGGCATACATATAAATACATATACATACACAGCTTTAAGAATGAAGCTAGGGGTCCAAGTGCAGGGGCATCACTTATCCGACAGCCCTGGAACATTTCGGGCAGTTAATAACTACAGGCCTAATGAAAATGTGACTATTCTGCCAAGTACAGGACTCAAACCAGTTACTTTGCAGTCATAGGCCCAGACACCTAACCCACTAAGCCACACACGTTGTTTTAAAATAAAACCTCATAGTTTCTTTTGGCAGTGCATGGGGACTCTCAGATAATGAAAAGTTAAAATCAGCTGCTTACTTGACTTTTTATACAAGATGCTACAATTTTTGCCATCTTATCCAGTTGGATATTTCCCTTGAGTACCTAAATCTGAGTAACCTGATTTGGACTACTAGAGCAAGGCTCCTCTTGGGTCCAGATTTGTAAGTTTACACCCTCAGTCACTGCACTATATGATACTCAAAACACACCACATAAAGAATGTAAGCGCAAGTTTCATTACTGTTGGGGTTGTGTCAGGTAAACAAAAACTATAAACATGTATTTACTGCCATCTTCTGGTGAAATTGAAAAACTTCACTGATTACAGAATCTACCTAGACAGGAGGTAAACTTACACATTCATTAGCACACCAATTTTATGAATAACCTTCTTGAATTCCAGTGACTCGTGTAACTACCACTCAATGTTCCCAGTTCCCTTTTCTGGACTATAGACTGAGTGTATTATCAAACTGCTTCGGTGAAAAAGAACAATATGACAGAATGCAGCTGCATAATTGGAATTCACCCCAGGCTTATGCAGATACTCCTGTATGACATCCCAGAATATAATCAGGACCACAGCTGTATTAACCTGTGGACAAGTGAAAACAGCAACATCACTGCTAGACCAAACAACTCATCTCAAAGACTCGGGTCTACACAGTTAATTCCTTCTCCTTCAATCGTGCAAATGACTTTCCCAGATATACAAGCTGTTTGTTTATTGCAGTCTAAGCAGTTATATGTTTGTACAGTATGGATTTCTCTATAGATGGCCAGCATATATTGTCTGCAGAGCTAAGGCAACCAAGCAATGTGAACCTGAGTCTAATATGGTTTCTCCCACAAGACATGCAATATAACAATCTTTTGAAGGACACTCTCCAAGACTCCGGTCTCAGTGCTAATTAACTACCAAGACCATTTGGGGGGGAAAACCCATGACAGGAAGTAAGTCCTTCCCTATCCTGTCCTTTGCTCTTCAACTCATTTCTCTAACAGAAGAAGCACTATGGGCTTAGGGTGACCAGATAATCCATGTCAGGGAGGACACTTTGAGCTACTTCGGGTTTTACAAACTACTTTCAAATTGAAAGGCTCCTCTGATTGGCTAAATAGTTCAACACTTATTGTGCTTTGACTGGTTTGTTTCCTTGACTGAAAGACTCATCCAGCTGTTTCACATTAGCATTAGTGACATATGCATGATTATAGGAGACTGACCAATCAACACACAGCAAGAACTTGGTGCTCAAGTGAAATCCAGGTCCTTTTAATTGAAATGGTAATTTACAATTCCTGTCCTAGCTCAGAGTGTCCTCCCTGACGTGGATTATCTGGTCACCCTATATGGGCTAGATAACTGTCCTTCTGATATGACTGTATATTGATAAATTCTCTCATTATAACCCGAGCAGCATGTGACTTCTTTTCCCTTGCTGCTGATTTTCCGGTCATTCTTGATACATGAAGTAGGTACATTTGTAACTGAAACTTGTACACACCATCCAATGCACTGCAGGAAATTAGTTATGTGTAAATATATACGGCGGCAGTGCAATAAAAATCATATTCGGTTAACTGACACCAAAATGATTCCTACTCACCGTTGCGGTTTTGTTACGCACCAGGCCAAAATTCACATCTTCGTAAAAAGATGAAATTGAAGGAATTGCCAGGGCCTGCAGTTGAGACTGAACGTTTCGCACAGGACCGTAAAATATTTTAATAACCTTGCGATGTTCGTCAGCTAAAGCGTTCTGGGGTTTGTAAAGTTAACATCTGTATCAGCTTTTTTTAGGCGGCAAAGGGCGAAACGAGCGCTCGACAACCATGGCACACGAGGCCAGCACGCGCCGTCAGTTCTCGCCTTCGTAGTCAAATGAGAATCATTTGCGTGGCCAATAAAGAGGAGAATGAAGATGCAGGGCACGCTGGGATGGCTGCGGGTGCGTGCTTTGTGCCCTTTTTAAATAGAGCGCACCCTTTAATGAAGTTGAAAATACAGTACAATATATGGTTCATGACGCTTAATTTGCCCATCACTACTAAACATCTTGGGCTAGTAGCTTCAGTTTTTCAGTGATCAAAGCAAAATGCAAGCACGATAGTGAATATAGGGGTGTGCTGTGAAAAAGTGCAACTGTATGAACTGACATGATCATGTACATTTATGCACGCCAACATTGATTTCTCGTCATTCATAAGGAAAATGTCGACAATCTCTTACCTGTTCCACACGATTTATCATAAATTGCTCAAGATTTTATCTCGGTATACATCACAGCCTATAGATTTATGCTGCCTGTGCACCCGGCACTTCTGAAACTAAATGCAAAAAAGGAGGACGGAAGAAGTTGTCGTTCAAAAACAAAACACAAGATGTCACCACAGGAAAGCTAAATATCACAGTTTTCTCGAGTTTCCTCTGGGTGATAGCTGCTCATTCCTGTTTCTGGAAATCTACCACCCTGCAGAGTTTAGGTGCAGCCATAATTCAACACGCCTGATACAGAAAATCAGGCCCTTCAGTAGCATCTCAGTATTACAGCCAGTTAGGTTGAAGCTAATCTCTGCAGGGTGGTGGATCTTGGTTCTCCGTTTTCCCCCCACATTCTAAAAACACGCTAAGGTAAACAGGAGGTGGGAAACTGTCCGTAAGTATGATTGTGTGCGTGAATAAATTTCTACCACTATGGCAGATAACATGCATTGTTTCCAATCTCAGGATACAGTAACTGTAACAGTTATATGTAAATTGTATCACATGGTACCTAGCTTTCTAACAGACGAATTGGCAGATGAACTGCTATCATTACGGCAGAAAATGCATTTCAGGGGGCATTATTTTAAAAACTACACAAAAATATCTTAACACTCAGGACATACTGGTGTATCAGGTAGCATTGAGCTTTCTAACAGACGTATTGACATTGACAAGATAAATTAATGTCAGTGTGGCAGAATGTGCATTGTTTTCCCATAGGTACCAATTTCAGATGACATTAAAAAAAATAGTAAAATACCTTCAAGCTCAGGAAATAGCAAGTGTGATAGTTGGTGTATCACGTGGTACTGAGCTTTCGGACAGACATATTGACATTTAGAAGACAATTTGTGATCAAATGGGGATTCTGTCAAAACAACAATTGATTTAAAATGAGTTATTTATTGATTGCAGGCACAAAACGTAAGTTAAAGGGAGCATCTGTTTTAAAAAGTAAATTCCAATCCATCCACCCATCCATCCATTCAATGGTGCCAGAAAAAGGTGTGTATGTGTGGGGGGGATAGGTTCATTTTAATCAACAATGTATATTTTTCGCAGTAGTTCATGTGAAACAAAATATCAAATTAGTAACAATGACTGTAAATGGTAGCACCTATCCATCCGTCCATCCATCATCTAGGCCTATACACGCTTGTCCTCATCAGTAAAAACCAATCTTTATGTTAAGCCACGGTGCTCTAAACTTCTATGTTAAAAGACAGAACTTACGAACAACGTAGCATTAAGAAAGCTCCGGGAAGCTCAGCCTTTGATTTTTCTCTGTAACAGTTATTACTGCGATAATAAAACTATTCCTTTCTACACCCTTCTATTTTCTGTAACTTAGTGGGTCACCTGCTAAGCCCGAGGCAAAATGCCCATTCACGTTTAATCCCGTGATTTCTAGTCCCGGGTTAAATGTGATGGTTTCCAACTAGCCAAGCCTCACTTCACTTTTGAAGTGCTGAATTTCTCAGAAGCTCCCGCAAACTACGTTGCACAGGCATAGTGAAATAGTTGCATGAGTTAGTGTCCAGTGTTTTTAAATCAGGGAACAATGAAATCTACTTTTCTACATAAGAGAAAGAAAAGAAGAGAAGTCTTATTTTATGTATTGGGAGCTATTGTACTTTTATATTGTTCGGTCCAGTTATTGGTCAGAGTGTCCGTAACGTCAGCAGGCATACATTCTACAAGATTACGTAGGGATGTCGGTAAGTACCAATATGTGTTGCGTTCAGGGTTTTGCATTCGAGCTTCTGTTCTTTTAATTATGGTCAGAATTCATAATGCCGTTTCCTAGTTAAAAATGAACAAAGTGGAAATAATTCTCTAAAAATGTCTCTTCTGGACGCAGAAAACAATATCGAGGTTATGCATATGTTACTAAAGAATGCTCTATGATCTCATTTTTATTACAGAAAATGAGTCCCAGTGTATATCTCCAATTTCCTCGGAATTTCCAGATGGTTTTTTCACAGTGCAAGAACGGAAAGATGGTGGCATTGTCATTTATTTTATAATTATTTTTTACATGCTGCTAGCAGTGTCAATAATATGTGAGGATTATTTCTTACCATCGCTTGAAGTTATCAGCGAACGTAAGTGACCGGCGATGTTTTTGTTGCATTTATAAATCAGACATTGTTATATAATTGTACAGAATACAGTATTTTCTACACATTTTTTTCCTAGGTCTTGGGCTTTCTCAAGACGTTGCTGGCGCCACTTTTATGGCAGCGGGCAGCTCTGCACCTGAACTAGTTACGGCATTTCTCGGTAGGCCTATTTATTTCTGTTATCCTGCCGTGATAAATACACACTGCGCTAAAAGTTTAGTAATGATAACAATGTGTGTATATATTATTTCATTAGGTGTTTTTGTAACAAAGGGAGACATCGGTGTAAGTACCATAGTCGGATCTGCAGTGTATAACCTCCTTGGAATTTGTGCTGCCTGTGGACTTCTAACCTCTGCGGTAAGTAACATATGTATTAATCCTGTACGGTCATTTCTCCCGTGAAATAACCTGAACTTCTGCGAAGTTACACTTGAATTAAGAATCGTGTTGCAATTTAATTTGCTTGTTATTTGAAGTCAGTTACTGAAGGATCTACGGCTGAATTTGTGAAGCTTCTGGGGTCTTGGACCTCTTTAGCATGGAAAACACATCTGCGCATCGGGCGTGACATTGGGGTAGTTTGCAAACCCTACAGACTATTTTCATTATAATGAAACTCTTATAATACCCGTAAATATGTGTGCAGACTTGAAGCTCTCATGCCAGCCAGCCGACCAAAGTTGGCCACCCTGATACTATAACTGGCTTAATTCTGCTTTCAGGTGGGACAGCTCACCTGCTGGCCATTGTTCAGGGACTGTGTGGCTTATGCCTTAAGCGTCGCAGCTGTTATTGCTATTATCTATGATAACAAGGTTTATTGGTAAGTATATGCTGTCTAGGGACCCGTTGTGATAATAAATCAACAGTGTTTTACACTGAAAAATAAATAAATAAATAAATCAGCGTTTCTTTTTAGATACAATCTAAATTGTGGAAACACCTAGTATTTTTGGTATTATGCTTTAAAAATTACTGTACGAATATTGGTGGTACTGTTTATAAACAATCAAAGAATGTTACAAATATCATACATTGGACTGTTAAATGAGTAACTGGAGCGACAGTTGAATACAGTTCTGCAATCTCTAAAAATTGGAAGTTATTCCACAATTTTGGCCACATGATTTTTGTACTTCGGTTTGATTTACAGTACAATTTAAGCGTTGTTATAGATTGCTGTGTCAGATTTTGCTAGTGCTTTCTTTTTTATGGCTGCCCTGTCCTTCTCACTTTTAAGGTATGACGCCGCCTGCCTACTCCTTATTTATAGTGTGTATGTTGTGGTGCTGGGCTTCGACATTCGCATCAGCGAGTACTTTATGAAGAAGTTCAGCCCTTGCTGTCACTGCCTGACAAAGGACCAGGAGGAGCAGAGTGAGCAGCAGCCGCTTGTCGGCTGGAATGAGCGAGGAAGCCTCCTGGTCCACAGCCGCTCCAGAACTGACAGCGGGATCTTTCAGGATGACTCGGGATATTCCCACCTCTCCCTCAGCCTGCATGGTCTGAACGAAATCCAGGAGGGTATGATGTAACAGCTAGGTCTCCGCAACTTAGCAAACATCGATTCGCTGCGCTACTTAAAAAAAAATATGTAGTCCAGCATGTTCCAATAAGTTGCTCTAAAGAAACATTTATGGCCTTTCTCTTCATCTTAAAGATCACCGGAGTGTCTTCTCGATGCCAGAAAACGCACTGAAGCGAATCCTGTGGGTGCTGTCATTGCCCACTATCCTGCTGCTTTATTTGACCATACCAGACTGCAGAAAGCCTTTCTGGAGAAGATGCTTCATGATTACATTCTTGATGTCTGCAGTTTGGATCTCGGCCTTCACTTACGTACTGGTGTGGATGGTCACTGTCGTAGGTAAAACGTGTTCGCTTCATTCTGTGTTGAAACTACCGAAGTGTGAAAAGCAGTATACTGTAAAAGTATAATCATTTCTTTAATTGTAGGATAAAAAGGTCCATATAGATCTCAATGCTTATATTTAAAAGGAACACAGTGTTTGAATGATTCAGACTACTGTGAGAGCAGAAAGGAAGTCAGACCTGCACACGAGCACAATCACATGTTTCATTCTTAATTCCTGAAATTCCATTGTTATATCCTGAGGAATTGCTGCAGCCTCTGAGGTCAAATTTAGCTCCTGGCCAACACAGGATTACGGATTTGCCCTCTGGGATACCATGAGAAATCATGTGATACCAACAGGCATCACAGAGTACAATTGGGCTATTATCCTGCTAGTAATCATACACTCACACGGATGAGGGAAATGACAGGTTTAAAGAACGTGCACCATACTGTCAAGACAGAACAACCCTGTACACAGTTGTAATAATGCTATGCTGAAGATCTGTAACCTTTGGAGGAACAGTGCTTTCTTTGAGCAGCTTTCAGCCCAGCAGTTCTGTCACAATGTGAAGGCTAGTTTAGTAGAACAGACACAGTGGGAAGAGCCTTTCAGCCCTTTCAGTGGAGGCTTAACTTCTCAAATAGTCAGCTGGCTGTGGGATGACGCAGACTGATATATTCAGAAGTACTAAACTGCATGAATGCACTTTAGACCACAAATTTACTTCTCTGAAACCGAATTCATTATTCTTTTGGTCTTCAGGGGAAACACTGCAAATTCCAGACACAGTGATGGGTCTCACGCTGCTGGCTGCTGGGACGAGCATCCCAGACACAGTCGCCAGTGTTATGGTGGCCAGAGAAGGTACTGGTATTTACGGTCATCAATGCATTAAATCAGTTTAGCTTTCTAATACTTAATATTCAATGTATTAAGAAAACCAGCAGTTTTTCACAGCTGTGAGCAGTGAAAATGCACAGGAATAAATGCACAAATATTCTCAGGACATCTAAACAAATATGAGGGAAATGTGGTGACACCCTAACAGATATTATATAATATGTATTGTCCTTCATTCAGGGAAAGCAGACATGGCCATGTCCAACATTGTAGGATCCAACGTGTTTGACATGCTGTGCCTTGGACTACCATGGTTTATAAAGACAGTGTTTGTGGACACATCGTCCCCCGTGGAAGTCAACAGTGCAGGGCTGATATACACGACCTCCACACTGCTCCTGTCCGTCGTTCTCCTCTTTGTGGCTGTGCATCTGAACAGGTGGAGGCTGGACTGGAAGCTTGGCCTCGTGTGCTTATTTCTGTACATTCTCTTTGCGGTTTTGTCTATCCTCTATGAGCTTGGAATTATTGGCAACAGCCCAATAAGAAGGTGCAACGACTGATCCACAGAACACACACTGCCGGAACTCAGGAATTAATGAACGCATTAAAAGGATTTAGAGCATTTTGCCTGATGTCTCATTTTTCAGCTGACTAATTTACCAAGTCTAAAAAAAAGCCAGAATTAGTGGAAAAATAAACCTCTCAGTCATTTAAAGAGAGCAGTTAGGTGTACGGAGCCCCTGAAGGGACCTGTGCAAAAAAATAAGATGCTCTTTCTTTCTCATGCGCACAAGATGATTTTGCATTTAAATTTTGTACCCATGTACCTTCAGGGGCTCCGTAGGTATGACTCCTGGATTATGACTTTTTTTTAAAAAAAGCATAGACAATTCAGTCATTACAATGACAAATACTGCTTCAGTGATATGGTGTTGCCCAATCCCAGACTGTAATGAGAGCTGCAAGGCAATTTTATATTCAAAACACACACACACACAAACACAGACTCTTACACAAACACACTTGTCTCCCACAGCAGAGACACCTGACCAATCACTTATCTTCCACACAGTGGCAGTACCCATATACATTTATGTTTCCTTCTTTTTAAGGAAGAGCACTATTCATTCACCTTTAAAGGAGTCAAGGAATAACTCTTTTTTCAATGTTTTTGGCTTCAGTCCTTACCCATGTTTCAGCTTTCAATCACCAATCCAATACAGGGTCTGTCTCACTCATTTTACCATTTTCATTGGGAAAAATTACTATAAATCACCGCTCCACAGTTTGTGACAAATTTACTTGTAAAAATGTGCTACAATTAATATAATTAATAAAAAAAGAGACTGGAGACACCATGTATAAACAAACCCTATTCACAAGGAGTTAAGCGGGTGATTATCACTGCGTTCATGGTATGACGGTACACAAAATGTTTTTAAAACAAAACAAAAACTTCAGAAGGCTATTGATAACGACTACAAGACTAAGCATTGCGGTCGATGCGAACATCTACTTCTCGTCCATTGATCTTTGTGCCGTTCATCATTCGGCAGGCCTGTTCTGCACTTTCCGGGCAATCAAAGCGCACGGTCCCACACCCCTTGGACTTGCCGTTTTCCATCTTTATTTCAGCAAACATCACTTGACCTGATAAGAAAAAAAATGATTAATAAAAAAAGGACCTAGCACTCCAGCAGGAATAATTAAATTGTAAAAGGAAATAGCCAAAGGCCTTACCACAGTGACTGAATTTCTCCTTCAGTTTTTGCCATGTGAGATCATAGGAAAGCTGCAATGCAAAAGTCAATGGTAACACTTCACGTGACAGGGCACAAATACTTAGTAATAACTCAGTTACTACTGAAGTACAAATCATGAACAAGTCATGAACAAACAGTCATTGCTTGAGATAGCATGCATTACGATTCATTAATAATGAACAAACATGAGATCAGTACTGTGTTATTCATTACTTGCTCCCTCAGTAGTTCATAAAGGTTTGCAGAAATAATAGATACAGTAACAAATATATAATTGCTTGGGATGAAAGATGCATCATGATTCATTAATGATGAACAAATATGAGATCAATAATTGACGTGTCATTCATGACTTGTTCTTTCTGTAGTTCCTTCAGTAATTCACAAAGTTTTACAAAATTAACACAAACAGTAAATATAGCAACTGCTTGAGAAAAAACATGTGTCACGATCCATTAATGATGAATTAACATAACATCAAGTAATAGCATAATGCTACATTATCTGTGCCCTGTAAAGCAAAGAGTTAAAGTCAACTTCTCAGAACCTTAGAGAACATTAAGGACAGGTTTTACTACTCACATTTCGTACAAATATCTGGCAGCCTGCCTTGGAGCCCGAGCTCCTGTCAGACATCCCGCTGCCCATGTGACTCGAGCCGCCTCCATAGCCCCTGTACCCACGGTTCATATCCATGCCACTTGCCATCCGCTCAATGCCGGGGCCCATGCGCTCCATGCCCATGCTGCCCATCCTTCCACCTACAGAAAGGAAGCGTCGTTAAGAGAGTTTGCTGCACTAGTTGAAAACCCACATTTGCACCCAAGCTTCCAGTAACTTCTACAGCACCAGTCAGAAGCTTGAGGATACTTGCGTGAGACATTTTTTTCCTTCAAATTCACTGGAAAAGCAACCTTAATCCCAGAGCATGACACTGCCTCTTCCACACGTGACCACTCAAGCAGAACTCGTGCACTCACCCTTGTGCCATACAAATACAAAGATGCTGAACCAACACATTATTCCATAATATTGACTCCCACTCCTATAACAAGGGCAGACTGTTTAAACCATAGATAATTATGGTGTCAAGTATCTTATGCCTAGTAATACATTTCTGCTGCAAATACTCCCATGGAAGAGAAAATGTAGTTAACTTGTTGGCAGAGAGAGTGTTAGTGAATGTAAAGCAAATGGGGAGGAGAAAAAGTACCTATTGCAGGCCTCAGCGGGCCAATGCCAGCACTACCCATGCCTGCTGCAAAGACTCCCAACCCTCCTCCTGATAAAGAGAAGTCACTAGCAGTCAGGCCTAGACCAACACCCACACAAGCATTAGGGTCAGCTGCAAACAGCCCAACAACTTCTCTTCACAGGCAGAAACAAGAACTAACAATCTACATATTTGCACTTGGTCACGTGATTTTATGAGATGGACAAAGTTGTGACGCACGCGCACACTCCGGCACGCACACGTGCGAAGATGGGTCCGTCTTACCCATTCCACCGAACGTCTCCCCAAAGCCACGATTCATGGGCAGCTCGTTCCTTCCCAGGTCTCGGTCCACCCCTCCTATACCGGAGCGATACATGTCTGCAAGAATCACACACACACGTGAAATCTTTTACCCACTATCAGCACTGCACAATGCACTTTGCCAAAGCACCACCAACATACTTCACAAAGAAAACTTTCATATTTTAGACTACAGTTAAGGTGCATTCAAAATTCAAGAGTTTGTCGCAGTCAGTTCCACTATGCAATTAAAATCTTTATATGTCCTTCTGCTAAACACAAATGAACACGAAACACAGATCAGAAGTACAGATTAAGATGCAACAATTATCACAATAAATATGCGGACATGGCACATGTCATGCAGTGTAAAGACAGGTAGCGCGTGCCACAATGGGTGCCATCTTGGTGCAATCCCATAATTACTGAATGCAGTATTTTTCCTGATGAGATAGAAGAGCAGCCTACCTCCCATGTTACTGCCCATTCCTGATGGCATTCCCCCGCCCAGCCCCATCGATCCCATGCCAGAGCCGAGGTTCCCTCTATAATCATCCATTCCTGCAGAAACCATTTCAGGACCATTGAGTTGCTTTGGAACTAAGCGGTTGGATTCACGTGTGTGCGGCATGTGACCCCGCATTACCTCCCATTCTGCTCATGGGTGTCATGTCTCTGCCAGCATAGCCCCCCATGCTGCCCATACCATCCATACCACTGTATCCGCCTCCACTGCCCATTCCTGAGAACAAGGATGCAAAAATGGTTTGAACGCTAACACAAACTCTGCTCCCCTAGTCATAATAAAGACGTAATCCATTTAACATAGAACTCACCTCCCATTCGGCCCATACCACCATATCCAGGGCCATCCATCCCTAGGTAGAGTAAGTTACATTTACTTAAGTCATCACCAAAAACAGACCCCACTCCCCACCCCCACACCACCATCCAGGTAAACAAAACATTAAAGTTCATTTACCTCCAGGATTCATGCTGCCCATCCCTCCTCCTCCCGCACTGAGGCGGTTGGCGTTAATCGGCTGACCTCCGGGCCCAAGGCCCATTCCGATTCCACCAAGACCCCCTGCAAAAATATTGATGGTCATAACTGCCAATAGTGTTCTAATGCGGCCATTTTTAGATCACTGGAGCAAGGGGAAAAAAAACAAAAAGGACAAACTTGGCAACTGAGAAGACTTCTCAACCGGCCGGAAATCATCAGGGGGAATGGACTTTTCATCCTACAACGAAATCCACAGGTCCTCACACACCATATCACCAACAAATGTCCCCAAAACCAAAACAATTTTATAAATAAATAAACCAACCTTACCATCTTCACGTGCATGGGTCTTTCAAACAGCATCTGACCATTAAACATTGCTTAGAGCAGCAGTCAAGGAAATTAACCACAATGTACATTTCACAGAGATAATTCAGATAAAGGAGGGTGAGGATACAGATGGCCTGGACGGCTTCCAGCGGTCGCTCGAAGGTGACGGTTCCCATCCCGCGACTCTTCCCATCTTTATCTTCTTTGACATCCGCCCTTTTCACAGTCCCAGCCATGCTAAAAACTTCCTTAAGTTTCTTCCAGCCTACTTTATAGTCAAGCTGCAGGAAGCAGAATACAAAACAAGAATCAGATACACAGATACCCTGTATCCTGGTAATGTTCAACGGTGCTAATAAGGCAGAAGGGAAAATGAGGTTTAACCTTACATTGGCGACAAACACTGTTGAGCCCAACCGGCCGGCCTGGAGGAAATTAATGACCTCAGGAAGAATATTTGGATTGTTGGTAATACAGGGAGGAAGGTTCATTGCTCCTGGACCACCATCTTGGCCTCGCCCTCCAGGATACATACCCGCAGTGCGCTGGAGCACTCTACGGGCATGCTCACCATCAGGGTCCTGAAAAGCGTTTGGAGTAACACCTGTGAATTAGCTGGTTAGAACACAAGAGAACCAACAGTCAACGTTTAACACTAAAATAAATAAATAAAATCAGAGCCTCCGTGGCTCATTGATAGTCCTACCTCCTTGATGTTTAGCCAACGTTGATAGCCCTACCTCCTTGATGTTTAATGGTCTGCCATTTAGATCATGCTTATTCATGACTTCCAAAGCTTTCTTCACAAATTCCTCATCTTTAAATTCCACAACACTGCAAACGAGATTCAGGTAAAATGGTATTAGGATTTAAAAGGCCACACACACCAGTGATTCTCAGACCTCTTCTCAAGGGCCAAAGGGGGGGGGGCACATACCCACATCCCTGGAGGGTCAACATGGCATAAGTCGAGATGTACCAAAGGGGAGAAAAAAGAATAATGATTAATGCCATCTTAAACATAATAGCTGGTACACATACAGTTTGGTTTTAGCTTAAACAATAAACATGAATTAGAATTGTATGGTTATTTCTGAAATGCCAAAGCAATTACAGCCTCAGGTCTTCTGTAGGGAAGTATTCTTTGTAAAATGAGTTGGGCCACTGAGTTTTGTTATTAGTAAAAGCTTTAAGGCACCATAATCCAGACATTTCATGATAGGTCATAATGTGTGTGTGTATATGAATGATATACACAAACTGATATATCTATAGATACACACATAGGTTTACTCCATTTTATTCAAGATCAAAGGTATATTAAGGTTTGGAGATACTGGCCCAAAGTAAAAAGTAATGCTGCAGCAACTACTGTAATAAATCACTCAAGTTTTAAAATGGTAACTTCAGAAAATGGCTAAACAAAGAAAAAAACATGTATGGCAAAACCTTGGATGAACCATTCACAAGTGTTTTTTCAGGGATTAATGGTATATGTGTAATAGCAGAAAGAAGCATGTGTTTAGTCAAAAATAAAGATCTTAATTGCCAAAACAAAAGTGGAGTTTACCCAGATCTGCAATTTCTACCATCCAAAAAGAAAACAAAAACAACCGATCAATCTAAAAGCAAGATTTAGAAATGTTCAAAGTTACTGAAACGCATGTTTCCTTTGAAATATTTAATAACCATAACTACCAACCAGTTACAAACTACAACAAAAAGTAAGCTTTAACAAAAACAAAAGTCACTAAAAAAGTTATAGCACAGTGTTAGTTTGTCCCAGTCATATTAAGTAGCATCAACTAACTGACCCTCAGACAGAGAATGTCACAAGCCACAGCCAGTTGTAACTGGCTCAATCCACAAAACCAGTTTAGTAGCAATTCACATGAGTGTAGCCCGGAGGCTCGTTACCTGGTAGGGCACCTGATAAAGTGAGAACTGGCAAGGGAATTTAAAACCTTGCACAGCCAGTTGTCCACATAACTTACCCTCGATTTTCCTTCTGCATCCTTAAAGAGTTCCACGTATGTAACCTCACCAACTACATGAGACATGCAAAGGGAAAATACCAAGAAAACAATGCATTTAAAAACACCAGTCTTCGCTTCACTGTTGGCCTTGGTACAAGACTACAGGCAGAAATCCTCAATTAGCAATAGGTCCAGACCAACATACCACCAGACAAAACACCATGCCATTCTGTTCAGTTACAGACACACCAATCCAGCCATTAACGAGCTGTATTCAACCTAAAGTATGAAAACTCTTCAAAATTAGCTAATGTTAGCTGTACAGTTGCGAACAAATGACCAAACCAATAACACTGAACTGTTTTAAGGTGACCATCCACCTTTTCAAAGCCTTCCAGTTTTCAAAAGCATGTCTAAGAATGTTTAAGAATCAGAAATCCAATAGTTCAAACCAGTGTGTGTCAGGGCATGATTTCAATAACATACGTGTCACCTTACAACAGATACAACAACACACACGTTATATCATCAATTAACAGGTTGTAAAAAAAATATACATCAATACTGTAACAAAGCTCTGAACAATTTCACACTTATAGATAATTCCTGGCCAAAGTATAAGCTTCTTTCCAACCCTATTTAGAAACCCAATTGAGACCCAGAACACAAATTTAAAATGTTCAGAGAAAGCTGAAATCGGACTCTATTACAAGCAAGAGATAGGATTCTCCGCATGACCGTGGGATTTCAGACATGGCTCCCATATTTGAAGGAGAGTTTTTGGGGAGTCAGGACAGCCCAATATGTAGATTCCATTTGTCACACTCATCGTTACCTTTTTCTCTCATGAGATCTTTGATTGCCTGCCACTTCATGTCGTATGGGATATTGCTAATGAACACTCGGTTTCGATGAACACCCTTCTTGTCTCCATGCTTGTCTTTGGAATAGGGCTGGAATCGGCTGGACTTCCTGCCTCCAGATGATTTCTCTTTGAGTTCTGGTTTTTCCTTCGGGGTTTCATCTGAGTCTCTGCAGCAAGAGATAATGAATTTAAAATGCACCATCGGTAGTTGAGATAAAAAAAAAAACACACACACTAAAAAGTCACATTACCGCAAATCACTGTCAAACATAAATTTTATAATAAGTCCACAATATGGGATCAACACAGCACGCTGGATTCATATGGGACAAAAATGTTTTTCTTAGCTAAATATTAATGCAGACTGCTAGCTAGGTAACTGGCATATCATTGTACTTCTGCCCTAGAATACATCATTTCTATAAACCTTAATCTGACTAGCTATTTAGCTGGAAGGCGCAGCATCAGTGACACAGCTGAATGGGTACATATGCGGACCCGGGCCAGACGGTCCTGACGCACGTGCGATGAGCTTCAGTGATCTTGAAGCAGCCACTCACAGCATCCAGTGACGGTGGGCATCTGCAGGAGCAGCTCATGCTACATTCTCTGCTGTGTACCACATAACCTTCTAGCTAGCAAAGAAAAAGCTATCAAAGTTTGTGGGGGTCGGGTAAAATACCAAGGGCTGAAAACCTGCTCCAAGTAACTGAACTGCTTTAACGACGTGTAAGGGCTTTAAAAGCGTTGGTTTCTATTCCTATTCAGTCATGTTGGCTTGATTTAGTCCTGCTTAACGTTAGCCTCCATTTTAAATAGCATAAACCTATGCATCACACAGACCAGAATCGCTGTTTTAAAGTACGGTTACGTTTTCACGCCATTGCTGTTTTCCTGCTGGGGGACGCTCTCGGTCTCGCTCGTGGCGCCCGTGGCGCCCGCATCCTCTTGCTTGTCGTCGACTTCCTGCGATATTCCAGCCATAATCGTCAGGTTTCCGAAGGGAGAGTCCAGACGCCCCGGCTGCACTGCGCAGTTCAAATCAGCCGGAGCTGGTCGCCGCCGCGCGGTATCGCGAGAGAAGGCGCGAGAACGTAACGGAAGGCTATTGGCAAACCAGGGAATTGGGAATTGGACCCAGCTAGTCTGGTGCTGCACTGTGGGCGTTCACTAATGCTGCGCCTAGGCTATGCACTTACAGCAGAAAAAAAATCATAGGAAATGATTTGTGGATAAGATGGTTCAAAGTGTAACGATAGTGCTTTCTTAGAAGTATGTGATATAGTGGGTGTTAAGATTTCGTGTTATTCCAAAGATAATCAGCTTATGATGTTCCAGCTATGATATGTAGTGATATGAATATGTCTTGCATTTTCCAGCCCCTTAACCTGGTCATAGATGCAGAAGAGCCTATCCCAGTGTATCCCACGCAGCGCAAAACTGGGGTATACACTGGACAGGATGCCAGTATATTAATATGTACTTAAGGATTTCTTTCTACTAAAAATGACTGATTCCGTTAATCCTACTCCTGCCGAGATATTGCTTGCTTTGTACACCTGAAGTTGTTGTTACATTGTTATGTTATGTACACCCCCACATGAAGCAAATAATGTTGACTCATAAAAACAGTGAGTGTCAAGGTCTGGCATCTGCCAAACTGTGTTGTAGACTGGGGAACCCTGTTATATGGGATAGCCAGGACCAGAATTGGGGAACCCTGTCATATGGGATAGACAGGACCTGAATTGGGGAACCCTGTCATATGGGATAGCCAGGACCTGAATTGGGGAACCCTGTCATATGGGATAGCCAGGACCTGAATTGGGGAACCCTGTCATATGGGATAGCCAGGAACTGAATTCGGGAACCCTGTCATATGGGATAGCCAGGACCTGAATTCGGGAACCCTGTCATATGGGATAGCCAGGACCTGAATTGGGGAACCCTGTCATATAACCTTTGTTCACATCTCTCATCGACAAGCCTTAGCCGCCCAACACCCTGTCGGCAGATAATGGTCTTTCCCTCCCAGACACCCCACAGCCCACAAACCTCGTTCTTCTGAATTCAGTATGTCAGCTAGGAGTACCAAATGTTGGCTTACCATGTAATGTATCCCAGACTTTGACATGCACTGTTTTTATGAGATAGTCAAAGATATTTGTATCACATGGGGGTGGTCATAATGTTTCAGCTCATCAATATATTTTTTGAATGAGGTAAAAATCCAGTTGAACAATCAGTATCCCCAAAAAAAACTGATATCATGCTAATTGATATAAAAACACGGTGCCCAATGGACAAGAAAATTAACATTTGTAACACTGGCAATCCAAGGTCTCAGTGGCCCTGCTGTCATTTGCACACTCTAATAAAGACTATGAAATAATGTTAAATAATGTTAAATGCGAAAGCAAGTAGCTGAACAGGCTACACGGGTAGCTAAGGGGCACTTTTAGAGATTAAATGATAATGATGCCTCAGCATGAACCTAATTGGAGCTCTTGCAGGCCGGACTTTTATGAATCTCATTCCTTTTCGCAGTCAATAACTATTACTTGAAGCATTTCTGTAATGGCACCCTGGGACAGATTCCAGTAAAATGTTATTTAATTTCACAAGAAACACATCAAGGTGTCTGGGAGAACTTTAACGGGGAGATTTCTGTTTCCCTGAAAAGAACATTTATTTATCTAGGTCAGAATACGAAAGACAAGCTGAAACCTGAAGCCTGTTCTTGCTGTCCAAGGCCAAGGTGTGCCAGTATACAATGACAGACAAGAGAGGATGGTATAGCGATTCTGTTCTCACACCTACTGATTGTTTGAGGCTCTGGGCACAGTCCTGAACTGCTCAGCAGGAATCAGTAATTGCTAAATAATGATAGATGTTCAGGATAGGAAGAAAAAGGAAATTTTGCCATGGACAGCAGTGTGGTATGGGATGGTTCTGGTCATTCAGCTTCATCAGGAAGCCACTGCTTTCATTTTTTCAATGGGAATTAAATGTCTTTTGGATGGGGCCTGCTGCTTCCTGGGTTGTTTTTAATCTAATCTATTATGTCAATAAATGAGAATTCACTTCACTGTCAGCTCATTCATTTTCATTATAAAAAAAACTCAAGTGATCTTTCACTGTAATTCTTTACCAGTAATTTATTTTGCCATGAACTCGAAAAACAGTAAATATAATAACCTGTTTATTTCCAAAGAGTTAATATTAGATGATGGGAAAAAATATTTTTTACATGTTTTTTTTTCTTTTTCAAAATGAACTAGAAACATACAGTTTTGCCTATTAACTATTTGTATTTATTATTTTATTTTATACTCTTATTGAAAGTTTGCAGGTAATGTAGCCAGGCTCATTCCAGAGATATATCTGGAAAATATATTTAGAACAATGAGGAGACAATTAAACTCTCCTCTCTAAAGTATACCAAAGCTACCAATGACAGAAATCTAGAATAAAATCTGAAAACATGCCCCATATACCCATAATCTAAACACAGTACTAGTATCACGTTAAGTGACCGTGTGAGTAATTCATATAAAATGTATTTTTATTAATATTCTGTGTAAACTGTCCGTTATCAGTGCTACACAGCAGGTGTCTGCTAATGAGCTTTTAAGTAGAGATTGTAATTCATTTTTTAAAAAGCAGCCTGAGATAATTAACAGCCTGGTTAAAGATAGTGCCATATTTATATTAGCCTAAGTGCACGGAGAGGCAGCCTAGTATTCCAGTGCTAAGTGATGAAGAAGACTGGCGGGACGAGCACACATTTGACATTTAAGGGGGAGACGTTGTGGGAAAACGGGGGGGATAGCCCCCACCCTCCTCTTAGTATCTACATCACCGCCGCCGCGTGTGACTGGGGACAGACTGGCTGGCTGGGACTGAAGGCGCGACTGTCAGGCAGGGTGTGCCCCCGCTTTGAGGTATGGATGGGGGGGGGGGGGGGGGGGTCGGAATGATAATGAAGCACCAGCCAGTGAGAAGCGGCGCATCCCTCCGCGAAGAATCACAGGCTGGCAAGTCGCACCTCGAGATGGGTGGCAGGCTGTGCTCTCATCAGAGGACAAAAAAAATAAAAAGCTAATTTCTCTCACCCCTTTTCAAAATCCCTGAAGCTGAGACCCTGGAAGTTAAAACCTGGCACAGAATCGGGCCAGAACCCAGTGCTCTCCACCTATTGACAAGGGTATAGGAATCAATATAAGGAGCTCAGATTTTTGCTGAGAGGCTACTGTGAGCACTCCAGTAGGATTCCTAGCAACAGGTCTGGGAGAATGAGGCTGGAATTAAGGTGAGCAGCATGCTATTCTACATCACGCAGCACGTTTCCAAGGGTCTGTAAACATGTTTATAGTCTGGGGCTGTTTGTCTTAAATTGTGCTGCCTTAATTACGAGTCTTTATTCCTGTGTCACTATCATCTCTAGCTTGATAGCAACAGGTACAGACAGCTTCTTCCTGCTTGTCGTGTTTGTGAATAATTTTTTGGGGTTTTTTTTTTGCCAGGTGTTAAATTAGTTGGACATTTAATTTCATGCTAAAAATAGTACGATAAGCTAGAATGAAAGACATTTATGTTCAAAATGTTATTTAGCAAGAAATGCCTGTGTTGGTATGTGTTAATGTTCTTAGTTTTAATTTGCACTGTATTAAACACACATTTCTCTCTCGCTCTCTCTGTTTAATGCAATACACACATATTGCATTAAATTGAAAAATATACATAACAAATACGTGAAGATCAGTATCCATTTTAAAGCTAAACACTGTATGATGTGTAATCTAGGAGAGAAGAAATTATTTTTTCTTCTGTTATTTTTGTTTGTAAAGAAAAAAAACATGCATAGTCCATAAGAATTCATTTTCCTGTTCATCACTGACGTCTCCCCATCCGATACGTTTATTCTCTGAACGACCGTCATTAATCGCAGCTTTCTCTTCTCCCATCCCAGCTTATTTACCAGCAAGCTGGACCTAACATGAGCGGGATACAGAAATATGGCTCTCATCATGTGTAACGTCCACTTCAACCACTCCCTGGCGGCCATGAACGGGGACGACATCGCGGGTCACCCGCTAAGCCTGGAGCAGAAGACGGCGTTCGCCCTCGTCGGCATGCTGCTGGTCTTCCTGGGGCTGCTGATTGTCAGGTGCTTCAGGATCCTGCTGGACCCCTACAGCAGCATGCCCTCCTCCACTTGGGCAGATGGCGTGGAGGGGCTGGAAAAAGGAACCTTCGAGTACGCCTTGGCCTGAGTCATACGGATCAATTGCAATTTAGACAGAAACCAGAAAAAAATATTATATATATATATATATATATATATATATATATATATATATATATATATATATATATATATATATATATATATATATATATGTCACTTTCTTGTGCTCTGGGTTGGTTTTTAACCAAGGCTGGGTCCGTCCATCTGTGATCACCCGGGAACTTGAGTATTTTGTTATGCTGCTCTGGCTCAGGTTTATTGTGCTGGAAATTTGAAGGATGGATGGGAGTCTCAGGGAAAACAAATAGATCTATTAAGAAAGAAAAATAATAGGAAAAGCATGAAATGAATTGCGGGTCGCGCCTTGTTTTCAATTTCACATGATCACGGACGGACGCCACAAGCGAGCAGCGTGGAGACCTGCTTTTTGCCGTCTGGTGAGGATGCAGGTTGTTCCCAAACAATGTAATGTACTGCAGTTTATCCCAGTAGCCTCACCGAGGGGCCCTGGCTGTGGGTTTCCCCTTGGGTGAGAGACAGTGGCTTGAGTCCCATCACGAACTGCCCCCTCTGGACTCCCATGATGCACCTGGAGCAATTAAATATCACTGGGGCAAGAAGTCCGGCTCAAAATGACTCACCGATTTCTACGGATATGTGACAGTTTAAAGAAAATTTGTAAAGCATCAGTTTCTTTAAGCTTTAAATAAATCAAAACTTTTTTTAGGAGAAAGGTTTTCTGTAGAAGTCAAAGTTAGTGCCAACTTAGTCCTGTTTCAGAGTGACACAGTGATAAACCACTCCATCTGGGCCAAAATAGTCTTATGAATCTTAATTCATAAATGGAGATGAAAAGGACAAAAGAAAAACAGATGGTCCTTCATTGTCTGAGATCCACTGGGCACCCAGAGGTACCCTGCCACCTGAGAGATGCCACGTACCATTTGCAAATGTATGTATTCTGTGAATTTGCCTTACTATAACCTTGAATGGGTTACTGTGCCTTCAATTGGGGTGTCAGTGCTTTCCAAAGAGACGGAGTACTAGGTGTGTGTCTGTGTCTGCCTGTCTGTGTGTGTGCAGTCTGTGATGATTAATCGGTATTCCCTCCTAAGGCATGGCTAAAAAGCCTATGAGCACCAAGAAGGAGGTGGTTGAGAGGAAAGGACGGGAGAAGGTCATATCAGTGGTATTCTCAGTTGAATAAAATGTCCTCTTGCTTAAAAATTTCCATCAGCACTACGCCTGGTTCTTCGGTTCTCAGAAAAGACAAGCAACAATAGCGGCAAGCTAATATGTGAGCGAAGCAGGGGGATTGGGATCTGGGAGTCTAAGCACTGAACGGGCTGGTGGCTCACAAAGAAGTCGGTGGCGGCCCACAGGCCAGCTCTGCTGTCTAAACTCAGCACGTGCCCTGCATGTACACCCCCCCTCGCACAGCGCACACACACACAAACATGCGTGACATCACTCCAACACAGACAACATCACACAAACACGCATTACGTCATCCAAAGGCTACACCACCCCTCTGGGAAGCCATCGTGTGAATTACAACATGACGCATCTTTGTGTAGCTCAGAGACGCCCACATGCACAAAAACACATAAACAGCATTTTGGATAAACAGTTTGTGTGACAAAGTAAACAGGGATTTTGTACAGCTTCTTTCCTGCTTTAAAGTAGCAACAAAAAAAACAATTTCCTTTTTTCCATTTAATTTTTCTCTTAATTGTGTTAAAGTAGGACGACACAAAGAATGATACAAATACGTGAAGATCTGTCATGTGTGTAACATGCAGATATTTCTGCTCTACTGGCCATTGACATCCATGATTATCGTCAGATGTATTTTAATCATTTTAATTGCCTCACCTGTTGCTGTTCTTGTGCCCTTATCCAGATAGACAACTTGTAAGACAGACAGTGGTTCAACTTTACCTGGCTGTTCTGCCCAAAGGCATCCAGATATCAGCTACTGGGGATCCAGGCTGATGTAATTTCATAAAGAAATTCTAATGTCAGGCTGGCTGTGCTGAACTGAGATGATTATAAGATCCAAGAAATTCACACACAACCACAAACACAGCGGATCTAGAGAAACAGTTTACATTTGCTGTGGGAAATGATTTGATTGTATAACTTCCTACTATTCATTTTCAATAGGGAGCCACACTATACAGAATTTATCAGGGGGAATTTAATTATTCAGTAAATTTAGAATCCCAGTACAGAATTGGCTATTTAAAGTTTCACTGCATTGGTTCTGGTTACAAATACTGGATGAATGTTCTGAATGCTTTTTCAAGGTCAGGTAACAAGACTCTTTCTGAAATTCACAGTGAACACAAAGTAGCAGCAATGTCAGAGTAATAAGGAAACATTTTCTTAATGACTTCTGGAAAAGTGAGGGAAATACGTCATGTGTCTGTAAAGAATTGCCTTAGGGCAGCTCTGGTTAATTGTGGTCTCATATTAACTTTTACAAACACTTGGCATTAAGTGCTACTCTATTCTTTTCAAGCAAGATAGCACTGACGTGTAATTAATATTATCATCTGTTCACTTATCAAAGACCTTACGCACATGAAAGATCTGACATGTGGATAAGTGCTTATCATGCTTCTGAACAATACACGCCAATTCTCAGCAATCTCTGAAACGCTACTAGATGTTCAAAACCTAATAAAATGTAATAAATTTCTCAAGAACCTTCTGTGCTCATTTCAATTCTGCTATTTTTGACCTGACTAAGTACAAATAAAGCCATGATTTGTCTACAGGCCCAATCCTGAACTGCCTTCTTACTCAGCCTAATGCTGTTCTTTAATGCAGATTGTGCTCCACTGAGGTCCCCAACTATTTTATCCCTGAGGGCCAAATTCCATCAGCAACAAAAAGCCAAGGTCCACTTGTAGATCTGTAGAAATGTTGAGAAAATCTGTAAAGCAACACTCATCCCAGTTACAATAATTATTGGTATATTATAATAAATAAAAATGCTTATCACTACCATGGGGTGCTACTTCTTGTAATTTTAATTGTCCTTCTGAGGCTCTGGCTGTCTTAACTGGTAATTTAATTTAAAAGGCTTCTCTTGGTATTAATTGGTATGGAAGCTGGAAAAGGAGGATCCTTGATTTAAAGGACAAGTCTTTGTGGTGTTTATGGCTTGATTAATTATTAACCATCCCCTATTTGTCCTCTTTATTGAGGAAGCCTTGTTCCTCGGCCGTTTAAAGTTCTTCGGTTGAACCAATAGGGTAGAGCCAATGGTCATACCCTATGAACAGCCCCAAGTATAAAAGTAGATGCTAAATTGCCGCTGTACACGAAGGGCTTGTGTTTTATAAGATTATTTGTTGGACACGTTGGCACTGATGTTTAAATAAGAAACAGCAACACAGGGTGATTTTTACTGGATGCATAACTGACTGGAGGATTTTAGTGTGTTGCATATTACCGACTGATCCTGACCGACTGAGGGTGTGAAGCACCAAGGTACGATGATGGAGGACTACTCTGCAGCTGGAAGCGAGAGGGTGAACCTGGGATACGATGCGTCCCTTGACGAGCCGCCACACTACGAGGAGTCGTCCTTCTCAGACTCGGCGGGGAACGGCTACATGGCCGGAGACAAGGGCAAAGCCAGGGAGGTTCGACACTCGGTCGTCAGTGCCTTTGGCCACAACACGCTGGACAGGGTGCCCAACATAGACTTCTACCGCAACCCGGGCAGTGTCAGCGGGCACCGTGCAATCCGGCCCTCCCTGCAGGAGCTTCACAGCGTCTTCCAGGTGAGTGTCCATCTGGCAGACACTATACAAAGGTGTGGAAGTTAATTCACCCCCAGCAGGAGAAGGATTGTTATTATTCTAGTGCAGTGTCTCCCAATCCGGTCCTCAGCCAGTCCATGTTTTTGCTCCATCCCAGTTCCCTGCCAGACAGTCCACATTTTTGCTCCCTCCCAGCTCTCTACTGGGACCAGAGAGGGAACAAAAACGTGGACTGTCTGCAGATCCCCGAGGATCAGATTGGGACTGTTCTAGTGCGTCAGGCCACAAATAAACATGTAAGTCTTCTACTTAGCCATAGCTTCAAAAACATAAAATTAACGATATCTGCTGTAGCTAGCTGTACGAATACCAGTGACAGCCTACAGTTAAAATTTAAAGCCTTTTAGTGGAGCGGGATTCCTCTTTCAAGGAAAATTGAAATGAATAGCACCAAGCAACAGAACCCATTCCAAGTCATTCAAGTCTCCATCAGCGCTTCGGATGTTCATATTCAATATAATGAAAAGCTCCACTTAAATCAATGAGAAACAACAATCAGAATATGACTCTGTGTCCTGCCTTTGTCAAGCAGGAGAAGCCTTCATAACGTAAAGCTCTTTGTACCGATTTTTGTGCAATGAGGGAGCAGGTTACTGTAGAAGAAGTATAAACCAAAGCTTCTATTCAATTATTGTTTGAGCAGGTCGGCAGGAGCAGAGAACATAAAGCATGCTGTGCCGTTTTTACTGTAGCAGCTTGTCAGACTGGGCCTCTCTGCTCCTACACCTTGACCGCTGGCACCCGTTAGCGCCAGGAGGTCTGGCATCTTCCAGTAACACGTCTTTGCACCGGTAATGAAGCGGAACAGGCAAGCCAGGCCGAACAGACGACACGCCGATCATCATCGGCCTGCCCGAAACGGGGGTCGCGCTCGGTGACGGACGCCGGCCAGGAAGCCATTTCGTCCGCATTTAGCTGGTGAAAAACGGCTCCTTTGAGCAAATGCATTGATCTGTTTGTCTTTAAATTGAGTAATTAATGGAAATGAGCTCAGAGAACTTAGAGAAAATCAGCAGGTCAGCTGTACTGTTGTGGGGAGGGGTAACACAGCCACAGCAGAAACATGTAATATGCCCAGTCTACAAACTGAACTCGATTCAGCACCTTCTCTTCTCTTCTCTTCTCTTCTCTTGTCTTATGTTAAGATTGAGCATTGCTTGGTGACATTGTTCGTTTATAATTCACCTTCTCCCCCCACAGAATGGTGGACCCATTAATGACGAGACAACTGGGAGTGATGGAACGCCGGTCGACCTGGAGTCGGTCTCACCGCCCGAGGACACAGGAGGATTAGTCAAATTTGGCTGGATCAAGGGTGTATTGGTGTGTGTGAGAATGTCCCCACCAAGAGCAGTTGCAGAGAGGTTCTAGTTATGAAAGTTTGAAGGCGCGGATGAAATCCCATTTAACTCTTACTGTATGTTTAAACCTTGAGGAATGTATCTGTGTGGCCCACTGTCATCTCCTTGGATGCTAAGAGTCTCTCAAATCAGGCACCACAGTATTTGACAGGACTATACCCCTGCCACGACCCCTGCCTTGATCCCTGCCTCGATCCCTGCCTTCCCAGGTACGATGCATGCTGAACATCTGGGGAGTGATGCTTTTCATCCGTCTTTCATGGGTGTTTGGTCAAGCTGGCATCGGTGAGTAGATGTATCTCCAGTCCCCATTAGACATGCTGGCCTGTCTGCTGTTTCTTTTGTGTTTTTTGTGTGTACATATTTATGTTATCAGATCACCAGAATGATACATTGACATAGGTTACACTGCATTTCATTTCATCCAAAAATGTGCAGAGTTCTAGCAACGTTTTTTGCTCCCTGGTTACTAAAACAAGTACAGTCACTAAAGTCGGTGCTACTCAGACCTAAACCCCGTTGATTAGGGAGGCTAACATGAAACGAAGGGGATTGTGTGACAATGTTAAGGAGCACCTGTGCCACTCGCCGAAGCCAACAGAGAGCTAATCATTACGTGTTCCCTCTGTCCTTCTGGTGAAAGTCAGTAACAGACATTGGGCATGTCAGTCAATGAGGCTGGAAATCACTGCTCGACTCCAAACTGGGCCTAGTGGAATATTACAAAGACCATTAGCCAACAATGCAGCTCATGCTATGGGGGGGGGGGGGGGGAGCCATTGCTTATGTGTGTCCCTTATTATTTTGGGCCTGACATACTGGAATTAGAGGTTTTATGATGCGTAACTAATGATGATTTAAAGTCATAAGCTCCAGGTGGGGAAAGAAAAACATACAAAAGATTCTTGAGTTAAGACGTGGCCTTAAGCCTTGCAGCTCAATTACTCTTTCAAGTGGGCAATTTGTGACTTATTGCTGCTTTATTTTGCCTTTTGAGGTGTTAAGGAGAGCTGCGGGCCATCGTTCTTTATAGCCAAGAAGAGCTCACTGTGCACCTATGCAATAGAAAGCATATTGCTTAATCCTTAGAGAGGTACAGCTCAATAAAGAGAATTAGAACCCCACACACAGGAGAGCAATGTATCACACCAGGGGCGGAGCCAGACCCTGAGGAAGGGGTGGTTGTTGGGGGGAGGGGGGCTACTTATTTACTGGGGGTGGGGGGGCTTGGCCACCCCTTAGATCTGCCCCTGTATCACACTGCTACGTGATGTACCTTTAAAGAGTTTAGTGATTTGAAATAGAATAGTAACTCACTGTCATTTGCATGAAGGGTTTCGGTTCTTAGTGTTGCGAGAACAGCCCAGCTGCTCTGACAGACAGCCTTTGCTTTCAAGGTCTAGGGATTGTCATCATCCTCCTGAGCCTCGTGGTGACCACTGTCACTGGTCTCTCCATGTCTGCGATCTGCACCAATGGCGTAGTTCGGGGAGGTAGGTAATCGTGGGGGTGGGGGGTAAACAGGAAATGCATGCATGATTATTCTTACGCATAGATAGATATTTATGAGGCTTAAAATTCAATTATGAACTTTGGTAGGTTACACTTACAATTTTGCTATCTCTGAGAATTTTCGGCCGTATTTCAAACAGTGTTTTGTTCATTTGATTCTGGATTCGCCTCTAGATACCCGTCTTTTTGCGTGTCTGTTTCAGGGGGTGCTTACTACCTGATCTCCCGTAGCCTGGGGCCCGAGTTTGGTGGCTCCATCGGCTTGATTTTTGCCTTCGCCAATGCAGTGGCTGTGGCCATGTATGTGGTGGGCTTTGCTGAGACAGTCGTGGATCTCCTTAAGGTATAGATGCATTTTTTTGCCACTGTATTATTATACTCTTGTTGTGACGTTTCTTTTTTTGTAATCTTGCGTTATTTCAAGTTAAAAATACACTGCTATCATATAATGGCAGTATATTTTATAAGAGCTGTCACGTAATATAATTAAACTATCATTACTTAAAAAATCCATCCATCCACCCATCTCCCAGAACGGCAGGGTTGGAATGAGCCCGGCACCAGTCCCTGGCAGGGTTCACCCTGCGTGACATGCGTGATGTATAGCATTACGAAAAATCTATTGCTATCTTAAACACTCAATGTGGAAATAAAACATTAAATAATAGCAAATCGTTTCACAAGAAAGTTAAACAAAATATGTAAAAACAAACAAACAAATAAAATGTAAAATCAGTTGCGAGTAAAATAGTTATTATCAGCTTTAGCAGGAAGCATTGCAAACACAACATAGCTTCACAGTCATGCAGTAATACTGCTGCCCCATGCTCTCCTTTTCTAGGGGTTTGGGGACAGAGCAAAGCAGCCAGCTTTGGGCTCTAAGCCAACCTCAAGTAGCAAACACATTGAGAACAACACACACACACACAGGCATGCGCTAAAATATTTCATTCACTGAGTCCTAACCAAAGGGGGGAAGGACAAGACATTTGTCTGAATTTAATTTGTAATGATTGTCTCGTGACCAACTCATTATTCAGCAAGGAAAATGGCAGTATCATTTGTCTTAATGATGTCATCCACCGTGATGCTTCATAGGACAGCAATGCCATCATGGTGGATGAGGTCAATGACATCAGAATTGTTGGCTGCATCACAGTGGTGCTGCTCCTGGGGATTTCATTGGCCGGAATGGAGTGGGAGGCCAAGGTGAGACCAAAATGAAATGCAAGCCTTGGTTTTTATTTCTGGTGGGACACCCCATTTACAAAGTGGGTAATTTGCATGTATGAGCAGACACCCCTCCCCCACTGAACCCCAGCAATGCCATGTGCCATATTTATGCCCCACCTTCCTGTTACATCACTTCCTGGATTTGCTCTTGAGTTTTCCGATACGCCCACTAGTTTTTTTCCCCTCACCTGATTTATAAACATGTTCTTCCCCATACTTTCCCCAATTAACTTATTATTTTTTACTTCAGGCTCAAATCATCCTGTTGATTATTTTGCTGTTGGCCATCGCAAATTTCTTCGTAGGAACAGTTATCCCTGCGACCAAGGAAAAGAAATCTAAAGGCTTTTTCAATTACCAAGGTGAGAGAAAGGTGAAGGTGTTCCACCAGCGACTCACACTGTACCTCCATGTGCTGCAGTAGGTCAACTGCACCGGATAATATATGATCATGATAATCATAATAATGATATAATTTACTGCAACCAGAACTGTGTGAGTTCTGTGCTCTTGTGCAACAATTAAACTCCACAGGATGTGAAATCAGGGGTGTCCTGAGAGAGGGGGGGGATTTAGGATGATTCTAAGGGCCCCTGAGTGACAGGAGTTCTAAAAATTATGGAACATAATTGGATTGGTCTGGGTAGGGGGGCCTTTAATGTGGCCCAAAATCTCTAGAGGTGCCCCGTGTGAAATAAACGTTTCCACCTGTATTGCAGCATCCATATTTGTGGAAAACTTCGTCCCCAATTTTCGAGACAAAGAGACCTTTTTCTCCGTATTTGCCATCTTCTTCCCTGCAGCCACAGGCATTCTGGCAGGTGCCAATATTTCTGGGGATCTGAAGGTAGGTGCCGGGGGTCAGGGACAACCCCAAAGTGCCGGAAGGGGGCACCTAGCTGTTGCTCTATGTCACTTCCCCTCAGGAAATCATTTCATAGAGCAGATTATTAAAAAATAAAACTGCAACCACTTTAAAAACACTGAGGAAAACAAAGCTTTGCCTTTATGTTCACAAACTGACTTCAATCATTTTCAGACCCAAATAATGAAGCTTCCTGGATCAGGATCTAGGTTTTAGTATCTTTGAGCAAAATATACAGCTGTAAAAAAAAGAAGCACAAATCAGCAACTCCCAAGAGGAATAGTACTGGCTTTACAACTAGCTAGATACAACGAAATTGGTACATTTTTAGACTTTGCATACAATGCCACCCTAAGAACACAAACTAAATGACTTTGCTCTATGGGGCACTAACACTCAGAAAACACTCACAAAAGTTTAACATTTATCTGTAAAACTGCCATGCTGTACATCATTTATTTAACAGAATTGAATTACCTAATGCTTATATTCAGAATGTCTTATTAAAATGTGTGATAGGTGATTCCAGACCATTCAGGGGAAAATGTTGCTATGATTTACGTGTCGTCCTACTTTAACACGTAATTGGATTTCTTTTGTTAAGAACCCCCAAGCTGCAATTCCACAGGGGACTCTGCTGGCTATTTTCATCACAGGAATGACGTATCTGTGTGTAGCCATTTGTGTGTGTAAGTAAACAATCCTGCATTTTCTTAAGGGCACATACCTTCGACCTCCAAAACTTTCGTTTCATCAAATTGTCACTCTTTGAGAATTATGAGTTATTTCATAGCTGCCCTTGCAGTCTCTACAAATTAATTAGGGATGCTTGGGGATGCTTAAATACACTGGTGTTTGAATATTAATTGAAATGGCACAAAAGCTTGCTTGAAAATCAATGCACATAATGGCTCACAGAATCCCTGGTCTAATCAAAAACCTGGCTTGATGCCGCTGTGAGTCTTTTGCAGCAAAGTCTAAAATCAATTGCCAGCTTCCACTTCCAAAGACCCATTGAGAAAACAGACTAGGACGAAAAAGCCTGCCTGTCACAACACATGCGTTCATGTTTCTCCTCAGAGCCTCCACACCACCTAGTGGAATGTTATTATATTAGTAGTGATTTTACACATCCAGATAAATGTGTATACCACATCATTTCTCAACCACAGTCCCTGAAATATACTAAGTATGGTATACATTCAGTCCATTCAGTTCTTAATCTCATATTATTGCAAATGACACTTTGACTTAGTATAACAGGAGAATCAGGTCTTTAGTTAATGGATTCAGTTTAACATGATTTTAAAGTCTTTACCATTTTTAATTCCAGGGATTAATTCAATAAATAGCTCAATGAGGCTTAATTAATTAAGAGCTCAGCATGCACTATGTCCTGCAAGGACTATAGTTGGAAAACACTGCTGTAATATCATAAATTTGACTGCATAATTTGCATATCAAATTAAATACCAAATCCATGGACTCAAATGCAGGACTATAAATGCAGTCCGAATTCATCTAAAAAGTATATGGCACCTGCTATATCATTCAATTGGCATATGAAATATGTCAAAATGTCCCTGCGGGGAAAACTGAAATTATGACTTTGATGGAGCACATCTGTGTGTCATGCTTGGCATGTGCTCCATTATCAAAGACAACAAAAAGCAGTAACATGTGGACTGCGCTAAAAGTGAACTGCGCTAAAAGTGATATCAGTGATACAAGGTGAAAGTCCATGGTCACATACCATGGCGGCGACTGACAAAACCAGAGTCCAATGTCATGTACCTGCAAAAAGCAACGTCAAAAAGCTCGGTATCCGGTTTCCCAAAACAGACAGTGAAGGATATAGACCAGGGGTGGCCAGTCTTATCCGCAAAGGGTCGGTGTGTATGCAGGTTTTTGGGGTAACCTTTAGGTCAGCTGTTCAAACCCAGGTGTGAGGACTCATCAGCCAATCAGTCCTCTAATTAGTAATATAATTAGGGAGTTGCCGTGAAAACCAGCACACACAACGGCCCTTTCTGGATAAGATTGGCCACCCCAGATATAGACAAATGTAATACAATCTGAAGCACCACCTGGTCCCCAAATCATGGAATTCTGGCAGTCCTACAATGATGTGAGATGTACTCCCACAGTACTGCCTGTCCAATATGCCATGTTAAATATTTCTTTAAGAAGGCATACTTTGCAGCCTGACTTGTTAGTCATCTATGTTACTGCATTCCATGCAGCCCTTTGTCAGTGAGCAGTTTGCCCGTCCCGTCCAGAATTGACCAGGTAGCCACATGCTTACTACCATCCTGGACCAGATGGTAAACTCGTGGTTGAATGTTCTAGATATATGTTGGATTCAAGTCACATTGCCTCCATAATTGAACGTGGTGTCTCAGAAACAAGGTGGTACTTCAAATTTTATGCTCAATCTGTGTTGAGCAGCCACGTCAACAAATTATATGAATCATTTTTATATCCACCTATTATGAATACAATGAGTCCTTCTAAAAGTTACCCAGAATTCCTCCCTTAGAACACCATACAAAACTGTGTTGGTGAATAGGGTTTGTGTAATTTTTATTTGGATTCATCACCCAATTAACAATGAGTGACCCTGTTGTCTTGTTACTTTCCTTTTAGCCTCTACAGTTGTGCGGGATGCAACTGGCAATGTCAACAGCACCTTCTCAGGGCCGATGAACTGCAACGGCTCAGTAGCCTGTGAATTCGGCTACAACTTTACATCCTGCAAAACAGAGCCCTGCAGATTCGGACTCATGAACAATTTCCAGGTAGCCAGACACATGCAACTTCAACATTTAAATGAAACTGGTGACTTGAAACAAGGATTCACGTCATGTTCGTATTACTTGGAATGAGAGGAACTCTCTGTGGTGCTGAGTCAGTCTGTGTCCCATTCCGCCCAGGTCATGACTATGGTGTCTGGCTTTGGCCCACTTATAACGGCAGGAACGTTCTCAGCTACTCTTTCATCAGCCCTTGCCTCTCTTGTTAGCGCCCCCAAAGTCTTCCAGGTAGGTGCTGTGACCTTTTCACACACTGACGTTCATTTGAACTGAGCTGTTCACTTCTAGGTTCTGGGGAACTCAGGACCTTTGAGTTTCAAATCACTGCACAAAATACAGCTTCAGCTATTTTTAAACGGATGAAGAATGCCTGGTTTTTTGAATATGGTTATTATTCTCTCAATTCTGTCATGAGTGCCATAAATGTAACCTTGAAAAAATTCTCCACTCATAGGCACTGTGCAAAGATAACATCTACACAGCGCTACATTTCTTCGCCAAGGGACATGGCAAAAACAACGAGCCCTTCCGTGGCTACGTCCTCACGTTTGCCATCGCCGTGGCATTCATTCTTATAGGTGACTATATCTGAAACTGAGCACTGGAAAAACCCAGCCTGACATCCAACACAAGTCACATTTCAACATAAAGTATAAGTCCACCCAGATTTTACATACAAGACAACATTTTGACATTTGATAACAAAACTGGTATCAAGGTACTCTACATGGCCTACATCAAAGTACTCTACTTTTGGAACTTTGTATATTGTTGTGTCCTGAAATTATGCACCTAATCTAAAATAGTTCAACCAATCTTCAATGACAAAACTGGGTAAAGTGTGGGGGGAAAAAACGAAATCCTAAAAAAACGAAACAAAAAAACTAAATCCCAATAATATATCGTTTCCCCCGTATGTGTCGGCGTAACTCAGAAACTCTCCAGCAGAAGGTTTTACCAGGATCCCCTTGACGTTTATGTTTTCATCTCTGTTTCTCAGCGGAGCTCAACGTAATCGCTCCCATCATTTCAAACTTCTTCCTAGCCTCTTATGCCCTCATCAACTTCTCCTGCTTCCACGCTTCCTATGCAAAGTCACCAGGTAATTCACTTCTTAATTCTTATGTGAGCTGTGCTAAGAAGAATGCAAAGCCTCATATTCAATAGTAGGGCTGAACTAAAATTATAGGTCCCAATACGGAGTCCTGATGTACTCCTCAATGAGATATAAAACAAATCACACGTCAGAAACGTGTTTTTCTGCGAAACAACCTGAGAGATACAACAGAACCTATTTCCAAGCAAGAGCCATTTTGCAGTTTCTTGTAAATTTGCGTTAGACAATGCATGGATTTTATTAAGGCACTCGTCATAATGCTCGAGTCTCCCGTCTGTACATGGTATAACTGGAGAGATTTGGTCTGGCAGGATGGAGACCGGCTTACAAATACTACAACATGTGGCTGTCTCTGCTGGGTGCCATATTGTGCTGCTCTGTGATGTTCGTCATCAACTGGTGGGCTGCGCTGCTGACCTATGGCATTGAGATCTTCCTGTACATCTATGTTACAGTGAAAAAGCCAGGTGACCGAAAAACACAGTCCTATGACATTGTCATTGTTAGCCTCCTGTTAGCTGGACCATGTGACCTTTCACAGAGCACCATTTCTTGTCTGTTTTCATTTCATTTTTGCCCTGCAGATGTGAACTGGGGTTCCTCGACACAGGCAGTGACATTTGTCAACGCTGTAAACAATGCTTTGACCTTATCTGGAGTGGACGACCACATCAAAAACTTCAGGTGCTGTGAAAAAAGATGGAGGCGTTCAGGAAAAAAAAGACGTTAAACTATTCTAAAGTTTTAATTGTTGAAGTTTCTTGAGCATGTGTTCATCACTGTGACCATTATTTAGAACTGGAAATGATGCATCATTTATTACAGTCATTTACAAGATGCAGGCACCTTTAATCTCCTGTTCCCCTCAGGCCCCAGTGCATCGTGCTGACTGGAGCCCCCAGGTCCCGCCCTGCGCTCCTTGACTTGGCCCACTCCATCACCAAGGGCTATGGGCTTTGTCTCACCTGCCAAGTGTTTGTGGTGAGGACACACTTTATAGTGTTGTAAACTTGAACTTGGATGGCATTCAGATGTTCATGGTCTTTGTAGAGGGTCAAACTTGAATTTTCTTCAGATAGATTAGAGATTTTATACACCAGCAGTTAAACCTCACCTGGTGACTTCATTCAGTCATTAATACGCGGCCTGCTTGAATACAGCCCATAACAAAGGGAATGACACACGAGTCAAACTGAAACCCCAAACACAAGTTGAAATTTACAATCAAATTACATTACACTCACGGAGCAAGACAGGGATGCCACTTTTGTGACACGGATTCAATTCAACCAGGGACCACGGTTAAAGATGCTCCAAGAGATGAATGCGGGAATAGAGCCTAACCAGGCATGGCTGAACACGAAAAAACGCAAAGCTTTCTACACAGCGGTAGCGAGCGATTCCTTCAGGGAAGGCGTGGAAAATCTCCTACAGGTAAGCGCATTCAGGACAACGTAAAGTTGATGACAGAGCAAGACAGTGTTACAGCTGATACGTTATCAGGATTTTAAATATCTAAATGCACCGTCCTCATACCATCATTACACTTTATGTGTAGAGTTTACCATGTTCAGCTGATTTGAACAACTAATTTGGGGACCATAAAGCACGTATCTATTGGTTATTGGTTAATAGGCATCTGGACTGGGTCGACTGAGGCCCAACACTATCGTGATTGGGTTTAAGAAAGACTGGAGGACTGCAACCAGAGAGGAAGTGCAGAACTACGTTGGCGTGCTGCAGTAAGTGCCTCCAGCTGTACTGCCATTAACACTGATGCTGAAGTGGGTCTGAGTCTTAATTGTCTGCTCTGGTCCTGTTTGTGGCAGCGATGCATTCGACTTCGAATACGGCCTTGTGATACTGAGAGTCAATCAGGGCCTGGACATTTCCTCCATCATCGAGGCAGAAGGTTGGTATGCAGTGCTAGACATGCATGGCCTGAAATGGGCGTAATCATCTGCAGAGCATTGATAACAATGTGGCACAATGACAATATAATTGATTAAAAGGCCATATAGCGCACCGTGCCTTCATTACATATATTGATGGTTTATGGTGGAATTTAAACTCTCCAGGTTTAAAATACACTGGAATCTTATCATCAAAGGAACCGATCCGAAGGCCGTTTACATATGACTTGATAAATGTTTTCCTTCCATATCAGGGTAGTAAATTTGAAGGCTGAAGCCAAGTTAAATACCATAGAGTCCGACCATTTTCAGCTGAGTGTAATTCGGTAGCATTTGTGTTGGGCTGCAGAGGAGATGGAGAGGTTGGCCCTAGAGCAGCAGGCTGTGGAGGCTGAGGAGTTTCAGCAGGCTGGAAAGGGCCCCTTCTGGTCCAGGAAAACATCTAAACAAATGCTAACACCACAAGGTACAACAATTCATTTATAGGCTTCTTGTACTGGTATTACCACAAACCGTACAATTGCACAAATACCATTACATTGAAGTTTTCTAATGAGAACGTGCAAAATGAGAAATGCACATTAAAAGGTCATTCTTGTCTATAACATTTAACGCAATTTATACGTTTTTGTTTATTGTTTATATTCATGACAGTTGTATTCAATTCTGTAGGTTAAAATCAGTGTGAAGTCAAAAAATCCATACTCCACTCCACTCCCTCCCCATCTCCCCCCACCCCTGCAGTGTCTGTGAATGGCCCACAAACTTCTCAGGTACCAAAAGTAAATCAGAGGTTAATGGAAGCAAGCACCCAGTTCCAGAAGAAACAAACCAAAGGCACAATTGATGTGTGGTGGCTCTTTGACGACGGAGGTAAAAGCCAGTTATGTCATTTATAGTCACAGTTAGGTTTATTGTATGTTGCATTTTATGACTTTTTTGCTTTCCTGGTTTGCATAAAAGCTTGGAAGATGGATGGGTTGCTGGATTACACACCTTCATCCTGGAATTTCAACATCACACAAGATTTATGTTATTTTTTTGCTAAGCATGCACCTTTCTTCATTTCTTTTTCTATTGGCCAGATCCAGGTGGTGTGATCTGTTCTCTTAGCTAAACACTGATCTTACGCCATACTCTGCATATGCAATCTGTTATCTGGTTAATAGTAATCTTGATATTAACTCATACACACTTCTGGAAATCAGCAACATCCAGCCAACTTCGTTATACAAAAAAGGCATATTGAAGTTAAAGATATACACTGATCAGCCATAACATTAAAGCCACTGAAGTGAATAACATTGATCACCTTGTTAAAATGGCACCTCTAAATGGTGCCATTACATGTTAGGAAAGTGAACAGTCAGTTCTTGAAGTTGATGTGTTGGAAGCAGGAAAAATAGCCAAGAGGAAGGTTCTGAGTGACTTTGACAAGGGCTAAATTGTGATGGCTAGACGACTGGGTCAGGGCATTTCCATAACGACAGGTCTTGTGGGGGTGTTCCCAGTATGCAGTGGTCAGCATTTAAGTACCTACCAAAAGCGGTCCAAGGAAGGGTGACTGCGGCGATGGGGTCATGGGTGCCCAAGGCTCATTGATGCGCATGGGGATCGAGGTTAGCCCGTCTGGTCTAGCTACTGTAGCACAAACAGCTGAAAAAGTTAATGCTGGCTATGATAGAAAGGTATAAGAACATACAGTCCATCGCATTTTGCTGTGTATGGGGGTGCGTAGCATGCTGACCCCTGTCCATCATCAAAAATGCCAACAATGGGCATGGGAGCGTCAGAACTCAACCATGAAGCAATGGAAGAAGGTGGCCTGGTCTGATGAGTCACGTTTTCTGTTATATCATGTGGAGGGCTCGATGCATATTTTCCACATTGGACCTACACAAGAGGTGGCACCAGGATGCACTATGGGAAGAAGGCAAGCCAGCAGAGGCAGTGTGATGCTCTGGGCAATGTTCTGCTGGGAATCCTTGGGTCCTGGCATTCATGTGGATGTTACTTTGACACACATCACCTAACACTGTTGCAGACCAAGTACATCCCTTCATGGCAATGGAAATCCTTGATGGCTGTGGCCTCTCTCAGCAGGATAATGCAACCTTCCACAATGCAAAGATTGTTCTGGAATGGTTTGAGGAACATGAAAAATAGTTCAAAGTGTTGACTTGGCCTCCAAATTCCCCAGATCTCAATCCAATCTAGCATCTGTGGGATGTGCTGGACAAACAAGTCTGATCCATGGAGCCCCCCACCTCGCAATTTATAAGACTTAAAGGATTTGCTGCTGTCTTGGTGTCAGATACCACAGGACACCTTCAGAGGTCTTGTGGAGTCCAGGCCTCGATGGGTCAGAGCTTGTTTTGGCAGCATGAGGAGGACCTACACAATATCAAGCAGGCAGCTTTAATGTTATGGTCGATCGGTGTATGTTTAAGACAGAAACAATTGTTGGTGACACAGATTATGTCATATTCAAATTTATTCTTATGCTTTTTGGAAACAAATGAAGCCTTTAGTGTCTAGGTTCAGTCCGTACATCAGGATACCATTAAAGAATATCATACAACTTGAGTCCCTGGTGCGTGAATATAGGTGAGAGGTGGGTGATGAATTGTTATCACCAAGTCCAAAGTCAATACTATGAGCACTGCAGAGTACTTCTGCTCAGCCAGTCAATTCCATGTCTTGGAGGATGTGTGACCACAGAAGCTGGAATCCTTGGTGGCCTCCTATTTTGTGTATTGATTTGACTGGCCCTGGCAATAATAATATGAAATAGTGATGAACACTCTCTCTACCCAAGGCCTGACTCTGCTCATCCCCTACATCCTAACCACACGCAAGAAGTGGAAGGACTGCAAGTTGAGGATCTTCATTGCGGGGCAGACTGACCGCATAGAGCAAGACTGGGCAGAGTATGTGGGGGGAAAACCCAATGAATGCATAAAAACAAAGGGCATCATGTTTGTAAGAAAATGTGTAGTTAGCAGGATTTCTGTTTGTTGCATAGGATGGAGGGCCTTCTTAAACAATTCAGGATCAAATACATAAACATCAGCGTCATCACTGACATCGCCTCCAAGCCAAGCTCTGAGAGGTAAAAAAACTTTTGGCTCACATAATCAGGTTTAATACAATAAGCTTTTCTCACTCCGATCCAATTTGATGCAACTATATGCATCTACTTTTCTCAGCTGGAAAAACTTTGAGGACATGATTGAGCCTTTCCGCCTTCGCGATGGCACCAAGGAGACAGCCATTTCTGACGCACAGAAGAAGGAGAACTCGTGGAAGATCACAGATGCCGAGCTGGAAATGCATGAGGAGAAGGTAACTCAAGTTCTCAGTAGCTGAAGAAAGATTAGAAAATCTTTATTGCCACACAGATTTAGATTCAGGCCAGCAAAGAGCAAAGACAAAGGAAACAGCAAATACCTAAAATAGACACTTCACTGCATTCTTTAATCAAGACATAAACAGTGGGTACTTTTCCCTACACAGACATACCTGCAAGTTCGCCTGAATGAACTGCTGCAAGAGAATTCAAGGGCAGCCAACCTTATCATTGTGTAAGTACACAGGACTCATACAGCCTCTGGATTTTAATTATTCCAAGAATTATGTACATTTAATTAGCATGTACCTACAGAAAATCAATAATAATCATATTCGTTCATATCTATATAGGCCATAGTGCATGTTTGTATGCCCGGTGATGGACTGGCATTTTTACAGTAATGCTATCATGGAAAGTACAGTTGACCCTTCCACATACAGTAGAAGGGCTTAGGGACGCTGGCCCTCTGCGTTCTGGAAAAACTGCATAAAATAAAGTAAAGCGGAAAAATGTGAGAAAATGCGAGATACAAAGACCACTGTGAGATCACTGTGAGATATTCCGTGAGAGGCTGCCGTAAACACACTTGACGTCCTCCAAACCAGCACTGTACATATATTTTATGCATTTATGGCTTATAAAACCGCGATGGGGAAGGTCATGATGCAGAAGGGTCAACTGTATTTCCAAAATCAGTTTGGCCCTAATGGCAAGCTTGAAGCATGCAGGATCATGTTATATGACATGAAGGCCTGCAAATTGCTACAATGTTTATATCATGCAATTAAAATGTATCAATCCCCCGGTTAATGCTCCGTTGCGCCTAAGGCTGACCTGGATTGAATTGCGGTCTTTTTGTGCATTTTTAGACCTGTACATTTTAGGCTTAAATTACATTGAGTATGTTCAGTAGTCTGTAGTGTGCAGCTACCATATCAACCCTTACATGCACCGTACCTTTCTTGCAGGAGCACGCCTATAGCTCGGAAAGGCACCATCTCTGACCACCTCTATATGGCTTGGCTGGATGTCCTAACCAAAAATCTCCCACCAGTCTTGCTTATCAGAGGAAACCATAAGAGTGTGCTAACCTTCTACTCTTAAGTGGCCCCCTCATGGCCAAACACCACAACAGCTTCAGTAATGTAACATCCAATGTGGAAAATGGTTACATGTGTAGCTCTTTCTGCTGCCCTCTAGTGGAAATACCCATTTAATATCATATTCAACTGCATTTAGTCCATGTACTGTCTTTGCAGGATGAAGATGTTGAAAATATTGTATAAATGTTATGAATTTACATTAAATTAAAGGATTTAACACAGGATAAAAGGTTAGTTTGACATATCACAAGCCTCACATCTTGTACATTATTTAAACAACATATAAGCTTTTTCATATTTGCTACATTGCTGAAATAAACATATTTTACAGTACAGTGCCCCATTTAAATTGAACTTGACGTAAATACATATTAATGAGTCAATGAGTCAAATGAGTCAATCATGCATTCTTAATGCTATTGAGAGATAAATCTCTTGGTCTCCGTGATTACCCAGTTAGTACAATGTATGGATGGAGGCAGAGGCGGTACACAGCCAAAAATTTTTATAGTGGTTGCAAAGTAGAGTTAAGGGAGATTTTGTATGCAGTTTGAAAGCTCTGGTTCATCTGTTGATGGCAATGACACTATCTGTAAGGTGCGAGACATGCGAAACAGTAGCCCATGATGCTGAATAGCCCTACCCAGTCATTTCGGTTTGAGCAGAATCTGTTATTTAAGAAATATGATATTATACACTTACATACATGTTTCATCTAAAACCTAATGGGGTTGTAAACTTTGCACACATATTTTTAAATCATCTTAATTTATTGCTGTATTGTTCTTTCTATGGACTTCAGTTTAAGTTGCGCTTAAATCATTTTTAGGCACTTAGTTTGCAAATAAAAGCACTTTTCATGCTGCAATTAAATTTCATGTACTTTGTTGCTGTGTGTGGTAAAATGTATTGTTTTTTAAAATGCAAGTGAAATATTTACTAAGTGTTTGATTTTGGCATACAATGTGTTCATTTTCAAGTTCTACAGAAACACTGCATTGGTGTCTTTTAATTATCTAATGAAAAAAAGCATAAAGTTGATATAAAATGCGGAATAAGCAGTCAACTCAAATGGATTGATGGATGGATGACAGACATAACCTGTAGCTAGAAACAGGCTTATACTAATACTTAATACAATGTTACTTTTGATTCCACTGCATTTGCGACGAAAAAAATTATTAAAATCAGCAATGCAATGATTAAACGTACTAAGGCTACGTTTTATGTACCTAGAACACCCATAAGTTACGCTTGAGTGCAATATTTTCCTCTGCTACATCTGGCATGATTCTGCTTGGTCTGCTAAGTCATTGCGCAGCAGGCTTACTGCGGTGACGCTTTCAACGACAAAACTTGTTTCAAAATTTCCCATCATTCATCATTCCGTGGGCTGCAGAAATTAGCTTAGTTTCAAGAAATGGCTTGTCTCTTTTACAAAACCAGACATATCTTCAGTTGTGTTTCGGTACACTGTCGTCTGTACGTACGGTTATTACAAAGAAGACCTTGTCCTCACTTTCAGAAATGCGCCATCGCTACAAGAAAAAACGGAGATATATTTAACCCAGGTATTTTAGCATACTTAAGTACTCCTGACTAAGCGTGATCTTAGCATACTACGGCAGTCACTGTGTACGTGTAGCTTCGTTTTCTGGCTCACTAGTGTATTTATAGTAGCTTAGCATAAATGAGCTAACCAAACATTCGTTATGTTTTGTGACAAACAGCGCATGCATATTGCGGCGGGCTGCGCACCATGAGCTGACAGTAATCCGATTATCCAACGGTAACAATGTTACGAGGACCACTGTACAAGTATTTTATATTTTGTTTGCACAAAGCGAAAACATCCAAGTAAAATCTATTTCAAGTATTACATTATTGAGATTACTTCCTTCCCAGTTAACCGGTTGTGGGTAAAATAATATATATATATATTATATATATTATATATATATATATAAAATATATATATATTATATATATATATAAAATATATATATATTATATATATTATATATATATATATAAAATTATATATATATGAATAATTGATGCTCTTTTAAATGGTATGTAATTAGTGTTATAAAAGCCCCGCGACCCTATACTAGATAAACAGCTGCAAAATATACTGATCGGCATGGAACAAAAGCGTAGTGTCACAGTTGATGTCATAACATTCTACCTATCGAGACGTGCTATCCAGCCTTTCTGCGCCTGTGTAGTTCCACCGTTTTGTGATTAGGATTATGTTTTAGGGGTTTGGGTTAGGGTTAAGGTAAGGGTTTCGGGGTTTTTTTGGGGGGTTAGGGCCAGGGCTATCGATATCGATTAGGCATCCCTGCCGTAGAATGCATACCGGTGTTCTGACGAGTTGAGCTTTTAGGGGTGTTTTGGGGGTTAATGTTAGGGTTTTAGGGGTTAGGGCTATCATCTAGCACTACGGTAGCCTAACTCGACAAAGTTAAGGTAAGGGTTTTGGGGGTTAGGGCCAGGGCTATCGATAAGGCATCCCTGCCGTAGAATGCATGCCGGTGTTCTGACGAGTTGAGCTTTTAGGGGTGTTTTGGGGGTTAGGGTTTTAGGGGTGTTTTGGGGGGTTAGGGTTTTAGGGGTTAGGGTAAGGGTTAGGGCTATCATCTAGCACTACGGTAGCCTAACTCGACAAAGTAGCTCAACTCGTTTCAGATCAGCGACCAATCGGTCATTTAGAGACAGGCATGTATTCTACGGCAGGGTACAACACCTGTGCTGTGTGGCAGTAAGCCCTGGTCTGCAGCTTGATTACCTCAACAGCCACTGGAAGTACGAGCGGCGCCCCTAAGCATGTCAAGCCGGTACTGAAGGTCGCCAGACTTTCGGAAAATGCTACCATCCCAACAAAGGCATCAGCGAAAGCCGCCGGTTATGATCTGTACAGGTTGGTTACATTTGTGATACATAAGCGGTGTTACACTGACGTATATCCACGTACAATCAATGATGTCATTTTTAGCAATTGCGTGCGGCGGAAATGGAGCTACAAACATCAAATTAAACGGAAAAAAACTTTCTGATTTATTGTCGCATGTTTTAATATTAAGTTTTTAAATCGCAGACGTGTTTTGAATTATTTTTTATAAGCCCAGGTAGGTGCTGTGGGTTTAAATTTAAGCAAGGTGCAATTAAAGTGAGGCATCAGAAATTAAAGTTAAGTTTTCCTCACATTCAGCCCGAAACAAAAACATGTCAGTATTTATAAAATGAAGTAACATTAAAATTACAATAACTACCTATTTATTTTTTGACAGTGCTTATGACTACTCTATAGCCCCAATGGAAAAAGCTGTAATAAATACTGATATCCAGATCGCCGTCCCCCCTGGATGCTATGGTAGAGTGGGTATGTTCTTTATTGCCTGCTTCTTTCCTTGATCCAGACGTGTAAAAACAAACGAATAAAATTAACTCATTTTTTGTTTTTAAGCACCACGATCCGGATTAGCTGTAAAACACTTCATAGACGTCGGAGGTAATAATATTTTTAAACATTCAGTGTTCCGATATTAATTCGGATTTCGGACTGGGCTGTGTCACTGGCACATGTAAGCCACCCTAAGGCATGCAGTCTGTGGCTTTCTAAGCAGATTTCTAATACGTTTTTTTCCCTAAGGTGGAGTTGTAGATGAGGATTACAGAGGGAATGTCGGTGTTGTCCTTTTCAATTTCAGCAAAGAAACATTTCAAGGTAAGACTTGTTTCAAAATGTTTAATTATTACCCACATACTAAAGTGGAATAGGTGACCTTTTTCAGCTCTCTGGAATAGACAACTAAACCTATAATGTGGTATTTTTTAGAGCAGCTCACAATTAAATTCGTAGGTCACCAGCTGGCTTAAAAATATTCTGGTAAAGTAAGATCGTATTCATTATACAGAAGCCATTGTTGCGTGTTTTTTAAATACAGCAGTCCCAGATTAAGCTTTTATTTCATCACCTGCTCTTCTGTACGGTTAATAGAATATGCATTTTTTTGGATTTGTTTTTGGGTATGGTGGTATGTACATGCAATTGCAAGGTGTATTAGGAAAGGAAAAAAACCACAACAATGCTGTTGTTCTAACCGTAGTCCGCAAAGGGGAGCGCATCGCCCAGCTGATCTGTGAGAGAATCTGCCATCCCGACCTGGAGCAGTGTGAGGTAATCTGTCTGTGCAGCTTACAATATGAAAATAACCCAATTCCTTCATGCACGTCCCCCCCCCCCCCCCAACTTAAATTATTATTTTACCCAGGCACTTGATGAAACAGAACGCGGGGCTGATGGTTTTGGATCGACTGGTCGAAGCTGACTGACTCTACTTTAAATGTTATTATTTGGATACTTGAACTTTATTCGGATTTTTATTTTCTTACATAAAGTGTAATAGCTTTGGAACATCTTGTCTCCTCGTTTATTTCCTTAGATAACCTACATATGTTAATGTCATGAGGAGATGCAGCAAAACTATGGTCATAAAGTTTCCTTTCCCAGCCTTAAATCAGCCAAGTTAATTGACCTTGCATTTGCCACTGTACTGTGCTACATGTACATTGAAGAAAACCATTTGCTTTTGATTTTTAGATTCCAGCAAACTTAGAATATCATAGCAGTATATTGCCAGTTTGTCTTCCTAAAGACACCTTTACATTCCACAATGCTCTTTTAGTTGCTGAGTATTAAGTAACATGAGTCCGGTGTATATTTGTAGGTTGTGAATTAATACCATTAGTTTTGGCAACCACCAGTTCCCATCTAAACATGGAACTTGTGCCCATAACTGACTGTAATGACATGAACTGAGACAATGAATTTTCCAGACTCATGTACAACATGCTTTTGGTGAACGAAAATTGCATAACTTTAGTGTCCAATAGGCCAAAACACTTTCATAGCTGATATTCAGAATATGGAATGGACTCATTATTGAGCTAGTTATCCAGTCATACTTACTGAAAAATACACTTCTGGAATTATCCATCCATCCGTTTTCTGTAACCACTGGACTCTATCCTAGAGGATGGGGTGTCACCCCATCATAGGGCACACTCTCACACCATTCACACCATTGGGGTATTTGGGAATGCCAATTCACTCTAGCATGTTTTTGGACCGTGGGGGGAAACCAGAGCACCTGGAGGTGTGCAAAAACGACAACATGCAAACTCCACACACGGAACCCTGGCAGAGACTCAAACCCTGGTTCCAGAGGTGTGAGGCAGCAGTACTAACCATTGTACCACCCCCTCGAATGATAATTTGGGGATTAATCACATACAAAATATATTCTAAAACTTGTGCATCAAGAAACATATTGACCATAGACCTAGAATTTAAATGAGATCCCAGCAGGCCACACCTCAGCCTGCGACTGCACTAATTACCTTGAAAGTAAGTCTTCTCACCTGGTGCCTCAGGAATGCATCAGGCATTTAGAAATCCATAGGTTTTCTGTTCTTGTTAGCCGGTAATACTGATCCTCTGACATAAAACCAGCCAAGCAGTCCTTTCTGTGATTTGTTGGCTAAAGATTAAATCATTTCAAAGCAGAGTTTTTCCTACAGATTTCAAAAATGCATGAGGGCCCCTTGCCCATTAAACACTGATTGCTCGTATTTGGCTGGGAGACAAAGATGCATTTAATCACAGCTTTCAGTACCTGTTTACTCCCCTCACCCATCAAGAGCAAAAACCACATACCAGAATGTTCTCACATCTTCTGAACTGAACACAGGCTGAGTGTAGAGATGGGACAAACATGTAGGTAGTCAAAGGAACTAAGGTGGTCTGTCTCATTGGCTGTGATACCGCCTAACCACACATGTGCACATAATCAACACTCGTTACATTGGCAGTAAACCCAGTAACTACCCTATGATTTCTGTTTTTCTATGAGCAGAAGTGTATTTTTCTTTTGAATGTAATGATGAATGTCACAGGCTGAATATCATTTACCACTCTGTGAACCTAATAATTGGAAAAAACAGGATGTGTCACTGGAATCAGGATCTTTTAGACCAGTTTTAGACCCTTAAATGTCAAGTCATGTTGACAATGGCACACTTCACATTTAAGTATAACCAAGCCCTATTAAACCAAAAAATTGTTTTTATTGTGAATTTACTGAAACTAATCCCTCACCGATGTGAACAAACACTGGTAGTGAAAGGTGGTTGCATCATCTTTGATGACAGCACTGATTGTACTTGCGAGAATGGGTGTGGCCAACAAGGCCTCAGTGCATAATGTTCAGTCACAGATATTACCTCATCAGAATGGTGTATACAATTAAGTAGTTGGTCATTATAAGCACCATTACAAAACCCTTCCTTCCAGGGCTTTATGTAGTTAACAATTGCTTTGATGATTAAAAAAGTGGTATGGTTACAGTATAAACACACTTCATTTACATGTAATATAGATATAACTGAAAACAAAGAGGCTACTGAGCTAAACTTTGGTTGGTTGCAGATTTAATTTTCAGACAGTAAAGTTGCTTTTTGGCTATCTGCTCTGTAAAACTTCAGAAGGCCCAAGTATTTTCCTTAGTGATCCAGAGAAACATTCACAGGAACCTGCTTAAAAGAATTTCATCCTTGAATGGTAAACAGTGACTTAAGTCTTGTCACTGAAATAATAAAATGCCACAATTTACTGGCACGGTGCAAAATTCAAACCCAAAACATAATGAAATAAAGAGTCTCTTGGCACCAACATGGTGGCTGTTAAGGTACAGCTGCAAACCTCCCCTTTTTTCCGCTTTTGGGTCTCCTTCCCTCAGACTTGGGCAATCTGACATTTTACGGTTCATTTTTTAATCCTAGGATGTCACGTTGCCAGCAGAAGTTAATACGTAATACAATGCCAATCTAGTCAGCTGAAAAGATGGAAAAGCAGAAGTATGAAAAAGTCCTTCAAGGCCGATCCAAATCCTCAACATTAGCTAAGCGGTTTTCTTTATATATAAAAAAGTCTTAGCATCAGTGCCTTTCTGCAATTTGTGTCCCTCGGATTGTCGCAAGATTCAACATATCATTATGCAAACCCTTATTCAACGAGGAGCTTTCTGCACAAAGCCTGAGAAGACGACAAACTATGGGGCTGATTTTTCCCCTCACGCTTTATTTTCCCTACTCTGTGGCTGCTCCGGAAGAGGCTGCTTTTGTGCACTCGCTGCAGGCAATAAGAGATTGAATCCATGATATGTGGAATCGTCTTTGGGAATCAACTATGCTGTTCTGTCTCTTTGGTTACACGTAATTTCACCGTTTCCTTGTGCTGTTAGTGGAGAATGATCTGCACTTTCATTTTCAGCGTGTCCCCCAGCTGACCGGTGAGGTAGTCTTTGTCATTCTTGTCTTCCAGCTGCGCCAGTTCCCTCTTTTTGTACAGCGAAATACTGCTGATTTGTAAATAATGTGCTCCAGGTTGAAGCTTCATCTTGGTTAAATGAAGGTAGCTTATTCCTTCCTTCTGGTTGATCTTGAAGAGGCCCTCCTCGTTCCCGAAGTCAATCAAGTAACGGATGTGGTTGCTGAGGGTGGACAGAGCGGGTGTGAACTCCAGGATGCGTTTTTTGCTGCTTATATTGCTGATGCTGAGGTTCAGAAGGAAAGTGTTTTCCACATCCACACTTGCGAGGCTCACAATCTCTTGCTCATCCTGAAAATATAACAGACCATTGTGCGATCAGCTGAAGACTCAATAAACAAAAACACAAGCATTTAAAAAAAAAAATTCCCCTCAGGGATTAATAGTTAATCTCCCATGATGGTGGGATGTGATTCCAGTGTGGTTCCTGGGAGCAATGGTTGGTACTCTGGACTCTGAATCCAGTGATCCGAGCTCAAGTTTCAGCAGAAGCTGAGTTTTGGGGCAGTGGTAACCTAATGGTTCAGAACATGTGCTTTTGATCGAAAGGTTGTTGGTTAGAATCCCCAACCAGCAACGTACCGCCCGCATGCACTGCTCCCCAGGCACTAAATAGCTGCCCCTGTTATGTCACATATAAATTAAATGCAAAGGACACGTTTCGTTGTTGTGCACTGTGTGCTGTGGTGTGTCAGCAACGACGGTTTTTCACTTCAGTGATCTTTCCTGCATTAGATGACAGGTCAAATACTTAAAGTCTGTTGCTTTTCTGGGAATTGAGCTACATATCTGTGACTTGAAGGCTGGAAATCATACATCACAGCCGCTGCATGTGATTTTAGGGGTGCTAAACTGGCCTTGAAGCTTACCTGTGAGCCGCTTAGCGCAACATCGCCTGTTACATTGGCACTCCTGCGCTTTCTGCCTTTTTTGGGGTAACCGTTAACTTTGCATTCATAGCAGGCCTCAGGGGAGAGGGCGTTGTCATCACTTTCGGCACCCTGGTCTCCGCTCCCAAAGGCCAGACCGGTGACGCAGTGCCTGTAAGGAAGAGGGACAAAATTACACATGATTTGGAGAGACCTCCAGCAGGCATAGATGCTATGCTAAGGTTTCAATGTGCAGCAGCCGGGGGGCGCTAACCCTTGTCCTGCCCGGTAGTAGCCTAGCGGGCAGCCGCACAGGTAGCCCCCTTCAGTGTTGGAGCAGCCGTGGCTGCAGGGTTTCTGGGAGGACGAGCACTCGTTGATGTCCTCGCAGGCCCCGCTGAATGCCCGGTAGTTGAAGCCGGTGGGGCAGAGGCAGCGGAAACTGCCCAGCGTGTTGTGGCAGGAAGCGTCGCCACACACCTGGCTGTTCTGGCACTCGTTTTCGTCTGAGTGCAAAAGACGACGGACAGAAAACGGAGAGATGAAGAAGCAATGTGGTGCAGTGAGCCAGTGACGAACACTGATTTTTTGAGGGCCAGGTGCTCCAAGGGAGGGGGTGCGGCTGACTAGTGACATCACCGGTGATGCCCTCAACGGCAGGAAACGAAAAGAACTGTAAATCGAGTCCTTTTATGAAGGTTTCCATGTGTTACATCACACTGTCATCTAAACTGGGACAGGCCCGCCTCCTTCTGACTGCCATACCTGTGTGCTAAGGTATATTTTCAGATTCGGGTAAAATGAGGTCTTTAACCTCAAAGTGATCTTTGAAGGGAGGTCCTTCTAGAAGGAGAATGGGCAAGCAGGCGGTCTTGGCGAACATCAGGATGCAACATCCGGTCGAAAGAGACAAGTGGTCTCACCTACGCACTGGTTCCACTGGTAGTGCTGGAGGTATCCCTGGGGACAACTGCAGCGATATGCGCCCACCAGGTTCTGACAGCCATGCTGGCATCGATGGTTCCCCTCGCACTCGTTCATGTCTGTAGGACGCGGCGAGGGACAGCAGGAAACAAGCAGCAAAGGTTTAATGGGACTTATCCAGGCTGAACTTATGTCCGAAGACAGACCACGAGTCACAGTGAGATACGGAAACTCCTTGTCTGGAGATGCGGCTGACCTTCGCACTTCTGTCCACTCTGGTCCAGGATGTATCCACGGTGACACTCACAGCTGAAGCTGCCGGGACTGTTTTGGCACGCTCCGTCTGAGCCACACAGGCCGGGGTCCATGGCGCACTCGTTGTTGTCTGCAGGAACAAGATGACAAGCCTCAGTCCTACCACTGCTGTCCTCAAACGACTGAACGGGGATCTGTATATGGGCTGATATTTGTGCCACTAGAAACTGAATATGAATTTTGTATATTTGAATCTGCAGTTAAAAACTGAATCTGAATTTAATAGTTTGAATCTGAATTCCAATAACTTGAAACAGCATTTACCCTACCTCGAAAGTTTTCAGTTCGCAAATTCAATTTCAATCTATTGACACACATCCGGGTCCTTGAGGAAAAGTAATCGGCCGCAGATTCACAACCCAACTCATTTCCACGTTTACGACAGTTCTGCAGGTCGGGGTAAAGAGGAGGCGCGTGCCGGGGTGTCACAAGTGCAAATGCGGGATCATATACGCAGTCATCATATACGTAATAAAAATTAAGCAGTACCGGCACTGCTATATTTTAATCTTTATCGTACCACCACTTCTCACAAGTTGCCAGTACTCTGCTACTCAGAGACAAGCGTCACGCGAGAGTGGCGGGGCACCGCGCGCAGTACCGACAGTGTTGTTGAGCACAGTTATATCTGTAGTCCTAAGATCAGCAGAGGTGGAAAGTTCAGGTCCAGAAAGTACAAATCCAGACCAAGGTTTTGTTCAACCAACCAGTTGAGCATAAAGAGTCACAGTCACAGAGTACTCAACTGGCTGGTTGAAACAAAGCCTTGGTCTGGATTTGTACTTTCTGAACCTGAACTTTCCACCTATGAAGATCAGTGTGACGGGGCTGACTGGGTGCACTTTGATTCCTCCCTGGCTCGAAAACTTTGGTTGTAACCAGTAAAACAATCCCTATGACAAATTACTGCTACTCACTATTCTTAGTAACTACTCAATTTGTGTTCATGGGTTTTTTTTCCGTGATAGTTACTGGTATGATTTGTCCTCATCAATATGGTCTTACAAAAATGTTACACAGTGAAATAGTTATTATTTCACAGTCATTCATTTGGTGCATTAAAAGGTGTTTCTGCAATGCCCTGTCCCTATTAAAAGTGCCCAGTAGACTGGCTGAAAGAGTTTACTTAATTCCAAGTGTTTAAGGCTGAGGTCATGGGAGTTTCAGCAGGAGCTGACTAATACTGCTGTATCCATGGCAACAGACGGCTCAATGCTCCATAACAAGTCATAGTTAAGTTAGCATAACTACAAATCAGTCAGGCTTAATTTGATTTTTAGATATAATACCGAAACCATTAAGTCTGAGATATCCCAAAGAGAGTTATTTTACGGCGTATGATGAAAGCTAAATGGATTCATTAGTTCAGCTCGGCTACCTCGGAAAGGAGCGCGTGTGCGGGTGACTCACCGATGCAGGCCGTGTGGTGCTGGCTGAAGCCGGGGGGGCACTTGCAGGTGAAGCCCCCGATGGTGTTGACACACAGGAACTGGCAGTTGTGCTGTTTGGCTGAGCACTCGTCCAGATCTGAGGCAGGGCGGAGGCACATGAACACAGACGCTCACATAAGTTGGGGTCAGTGTTACCTCTGAGCCTTCGAAGGAGTTACTGTGTAAGAAGGCAGATTGTTGGTGTGGAGGGGTGTGTGTGTGTGTGTGTGTGTGTGTTATGTACATGCTGTTCCCACAATGTTATACAAACCTGTTATTTTGACATTGTGGGGATGATTTTTTCTGTCCCCACAAGGGGAAACTCAATTTTTGTAAAAATCTGTGATTGCAATCAAAAATCTGAAAATGCCAAAAGTCTTGTATTTTGTTTGGTTACTTATGGTTAGGGTTGTCATTGCTGGGATTAGGGTTTTGCCTAAAGAAATGAATGGACAGTCCCCACAAAGATATGAATGAAAACGTGTGAGTGTGTGCATGTGTGTGTGTGTGTGTATGTGCATTCATGGAGACCAGCTCCCTCCAGCACAGGAGGAAAACTGCAAACTAGGCCTGCCTAATCCAGGAAGCAAGAGACATCTGCTGCCAAACAACACAAACTGCTGGCTGAGTGAGGGCTGGTGCCCCCGTGCCCCCATGCTCCAGACACTCATCAAAGCCCCTGGCTTTCACAGGCCGTGTCGGGTGGGGCAGAAGACACTAATTATTCATTATTTTCCCGTCCAAAGCCAGTGCCCTGCAAGTGAACCGGACTTCGGGGAAAACCAGAGAGAAATCAGCCTAGAAATATGTAAATAAAGATTTAAAAAGATGAAAAATAATGAGGGTGGTGCAAAGTTACTAGTTCATTGTAAACGGCTAATTCAAAGTGGGCTGTATTCATCAGGACTGTGTACTAGACAGTTGCTACGCCCATGGAGAAGTTAGGAGTGTGATTTACAAACTACAGGCCTCACTGGGCAACGCGCCCAGCACTCAGCTTGCCAAATGCTAACCTAGAAACTGACTGACTGGCTGAAATGTGCAATAAGGGTCTCTGTTAGGTTAATATTACTTCACCGGTTATATTATGCTCTGTCTGCTCCACCCCTGGTGACCGCTGACTGAATGTGCGCCGTGAGACTTGTACCACACCGCAATCTATGCAGTACAGTAAATGACACACCGCAAGCTACTGTATGCAGTGGACGACGCAGCGCAAACTACACAGTAAATGACACACTGTGAGCTACGCATTAAATGCCACAGTGCCCCCCACAGGCCGACCTGTTGAACTCTGCTAGTTAACCCTCCTGAATACTCACCCAGATATTTATTATTGTTCACACAAAACCTGTTTCTTGGTTGGTTAAGGCCAATGAGCCCAGCTGAATATCACCAGCCAGTAGTTTTCTTCTACAGCCATGGATGTTTCTACACTCCTGTTGTCTCCTAGCATTTCTTTGCCACAAAAGCTTCATGATATTGTGTAACTTTACATGCTGTTATCTTTAGGATAACCACCGTAATCCATGTCAGGGCAGATATGATATGAGCTACTTCAGGTTTTACAAACTACTTTACAACTGAAAGGTTCCCATGTTTGCCTAAATAGTTCAGGTCTTCTTGTGCTTTGACTGATTTGTTTCCTTGATTGAAAGACTCATCCTGCTGTTTCACATTAACATTAGTGACACACACATGATTATAGGAGACTGACCAATCAGCACACAGCAAGAGCTCAGTGCTCAAGTGAAATCCAGGTCTTTTTAACTGAAATGGTAATTTACAAATCCTGTCCTAGCTCAGTGTCCCCCCGACATGGATTAGATGGTCACCCTAGATATCTTCCACGGCTGCGGATGGTGTTCATTCCTAGTCATTTTGCAATCTTTGTTAAACATCCAGAAAAGATACTACAAATAATGGAAAGAACTTCAGTGGTTTTCAGAGTGACCATTAGGTGGCAGTGGGGAGTCCCTGGTGCACACACAGGCAGGCACTGGAGACTGTAGGCAGGATCACTCCTGTGTGCCGAACTGCGCTGTCCGTCCCCTTTATGGAAACATCAAATGCTGTTTCTCCACTGCAAGAAGCTAAGCCAGAGCGAGCAGCATCAACCCTTACTGACTCAATACAGCCAGACAATGGCAGAAAACGACAGAGTGAAGCAGGATCACCCTACCAGAGAAATGCAACAGTCTGCGGGTCTTTGAATACACTGTTATAAAAATGGCTTTGCATGCTTCTTTAAGATTCCTAGGGAAGGTACAAGAATTTCACCCGTCATTAAAGGGGCAGTTCACCCCAACACTGAAAAAGACATGTTTTAGAGGGGCTTTAGTGCTATCTATCTGCCTAGGTTTTTCTGCAGGTGTTGACTAGTTTTGGAGATGTCAGCCGTAGAAATGTCGATCTTCTCCCAAATATAATAGGACTGAATGGCATTCTTTCTGTGATAATTAAGGCACCAAAAAAAAAAACATTTGAAAAATTTAACAGTGATAACCCATATACTTTGTAGTGAGCAGTCTGATGTAGGAACTATTTTCTTCTACTGAACTGCGCGCACCAATCGTATCACTGCGCAGAAGATGCGAGCACACTGCATCTTCTGCGCAGTGATACGACTGCTTAGGGGTATGAGCAGACCCCACCTCCAGGACTGGGCTTCCTTGTTACCTCTGCAGCTCTTCCTATCCTCCTGGAGGATGTATCCCCTCGGGCAGGAGCACAGGAAGCCTCCGTCCGTGTTCTTGCAGATGAAGTTACATGGCTTCGGCGCCTGGATGCACTCATCCACATCTGCGCTTCCAACAAAGAGAGATGGTTCAGGGAGACGCTTAGGTCACACGCAGATCAGGGGGGAGGTAAGTGGCGGCCATGGCCACCCTAGACCGAAACCTGCCCCCCCCCCCCATTGGCCACCCCTGTCGTATCTTTTTTTTCTTGCCCAGAATTACGTTTCTTTAAGAGGCGGACCTTTGCTCTGCAGCCGCAAGACACCTGGTAACCAGTGCCTGAATTATAAACAATGTAGAGTTATAGTGTCTATGTACCTTAAATGTTCCCTTATTTTCTAGAGGCCTTATATTCATATTTTGATTTATGTGCTGCCCCAAAATGACCTCTGGTCCCACCCTGGCCACTGGCAAAGGGGATTGTACAAGCAACCAAATCCCACTGGGTTGACCTGCTCTCATGTATACGCTCCTTCTGTAATCATGCAGATGGAGAGAACTGGCCACTTAATGGGCTTTGATTTCAAGCACCTAAGAAAAAAAATATACAAACAGGAAACACCTGGCAGGGAAAGTATGTCCCGCTACGCACGTTTGTTTTTAGCGAAGGCACCTACCCACGCAGGTGGTCAATGTGATGTCTGTGGTGTAGCCGGGTTTGCAGATGCATCTGTAGGATCCCTGAGTGTTGACGCACTGCCCGTTATGGCACAAGTTCCCCATGACGTGACACTCGTCGATATCTTAACAAGAACAGAGAGCAGGCTGGGAAACTGTCTGCAAGAATTCCGTGTCAAGTGATCCAGCACCGAGTGACACGGGCCGTCCGCGGCGGTACCTCTGCGGTCAGTGGTGTATCCTGGGCCCAGCGGGCACATCTTCTTATACTGTGTGGTGCCCGGTAGGGGGCAGAGCTCGCAGTTGTGGCCCCAGCCTCGCCCGCCATTGCAGCAGCACTCAGACTTGGTGACGCTGGTGCGGCTGGTGGAGGTCATCTGGCACAAAGTCTGCAAAACCTCCGTGAAGCAGAATCCCTGCCTGTTGTCTGTGGGGAGACCGGTGAAGCCCTGAGCGGCCATGACACCCACCACAAAGACAACCATGTCCATGGCGTCCATATTTCCCACAATGCCATGGTGCCGGGTTACTGCATGTTACTGTATTATAAACACAGACGCGCAGGTAACTGAAGAGGGACAATATGGCCTAGCAATATGATTGCTTTCATGGCTTATAGGTACGACTTCAAACCTTGAACCTAGCCCTTCACTCAGGACACTTAAATAAATGCAAACCACCACCCCCCCCCCCCCCAAGAAATGCTAGCAACTGTTTTTTATTTCGTCTTTTAAAAAAGAAATATTTTCCTAAATGTCACTTCAACAAGTGAAATAAATCAGATCGAAAAAACACAGAAAGCTTTTGGAACGTACCAATGCACTCCGTGTGCGAGGGGCTTGGGGCGAAGCCCGAGTCGCACCTGCAACGGTAACTCCCTATCGTGTTCTCACAGCGGCCGTTTGCACAGATACCCGGTTTGGCTGAGCACTCGTTCAGGTCTGGGGTGTGAAGAAACACAGAGGGGCAAGTCAAATATGTGCTGCTATTCCTTACACAAGGGGACATCAACAATAAGCACTCCGGCAGGCGCGTTCATGTGAGAAGCGAACTGAACTACTCTTCTACCAGATTACGTGAAGAATTGTGCAAAAGGCAAAGTATGGTTTCTGAATGGCGTCACAGAACAACTGGCAAGAAGACTCACATTCTTTCATTGAGATGCAATGCTGAGTTTTACGGGATTTCAGTCATATCAAGTATTATTGCTGAAAAATCCCTTCACAAATAAGACACAATAAAACAGAAAGAGCACACTATTAAAGGCTTACTGTTATTTAGTGACCTTAAACTGAACAGACAGGTCTGGGAGTGGGTGACTAAGGTTTAGTTGCTAGGAGTCTGCGTATATTTGTCAAAGGGAGAAGATACAGACATTAGCAGACGTCATGACAGTTTTATGGGTTCTGGGACTTTGAGTAGATTTGATTTTCTGTCGCTGCATGGAATGTAGATCCAAGGAAAACAGAGCCATACCTGCAAATATGGAAGTACAAATGGGAATACGCTTCAGGAAAGACATGGGCCATCCGCCTCACCTACGCAGCCGTCACCGTTGGGCTGTCGGACGTAGCCAGGGGCACAGATGCACATGTAAGTGCCGATCAGGTTCTTGCAGATCATTCCTCTGCTTCCACAGTCATCAATCCCATCCTCACACTCATTCTGATCTGGAAGACAGAGACATTTGTTTATATTCATACTAATCAATGGTTCATGGTTTCCTGTTTGGGTGTGGCGCTGGCACAGATCTAGGCATGACCGTGATATTGTGAGGAAATTCAATGCATGACATTAGACGCAATGCAATCCTTTATAAAGTCAGAAAAGCCATGTAACCCACTTCATGCACAGATTGTTCTTGGCTGACATGTTTAAAAACCGAGCTAATGTTCTGTTTATAATGAAACATAAATAAAAGCGGTATAGCTCCAGACTGGACCAGCTGTGGTTTTTAAACGTTATCTGTTTACATCCACGGCCTTTTCAGGTCTGCAAGGAACACGTGTCCAGAGATCCTCATTTCTCTTCCTTTATAGACAGAAAAAATACTCTCTCAGTCTGTGTTAATATAGGACACCTTTACTTCGGGTCTGTCCATTCAGACACAGCGCCACAAACCCTGTAAAGCACAGAGCTGCTGTACCTTTGCACATCCTCCCGTCCTCACGCAGGATGTAGCCTGCGGGGCACGTGCACTCGTACGAGCCCACCGTGTTGATGCAGCGGAACGCACAGAGCAGGGGATTCTGGGAGCATTCGTTCACATCTGGGGGGAGCGAGACAGAAGGTGTACAGACAATTTAGTCTCTGTCTTCACAAGCTGGTTTGTCTCAAGCTGGTTTGTCAAAATATCAAAATTCTCCCTGACTCACCTTCACAAGTGACCATGGGCCCAGGCTCAAAGCCATCATCACAGCTGCACTCAAAGGCCCCAACAACGTTGGTGCACGTCCCATTACCGCAAGGGTTGCCCACATCACACTCGTCGATATCTTGGGGGAATATATGTTCCGTTTCATGGGTAACGTTGAAGCAACCTTTCGAGATCAGGCCGACTCACACCTGCCCCTTACCTTCACATCTGACGCCGCTGTAGTCCAGCCGGTATCCAAAGGGACATTCGCAGCGGTAAGACCTGTCTGTGTTGATGCATTGCCCGTTGTTGCATATGTTAGGGTTTGTTGTGCACTCATCTATGTCTGAAACAGAGAGGAAATGAGGTGTGGCAGTACCCCCTTGTGGTCAGTCTGTGTCACGGGCCATCAAAGACACCTTACCTATTGGATTGTTGTCTTTGTCGGTGGTCTGACCAACTGCGGGGCACAGCAAAGCAAATGCCTCTGGAAGCAAAAATATCAGACTTTATATCTAAATATCTGCTGATCATTCATGACATACAGTTGAGCCCAGAGCAGCAGCCAATCACTTTCCCCTACTCTCTTCACTGCCATGCTTTCCCTGTCCGCCACTCACCATCATTCATGTCGGGACAGATCTCACAGGGCTGTCCCCAGCCCTGTCCTGGCATGGCACTGCAGCAACACTCTCCTTTGGTGGTGTTGTGGGGCTTGGGTGCCAGGCAAATGCCATTTTCGAATCTGGTGAAGCAGTAGTTAACGCGGAGATCTGGGTGGGCAGAGGAACAGTTACGACATGTTAGTTACTGTTCACTGAACTGCTGATACTCTGTCCAGCATGATGAACAATTACATTTGCTCCCATTTGTTCAGTTCAACGCTTTACTGTTAAATTTAGTAGCTAAGTACATTTACCGTTAATTTCAGTAGCTAAATACTTTTCCAGTTTTTAACTGAAACCAAGGGCAAGAATTTGTTCTTTTCTGTGCTTGTACCTTTGCTACACTTCCCACACAGATGACCTACAACCTCTACAGGCCATAAAATACATTCACCTGGCTCAGACTCAATGGAAAAATGCTGTGTTATGGTTCCCTTCTCACCGATTGGTCAGCATTCCCTACGTAAAAGAGATTTATATCCCACACCGTCATTCATGACGGCTCCATGAAAGCAGAATGGTATGTTTAACCATGAAATGTAGCATTACTCAAAGAGATGTCATACCTTATGATAACAAAACCTAAATAACGCAGCCTGAAGGACTGGAAAAGGCGTTCTGGAGCTGTTTATTAGCTCGTTACTCTCATAATTTCTATGGCATGCTTCTCATTTTCTGAGCTGCGCTCTCCCACCCTCTCGCAGTCCATCTGTGTAAGGGTAAACCAGGAAATGTAAACATTTCCCCCCTTTTAGCTGATGACATCAACGCAAGCTTTGGCGGGGAACTCCCAGCCGTGTGAGTGAACAGCCCCTTCAGCTCAAAAGGTGAGGAAATGGAAAAACCGCAGCGTGCTGAGGCCCAAGAGCAACACGGAGCCTCAGACTGAGACATCTGGGCAGTGTTAGCTGCCTCACACCCCTGAGAACAAGATGAAACCCTCCTATTGTACAAATCAAATGTTATAGGCTATTTTTCTGCTAACAGATGGCTAAGATTGGACTGCATGTGTGTGAGAGAAAAAACTCTATATTATATCATTTTCATATCAGTTTTTTACAGTTTTCTCTGCAAGCCTTATCTATACCACTATTCCCTTCTTACTGTCTTAACTACACTGCTGAATGGCATAGAAATTAATTTATTTTATTACTAATCCATTCAGCTTAAGATAAAAAAAAGATTCAAAGAGTCCCGGAATGTGTCAGGTGATCATGTCATGTGACCACGATTAGAGAGGTGAGGCTGGCTTACCAAGGCATCTCCTTCCAGAAGGGGAGAGAAGGAAGCCTTCTGGACAAAGGCAACGGAAGCTGCCTTCAGTGTTCGAGCAGGTCCCCAACACGCAGAAGTCGGCGCTATGCGCACACTCATCAATATCTGCAACGTGAAAAGAGTGTCTCAGTCCGGCGTACACAAATAACCCCGTCTTCAAAGAGATACAGGCAGAGACGGCACTTTATTGACCCCTGGAAGGAAATTAGGACATTCTGGTAACAAAAACTGAGATGCACATAGGAAAAGAGGCAGAATACATAAGATTACAGATAAAGGTACATATTAATAAAATAAACCATAGCTACAAGAATACATAAATGTAAAGATGAGAATTCACTCCAGTCTCTGTGATACTCCATATATTATATTACAGTATATATATATATTATATGTGAGTGGTTCCCCCTGTGCTTGGGTGGGTTTGGTTTCCTCCAGGTAATCTGGGTCCTTCTCACTGTCCAACATGCAGTTAGGTGAACTGGCATTAGTGCTACTGTATGTGCCCTGTGATGGACTGGCTCTGGAACCCGTCCCTCAATATGTGGTTATGGATGGATGGATGGATGTTAAGTGCTACCTTTTCGGCACTGTAATGGCCTAATTTTACATCTGTAAAGAAATCCAGGTGCTGTCAATCTACTTTCCTTTTATCCTGTACCCCAAAATCCATAACAGGATGATTGCAATAATACTGCTTATGTGTGGCTCTGCACGCAGGCAAACAGCAGGTGTGCATTTCCTGCCTGCGTCAGCAGAGCCTGGCACCCTTCAGAAATCAGATGCGATTTCAGCATTTACAGCTATGGTCGCGTTTAGCTGCAATTTAATCCCAACAGGTGCATGTCTAGCAGACCTTCCTGTCGGAGAAGGGTTTCATATGTGAGGTATTTAGCTTGTCAGCACAGGCCAGAGCACATTTGTCGAGAAGGGAAGTTTATTTTTTTTTGCTTTTCAAACAGATTTTTTTGGATTTGCTTAAAAAACACACTAGAAGGTCTAAGAGCCACGTATGCAAAAATTTGAGCTTCCAAAAAGTATTGGCTTTGACCTACAGCGTTGTTTGTTTTATAATTTAAAGCGGCACTACGTTTTACGGGACAGGTTGCTAAGTGAATGCTTAGCACACTAAGCACAGCCAGGGGCATCAAGCAGGCTGCTGTGGCTGTAAAGCGGCGTGACGCACACCGATCAGAGTGACGCACACCAAGTGGCATGATGCACACCAATCAGAGTGACGCACACCAAGTGACACGATGCACACCAATCAGAGTGACGCACACCAATCAGAGTGACGCACACCAAGTGACATGATGCACACCAATCAGAGTGACGCACACCAATCAGAGTAACGCACACCAATCAGAGTGACGCACACCAATCAGAGTAACGCACACCAATCAGAGTGACGCACACCAATCAGAGTGACGCACACCAAACGGCATGATGCACACCAATCAGAGTGACGCATACCAAGCGGCGCGATGCACACCAAGTGGCGTGAAGCACACCAATCAGAGTAACGCACACCAATCAGAGTGACGCACACCAAGCGGAGTGATGCACACCAATCAGAGTGACGCACACCAGCGGAGTGATACACACCAAGCAGAGTGACGCATACCTACCTTCACATCTCTCATCAGTCACGTAGTAACCGGATGGGCAGATGCACCGGTAGGTGCCATCGAGATTCTGACACGTTCCTGGACTGCATGTCCCCGGATTCACCAGGCACTCGTTTATGTCTGTATGAGAAAGATGATCCAGTCGTTACACTTTTCCAACTACAGTCAAGTACACCTCGCTGCAGCTTGCGGGGTGGGGCGGGGCGAGATGTGGACGGGGCGAGATGTCACACAGTGGCCTTATATGATGAAATACCCATACACTCCCATACTGCAGGTGGTGATAGTTGAAACAACATGCATGAGTCCAACAAGAATGAGGGAAAGCAACAATTTTCACGTTACGATGGATAACTCTCCAATAACTGTGGGATTTTTGTTTTGATGGTAATATCACACCCACAGATATGCTCTTCAAATGATTGAGTCTAAGATGTATACAGATATAATTTAAATGTTACTGTTTCTCATTACCAGTATGCCCTCTACTTTGTGATGGGAACACAGTTTGATTTTACTGAGGTATGTTGTGGGCAAAGTGAAGTGTGCTTTACCAGTTCACGTAGTCCTTCAAAAACTGAAAATTTTGTTTCTGCAGATGGACATGCACAACATCAGAAAATTGTGGTGCTTAGTACTTCTGAGGAACTTCCCTATGCTGTATGTATTCATTTGGACACTACGTGATGTGTGCCAGCTATGACGCTGGATGCTTGTTTGGGTTTTTACTGTGAAATGATAGGTCACAGGAAAGTAGAGAGAGAGACAGGAAGAAAAGGAGAGCTGAAAGACAAAAGGTAAGTATTTTGTGTTGCGTATCAATGTAAGTGTAGAGGGTCGAGATTTGACCATAGAGTCACACTACATGTCTTTTTGAAACAGGAAACAGATGAAGAACCAGCCCTAAAGAAGACTGCCAGCATGGTACTCAGTAGTGATGAATCTGATTGGGTGAATTCTTTTTTTTTTATATATATGCATTTTATCATACCTGTACTATACTAGCAACATCAGATAACATGTTTTTATATAAACATGATCATGTTTGCAAAAGTTGGTATGGTACTGCAATGCTCTCCTAATAAACAGGCACTGGAAAGAAAAGAAGAAATGTTTATGTAGTAATTAATTCAATATCTGTTTTGTAGGATGATGAGGCACCAATCAGTTTCACTTCAGATCTCTACATTCAGAGGCTGGAAGTCAGTAGCTATCTGCATTATAACATAGTTAAATTAATCCCTGTTTTTTGCAGCACACTTTGTAATTTTCCATCACTAATTTAACAACAGGAACAAGCCCATGAAGTCCAACAAAAGCGGAAGCAAGACTGTTCTGTGCTTATTGGATACATTACTAAGAACTATAATGTACGACAACACCTTGAAGTAAGTGTAGCCAAGATGGAAATTATTTAATTTAATTTACTTTTTATTAATCTTCATATGAACTGTTATTAGGTTTTTGCAGTATTGTGTAACATCCCCCTTATCTGACCAGCTCCCATTCATTTCCAGGCCCATCTGCACAGGAAAGTTGGAGTCTCCATGGGAAACAGAAAAAGCCCAAAAGCCGATGGTTCACTTTGAGGATGATGAGCAGATGGATGAAGTCTTTGCATTTCTGTCTGGCATTGTGAAGAATACGGCTGAAGCCAGGCAACTCACGGATGAGATTTCCTTCATCCTGGATGTGCTTCTACCAGAAGTTTATTAATTATTTATGCATATTTCTTCACATTAATTATAACATTGTAGTGACTATTTTATTAAAATTTGTTTTAAAGCCATGTTTTGATTTATTTTATTTAATAACTGACTTGTTTGAATCAATCTTTATGCTACAGGCAACAATACACGCTCTTGCAGGGGTACACTCCCTGTGTGAAGAAGCAGCAAGGCAGATGTATCTGCGTGGACCACAGTATGAATGGAGGTAAGATTAATATTTAGAATAATCTTGAATGATGTTTAAAGCTGAAAATTACCAAGATATTTGAAAGTATTTCAATGGTTATAATTTTGTAATATCCTTTCTTACCAGTGAAAGAAATGATTTGACAACCAGGTTATCAGGAGTTTAAGAGGAACCTGAGGAGACACTGCTGTTTACTCTGTTTGATTTTTCTTCAAGGATTTGTAAATAATGTAAATAAAATAAACCATTTCCCCCATATTTATCTGGGTTGGTTGTTTCTGATGTGAATTTAATGGTGTTTGTTGGAGAGTAAAATAACATTTCGCACACCTGTAACATGTAACAAATTTGTATGTCTTAATTCAACTTTAAACACTACCAAACTTTTAAATAACAATATGAAATATTCTGTAATACACTAGAGCTTTCATTGATCATGTACGCTGGGTGTTCTTAACACAGTTGTTTGTAGCAACTTGAGGAACGTTATTGCATAAAAGATAAGGATCTTTGAAACGGTGAAAGCATTACAGAATTATAATGTATGTATGCTATTAAACAATATAATAATCAAAACTTTATTGATAACATGAAGAAATTCTCTTTTATGCCTCCCCCAACTTGACGCAGATAAATTCTTAATAGTGTATGCGCTGAAGAAAAGAATTTTTAATCTTGAATTTTTTTCATTAAATTAATATTTTAATATATATATATAAAATATTTCTCACATCTGGATTGCAATATATCATACGATAATTAGGGTATATATACAAACGTATGACATATTCCAATCCAAATGTGAAAGAAGCGCAGAAATCTCATAAATCGGTGAAGTTTACACAATAGTTGTTGTAGTCAAACCATTATGTCTTCGCAAGGCTGCCATAGTCACGGAGCGGAGTTTCGAACTGGTCCTGCCCATCCGCGTACCCATATAAGGCTACTGTGTGACATCTCAGTCCGCCCACATCTCAGTCCGCCCACATCTCACTCCGCCCACATCTCACTCCGCCCACATCCCAGTCCACCCACATCTCAGTCCGCCCACATCCCAGTCCGCCCACATCCCAGTCCGCCCACATCTCACTCCGCCCACATCTCACTCCGGCCACATCTCAGTCCGCCCACATCCCAGTCCGCCCACATCCCAGTCCGCCCACATCTCAGTCCCCCCACATCCCAGTCCGCCCACATCTCAGTCCGCCCACATCTCACTCCGCCTACATCTCACTCCGCCCACATCTCAGTCCGCCCACATCTCAGTCCGCCCACATCTCACTCCGCCCACATCTCAGTCCGCCCACATCTCAGTCCGCCCACATCTCGCCCCACCCCATCCCGCAGGCTGCAGCGAGGACCTTCTAACTACAGTCCTGAATGGAAGACATGCAACCCTTTTAAAAATCCTCTTTGTTGTGAAGCCTAGTCTTTTCTGCGCTTTCAAGGAGCCCACTGACCTTTGCACAGATAAACAATGAACCACTAAAGTGTAAATAAATCTAGGTTTCAGAACACAACACGTGATGCAACTTGCAAAAGTAAAACCACTTTACATGGCGCAACAAGCCATAAAATTGGCCGTAAAATGAATCAGTACAACGTGTTATTGTGCAAGTCTACAAATGACATTTAGCTGCTTGGTTGATACATTTACCATTTACTTACAGTTTTTACCCATCCATGATGATCCAGACACAGATACCTCTTTAAATCTAGGTCAGAACCTGCAATTAACCTTTTGTATAAAGGTCAAAGGTGTTCAGTTTGGCCCTAGATGCACTGCTTCTTTGTGATGGCCTATGTTTTTGCTGAGAGAGACAGAGAGATGCAGAGAGAGAGAGACACGCAGACAGACAGGTTCCTCACCTACACAGATCCTGCCGTCGGCCGTCAGCTCGTATCCTTCACGACACACGCATGTGAAGGAGCCCAGCGTGTTGATGCAGTGCCCGTTATGGCAGAGGGTCCTCTGCGAGGAGCATTCGTCCATGTCTGAGAAAGGAGGTGTGGTTAAATGGCAGCCGTGACAGCAAGGATGGGCAGGGGAGAGCTGGCGATATGGCAGGTCAGACCACCGACCTCATAGGAGATGGCAAAAAGAGAGGGAACGTTGGGGAAACGCTCACCGATACAGTCGTTGTTGTGGGACAGCTCAAAGCCAGGGTAGCACAGGCAGTTGTAGGACCCCACTGTGTTCTTGCAGATCCCGTTCGCACACGGCTGTCTTTCACACTCGTCCACATCTGTATCCGACAGCACAGATATGTCATGTGGCCCAGCCTTCTAGTATCACAGGCCTCTACTATCGGTTCTGTAGGCCTGCATTTCCTCTTCTCTATATACATATATCTATGTTCACTGTTCATGCCTTGAGCCAGTGAAACTCACCTATACACATAGACAGATCGGGAGTGGCCTTGAAGCCGTTTGGACACACACATTTGTAACTGCCGTCAGTGTCATAACACTTCCCAGGATTACAGATGCTGGGGTTCTCAATGCATTCATTGCGATCTGAAAGGGGAGGAGAATGGTAGGTCTTTGGGGGTTAGGGAACCCTGGTCCAATGTGATGTAACTGAATAATTTAGCAACAACAGGAATAGGAAACTATTACAGCCAGAGCCTCACTCACTCACACACACACACACACACACAATATGCTGGAGCAAAGTTTAATACATAAAACTCTTGCTTAGAAGCGAGCAACAAATCGATGAATAACAGTTTTGAATAATATCCAATGCTTAAAATAACTTAAATTTTTCTCTGCTAAATAACAAATGTTCTCATGTCTCAATTTTCCCGAACAAGGGAAATAAAACCACAGTCAACAGACAATTTCTGAAACATTATTTAACCTAGTAGATCTTTTCGGAAAATCTTGACTAATCACTACATTATTAAAACTGCTGTATGCATAGGAGACAAGAAATGAAGTGTTTTGCTCTTTGCACTACTAAAATCTTCAGTATTATGAAAATTTGTTGTTCAAACTCTATCACTGCAAACTCTATCATTGCAAATCTTATTTTCTGCCAGTCCAGCGTTAGACTGAGGAACCACATCCACAATACATATTTCTTATGTTCAGGTGCCTCTGCTCTGCTCAGCAGGATAGTGGAGGATGGAGAGCCTTCTCTAGGCTGAGGACGCACCCAGGCACTGTCCGGTGGGGGTGAGACGATAACCCTGCTTGCATTCGCAGCGGAAGCTCCCCGGCAGGTTCAGGCACTCTGCGTTGTGCTGACACACCGGCCCGTTCTGGCACTCGTCGATGTCTTCATAGGACACACAGCAAGACATGAAACTCATCAGGTCACAGACATGTGACACGCGAGTCGGCTTTTGCCAACATCCGAGAAAGTTCAGAATTGTCCGCTTCCCAGTGAACGGGATGGACACGGGGACTGAAAAGCAGGAACCGACCTTCGCAGATGAGGAGCTTGTCATTGTAGATGAAGCCTGCCGGACACTCGCACCTGAAGCTGCCGATCATGTTGATGCAGACCCCGTTCTCACACACACCTGGAATCTCTCGGCACTCGTCGATATCTGACAAACAACAACGGATTCCTCACAGGCAACAATACACTGTACACATATCAATGATAACTGTTATGAGTAGCATTAGTGTATATTAGGTGAAGTTTACAAGCGTTTTCTTTACCAATGACCTGTCCGGTGTAAATGTCAATGTAATATCCAGGCCTCTCACTGCCACACAGGATGGTGAAGTCATCTACAGTACAGAGCGAGAGAGCCAGCAGTGGATTAGTGGGCCCTCGGGGCTTCAGCGAGTCCTGCTGGTCGCCCCGACACCCTCCCGGGTGCATGACTCACTGGTGCTGGGCACAGGGCACTGTTCGCACGGCTTGTTCCAGGCCCGGCCGATGTTGTACGAGCAGCAGCACATCTTCTTGGTCATGTTGAAGGCCAGCTCGCCGTCGCAGGTGCCATTTTCCGAGTGGAAATGCCGGAAGCACAGGCTCTTTCTCATGTCTGGAGTCAAAAGACAAAGAAGAAAAATAACCAAACTAGGCGACATGCAGACGCTGTCAACACGGACGACTTCTTGAGGTCTTCGACAGCACCGCCTGCCTATAAATATGGCTTCCAGACTGACTGAAGCTGGTTTGAAGAGCGGCCATCTTACCCATGCAGTTGTTTCCACCGTTGACCTGCATGTAGTCCGGTGGGCAGATGCAAGTGTAGTTTCCAATGGTGTTGTAACACTGGCCCGGTCCACAGATCCCTGGTCTCTCGCATTCATCAACATCTACGGCAACAGTCATTCATTCTCTACACTGCTGACCAAGCACGTTAAAAACAACAAAAGCCATTTTGCCTGTTGATTGTGAAACTTGGGACACATAAGCAGATGAATACAGATTCTTGATTCCTCTCCAGTAAGAACACTCCACTGAAAAGACTTAAGTACAGTGAGTTCTGTCTCTCACAGTACGGTTTTCTGAATTCTAAACTATGTATTTAGCAGAGCTTGCCCTTGTCCAGGCTTGGGACCACAACACAAGGCCCTGTAACTGCTGTGGGTTGCCTTGGGCTCAGCACAAGGGCAAATTCAACCACACTGCTACAATTCCTCAGCTTGTGTGACATGTTGGTGCAGGTCTGGCAGTAAAAATGCATCAGTTTTTGTCAAGACGGGCCGCATGACAGACCTGGTCTCGATTTCATTTCAGTTAATGATCCCCCATTTTTTTTACCTTCACAGATTCTGGTCTCCTCGTTCAGTTCAAAACCCTTAGGACATTCGCAATGGAAACTCCCAAAGGTGTTGATGCAGGATCCTCCTTGGCACAGGCCTGGAAGTTCCTGACACTCGTTGATGTCTGTCAAAAACAAAATGAGGAAGGACAATCTCCAAGGGACACACTCTACTGCACCTTAAAATTGATCCCCTATAACTGCATTATGAGAGCAAAGGCAATGAAGATGAGTCTCACCTTCCAAAATGACAGTGATGGGGTTGGGCCGGAATCCTTCCCCTCCAGGACACAGGGTTTTGTATAAGGCTGAAGGAGAGCATGAAAATTTAGCATAATAGGGGCTGTTCCCCATGTCACCTAATCCCTTATTTCATGTTATTTAACGACAGCCAAAATAAAATACAATAAAGTCAAATACAAGAGAAACACAGCGTGAGTACTAATGCTATACGATACACATATCTGTCATCTACTGTTCAGTACACCATTTTCAGTTCGGTACACAATGAAATGAATGAATATATTTATTGACACAGGTGGAACCAAAATTGAAAAATAAATGTTCAACACTAAAAACATTATTCTGATTGTAGCTGTGAGGTGGTTACAGTCTGTTATGGGCAGTTTAGGAAAATTTAAGTGGTCCCAATAATTAATACCAATACAGAAGAGAGAGTACTTAATAGGATCAAGACTGTTTGTCACCTTGGTTATGTTGCTGGAAACACATCCAATATACTAACTCATTAGAGATTGGTGTGTTTATGTCCAGGGACGGCAGAAATAGCCTCTGCAAGTTAGTCTCCCTGTGGCATTTTTAACAATATAATAATTTTAATTTTGCTGGGAAATTCAGATCAGGCTCAGTTCTGGCTTTCTGTTTGTTCTGTTTATCGCTACAAATATGGTACCATACTCAGTAGTGTCATGACCCGTCCTGGCCATCGCCCAGTATGACCAGCAGGGGTCACTGCTGCTCCTCCAGAACCCTCCTGTTTCTTCCCAACTACATCCCATTCTTTTCAGTCCCTCATTAGTCCCGTATATACGTGCTTCCCAGTCTGGTGTTCCCCAGTCCAATCATTAACGTCAGTCTTCCTGTTGCCTGTGTCCTTCCCAGTCCCAGCCTTCCCATTTTGACCCCTCGCAGTCCTGTTTCTTTCCTGCTCCTGTTTTTATAATGAGACAGGGATGCCCAGACCTCTCTCTCTCCAGCCATCTCCTCCAGCCACCTCCCCCAGGGGAATACCAAGGTGCTCTCAGGCCAGCTGAGAGATATAATCTCTCCAGCATGTGCTGGTTCTGCCACCTCAACAGACTCCTGTTGGAGGAAGAGCGGCTCCTTTGAGTCCTGAATGCCCAATCATCTCACCCTACCTCTAAGGCTGAGTGAAGATGCTCTGCAAAGGACCACAGGTGAGGAACACAGATTGACTGGTACATGGATCACTTTGCCTTCTGGCTCAACTCTCTCTTCAAAACAAATTGTTTTCACTGATGTTTAGAACCTGCACCAAACTGTGAACCCAAAACCAAGGTTTGTGCAGAACTGTGACCTTTGTTTACCATTACACCCATAATAAACACACACACACACACACACATCTAATTCTACATTGTCTGAATAAGTCTACATTACTGAAGCCTGTGTTTCAAATAATAAAGGCCTTGATAAATACTTAATTGCCTGAATGAGATGTGCTGTTTCTGGAACATTCTGTATTTGTTATATGTGTTCTGCAGAACCCTACTAAACTGGAATTTTGGTAACTGATTAGAGGATTATCCAACTACAGCAAGACTCACTGGAGTTGACAGGGGGGCAGGCCTCACACGGGTGTCCCCAGGCGCGGCCCTGAGAGCAGCAGCACGAGGCCTTGGACACCGCCACACCGATCTCGTTGGAACAGTCCAGATTCTCAGACGCGTCGCCTCGCAGAATCACATCCAGGTAGCAGTTGCCAGATCGAGTGTCTAGGAAACAGCGCACATATTAATGGAAGATGAGTCTTTAGTGTATGGTAATCTTGTCCTTAATTGAAAAAAGGTGATTCAATATGGTCCTACTGACTGGACTCCTGCATCATTCATAAATTTCCATGAGGCCATTCTGGATGTTTCTCTGCTCAGACACACCTGTTAGCCTTAAATATAACTGTGTTAAATTGCACACAAGCTAAAACTGGGAGTTTACAGTGGGTGCAGGGACCCGAGAGGATTCCTTTCCCATGAGGCCCTGACTACGCGTCTCACCCACGCAGCCAACCCCGGTCGGGTTCAGCCTGAAGTCCGGTGGGCAGTTGCAGATGTAGCTGCCTTGAGTGTTGATGCAGATGCCGCTGATGCACGTGGTTGGAATGGAGCACTCGTTTATATCTGGAAAATATACCAGGAATTAATGAGTGCCTTTGGGGTGAGCGAACCAGACTCTTGGTTTGACAGGCAGAGATTCTGGGTCCTGTAATGGGTCCCAGTGGGCGGGGGGGCAGCCTCTACCTGTGCAGTTGACCCTGCTCTTGTCCAGCTCGTACCCTGTGTCGCATTCACAATGAAAAAAGCCTGGTGTATTCTTGCACCTCCCGTTGAGGCAGATATCTTCAAAGGTGCACTCGTCTATGTCTGTGAACAGAAAGATGAGACAGACACTTAACTAGCCATGGTGATACAGAAATCAAGTCCACAACAATTCAGTTGACTTGTCTTGTCATAGCCAATAGCAGACTTGGGAGACAGTAAATGGATCCTGTATAGCTGGATGGAGCTGGTTCTCAGCACGGAGGTGCAAGCTCACCCTCACACGCCTTCCCATCTGGAGTTGGGATGAAGGCCATGTCACACTCGCAGCGGTAGCCGCCCGGCACATTCAGGCAGTGGCCGTTCTCGCACAGGTCGACGTTCTCTGCACACTCGTCGACGTCTGTCTCCGAACCCGGCGAGGCGGAACACAAAAAGAAACAGACGTTCACAGTTTCAGAACAGGTCCAGCCAAAAGCGGTGAGTGCTGAGCTACTGAAACAGCACCAGGCGTCACATATTCCTCATCACAGGAGTACAGTTACTGCCTCTTTTAAAAATCCACGCTTCAGCGACCTTGACCGTGATCCCACCCGTGCTCGGTAACAAATTGTGGGCCGCATTTTCACCGGCTGCCAAGTTTTACCCTGCAGCCTTAACGCCGGTAAGATTAGCAGTAGTGCTGTGATGAAATCCCCCAAGTGGACGGCGGTCAGTGCACACGGAACGTCAGCGCCAACGCATGCTGGATCCATTTAGTCACGTCTATATATTTCCAGTAATAACCATTCGAAGGTTGCTGTAATCTGCAGTGATTATATTCGGAGAATTGGGAAGTGGTTTTCAAATGTAATGAGCTTTGCATTTTAATTGTAATTCGTGTTCATGTGAGAAATTAGCAAAGCATTTGGGGTCTGAGTTCACTGAAATGAGTCAAGCCAATAACAGAAATACATATAAAACAGCAACATTATCCACCATAACCTTCCTAGACATAACAAGAAATACCATCAGAGTTTGTACTGTAAGAGATACGTTTTCATCAGGGATATGAAACGACTTCTCTACTCAGACGCCCTGAATTAACCTGCAAGCATGAAAGCACAGGGCCGGAGCTCTGTTAGCGTGTATTGCGGGGCGGGTGGACAGCGCGGGGGCTGCAGAGACCTGTGCAGAAGAAGCCGTTCCCGGTGAAGCCCTCCTTGCAGACACAGCGGTAGGAGCCCATGGTGTTCCTGCACTCCGCGTTGTGGTTGCATTGGTTGGTGTCGGTGGAGCACTCGTCCAGGTCTGCAGCGTACAGGTGGGTGGGGTTCACAAGGGGTCCCAGATGTACAACAGCGTGGGGGAGGGGTCTCAGACATACAACAGTTCAGCTAACATTCACATCTGTTTATTTATTTTTTTAATTTAGCATATGCTTTTCTCCAAATCCCACGTACAAGCAAGGCAGACAGTACATGGCAGCTGTCAAGGACTCGAATAGGTATAAGTTGAGCCAGGCTTGTGACAGATAAATACCCAGTAAGAAGTGTATGGAGGATCAGAATGCAAGAGCTATACAGCAGAGCTCAGGCATCCTCACTTCCAGCCGGAGTCATTGACTGAAGCAAACCAGAAATGCCCCCTGGTGGCAGGCGGGCGCGTCGCGCTCACCGGTGCAGGTTATGCCGTCGCCGATCCAGCCGGGCCCACAGCTGCACTTGAAGCTCCCTGCCGTGTTGGTGCACAAGGCGTGCCGGTCACAGTTGTGCGCGCCGATCTCACACTCGTTAATATCTGCGGAGAAGCCATCCAGACAGACGGGAATAAACACACTGTCCATCACAAGCAGGGCAACCCAGTAAAGTCACCGAAAATAGTAGCTGCCAGAACGATCTGACTGCTACACATACTGGCTACCTATCCTGAGGGATTAGGCACTGCCCACCACACCTGCATAAAGGTCACAAAAACAGCCCACATTACAAAATCATACTTTTCAGTACGCCAAACTTGCTGCGTGATGACTCGCCGTGCATGCTGCCGGCTCCGGAGCATTCTGGGTCCGACTAAAAATTAAGCCCCAAATTAACTGGCCCTGCAGCCACAGTTTCCTGTGACGATCGGGAGGACGCTATGGATGCAGAGAGCAGGGGGCAAATAACGCCAAGCAGACAAAGCGAAAAGGCTGAACATGGTAGTGGGGAGAAAGCTCCCTGCAGGCGTGTTAAATCTGCGTACGCTGGCACGCTTAACGACACTCTGCGAGACGGGCAGATGGACAAATAAACAGAGAGAGTATTATGTGCTCTTACTGCTTTTTAGCTGAATTCTTTTATATGTTCCCACTTGGCAAATGTACATGTCCAGATGTTTAATTGGAAACTCCAGATATTGAAAATATCAAAAATAAAACAGATGAGTCAAATCATGCCTAACCTAAAGCAAAACTTAATATGCTTTTAAAGGCCTTTCCAATTATAATTAAATCACAGTCTCTCAAGAAAATGAGGATTACAGGCTTTGCTATTAACCACTAGAATTAAGCTCCTGCTTATGAACCCAGATCACGCTTCAGCGGATGTTTCAAGCCTTTGTTTTAGATGATTCCCCTGGAGGGTCCAAGAGAACCAGTACATGGTCCTACTGAGCAGAAAGGGACCCAGGATTCCCGAAGGTCCAAAGGTGTTGGGGAACCATCTACTTCCAGCTCAGAAGTCCTGTCCCAACCTCCAGAGAGGTGAAAGCCTTGTTTTGTCATGAAGTCCTGAATAATACGCCATAATCTGAAGCCCATCTGTTTTTAACCAAATGTTATAATGATGTGGTATTGAAAAAAAATTCTGTGCCCAGCCACATGACAAAAACAGTATCTGGAAAGGAACCTCCCTAGCAGCATGAAACTGGTTATGCTGAACAGAATAGGTGGCAACCATAAAACCAGCCACGCCAGGCTTCACAGAATGCGGTATGTACTTATTTCTCAGTGCATCTACTTAGTAACCCCAAAATTACAGGCTGCCCCAGAATCTCGCACAGCTCCAGTCTTCATTTTCACACCGACTGTTTTAAATTCCCAGCCCATAAAATGATTCTTAATATGGGGTCTAAAGAACACATTATACTCTGTCTGAGTACAGGATGCCTGTGATTTAAAGATATCTCTCATGGTGCCTGGAAGCCTCATGAGGAAAAATATGTACATCTTGCAAAGAATGCAGGAACTCCGCTTGGAAAAGCAAGGTCGTCATCGCATGCGAGGGGCTGTCGTGGACCCGTGCGGCCAGGCCTTGGTAACGATAAAGATGGGTTTGGACTGTTTTAGAGGCTAATGCTTCTCATATGATGGGGGATGATTCTATCTGTCAAGGAAGAAAAGAAGAGAATGACTTCAGGCATCACCGAATGTGATTTAAAGCATTTTCGCTGTTTGCTGTGGACTTCCCATGCCGATTACAAAGAAGTCTCTGTGCAAGTGATTTAATGTGACCCGCACAGAGCCTCTCCTAAAACTCTCTGCTGCACAAATGTATTCCCACCCTATCTTTATGCGCTCAAGTAATGCTACATAAAAGGGTAATTATTCCCCATAGGCAAACGTTTACAGCCGGATCAGGTCCGCGATTGAGCGAAAGCTTTAGCTAATGCTGAAAATGACCGTGAACCAGACACCACTTTCCTACAGAACTGTTCCACAGGTTTATAAATGCCTCAAGTAAATCCAGTAAAAGTATCAAAATCTTGAAATAATGTCTCAAACTGTTTTGTCGCCATGAGTGTCCACAGTTAATATACTGTTAAAGGCAAAACGAAAATTATACTGTTAGAAGTCATTTATATGTTAGCATACTTCAGCCACTGAGAAGTTATTTCAGATGATGTGTGTTTTGTAGCATGTGAGGCTGTGCAGTATTGGGGTGGCTCAGTGGGGGGCACTGTCACCTCACACTTCTAGGCATGAGGGTTCGAATGCTGCCTCTGCTCTGAGGGGGGGGGGGGGGACCTGAATGTTCTGTGGTCTTATTCCACGGTCCAAAGAGAGACAGTGAGCATGTTTTTGTGTGGCACCCAGCTTTGTGCCCTCTGTTGCCTGGGACAGACTCTGAGGCACCAGCAACCCTGACAGGCTGAACAATGGATAGGTATGACAGTATTATTCAATGACAAATGGTACAGTAAATCATAAAATTTGATATTAATGTTTTAAATTCACCATCCATACTATAAATCCAGATTCATGAGTCATGGTGATCCTACAGCCTATCCCTATGGGCAAACTCCACAGACAGACCAAGGGAGGGTATCCAAACTCCCAGCCCTGGAGGTATGAAGCAGCAATACCACTGTGCACTGAGCCACTGAGCTGCCAGACAGATTGGTGTGTCAAAATGTGCCAAGCTGCCAAGACTCATATCTCTGTGTAATTCCACACGATCCCCATTGCAATATCACTTCTTCAAACAGGCACAATATAGACATCTATGTGGGAAGCATATGTGGGGAAAAGCAGGATTCTCCAAAGCCTTCCCAATTAGGAAAGATCTGTCCGTTTATCAACGGGGAACAAATCACAGATGACAAGTCACGTGGTCTGGAAGTTAATTAAAACCAGCAGGCAGCCACCTTAGTGGGTCTGCTGAAAATTGGGCTGCGCACATTTACAATAGCTGCCCTATGGCCCGTCTGATGACAAAGACAAATTGCTGCATTCCGAATGTGGCATTTGGCTCCCTCCTCACGACAGAAGCAGAGCCGCCATGCGGCGACGTCACAACGACAATGCCCTCAGCGATGACATCGCCAACAAGCAACAGAAATTAGCATGAAGGACTTGTCCTGGAATTACCTCCAGCTGGAGAGCTTTTCTCAGACTATGCGAACAGTAAAGCGTGTCATTCCACTGATTAATCAAGTATAACTAGTTAACTGGTTCCAGGGGTATGGATAACATCAAAACCAGAAGTGTTCCCAACACTCTGAAACTAGCTGCTTACTGGCACTGTGCACTGAACATCGCGGCATGTGGGGAGCCCTGTGCACCTCACGTCTCCTAAAGCAGCCCCTTCGTGTGGCTGGGCCTGTGACATCACCAGCACCGAGGAAGCCCTCATCAGCATCGAGCCACAAGGGAGATTTCGACTAACTGATAGGGGCCAGCATCCACCTTGGCGGAGGAAGTCAGGTGACCGGCCCTTGCACCTGTTTCTCATTCCCGAATTTTCCCAGGAAAGCGTTCTGTGTCCTGTTTTGCTTTTTTTTCCTACTCAGTTCTTCCCTGCCAAGACGGCGAGTGTGTTTATTCCAAAGTATTTCCTTTGTTGTACAGTTCCGCCATCCCCCCAATTTTTTGTTCAGAACAGGGGATTCCCCCGAATGAAGCCCCAGTCCGTTTCATCTTTCGTTCTGTCATCCAGATGCACCAGCTTTCCCACGCTAAATAATTTAGCGACCCAAATGGACGAGTGGTGAGAACTCAAGTCTGCTGAACCCCCATATTTATTTGTTTTGGATGATTTCTTCTGATTTACTGGCATGGCGTAGCCTAATTACAAAACAAATTTCATCGTATAACTACAGGGGACACAAACTCCAGCAAGAGACATTCTTAATCGTGTTCCCTCCCAAGGCATGCTGATAATGTAGTGAACTGTTACACCTTACTGGTTACACCAAGACCTCCAACAATCAAAGGGCCCTAACTAACAACAGCTGACCACTGGCTCCCATTCATGACTATCGTACCACCATTACACAGTCTGCAATCTTCACACACTCCCAGAAACGTTAGCCTTGTTGTTCTGGCATTATGGTCTGGTGGTAGAGCGACACAGAGATGGATCTCAGGGAGAGTATTTCAAGTATAGAACAGTAGGGCTCCTCAAAACCCTAAACCAGTAGGCAGTTAGATCCAAGCCCATGCTTGCCCTTAATCACTGCCATGTTCTGCCCAGTTAGGATGGCAAAACTCCAAAAGAGCCTGAAACTACCCATGGAAACCCCCTTTCCTGGATCCAGTATCCCGCCTTTAGTCCAACACGTTTGATTTTCCGCTGTTCCACTCATATTAGCCGAAAACGGCCCTGACGTTTCACCTATTTTGAGTGAAATTCTCCCTGACGTTTCATTTGAAATGTTTGAAAACGAAGACGCCCGTTTCTGTGAAACATCAGCAGAATCCACACACCACACAACCCACCAAATTCTGCCAATTTCAGCTCCTGACACCGGCGGTAAGACTTTGACCACATCGTAGTACTAGGCGGTTTGTCTGTTTTTATGTAGCTGAATCACTCAGGTCAGATTTATGATTCATTGGGGTAATTCAGAAGCCTGTCTGATGCTGAGTGCATGACACAATAATTACTTTATTAAAGGAACAATATATCACAGCACAGAGGCCAATGATAAGTGTATTTTAATTCCCTTTGTAAATTGAACACATCAGGGATACATTTGTCCAGTTGTTCGCTTTGCTCTATGAATCATTTGAAAAGGAGTTTGAAAACACCAAAGGACCAACGATATGACCTAGTAAGCATCTGCGGTTGACGGCCAGCCCAGGCCAATCTGTTTGGTTTCACTGACTCACCATGAGTTCTTGAAAAACATCCCGTAGCAACCTGAATTTGCACTATTCACATTTTATGGAGTTCCCTGGCTGGTTTTTATTCCATATGTTTCACATCAAACGGCTCACTGAAATCGGGGCACTAATTTAACTGGACATATTTTGACTGAATGCCAGCTCATTGGACACAGCTTGAGCAGACACCGTCAAAATAGCAGCAGTTCAATTGATAGTTAGCTTTACAGGACACAGTTTGATTGGTCACTATTTTAACTCACATGGTTTGATTGGCTACTTATTTTGAGTGGGACGTTTGACTGTTGCGGACAGGATGGGCATAGATATTTGCACCATGGAGACAGGCCTACCTGTGCAGCCCGTCGAGCCTTTCCTCACGGAGTAGCCCCGGTCGCAGTGGCATATGAACGAGCCCTTCGTGTTTTCACAGTTCCCATTCAAGCAGATGTTGGGATTGAGATTGCACTCGTCGACATCTTAAAAAACAAAGAGAGGAGTGACAGGTTTTCACATTTCATCCATTTTCACCTAAAAATAAAGAGCAAATAAATGTCTGTCTGCTATATGCCTGAAAGGACTGTCATATACTTATCAAACAACAGTCTTACTTATCAAACAACACGCACCACTTACATTGCCATATCTTTATTGAACAAATAGTTTAAACAAGTAGGCTCATTGATGGAAAAACTATTTGAATTCTTACATTTATTAACTAGAGAAAACTCCTTTGTTGGTAATAGTCTCAGTCTCTCTGTAGCTGCTGACTAGAACTGTAAGATTTTGCACGCGTTTTGGTCTCTGTTCCTGTGTAGTTTTGGGATGTCTCGAACAGCCTGCTTCAGATCACGCCACAACATTTCAACTGGAATGAGGTCAGGACTTTCTAAAATACTGTACGTAACTTCTTCTGTTTGATCCACTCTGTTGCTGATTTACCCCTGTGTTTTGGATCATCGTCGTCTCGCACGACCCAGTTTCGTTTGAGATGTATGTCACAGGCAAGCACCCTGCTGTAGAATTTCTTGATACAACTTGGAATTCTTCGGTCCCTCAATGCTTGCAAGCTGTTCAGCTCCCCAGGCAGTTAAATAGTGTCACACCATATACCCTCCCCACCATGCTTCACAGATGGGATGCAGTTTAAGTCTGTATACGCAGTGTTACATTTACTAAAAGCTTCCACTTTTGCTTTACCTCTCCACAGATCTTAGTTTCTGGAGTGCTCCGGAGCGTCCAGGTGGTCTGTAGCACACTTCAGGCACCCAAAAATCTTGGTGTTTGAGATATCTACAGATCCCTAACCATCACCCGAGGATTCATTGTCACCTGTGAGAGACCGCAGTGTGCCCTTACCCTGAAATGCCCTTGCATCCTTGCATGCCTGATCCCACAGACAGTAGCAATGGGCCCTACTTTCTTCATTTTGCAAAGTATTTGCTATGTTTGGTCAAATGAAGCGTCATGAACCATTTGCTGTATTTTCTGACCCCACTAGATGGTGCTCTGTGTTCAAAGAAGGGCTCAAAGCCCCAAAGCAAACCAACAGCTATTTGCCAGAGCTAGTGGAGGTCCAATTACTTTTGTAACCATTTACAGGCTTCAATAACTCTTCTCCTGAGGTCCTCTGAAATCATTTTTAATCATGCCATATTGCTCTTGAGCAGAACTGTGTTGTGAGGAGCAGGTAATTGGCACTGTGCAGTGTTTCCATGTGAGAGGGCAGTTCAAACCCACATCTGGATTAACTGGAACACCTGACTTTCAAGAGGTCATTATCCTTGAGTCTTTTTCCATCGATGACTTAGGCTGATAAAATTAGCTTTATATTACAATGTTGCTAATTATGACTCACATGAAGATCATGCCATATTTCAGGCAGGCAGAAACACAGACCTCACTTTTCACACACAGATATATGTTTGAATCGACAATCATGAGCTAATAACAGCAACAACAGCAATAATAATAATAATAATAATAATAATAATAATAATAACATAATTTAACACAATAATAATAAAATAATATTAAGACAATAAATAAAAAATATTTCACAGAAACAATTACAGAATAAATTACCCAGACAGGTCTTCATGTCATCCGAGGACATGAACCCATCAAAGCATAGGCACTGGTATTCTCCAGGGATGTTTGTGCACTGGCCTCCATGGCAGATGTCTGGACTGTCTTCACATTCATCGATATCTGGAGAGAAAACAGGCTATAAAGGCTCTAACTCAGCACCAGAAAAGCAAGTACCACTTCAGTGTGCCACTGTGGCCGTTTGAAACTTTGAAACCAGTTTCAATTCTGGAATTCGTAAACTTTTTTTCGGACCATGGTAAACCTCGGATACAGGGGTCCCACTGTAATAATTTAATTCTGATTAGCTAACTGTGAATATTATGACCAGCCATTATGACATATAATTCTTACCATATTTTGATGTACAGATTAATCATTTCACATTGCAATCTTTCTTAAAATCTCTTGCATGCCTGTGCGCATGAGGAGGCCCACAGCACTATCTTGATAACAGTAAAATACTGAGCCATTTACTTAACACCAGGTTTTTGTTGGTCAGTAGCACAATCGCTTTCCGCTGCCACAAGATAGCAATGTGCCAACAATGCCCCTGACTCCGCCTCATAGTAAGACTGACACGCCCACTGGCACTCAGACTGGCGCAAATACATATGCTACTTAAATGACAATTGCGTCGGGATCATGCCAGCAAAAACACTCGCCACATACCCAGCGGTGCTTTATGCCGGATGCAAAATAGTGCCCAGTCTCTCTTTTTAAAACAATTACTAATCTTTTATGCATACCGTGAAATGTTAAAGGACTGTCAGTGAGTAATCATGCCAGCCATGAAGCTAACGGATATAACGATTCGTCTTCGGTGCTGGTGACCAGCTCCAGCATCTTCTCTCCAGTCAGAATGGGTCTGACAGTTGGACTTGCTAACTGCCATTCATCAAGGTCTGATGTGGTTTCCTTTACAGATGTTAGCCTATTATAGATGTAAGCCTAAAACTGCTGTAACTAAGCCTGCTGTACGATATTATATCAATTCATGTGGTTAACCTAAAATAGGTCAAACACTTAGACTGAAATGATTAACAAAGCCAAACTGACATTTAATGATGCCATATACTATACTTGATCTACTGAAAGATTCTACTGTATGTTTGATTGCCCAGAGACAGAAATGTTTTAGATTTTGTTTTATTGGGCATGAAATAATGACATTCCTGGATGGGTGGAACATTTAGCCCACTGTCATACTAGCTAATGAACCATGAAACGATATAATTATGCTCATGTGTTTTCATACTGGCTGGTAGCCAATGACATGTTTTAATACTGGAGGGTACCCAATAGCATGCTTTAATTCTGGCAGGTAACTAATGGCGACTTTTAATACTGGCAGGTAACCAATAGTGTGTTTTAATTCTTGCCCCTTTCATGCTCTTTACTGCTCATGACAATCCATCTGTCAAGCTCATGACTTTCTTGGGAAAAGGCTGAAATGTAAACAGATCTTTAGAAATCATCCAGCAGTTATCTCCTGAAAGGTATAAATTAAAATGGAGTTCGACTTCCAGGTAACGGTAGCAATCCGGTCTTGTCAGGTGATTGAATAGTGGTTCCCAACAGCATGCACTGCAGCACATGTTGTAGGTGACTAAGCCCAGTTGTCTGGCAAGGCGTTTCTGTCGGAGGGTGGAGGTCTTAAGCGGAGGTCCTCACCTGTGCAGCTCCTGTGATCCGGCATTAAGGCGTAGCCGCTGTGGCAGCTGCACTCGTAGCTGCCCTCTGAGTTGGTGCAGAAGTTATCACAGCCGCCATTTTGGATGGTGCACTCGTCAACGTCTGCAAATGCAGCCGCACGTCACACAGCCAGCCCAGCGTGCACATACGCGTGCGGCAATCCTCCCTGGGCCCAGTGAGGCGCTTACCCACGCAGGACAGCCTGTCCTCTGTAGATTTGTAGCCCATGTTGCATGAGCACTGGTAACCACCAATCACGTTCACACACTGGCCATTCCTGCACAGCTTGTCACTTAGTTCACACTCATTGATATCTGGACGGGACATAAAAAGAACCACTTTAACTTTCAGCAGCTGGAAATTATTATTTTTTTTTGCATTTACTCACACTGATTTGGCAATAGATTCACATGAGCTGCATAAAACCATCCGGTGCCGTAATTTCATTCAGATGCATGTTGCCTAGTCAAAGTGAGCGTTTTTCAAAAGTGATCCACTGATATATTGGTATTGCGTGGGTGTTACACTCACAGGGGAGACCCCAGAGGGCGGGTGAGTCCTGAACAACAATAATCATAATAAACCCAAAACAGTGCAGGGCTGTCGTAGCATAGCTTGCATGGATGCTCAGTATTTCACCAAGAAAGATTCTTCTTTAATGCTATATTTAATTCCATGATATGCATCTCTGGTCTGCTCTGGAGTCGGTCTATTTGTCTTTTCATGCGGGGAAGCTATGACAGACTCTGGAGAGAAGAAGGTTGGTCTCCATGGCCGGTTTCCACCAGCCGCCCAGCAGAACATGTACTCTGACGGCTCTTCGCTACCCAGGGGTCAGTCTGCCTAAACACTTGGGGGCCGTGGGTCAAGCCCCCCTTCGCAGTACAAATGTGAGGATAATCCCATCTAATACGGTTGTTAAGCTTTCACTCTAAATTGTAGCAAACTGGACTGTAAACTGAGCTGCTGGCAGAATTTGACCGCAATACAACATGCACACAAAGCCACTGACCAAAGCCATCGCTATTTATCTGTCTGCACATTAATCACAGACTGTTTACAAGGGCGCTATGTTACTGTTAACCACATCCAGCGTATTACCATTGATATATATACTGTAAAAAGGTTTATCAACAATATCCTGTAAAAAACAGCAAATATTAGAAATTTAGAGATTAATAGTTATGGCATATATTCATTAGCCAGTCATTCCTTTTTGAAAATGTTTTATATGGCAATATAAAATCAGAATTAAAGTCTGGGGGGGCGCGATACATAAAAGTAGCATGTGACCAGGTGCGTTTCGTAGCATAACGTAGGGTGGCCACGTTGATGGGATCCCAAGTCTATTAATGTGAACTGACATCCTGTCCTTAGCAGCACAGACACGAGCCTCTGAGCTCAGGACGCCCTCAGGGACATGGCGTGGTTTGGCACCAGGCAGAAACCCATGCTCGGGGCAGTTCTGCTCCCAGCCTGGTTTCTGCAATCTGGACCAGTACTGTTATTTCATTGCTTAGCCAACGCCTTTATCCAAAGCAGCTTACAATTTTTTTTTTATTTATACAGCTGAACGTTTTTCCTGGAGGAAGTCAGATCCAGGATGAAGCGAGAGGGCATGACGGTCTATGACTCGAACCGGCAACCAATTAGAAACTTCAGGTTAAAATGTTGTTACTCGTTGTGCTGTACCAACACTCCACACCAGCCAAAGGTATTGTTTTTTCTAGCATTAAAATCCCTATGTACGTTCAGTCAGTCGAGCCCAGTTCTTCCACACAGATGAAATCCCAGACATCCCCCATTCTCACCCAGACAGGCAGACCCATCCAGGGCGATCTCATGGCCCTCGGGGCAGACACAGGTGAAGCTGCCCTCAGTGTTGACGCACTCCCCACCTCGGCACAGCAACGGATTCCTCTCGCACTCATCGATGTCTGCAAAGGAGACACACACGTCCGCCCGGGTGCACGAGTGAGAGGTCGAGGGCATGTTGACGAATTTAAAAAAATGAAATCTCGAATAGCAGCACTCAAGAAGGAAAAGTAAGCATGAAGATCTATAAATAAATAAACTCCCATTTTTGCAGATGGGGGAGACATAAAAAGAAATAATTGCACATTAAAATACTTGAGGAGGCCCAGTAAATGATGGCTTCTGGGACCAGCCAGCACCCGACTCGCTCCTACAGCTGGAAATACAGTGAGTATTTAAATCACACCGCCCCGATTCCCATAAAGTCGATTCTACATGTTGCACAGCCTTTAAAGGAAATTGGCCCAACAGCCTTCCAAGCGGAGTTCAGTTACGAGCATAGCCAGCTTCTCCTCACGCAGTTCATTTGTAACCCTTAAAATATCTGTGGTTATGACATAGCTGTGCCTGAAACTCCAGGAGCGAGTTGAGTGAGGCTTCCCCTTCCTGTAGGAAACGAGCTTCCCTCCGCAGAAGCCGGCCCAGGAGCGGCTCCTAGGTCGCCCGTCGCCGACACCCACCCATGCAGTTCTTCATCATCATGAAGCCGCTCTCGTAGCCAGAGAAGCACTCGCACTCAAAGTCCCCCGCCGTGTTGACGCAGGTGCCCTGGCCGCAGAGGTCGGGCGAGATCCGACACTCGTCGATGTCTGCAGGGACAGGGGACATTTTCACGAAAAAATTGAGCACTGTGTGAGATATGAGACAGCAACTACTCAATGGCAACTTCAGACTCAAAGGCCATCCAGGGAGTGCTGGGGGGGGGTGGATATTTACCAGTGCAGTTCCTTTCATCCGAATCCAGGGCAAATCCGCTATCGCACTTGCATCTGAAGCTGCCGATGGTGTTCCGGCATTTTCCGTTGGTGCACAGGCTGTGGATCATCTTGCACTCATTGATATCTAGGGGGTGACAACAGGAACGTGAGTGAACCCCGACTGGAGAGGCGCCCGCTAGGTGCGTAAGGCGGCGGAGTGGCACCTTTCAGGAAGGGCTTCCCGTTGATGAAGTCGCCCCTGTGGGAGAAGCCAGGGCCACGGGGGCAGAGCTGGCTGAACTCGGGGCTGCCCTTCTCAGGGCACTCGTCGCACTCGGGACCCCAGGCCACGCCCACTGAGCAGCAGCAGGCGTCCACACGGTGCCGGCCTGGGATGGAGGCGCCACAGCGCTCGTCCTCGTGGCTCAGGTAACACAGCTCAGTGCGTAAGTCTGCGGGGCACGGACACACACATATGTACACACACATGTATATATTCATATCTTTGTGGGGACTGTCCATTCATTTCTATGGGAAAAACCCTAATCCCAGCAATGACAACCTTAACCCCTACCCAACCCTATCCTTAACCATAAGTAACCAAAAGAAAAGACAAGACTATTTAGTTTTCAATTGCAGTTACAGATTTTTATAAAATTGAGTTTCCGGAAAAATTACTGGAAAAATGTCCCCAAAATATCTTTATGACATTGTGGGGACATTAGCAAGGTATACATGCCCACCCACCCACCCACACACACACACACACACACACACACACACACACACACACACACACACACACACACACACACACACACACACACACACACACACACACCACACACACACACACACAAGCGAGACTCTCAAATCACTGACAGCAGTCAGACAGCCAAAGAATTACATCTTCAAGCCCAAATAAAGCGTCTTACGAATGACATTCAGAGACAAACAGCATAATACACACGCTAAGCATTATGGTCCATCGCCCTAACGAGGGAGTACACTGGCAAGACTTGGGGCTACGTACCAATACATGTTCTACCAGTGGCATCCACTGTCATCCCACTGGGACACTGGCAAACAAAAGATCCCACGGTATTTACACACTTTCCGTTGATGCAAACTCCAGGAAACACTTCACACTCATTCACATCTATCACCGGAAAAAAAAGTTAAGAACACACCCTAACAGCACTATCCACAGCACTAACATGGCCAATGCCTGAATATGCACATACTTAGTCCTTTTAGAAACATACCAGGTTACTCTAAATGCAATGTGTAAACCCCTACATCGATGGGTTTAATATGAAGCAACATGTGCAGTACATTATCTAAAAATACAGGTGGGTCCCTGGTTAAACACATAATTAAATAATAACACATCGAAATTTAAGAATACCTTCAAGCACATCATATAATTACGCTGTGATCTGTTTATATTGATCAGTTTAACAGCGCGTCATTAACCCCTGGGGGGACAGTAAAACTGAGCTGGGCTGTGGTGGATTTTCTCTCCCGGCTCAGAGCAGCCTTACCTTCACACACTGTCCCTCTAATTCGGGCATGTCCCTTAGGACAAAAGGGATCTGAAAACAGAGGAGAGCCATTTTTTCCACAGCGTCACAATGCCAGCGCCTGCTGACTGAATGGGACGGCCTTACGGTGCGTGGCGACCTCGGTGCCTCGGGCCTCGGCCTCTGCCCTCACCTGCCTCACACTGGCTACACGGGCTGCCCCAGGCCTCCCCCAGCGTGGCGCAGCAGTGAGACTTCAGCGTGGCCCCGTTGATGTTGACCTCGCACCGGCCGTTGATAGCTTTCAGCCAGCACGTGCCTTTGCTCGTTTCTGTCAAGGGAAGACAGTTCTGCCCATTCAGAAAGGAAATATATACGTATTTTGTCTGTGCTGCAAAGTTTTGAGCGAGTTCACAATCAGGCCATCATATTTTACAAAAAAAAAATCATTACTGTCGGGAGCTACAGATGCTAAGCAGACATGGATACCTATTTACAGTTTGTTTTTACTGAATCAATTAACATTAACTGTCTCACTGAAGGCTGCCACCATGCCGGCCCACCCGGAATTAGAAGCTGAAACATTCTGGGCCCGTGCAGTTTCCATATAAATCTACACGGTAGCATTTAAGTAAATGAAATAATTTCAGTGATTGCAGTTTACCAGATATATCAAACACATGCCCAACCCCAAAATAAACAAATTTGCATGACACTTCTGAGCTGTCGAATTACATCGTTTGTTTTAATGACCCTCTCAGATGGTCTGCTGTCTGCCGCCTGTGTTGTTGTGGTCGACGTAACCATGTGCTCTGGAGGTAATTATGCAAATTAAACGTATTTATGCCACTGCACACAAAGCTGCCGTTCCTTAATCATTTACAACACAAGCCCGGCCTTGCCAGAAAATAATCACCACATCCCTTCCCACAGGAGCTCGACGTAACCTCACACGCAGCCTTGTCGGGTTTGTCCTTGCTGTTACCACACACGGAGACTTTAGCTATTACCCCACGCATAGCTTTTTCCGGTACTGCTGTTCCATACATAGATTCCTCCTCACTACTTTGCCAGGTCCAACTTACCGACACACAGAAGGCCAGAGCCGTCTAGAATACTGCCTGACGAGCACTGGCAAAAGAAGGACCCCGCCGTGTTCCTGCACTCAGCGTTCACGCAAGGCTTGGACTCGCATTCATTGATGTCTGTGGGGAGAACCTCAACGTCAGGAGAAGAAGGAGCTGGTTTCCCCGGGAAACGCCATGGCGACACCTCTCACCCTCACACACGTCGGTCTCCGCATTGAAGCTGAAGCCTTTCTGGCAGTGACAGGTGAAGCTGCCAGGGGTATTTCGGCACAGGCCGTTATCACACAGCAACCGGTTGATAGCGCACTCGTCGATATCTGCGAAATGACGCACAAGGGTCCATTAATCACCCGTCACACTAACAACGGGCGAGAGACAGGAGCCGGGAAAGTGGTTCAAAAAACAAAGAACCCACCGAAACAATTTTTGCCGGTTGTGTCGACTTCAAATCCAGTGTTGCAGTTACATTTATAGGTACGTAGCATGTTCTCACAGACGCCATTTTGGCATATGTCAGGGTCCAAAGCGCATTCGTTTATATCTGCAAGGGAACATTATAGAACTTGCGTGTGTTCTGTGAGACATCACGAAAAGGAAAAGAGACATACCCTCCTTACACGTCATGAAATACATTTCATATCGCATTTCACAGAGTGTATTTTATGCAGTGGATTGTGTACTTCATAAGTACGTACCCCTGCCATCAGTACTGCTTCCTATTCCGTGGTTGCACAGTGCCAAAAATTCAGCTGGAAAACACACAAACAACATATTTGCTTTAAAGAACCCTAAACATACACGAACAGTTTGTCCTGAAACGTCAGGTGCTTGAAAACCTTACGTCAGCAGACTAAATACTATGTTATGACCTATTTCTGTTCTTTCTCATTTCACTTATATAACACATAAAACTGGTTCCTTAATGTGGCAGAAGAAAACGTGAAAAGTAGTGTTTAAAAGACATTTGTAGATTAAAACATAAACAAGAATTGCAGATTTCATATTCTAACACTTCAGTTCAATGTCAGAAAGCCGAAAATTATTTCTCCAACAGGCAAATTACAAAGTTGAATACAAAGAATCTCAATTAAAATTTTCACTTTTTAGTCGTTTGTTTTAAGCAGTTGATAAATTTTGTAAATGGTCTAACACTCCAGTCCAGCAAAGAACTGACAACTATAAATACTGCCCGACTTCAGCATTTTCAGATCACTAGGACAGTTTTCTGCAACCAATTAAGCCAAATTACAACTAGTGTAAATAGGGTAAATTAAGCCTTTATTGGGAGTTTTCAAGTTCGGTGTTTTAATGACTTTGGCGGAATGACGCCAACACAGAGTCACCAAAACATATCAGGGCAGCAACACACCGCACCCTGCAGAGCCGGGTGTTAGAACCTGACCTGCAGAAAGCCTGAGCTATCTTAATTATTACATCCGACTGGGGTTTGGCACTAGACAGCTATTTTGCTGTGGTATGTGCATGTAATTGTAGGGCAAGCTAAATCTGCCTCACTCTGCTCTGACTATTGAGGAAAGCTGCTTTTTAACTCCTCTAAACGGAAGAAAAAGGTCTTTCAGATGGAAAGTAGGTCACGTTTAGGCCAGTTTCCACTTAAGAGTTAAGAATTTGTCAGAATGCAACACATTTTTTCATAGACTTCAGTAGCTGTGTACAAACTGCAGACTAATTCAATTCGATTTATTTTCTCCCAACATTGTACCCCCAATCAGCTGAGAGAGAACAAAAAACAATGTGTAATCAGTTTTCGACCAATCAGCATGCAGAGTGCTGGAGGTAAAGATTGATTGGGTATGATAGGACAGCCTATGCATTAATCTGCCCCCCTCCCCCCAAAACACTTCAAATTCATATATATAAACAAACAAGATACACTATGCAAACACAAAAGATAATGGAAAAGAGGAATAAAACCCAGTAGAGAAAAAAACAAAAAAAAAACCTTTTGGGGTCCACGCTCAAGTATGCTCACCACACCATCCAAATGTCAGCAGGAACGTAAATGGTACTCAGCTGGCTTTCCTAACTAACACTCGCCGTCCTGATGCAGTAGGGAGCCATTAACGTCACCAGTTTTGAAGCCACACCTTTCATGATAAAAAGGGACAGAGATTGGCCTCACCTGAGCTCTGTGAGGGACAAGGCTGGCACGGCTCGCCAAAAGCATAGTCAGGGTTGGCACAGCAGCACTCGGACTTGGTCACAGCACCAATAAATGGCTTCACGCACTGTCCCCTCTTGTAACCTCCATAACACGTGCTCCGCATATGTGTGTCTAAGTCAGAGCAGGAGACAAAGGGAAGAGGGACAGTCAAGTGCTCCCATTCAGGAAGAACAACAGGCAGGCAGGAAGTATCCAAGCACTGCCTGAATAATATACTTGCATTGATTAAATGCTAGTTAGAATCACCAGTGAAAAGGACAATCCAATAGCAGAATTCAAGGAAATTATACCAATTAAAGTGTGAAATAATTACCATTATACCTGAATTTCGAAGAGAATTTCCTGCTGAAAAACACAGCTTAAGCTGGTTGCCTAATTAGTGATAGTGGACCAGCTTAAGGTATGTTTTCACATGATGGTTTGATGGTTTAGCTGGACATACCCACTTCTGATGTTCATTCGAGCTGGGTTAGCTTGATAAGCTGGCCATACCAGCATGACCAACTGGTGTCCTACCCAGCTGAACCAACAAAGAGCAGTAAGAACTGGGAAATGACCATCTAAGACCATCTTAGGTCATCTAAGACCATCTTAGACCATCTAAGACTAGCTAAAACAAGTTACCAGCAGAAGGTGGTTTTCAGCTGGTTTTTTCACCCAACACCCAGGCTAGGAGTTTTTTCATGAGATGAATAACGTGCTGGACTTTGGCGTGCTGGACGTAGGGAGACTCACCCACACAGACTCGGCCACCCAGGCCCACGGCCAGGCCTGGCATGCAATCACACCGGAAGGAGCCCGCCGTGTTGACGCACTGGCCATTCATGCATATGCCCTGAGTTTCACACTCGTCGATGTCTAGGGGGAGGACAGATTCTCAGCAAAGCACAAGTATGTTAAACCTCCAGGTCATTGAAAAAACACAAAAAACCACTGAGGGTACCCAAACTTGAAGGAAATTACTATAATTCCACATGGCAATTATTGAGATTTTATAACCTGCAGCCTCCTGACTGCCTTAAGAACATACTAATGTTCTCCATGTCATCCTTGTGAGGTTTAATTTAATTCTTTTTAGCATACCATTGAGCATTTGTAATTCATTAGTCTTTCACCCATCTGTATTTTTCCATGTATCTGGCTTTCCGAAACGGGAAGCCTAGGCCCCAAAGCGATACGACTGCTTTAGTTTTTCCCAAACCGTGAAACCACTGCTACAAACCATTTAAAAGCAGCAGAGGTGAAAGATCCCCCAGCACTTGCTGAGAATGAAGTAACTACTTCAGAATGAATTTGGCTGCTCCGCCTCCCACATAAAGTACCTGAGAAAATACTTTGAGAGACCTGAACTGTAATTATGTCATTTATGTCACACAAAGCAGGAATCTGTTCAAATGAATGAATTAAAATGATACAAAATTATAATCCTTCAGATATTCAACATACAATTGCGTCAATGTTAAGGTTCATTTTTGGGTGAAAATAAAATGTTAATGAGCTTATTCACTAGGTGGTAATTTCCAAACTGTGGGCTGAGGCTTGTGCGCTCTCCCCCGCTAATGACTTTGAGGTGATTTTGGCAAAGGTGTACTTCACTTGTAGAAAGAAAGGAACATTCCGCAGCTTCACTGGAAGAGGAATCAGGCATTTGGGTTCGTACCTAGGCAGTGTCGACCTGTGGAATCCAGTTGGAAGCCAGACTTGCAGATGCATTTGAAGCTGCCATCATCGTTGATGCACATGCCGTTGAGGCAGATGTTGGTGAGGAGACACTCGTCCTGATCTGAAAGGGAATGGCCACTCATGTGTCTGTCACCTTCGACGCTTCACACTTCCCGTGCACGGCATGTTCTTCAGCACGCAGGTGGACTGCTCCAAGCCACCTCCATACAGCTTGAAGGCACCAGCAGCTTCCAGAGACTCGCAAGATCTCTCATCCTCATTTTAAGCTTACAATCAATGTGTTGGATTTAACAAAAGATGCCCAAATAATTTCCATTTCCATTAATTTCCATTTCCATGACCTGCCATTTTCTCAGAACATCAACTAACAATCTCTAGGTGTAGGGTCATATTGCAGCTTAGAGACGTACATTTGTGACCTGGGGGGTGTTTTACAAAGCAGAGTTTCCCAGTTAACTGGATAACTTAAGCCAAACGCGGAAACTGCCCAATAGGACGAGTTAGTGATATCCCTTTTGGACGATCCTTGGACAATCCTTACATTTGGCTTAAGTTATCTGACTAATGAAGAAATCCTGCTTTGTGGAATATCCCTCTAGAGTGAGTAAAGCATATCTTGAGCGCAATAAGGAGGTCAGGAACATCCATGCAAAATGTCAAAGTGCCCCATTATGGGCTAAACAGATGTATACTGGAACAGGAGACCACAATGGTGACTGGTGTCATTTCTCAGCTTCTCTTTCCCACTACTCCCTCTCTATCATCATGACACGTCAGACTGAAGACATTTGCATACCACTGATGCATTACGAAGCATCCCAGAAAGGCAACTCAAAAGATTTCCCTTAAAAGGGATATTTCACCTTGGCAGTTCCTCCTGTCGGTGGTGAGCTCAAAGCCAGCGTTGCACACACAGTGGAAGCTGCCCTCGGTGTTGACACAGCGGCCGTTGTTGCAGATGCGCCCATTGGCCACGCACTCATCCAGATCTGCGTGATGCACATGCTCAGAAAGGCACAACGTATCACATTATCGAGACTCTCAGGTTTATGGTTTATTCCCTCACACTTTTCCTTGGTGGTTCCCTCCAGTCACTAAATCACCTGACCCGGACCCCTGGAACTGGACCCAGCCTCCCCGCTCACCTCGACATTCAGTTCGGGTGACAGTGCTCTGGAAGCCAGCAGGACAGTGGCAGAAGTATGATCCAGCCATGTTGACACACTCGCCGTGCAGGCAGGGGCTCCGCTCACACTCGTCTTCATCTGGACAGCGAGGCAAAGTGGATGTTTGGGAGGCCTGCCCAGATATTAGGCCTACCAAGCGGCCTGAGCAACAGTCTTACAGTCTTACCGACACACTCCCCGCGCCTGTCCAGCTTGAAGCCCATGTTGCATTGGCAACGGTAGCTTCCTGGCGTGGGGACGCACTGGCCGTTGAGACACAGGTTGCGGTACGCCTGGCAGATGTCGGTGATGTTTTGGGTCACAATAACTGCACGACAACATACTGTTATTTATCTCGATGTTAACCATCTGATTGTATCATACTATTGAGAAAAGAAAACAGAAAAGGTTTTATACAACAGTGGTGGGAAAGTTACTCACAAAAGTTATCCATTACAGACAGAGGCAGAAAGTTCAGTCCAGAAAGTAAAAATCCAGATCAAGGTTTTGTTTCAACCAAACAGTTGAGTATAAAGAGTCACAGTCACAGAGTACTCAACTGAAACAAAACCTTGGTCTGGATTTGTATTTTCTGGACTGAACTTTCCTCCTCTGTCTGCAATGTTACTTTTTTGAGTAACTTCTCCAACACCATCATCTTATCAAATGCCTTATAACACAGACTGCACAAACACAAACTAGCATTGCAATGGCTAATGTCGTATTAGATGGACATACTTGGAGGTTCAATTGGAGGAGGAATTGGCATGATAACTGGCGGGACAGGCTGAAACGGCACCGGTTGGGGTTGTGGCTGTAGAGGATAAACCAGGTCTGGCCTGACTGGACCCACGGGACCGACAGGGCCCACGGGACGGACAGGGCCCACGGGACCGACAGGGCCCACGGGACCGACAGGAACAAGCGGAACATGTGGACCAATAGGATCGATGGGCAGGATTTGTAAGCAAAGTTTGTGGTAGTCCTCTGGAATGAGATAAAATAGAATGGAATAGAATAGAATAGTTTTGTTATTGCATAAGTACAACTGTCACTGCACTGGTACAATAAGATTTCGCCTGCAGCTTCCATATTCAACCTTATTTCTGATAATAAATTAAAGGTAGAGCGCAGAGATAAAAAAAGGCAGTAAGTAGCACATAAACAATGAAACAGCATCAGAACCAGCACAAAAAAGCAAACAAATAAACAGCATGAGCAGAAAGTAGGGACAATATAAACAGAGCAAGAAATATAAGCAGAGTAAAGAGTACTGACAGAATGAAGAGTGTAAACAGCATGAAGTGTCCAGCGGCACAGAGCAGAAGGGAGCCTGGGCCTTGGCGGCAGCTCAGGAAAAGCAAGGACAGTCAGCCCACTGCACAGAGAACGGGAAGAATTCACGAAACACATTACTGCAGTCGAAGGGATTAACGGAATGCCAGTAACACTCCCACAGTGTCGCAAGCCAAGACGGCACACAGACCTGTCCCGGGAATGGGGCACATCTCCGGAGCGGAGCCCTCCGACCAGCACCGGCCACTGTCACAGCAGCACTGCATCTTAGTCAGCGGCTGGGAGAGCTGGTTGGCACAGCGACCGCTCAGGATACTGGAGAAGCAGTATCCGGGTCGGCTATCTGTGGAAGGAAGGCCTGTTGGCGTCACTTCAACATGCACTGCGCGGAGGACAGTGTGACATTCGCGTTTGTAACAGCTATTTACTACCTTCCAAACTGATCACAGATCCAGGAAAAGCAGGGAAAAAAAATCAAAACATTGCTAGTAGTGGACTTTGACCCCGCATGTGCTGCATGGGAGACAGATAGAAATGTTTGGCAAAACAACCTTTTTAGAAGGAAAAAAAGCTCATAGTGGACATTCTTTCCAAATAAACATCCTCCTGAGGCTGGGGCCAGTGTGGATCAGCTGGAGATCTCTGACCCAGATTCTCCTCTGTTCTTCCTGAGACCTCATCTCCGCCGCACCTTGACTCCATTCATTTCTGGGGGTTTTCTGTCCTTTGTTTGGGTCGAGATTTTCGACATGTCATTGCTATGGAAGTCAATCCTGATGGCCAACCCCGGTTTCCATATCCAGCCAGTATACCTGGGGCTGGTCCCCTCCCGCACCTCCTAACACATCCACAGGGAGGCGCCTATGCAGCCGTGTGACACAAAGACCAGTCTGACATACCAATAACTCTACTAAACACACTTTTGAGTATTAAAAACACCTTTGATTCTCACATAGTTGTCACAGAAGAAAAAGGCTCCACCTTTCCACGTTTTAATACCTCTTCATCTAGGATGGGGTTATAGTAGAAGATACTACATCACTCTGCCTGGCATGGGGGACGACCTGTCTCTACTGAGCAGAGTGAGCTCTGGTGTCCCCCCAGACCATGATGGGGGAGAACTGGTACACTTCCATAACTTCCATAAGCACAGTGTGACGTCAAGCTAACCGTAACTGACCATTCACAGCTGCTAAAAGAAACAGACCTAAGTTCTTGCTCTGGAGCTTACATCACAAAAGGCAAACGGGGAAAGTAGAGGTCACTGATAAAAGCACAGGGCTGGCATCCCTGTTTGACACTTCCAGGGTTGTGTGGGAACGCCATGGCTGACCACGAGAAACCTTAAGGCTGCTTTGTGTATTACACCATGGCCAACCACCATGTTCACCCCTGTGAGTTGGGCCTTCTGTCTGTTTGTATTTGCACTAGAACATGTTCCCACAGATCTCCAGGAGTATAAAAACCTTACAGAAGAAGCTCATCCAGACTCACCCAGCCCATTTAACCTGAACAAGCTGAAGACATCTTCTGTATTTGCATCACAAAGTCACATATCACCATTTTGTACCGTGTCAGTTCCTCTCAGTGTAATTTCTGCGCCCCCATTGTCACCTGTCATTTTGCCATTGACGGCATCCAAATATGAGGCAAAGAACAGATGGATGGAATCGTACCTATGCACCTGGAGCCATCCGGGGGGGTGTAGTAACCCTGGGGACACTTGCAGAAGTAGCTGCCAACTGTATTGGAACATTCACCAGCAACACAAAGGCCAGGGATGTTGGCACACTCATCGATATCTGCCAGAGGATAAATAAGCATCATTTAAAAACACAAAACACAAGCTAAAGGCTAACAGGACACGGAAGAGATGCTCAAGTAATGTTTCAATAAAGTAAAACACTGAGGTAACACGATCTAAAATGGTTAACGTGAAAAGCCAAGGTACATAGTAATAATCTGGGAAACCATTTCAATGCCACGGCAACAGGAGAACCGGCATATGAAGCTAACGAGAGCTTAAAAAATAAGGCAGATCTGAAACCTCAGCCTTCAGAAATGTTCTAAGATTTTGCTTGTTATTTCTTGGCAAAATGTACCTAAGATTTTTTCCTGCTCATGACAACCGCAAATATGTCTTTTTAGCAAATCAGACTTGTGCTGCCCTGGAATTTGTCACAGAACCTTCTTAACAAGCCAGCGTTCTTTACACTTAAAAAAATCCAGTCAAACAGAACTTTTATTTCTATGTAATTTTAGAGATGCTGAGGTTGCATTTAAAAATGAAAACTCTCACTTCCCTGGCCAAATAAATCTCAAAATATCTTAATGCCATTAAACTGAAAACCACAACATGTATCAATGCCAATTTCAGGTGCAATTTCAACATGCAGGTGGAGAAGCTGGTGGGGTTACTGATGATTTTATAAAGAGATAAAGCAGTTCCTTTATTAGCCATTTGTACAAGTACATTGGAATTCTTCTCTTTGGTGACCCCATCTTGCTCTCTATAGCTTGGGGGTGTCATGGCACAGCTAACATACAGCGCCCATGGAGCTGGGGGTTAAGGGCCTCGCTCAAGGGCCCACAGACATGTGACTCTTCTGCTGGGGCGTGAACCAGCGATCTTCTGTTCACAGGCACAGAGATTTAGCCCACTGAGCCACTCACTTACTTTTAGCAAAGGATAAGATTTGAGAATGTCTTAGCAGAGCACATGGAAATGAACAGCCATCTGAATGCTGTCTGCTCTCACACAATGTTTATAGACCAATCATCTGCTGCCCCCCCCCAAGTCTGCCAGAGGACTCCCCGTCAGGGATCCGGGACTCCTGAGAGGACCTGATGTCACCCTGCGGGACTGGTGAGTGATGGGGGCCAGCACTATGGCACCCCCCCCCCCCCTGCAGCCCACAGCTGGTGTGTGTCAGGGCCCCCGAGCTCTGCTCTCGGGAGTTGCTGTAACGTGGGGAGCGAGAGCATCACAATGGCGGCCATTCCGAGGCTCGTCCCAGCTCATTCTGGGACACTGAGGTAGGGGAACCTCATCCCAGCTCATTCTGGGACACTGAGGTAGGGGAACCTCATCCCAGCTCATTCTGGGACACTGAGGTAGGGGAGCTCGTGCAGAACTAAGCAGCCATTAAAAAATAACAACGTTTATTTTTATTTGTTAAAAAAAAGACCCTGTATTTTATTACATTCAACAGAAAACCTAAAATTTAAATTTTTAGAATTTGAGTCTGTTGAGTCTCACCTTCACATTTCTGTGTGATCTCGTTGAATTTGTGGCCAGCAGGACATTTGCATTCAAAGGATCCCACCGTGTTAATACAGTTTCCCCCCTGACAGAGTCCAGGAATGGCCTGGCATTCGTCCACATCTGCCGAGGAAAAAAAAATATTACGCAATTAAGTTGCATTCAACAAAATGGCTCAGCTGTAAAAAATTACACCACATCACTCTGCCTTAGAGATTAAGGGCCAACCAAAAAAATGTAATGTGTACTAACATGTACAAAACTCACAAAGTGAACACCGATTCTGTTCATTGTCCCGCACTAGAACTAGATAAACAAATCATGGTTAAAATAATGAGAACTTGAATGTTTTTTTTGCCTGAATATCTGTATGGCACCGTGCAGCCGGGCAGCTGACACTCTTCATGAAGTATATTATAAGTGCAGCTGGATGCCTAAAGGCAGCAGTTCGGGGTAAACGCTGACGCTGGTCTGCTCTGAACCGAACACGCAGGCTTGAGGGCCAGGACCCTAGCCGCCGCACCCCCCACTCCTCCCGAAAAACCCCAGGACAGGACCTCAAACCCTGCACAGGTCCCGGCTCAGATCCTGGGCCAGTTTCTGAAGCAGAAAATGATGAAGAGGGCACCAGTAAAGCCTGGCATAGCGAGGGTCCTTTCTGAGGCTGCAGGTGCACTGAGGAGGGTGAACCAGAGGGCAGGCAGAGGAGCTCAATTAAATGGTGGGGTCCCTTCTCACCCCTCCCTCCATCCCTGACATAATTACAGAGTTTGAACAGCTGGAGGAATCGGCGGAGGTGGCCAGAGCGCCTGAGGGGCTGCATTAAGATGGAGATGTCCAGTCCTTTATCTGAAGGACCCACCGCTAAAAGCCATGCAGTGAAGAGGCACCTCAGCAAACTTAAATAGCTTGTCTTGGGTTTAGTAGCAAACAGTGATTCTCCTCGATATCAGAAGACGAACAAAAGACCCAGTGTGTGCGATGAAAGTGCAATGGGAGGCTTCATTTCAGGCTGCTGAGTCCGTTCCTGCAGGGGTTGCTGGGGGCACTGTGTGTCACCAGCCCATAAATAAAGCCCAGCCTGAAGCCATCGGCCAGGAGAGGGAACAGCGGGCTGCCATGACGTTGGCAGCAGTGCACCATGGGTAACCTGTGATTTTGTCAGCTCTGCAATCTGCTTGCGCTTATTTATACAGACTCTTGAGAGCTGTAGGCATGGCTTTCACTCTCACCGTATTAAAAAATGGCTTTTCCCGTCAAGGTAAAAGAGCGCTATTTAATTCCAGATTGCCCCTGTAAAGCATACACATCTAACACAACCTGCATGCCGCCCTCACAGTGTTATTCACGTCTTATAGCAGCTTCCCGACTTCCATCCTCCAAAAAAACACCAGAGAGGAAAAACAGATGTTTATATTCATTTTCTGGCGTCACCCATTAAGGTAACTCTGAAACATGAGGACCCACATCACAGCACACTTTTGCATTAATTGTATAATGCACTCGACAGGAAATTATAAAATTTCAGATCACTGTTAAAGCAATTTCGCTGAAAATGTCCTGAAACTGATGCTCATTGTTAATGGTACAGCCAGTGAAAGATAGAGCCCCGCTCCCCCAAAGATACCTTGACAGGCTCCAGTTCGGTGGTTGGGGATGAAACCTCGACGACAGGGGTGGGGCTGGGCGGGGCACATCTCGCAGGGATGCCCCCAGGCCCGACCCACGGTGGCGCAGCACAGCGTCTTGGTGCAGACGATGCCCGTCAGCTGGCCCTGGCACATCTGGTTGCTGACTGAAGCAAAGCAGGGCCCGGTCCTGTAATCTGTGGAGCAGCAAACATGAGGCCATCATGAGAACGACTGGTTACTTACGCGTCACTTCGCTACCAGCCTGTGGTGGCTAATAAACAATACGGCTTTGCGAGCTGATACGAAAATCAGAGCTCCGACAGGCGGCAATCACCAAGGAAACCTCCCGGTAACTGTGATGCAAACATATGTACAACCAAAACACAGACTGCCAGCACGCACTGCTCACCCACACAGCCCATTTCCATAAAACTGTACTTAAAGTCTCACTATATTTACATTTATTTTCAAGATCATGGGCAGTGTCCCTTAAACAGGTTATGATCTTTGGTAACTGCTATGGATAAGACCATTCATTCACATTACAGTGTAATATACACTGTATATTACAATCTGAATAGATCTCTGCTCACAATGTGCTTCTCAGCAATAAAACTCATCATGTTCTTTTGGTAAAATTACACAGTAAAATTTTCTGGCAGAAATCCGACCGCAAAAAGATCCCAAACAAAAACAAAGTCTGTTGTTTCAAAGTTTTCATTGTGCTCCAGGCGGTTTGAATAAACTGATCATAAATTATTTTCTTAGATAATTTCTTCGTATAACATATCAGCTCCAGCAGGGGAAATGCCCAAGGGAGGGGATTGTAAATGGGACACCAGCTCATCACTGGTTACTCACATGTACATCTCGGACAATACAAAGACACCTACAGAGCAAGTCTTTGAACTGTGGGAAGAACCTGTAAGAGCCAGAAGAAACCCATACGGACATGAGGAAAACATGAAGAAACACACAGGGAACTAGGGCAGGAACCAAGACCACAAGACATGAAAGTCTCTTCAATAATGTCATCAGTTCATAGCATGTGTTATTTGCATAATCACAATGAAAGGCTTATTTCAATTACAATTTCATTCGAATTACTCAAGCAAGACGTCTGAATATGTTAGGTTCAGCTACCCAAACATTACTAAGGACAATGGCATGTAGGAATGAAGTTGTGTTTAAGAATCTGTCCATCCATTTTCTGTAACCACTTGCCCTACTAAGTCTCACAGGGGGTCCAGAGCTTATGAGTAGAAGGCAGGGAACAACCCAGGATGGGGTGCCAACCCATCACAGGGCAGTCACCATATGGGCGATTTGGTAACTCAAATTAACCTGGGAATGTTTTTGGTCTCGGGAGAGACAGAAATCCCATGATGACATACGGAGAACATGCAAAGACATGTTCCTCACTCATGAAGCCGTGGCAGAGGCTTTGACGCTGGTCCCAGAAGGATGAGGAAAAAAGTGCTAATCACTGCACCACTGTGCCACCCATCTAAAGAGCCAATAATGACAAAACGTTGTATGTGCAGATGTGTAGAGAGCCATTGAGCAGAACATTTTAAGGTCAGAATGTCTGTGTCTCTTAGACTGAATGAATAAATAAGGCTACATACGTTTTGACCAATTCACATTCAATGCACCATGTTTGGTTTTCTGCAGTAAGCTTCTTGATTTATGTACCACAACAGAACACCATCGCCGCTTTTAGCCAAACCTGTGTCAACAGACGCTGAAGCCTTTGTGTTACCTTATTATCCAAACCCATGTTATATTTATGTCAAGGTTTTTGCTATGCTGGTATTTTGACTCATGTTTAAGCAGTGGTGAAAATGGCACTGTAATTTAAAACATCCAGCTCAGCTACAAATACAAGATCTGGTCTATTGAAGTAAAAACATAAGATATACATCAGCATGTAAGCTCCTAATTACAAGTGGCGATTATCTAGATTCAGGAATTGTTTCCACATTTTACAAGCAGACAACATACTAAACAAGCATTCCATTCCAAACAACAATATTGTGAAACAAATAAAACCTCCCCCCTTTGCTTTGACTATGCATGTCTGGTACACCTACCTGAATTCATGGTCTCTGAACCATTCTTTCATGATTGGCTATTTATTGTAGATCACTAGTATTTTTTCATAACAGTGCATCATTTAACCAGTCATTTAAAGTTTCATCGTACCCATTAATTTGTGTTTCATATAGTCAATAGATGCACCATCTGAATATCTTTGTGCAGTTGTGCATTATTAAGAAAATGATTGCGCCTTTTTTTACTTCAGCTTTATCCCCATTTCCTAAACGCACCTTCTAGAAATCCCCTTCTTTTCCCTTCCCTTATCTGATCAGTCTTTTTTTTTGCATATTGCAAACATTTGTGTGTATGATGCCTTTGGGTTTATTTTTCTAACAGCAAGCCTGTAATTACCCGTGACAGAAAATAAGAACAAATGAAAAAAATAATAAGACTTTCCAGGAAACCACTTGTGGCAGCAATTTTTACTATGAGTGTAGCAGAGATTATTTATATGAGTATGGGAGTTTAGTACTGCAGGGCACCTGAGGAACTTCATTCTGCAGAACCTTCCAGAAGCAGCCTCAGTTCAGCAGTCCTCATCACTCGAATACCACCAGGTCAATACTTTAATACTGTAGCTTTGGAGTTGTCATCCTACTGGTTACATCTGTCCTACTAACAAGCTGCCTTGTGTCCATTGCTTGCTGGAGTCCATATCTGCCAGAGCGCAGTCTGACATGAGTCGCTTCACCAGATGCTCTAGGTCTCCATTACACTTTGATTCTCTGTAAATAATTAGACTTTGAGGGCATTCAGGTTTGTTCCCTCACTTGTAGTCGGAATACGTTTCGAGGACTGACCCAAAACAGCAAATCACACATGATGTGAAGAATGAAGACCAAAGAATGAATGAGATCATTTATCTCTGTGGTCAAAAACCCAGGTAGTCCAAACCAAGACCTTTCCAGTTGTTGAATGGCAAATATACAAACTCCTTACGGGCAGCATTATCTTTCCCCACTGCTTTAATTACCATGTTCCTTCGTCAGAAACCACATAAAACATTAACAAACATTCAATCTGCATTTATGAAATCCAACTTCATGACATCATACTGTTTTTCAAAATGCCCTGATTCACTGCACATAGCGCTACTCTAGCATGCAGATAAACCCACAAAATTCAGCGAAGGCAAATCTGACTCAATGGTGCAAGATAAGGAGTTTGGATTATTTATTGCCTTTTGCAGTGAGCTGTATCAGAGCTGAATCAGCCCGACCCATTCAATTTGTCAGACAAAGAACAGTTGTGTTGTGCAGGTCCAATCTCAAGCTTAAGCTTGAATATAACTAATGTGCTTGAGTACATCACGTCAGTTACTATTTTCAGAAAATTCCACCCTTAAACAGCTTCTTTAGACTGGTCTCAGGTTGGATAACGTATGTCTGTGTAGGTCTGCACACGCTATAGCAAGTAAATGTCCTGGTATGCCAGTTTAAAAATATATAAGCCCAGAAGCCACTGAAAAGTGACTGGATGTCACGGCATTTTCAGTGCTTGGTGTGAAATCGCTGCTTTAATGAGGAAAAGCCCGCAAGGGACACATCTTGAAGCGTGTCAAGCGATAACGGCTCACACGGCATGAACATAAGCCATGAACTCAGAGGACGATTTCACTGGTATCAGTCATAATATCAGTCAGACAACACGTTTTCTAACCCCGCTTGCAACAGACTGGAACAGAAAACAGAAAATGCCACTGGTCAGATAACTGTGAAAAGCATATATAATTAATGTAATATGACATCGTGTGATACCCGAGAATATTAAGCACAACCAGGGGAATCCCAGAGCAAATCACAAGGGAGAAAACAAATCACATTTAAAAAATATGCCGTGCAACAGGGAATGGCAAACATTTACTAATTAGATCCATGACCTCACATAAACTCTATTCAAGAATAAACATAAGAAAATACCATGAGAAAAAAATCCAAAAATCTTAATTCCTTGGGGCATAACAGTTTGTGCTCCAACAAGTTCAGATATAAAAAACCAACAAGCTGATGAGAAAACTAAAATGGTACGAGGCCACATTTTCTTCTGCTGGAAGGAAATATTAGCCCAAGAATGACGTGGAAAACCAGGCTCCAAAATGACCGCACTCTGCTATCTAGAACTACAGAACCGGGGGGAAGCATTTGGCTCAGTGGGCTAAGCCTAAACCTGTGATTGGAAGGTTGCTGGTTCAAGCCTGACCTCAGCGAAATAGTCATGTCTGTGACAAGCCCTAACCCTCAGCTCCACGGGTGCCTCTGCAGGTGGCTGCCTTTCAGCACCAAGCTTGCTCTCACCTGCATGTATGCTACAGAGATCAAGGTGAGATAGGCAAAAAGAGAATTTCTCTGCAGGGACCAATAGTGCATCATCATCATTATTATTAAATCAGTTTACTGTATACGTCAACTGCTGTTTTTAGTCTAACCTAAGCTCCTGCACACTTGTGCTATTGCCAGAACCCAAACCTTCTACATTCTCCCTGATTCTCATGCAGTAAAGGCAACACATTCCAATAGTATTTCATTTGAAAATTATTCTTTTATAGTTGTATATGTTTTGCAGCACTGATATGAAAGACACATTTAAGAGTTCAAGGGTGCAGGCCCATAAAAACTGGACGCCACCTTAGGTTTGAGGCTGCCAGCCTCCACCCTTTGTTAAATACCGAAACAAGTATGCAGTTTGGAACATGTCCTGAGTGAGGCATCAGACAGCCAACAGCATGTGTTTCCTGGGTGCGACCAAGCGTGCACAGGATTCAGTCCAAAATAAACTATTTTTTACAAAATTAAAATTGATACAGTATACTGACAGTGATACAGCAATGGAATTAATTTAAAAAGTAAAAATAATATACAATATGCCATTAATTTCGATTCTGTTAATATATTATGGTGATAGTTAATATGTTATTGGTGATAGTGCTTTTTTTATTGAAAATACTGTATCAGGTAATACACTGTACTTTATATCATTTTGGTAGCCATTGCTCACCAAAAAGTTACGCAATAGTTGTACAAATGTTACAACCTAAAAGTTTGCGATTTACGAACAAATTAATGAATACAGAGTAATAATAAAAATAAACAATGGACCGCATGGCATAGTCTAGTGTTGGGGCAGTGTTGGGGCATGGCTTGGGGTAGTGTTGGGGTACATTCTTTATCGTTTTGGAAGCCATTAAGAAAAAAATGTTACGCACAGTGTACAGTGTTGGCGCAGTGTTTGCGAGAAATTGCGAAAATGTGTTTAGTATATGCTCTTCTTGTTTTATCCTGTTCATTTTGTGTTTAAAGGCTAAAAAAACATATTTAGGTGTAATTCTTTGGGGCTGGGAACCAATTAATTGGTTTTCTATTATTTCTTATGGGGAAAATTAGATCAGAACTCGAACTTTTTAGGATTCAAACCCGAGTTCTGAACGGATTAAGTTCAAGTTCTCAGGTACCACTGTATATTCCTGATCATATACATTCTGTCCATTAACATAAACCCTACTCATTATCATGATTACAGCCCTCTTTCATGAAACTATTTCACATAGGCTTTTGTCATTCCTCAGCATCCTGTTCTACTGGACCTCTTTCTAATTACAATTAATGTCAAGGCATGCATTTGTGGTAAGTCATCTCACTATAGAAAACAATACCGTATATGAGAATGTGTGTCTATCTGTGCGTGTGAGGGTTATATATATATTGCATTGTGGGGATCAGATGTCATTTGACTTGTTGGGTTCATTTTTTCCGTTCCCCATTAGGGAAAACTCAATTTTATAAAAATCTTTGACTGCAATCAAAAAACGAAAAATGCCAAGTCTTGTATTTTGTCAGGTTGCTTATGGTTAAGGTTAGGGCTGGGTAGGGGTTAAAGCTGTCATTGCTGGGATTAGGGTTTTGCCCATAGAAATGAATGGATCAGTCCCCATGGAGATATGAATACAGACGTGTGTGTGTGTGTGTGTGTGTGCCCTGCACAGGACAAGCATCTCATCCAGCATGTGTCCCATCACCGTTATCATTACCATAGATACAGAGATACCTCTAAAACGGTCACACTTCAAGCGCATAGCCTCCAGGTATGATAAGCTCAGCCCAGCATGAAACAGATTTCTGAAAGCTCAGGGCACCAATGGTAGTGTGCAAAATTTCAGGCTTTTCATCTTACCTAATAAAACAAACAATTAGACTGTAGGTCGGTCAGTATAATTCTCCAGTCTAATTGATGGATTCAGAACAGATCTTGCATGTCTTTATTAATCACCTCAAAGAACAAATAATTAACTTCTTTATCATGACCCTGAACTGGACGAGAGATTATAAATGATGATTGGAAGAATCATGACTTTTGAACATCACGGATAAGATCCAAGGCATCTTGACCAGTCCTTACAGCCACCCGTGGGTCTGTAATGCGTGTTATGCTGCTACGCATTCTCAGCACGCTGAGTCATTTGTTTTGTTTAAACAAAGGGACAAGGTTACACTAGTTAGAGTTCGTAAACCATCCCTTTGTTTACTGGCTCCCATACCTACAAAGTTAGTGAAGAAGCTTCAGACTGTAATCGGAGAGCCCATGTTAGATAAGACAAATACACCCTTATCTTCTGGATTTGTTCCAAGTCTTCTAAGAGAGCTGTAATTAAGCCCTTATTCAAGAAGCCTAATCTGGTTCTGAGTGATCTATCTAGTTACAGGCCTGGCTGAAAAATTCCATTTTTATCCACAATTTCAGAGAAACGTGTTACCCAACAGCTGCCTGTCCTCCGATAATGTCCACGACATGTTTCAGTCTGGGTTTAGACAACAGAATAACACTGAAGCAGAACTTGTCAGAGTAATGAATGACTCTAACCCTTTCTCCTCTGATTGTGTTAATGTCTGTGTTCCTTTAATTCTGGATTTATGTGCAACTTTGACACTATAGATGACAAGCAGACAATAAAACCTCAATGTTAGTGGACAGTTCCTTTCGCAATTAGGTTTTATCTATGAGACTGTTATATGCTTGACAATACGATGGACTGTTGAAATACTCTCTGGTCAGATATACTGTATGGCTCACAGAGGGTCAGTTACTCGTTTATCTGTATATGTTGTTCCTTGTTGACAGTGTCCACTACCATCATTTTCATTACCATTGCTGTTTTGATGAAACACATTTACATATACTGTGGTGGACTGGCAACATGCCCAGGGTGTACCCTGCCTCTCGCCCGAAGATGCTGGGATTGGCTCCAGCTTCCCCGCGACCCAGATGGATTAAGCGGTATAGATAATGGATGGATGGATGGATGGACATTTACATGTATCTGCCAATCAAAGTAAAATGTTTTAACTTCAAACCTGAATCTTGTTTGGGCGACACAAAGTTCCAGCAACTAAACATTTGACTTTGATTCTTACAATGTTAATACACATAAAGTGTCTTTGTTTCATCTATGGAATATTGGCAAGGTGAAAAAATGCTGCCTTTGAATGATGCAGACAAGCTGGCCCAACATTCATTAGCTCTTGACCAAATTATCGTAATCCTATGCTATTTCACTGCACAAATTCTTTCCCCAAGGGTCTTCAACTGCTTAAACTGCTCTGGTTGCTACAGGAGCTGAATGCAGGATATATTCTAACCACAGAACCGTTTGTTAGACAAGCAGTCAGTGCTGTTACTCTAATACGGCGTATAATTACATCCTCACCCTGTATGTTTGTACTGTGTCACGTCTCTTTTGCGTTCGCATACATCATTATGCTGTCTATTGCCTGAGGCTGCTCTGTGCTGAACTTGGTTGTCTCTATTTTTGTGCAAAATAATTATCAGCAAAAGCAAAATAGTTTTGCTGCTTTTCTTGCTGCCTCCCACATGGAGCCACCTGGCCGCAAGTTACCAGACCATCAACCAGACCCAGACATCCGGCCTGCAACAGCGAGAATGAGGCCACGTGTTGCTATGACCCTGTGTACTGACACAGTGATCTGCATCAGCCCCCCTCTGCAGCTGCTCTGTCACCTGACCATCGGCAGTTGCTATCAGCTACACTCAAGTTATTTTCATACATAATTTACAACCGTATTCATCAATTGCCATTTTTATATTGCCATGTTTGCAGAAGTGGTGACTCCCTGGTAAATTTTTGTTGTAAATGTAGTTCTCACTGTAAAATAGGATGGCGGCCCGTGCTCTAAATAATATCCTTATTGCTGAAATCACATGACATTTAAGGAAAATAAATATAAGCCATATAAATGAGCATGTAACTATAACATATAAATAAAGCTATAATTTGCAAGTCTGAAAGAACCTCTTGGTTACAGGATTGTTTTTCCATCATTGCCGATAAACTGCTGCTCGTAACACCAGTGTTGGACACTTACAAATATAGCTAGCCAACTTCAGTCTCTGTTGTATAAGTGGCATGAGAGAGTTTTTGGGGTGGAATCCTGATCTGTGGCAATAACGAATGCCCTAACATGGCACTGCATGCACTCCAGCAAAGACGAGAAAAGCAGGCGGCCGTATTTATTAAGCATGTCTGCGGGATGTAAACACTGCGACATTTAAAAAAATGAACGTTTAATGGTCACCTACAGTACACAGCGTGTAGGATGGCTATATCCTAGAGGCTGCTTACTGTCTTTAATGTTTCTGCTTGATAGAGAACATCGCAGGTACCAGAATAGCTGTTAAATGTTCATGATAAATATTAAACAGAACGCCAGCCTATTCAAGACCATTTACTTAAGTAAGATCCAGTTACTAAATACACTAACACACCACAAGGTTAAAAACCTTCCCTTTTCAAGATATTGAAGTATCAAATTAAAACTTTTCTATCCACCTTCCCACTGCTTATCCTATTTCCAATTTGCAGGGAGGCTTGTGCTCTACCCACAGAAGTACAGGGAACAAGGCACAGGTAAATTGCTCATAGGACAAGCAACTTGGAGATGACAATTAATCTTAAAGCATGATGTTAGACTGTGGGAGGAAACTGGAGGACCCAGAGAAAACGTACACAACACAGGAGAATGTGCAAACCCCACAGAAATGGAGCAGAGGCGGGCGGGATTCAAACCCTCCCCTCACGCTAGCCTATTAATTAAAATGCTCCTCTTTAATTTCATTCTCGTATGCTTTCGTCTTGTCGGTACCGTAGATGTCAGGACCAACCCTTTTAATCAGCCAGGCTACGCTTTTATTGAAATAAACCTGTATGAAATCAAAATTCCAAATATTAGTTTTTTTTCTCCACGCAAGTGCTATCCTGTCAGGCTGACTATATAACAACAGAAAACGCTAGTAGCAGAGATGCAGGACGATTTCGCTTAACATACAGTATCAGCACTGGCCCATATTCATGGCCCATCGGTCTGATGTCTTCATCTTGGCAAATACTGGTGCCTGATACTGTATATAATCTTCATCAATATTTACAATCAGCATTAGAAGCACTAATTGCTAAAACAATGGAGATGATTGTACTGGATGGTCAGCTATTTTCCATAGTGGAGGATGATGGATTCTGTTGGCTCATTCGCCACTAAAAAATGGTCTCAAAGTGACAACCGTGAGACAGTTTTACACAGACCATGACATAATTTTAAGTAATTAAAAATTGGCCACTCTGTAAGTGCCTCAGAGGTCAGCCCGTTATCAGTATTGGCCACATCAGACAAAAAAAAGATTTCCACATTGGTACACCACTAACTACTACTGATAAACAAATGGATCATAATTATCCACCTTGAACTGACATTTTGATGATTTATTAAGCTGCATTACATTGTACGTTGTACCTCGGATAAATGAAGAAAAATAAGTCATTATGCCGTGAAAGCTAAATTAAAGATTGTGTTACATAACTGCAAGCCACATTCAGGTTGCCAGTGTGGTCACATTTCAGCAAAAAAATAAAAGCTCCGTGATATATATACTAAACTGTAAAGTAGCATTATCATCCAAACTGTCTATATATACTCAAACACAGTGTCCGACACACAACCGTAATTAGTTCCCGTCAATGAAGTTTATAGGGATATGAAATGAAAATGAAAGCAAAACAAAAGGCCACAGCACATGCAAGTAAATGCAAAGTGACAAGTGATAACTGGAAACAATGTTACAGATGTAGCCAACGTGCTACATTTAACCTCATTAATCTCCTTTGCACCAAACCCAGATGCTACAAAAGTCCTGAAACTCCATGGAGACCAAGATAATTCCACCAATTTACAATCAAGCACTACAATTTACAAACCAAAGGTTTGGCCATTGATACAGCTAAATCTTTTTATTTAAGCATGCAATAACAGGGCACCTTCTTAACCTGACCAAAGTGCCCAATCCCACGTGCTGTCTGGACCAATTCCTCAATTTCATATGCTGCATCACTAAATAGCCAACACTACTACGGACATGCAAATCGCTATTTCATTGTCCCACCTTTGTGACTTCATGGAATGATAATATGCAGGATATACTCTAACTTACCAGTTTTTAAATTAATTTCGTGGCAGCTGCATCTTAAAGATCTGCATTCCCATTGGCTGCTTGGTTAAGCACTCAGGTATCCAGGTATATGTACATATTCTACGCTGCTCCCACATGAGCCCAATTACAGAAAAACAACATGGAACAGGTACAAATTGACAATCCCTTTTTGGTAAGGTGGAGGCAAGTATCCCGATGGGGTGACGAGACTTTCAGGAGGAGCACTGGACTTTCATTTGTCTAGATGAAATTCCACACTTGCTCATCAAGAGAGATTGCTGTAATCAACCACCAGAAGGTTTAGCAGTTTGGGCAAAAGACAGGATGAGGATGGCTTACCTCTTTCACACTGGGCCCCAGTGAAGCCGTAAGTACAGGCACAGCGGTTTGGGGCAACACACCTCCCTCCGTTCAAGCATCCCGATTCGCAGATAGCTGTGTGGCGAGAGAGGAGGATTCAGCTGAGGGTTCTTTGGGACTGCACAACATCGCAAATGTCACGTTGTCAATATCCGCTGACTCGGCACTTCCACGCAACGTAACATGTGACTTTGCACACTGTTACATCTGCATGTTTTTACCAGACCAGCTCTGAGTACTGGGTTCAAGAGTACAGCAGCCTGCTGGGCTTCTCGGGCTCGCTGGGATACGGATGGGGCTGCTTACACTGGCCACAGTGAGCACCGTTGTATCCCTTCTGGCAACGGCAGCTGTCTTCCACACATGTGCCTCCATTCATGCAGCGGATGTTACAGTGCTGGACTGTTCCAGGAGAGAGGGACAGCAGAATGTAAGCTAGTGAGTGCACAGCTTCTGCCAGGCTGCCACATGCACCCTCCTCGAGACCAGGGAACATGCCTACTAATCTGCTTGTATAGACAATTGTTAAACATTGGCTTACATATAAGGCAATATTTCCCAATCCAGTCCTCAGGGACCTACAGACAGTCCATGTTTTTGCTCCTCCTGGGAGCTGGGAAGGAGCGAAAATGTGGACTGTCTGGCAGGGAGCTGGGAGGGAGCAAAAACATGGACCGACTGTGGGTCCCCAAGGACCAGTCGGTAAACACTGGCATAAGAAATAATTTAGCAAACCTTATTTTTAATTATTTTCCACAATCTAAGCAATATATAATGGACATGTAAAAAAGGAAACATGCAGTTCATTTAAGATCTGTTCTGCTTCCCATGATACATGCATACCTGACTTAGAGCCACAGGAAGGAGCAATCTGACCATTAGGACAAGTGCACATGTTGGGCCTGGAGCAAAACCCATCTCCACAAGAGCTCCTGCAGATCGCTGCGGGTGCGTCGGTCATGATGCAACCACAGGTGGACGGGGGAGGAAGAAAAAAAAGACTTTTCACTAAAACTGCTCCACAAAGATGGCAAAGCCCAAGTAGGCTATCTATTTGGAAAGTCAGATTTGAAAAGAAAACTAAACAAACATTACTTTTGTTTTTTTTTTTATCAGTTTACATTTGTTTGTCAATTTTAATGAGGTTAGAAATCATTATAAGGAGACTCAGTAGAAAATCTCCACAAAGACAGCGTGTGTTTGAGTTGAATTTTCTTTCTGTTGGCATCTGCTTGCATTTTTATTCTGGGTGGGCCGTTTGAATGCTACTATCAGGGAAGAACATTTTTTCCACCAAAATTTTTTTAGCTAATCTTCAAGATAGAGTTTACTGTCACGTCCAGCCCCACCCTGCTTGTCTGTTCCCAGCGTTTCCCCGGGGGTGTGGCTGCTAATCAGCCACGCCTGAAGCCCCTTAGTCTTACCTCTTCTTCCTGCTTTCGTTAACCAGCCACAGCTGCCTCATGTTCACTCCTCTGTTAATCATGTATAAAGGAGTCTCCTAGTCCTATGCTGCCCTGTTTGCTCATTGTTCTCTCTCCATGTGTGCTGCCCTCTCCAGTCTCCATAATAAACTCCCCTTCTAATGGTTTCACTTGCAGCCTGCCTGCCTTTGGATCATCCTTCTCCAGCCATATCGCGACATTTACTAAAGCATTAATTTTTATTTTCTGGCTCATATGTAATGGTTTTGTGGCCAGATATAATATAGAATACTTGACAAGGTGAAATAAATTTCCTTTTTTGACAAAGTGAAAATATACGAAAACATTTCTACACTCATTGGGCCTCATTCACCAACCGTTCATGCGAACAAATTTGTTCTTAAACGTACGCAATTTTTTTACGAAGATTCTGACATTCGCCAATGTTTTCTTATCTGAATTTGTTCTTAGCTAAGAACAGAATCTACGCACACTTAAGACCATTCGTACGCACATTTGAGTAATGATAGTTTGTTCAAAATAATCGGTTGTAGCAGTTTTCTTCATTCTACAGTTTATAAAATGAAAGTATTTGAATAATTTATAAAAGTAAAATATAAAAAATAATTTTAAAGTGTACAAATTATTTTCATGGTAGTAACGGCGATCATGCGGATTATAAATAAGTCTGTTTCTGCGTATTGGCCTTGCAATCAAAATGGCATTTCTGTTACTTCTTGCAGAGCTTGCCAATCGTGCTCTGAGAAGGGGCGTACGCATGTTTGAAGATCATTTAGATTTATTTGTCACACAGCGTTCACAGAGAAGGTGATATCTTTCCATGTATCAGCTTTCTTTGGGGCTTTATATCCACTGATTACGCTACTAAATAACGTGTCTATTTGCATTTACCTCCTGTACAGTAAGATAGTTATAACGGACTTCAAGGGACCTGGCAAAACAGTCCGTTATATCCAAAGTCCGTTATATGCAGAGTTGCTGTATGCCCAGAACACAACTACAGGACACCATTTACTCATGGCACACCCCATTAAATTATTATATTGTATATGTAGTAATCCAACTTTACCTCAGCAGATGCGTGACTATTAATAATCCCGACTACGTATCTGCGCTGTATATCACCGATACGCCACGCGCCTTGTCGGCGGAGCTTCATGTCCGTTATAGCCGAACAAAACTACAGCTAAAAGCGGCGCTGGGAACTAAATTGTTTGTCCGTTATAAGCGAAATTCCGTTAAATGCGAGTCCGCTACATCCGATACTTTTTCTGCATGTTCTAAAGGCGCACGGCCGGGACCAGCGGACCTCGTCTGTTATAGATGAGGTTCCGTTATAAGCGAGTCTACTATATCGGGACTTTACTGTATTAATGCTTCTACTTCAGCATTACTTAAGTTTTTTTCCCTCTTAGTGCCAAGCAGCTCACAACTGGCGCGCCTCTTCGCCATTCCTTGCACACGGCCCTACAGTCTCATGCCCTTTTATGGGAAATTCCCTATGCTAATTAGGACAATTAGGACAAACTGGCACGCGCTTTCAGTTACGAAGACGTGGGATTCACCATTCTTAAGAACAAAGGTGTCAAAAATGCTGATACTTAAGAACACGTCATGAATCCGACGTAGGTTGTTCTTAACAAATTTCGCAGGAACAAATTTAAGATAATTCTTAAGAAAATATTGGTGAATGAGGCCCATTAACTTTATCCTATCAGGAGTAAAACCCATCAGACAACTGGCCAATCAGAGACACTTACGAACAATGCATTGGTTTCCTCCAGAAAGAGTCTTCCATCCTGGGCAGCAGTATGCACTGGATCGTGATCCACAAACATTTGGCCTGAAGAAAAGAAACACATGATGAAGTATGTAGTGTAGTACATGCTTTTATCATTGCACATGTATGTGCGGGTGACGTGAAATTCAGCATCATACATGTAAAACACTTTTTAATTTTCAGACTTTCTCCACCTTCAGCAGCTCAAAACTCAATCTACATTTATACTGAATGACATAAATGTTTAGAAATCTGTTTTCTCTGGGTTGACACCACATTCATGGTATATTAAAGTTTGTTCACATAAAGGATCAGGGCTTAAAAGCTTTAAAAGACTCCTTCTGGAGCAAGGTGAAAAAATACATTTGAACATTTTTATAAGCAAACTAAATGCAGAACGTTTGAGAAATTCTGTTGCCCGGTGGTCCACCTAGTGCAAGTACAGTGATCCAGACTCATTGTTGTGCTGAAAACAGTGACATCTGGTGGTGAATACCGATTGTGAAAAATCTGGAAGCATTTCGAAGAATAAATCAGAGAGCGGTATTCAACAAAGTGACAGAAATAAAACTTTAATACGCGCTTCTAAGCAAACAGATTTTATCTCTTTGAAATTTGTTATAATTATAGCCTAATTTCTACAGGGATGCAGGCCCACATCGTAGTACGACGGTTGTTTGTATTTTTCATAGACTTTAATGCCCCAAATCCCTTAATACAAGTGAATCATTTGTCCTCTTTTAATTACACAGTAGTGCCGTTTCTCAGAGCATATTGACCTTGCCGTTAGCTTTGTGGTCCACACTCAAGTAAATCGGCTTATGTGGCATATGTTGTACTAAAGTTCATTATATCCATATATGGGGTGTCAGAATCGGAGGAAAAATGTCCACAAGACAGAGGTAAAATGGTTGTATAGTACATCCCCAAACATTCCGAATGGCACAAATTTCTAAAGGAGTTCTTTGTTTAGAGGATAATTTATTTTCTGCAGCCCAAAAGGAATGTTCTATCCTTGCCAGAATTTAATTACAGAAGCCCAAGCTACCCTTCAGGAGAATTTTGTTATCGGTTCATGCATTTTCCTACAATTAAAAAAAAACAAAGTATCACAGTAAACACAGCACTCAGTTAAAGTGATGATCGAAAACTTATTTTCGTTGACACGCGTTGCTGTATGATACTGTGCTATCTGGCAGAATATGAGCGCAATGGAACAGATGTTAATGCGTCAGTCATCTTTAATTAAAATACCTCTCAGCTTCAGCACGGCGTCTAATGAGTGGTATGTACGCTTTTTAACATGGGTGTCACGAACTCGCCGAAAAAAATATCCTTTGAACAATTGCACAACTCCCGAAAAGTTTCTTTTCTCAACCTGACAATTGTAACATATTTTCTGTCAGTCTGCCGTGAGTTTTAATTAACGTCCAGTCAAGCTTGGCATTCTAATGAAACGCGAACAGTCGGACTTATATCTTTTATGTCATTAATGCATTAATCACACACGAAACACTGTATTAAAGCAATCGGATGCTATGTTCACACATTACCCCTTAAGAACATCATGAGCACCCCCTCCTCTCCGCTTTGATCTCCGTTTCACTTGGAATTCTGCTTGTTTGTCAGCTTCTACATCTCCAGTTGCACTCCCCGTGGTCTCGGCGATCAGCAATACAACCGCTCCAAGTCCCAATGCAAGCTTCAGCACTCCTCCCTGCCACATACTTTGCAGATTTTCTTCTTATAGGGCAGCAAATCCACGTTAAAAAACTTTTAATTTGAGATCAAGTCCTCTTCTCTATCCAAAACGTTCTCGTGGCCTCAAAAGAAAATCTGCGAGAGAAAAACAATAATTTAAGAGCAAAGAAAAGAATACGCATTAAGGTTCCTAGTCATGTTTCAAAACTGCAAACAAATTATGTCGTATTGCATGAAGCCTCTCCTTAACAGAATATTAAATAAGGAATTAAACGCACTTCATCGTTCAAATACCTATATAAATGAAAAACGTATTTGGTTGATACACGGAATAAATATTACACATATCAACTGAACTCCAATATATAAACAATAAAGAGGACTGCACGGTACCTTCTCTCCAATAGGAGAAAGTCTTCCACACACCCCAGAAAATATGCAAATGCTTTTTTTTACAGTCTGTACAGTACTGGATAAACGTTTTTACCAAGAAAACAGATGAAAATAAAAAATTATTAAAAATCCACCCATGCAAAACGATAACGCAGTGTTCTGAACACTTTTTAAAGTTTACCACCCTGATTCTTCTCGGCAGGAAATGTCTTGTCGTGCTATCAGTTTCCAATATGAACAATATTGAAAGTGCTGGGACTTCTGGCTCTGATGGGTGGTGAGCACCTTCCCTTTCTCCCACTCAGCCTCCCTGTTCGCCGCTTTCTTCTATCTCTCTCGTCCCTTTTCGTTTCAGTAACTTTTTGCTCTCATTCTCGCGATACACAGATGGCAGAATTCCTGCCTTAACTTCAATGCGAGGCGTGTAAGCAAAACCGTCAATTTGACAAATGTCAGATTTTCGGAACGTTTAATGGCAGACGCCCGGTGTTAAATTACCTATATTAAAACATGTAACAAGGCATAAAAAAATACAATATTTAAACTCTTCCTTTTCCATAGTTTTAAAACTTAATTGTAACAAAAGAATAACAATTGCCTATTCTTGTCAGAATCAGTATATCGCTGCTCCCTGTATTAAACATGTAGATTTTGGAATAGCAGCAAAATACAGGCAAAGCCCCCCCCCCCCCACCCCACCCCACCCCCATCCGCATCCTTATCCACTGTCAGGCTGCTAGGCTTGGGGCAGGAGAGCTTGGTGTTTAACGTTTAGATTTGAGTTACTTGTACCAGACGGTCTGTATATGTTATAATTCACTGTATTCCCAAAGAAAGACAACATATGTGCTCTAACATTACATCACCATAATATTTTAGATCATCGTTTGGTCCTATGCCCGAAACATGTCCTGCTTCTGTGCCTTGACGTATTTTCCGCCATTTTGAATGGAAGCCAAGCGATACTCATCCGCTTTGCTAAGAATGAAAATGGCCTTGGATTGTAAAAACGAGACACATAGTGTATACCTTCCCTAGGTCTACAAAATCCATAAATATACCCCATAAGCCTGCAGCTCACTGAGATACCTTGTGACATAAGAGTAACTGCCACCACTGTTACAAATAACTGTTGATTAAATCTATAGATAATATAAACAGCTCAATGGTGACAGAAAACAGACACACACTTGCGCGTACAGTATGCGGACTAGACCTCTGTGAGCCGAGCTGAAGTAAATTTCATCCCCGCATTCCCAGTGGGAGTATGCTGTTGGTACTACATGACTGCCACAGCAGTTACCCACATGAAGAAGTTAAAAAAAACACACACACATGGACTCCGAATTTCCCTGAAACGTTGTGAAATCACATGAAGTGACCTGCTGCGTTGTTAAATATTCAGGCTGATCTGCCAAAATGCTACTAGCAGAACAATCAGCCACAGAGATATGTGGGTCAGAAAAAAAGATGGGGGATTTTGCAGAGCATGGGAATAATTTGTTTTGTGAGACACACCCAATTCTTGGTGGAGTGATTCCTGGATGACTGAGCCAATTTCTTCTACGCCGCCTTGAAAGAGTTTGAAAGTGCTGGAAATCTAAGGTCCGTTCCAGTTGGAGGAATGCAGAGTCTTACTGGGGGGCTGGGATCTATTCTTTGTTCTCTGTCAGGTGAAACATTTGAGAGACAGAAGATAAGTACAGCACTTCAGCAATATCAACATATACTGCATGCATATATGTAGCACTAACAAAGCTGGTGTTACCCTTTATCATTGTGTTCACTGATATCGTATTGTGTGCTCAGCATGCACTGCAGGTTAACATCATACCTCTCACAGTAACGTGCTGGCAGTAGCCAGATCATGTGACCAGGACTGCTAGACCACAGTCGTCAGTAGCAGCGGTCAAGGGACCCATCAATGTCACTGAAAACTTCTGTTTTTGACAAGTGGTATGAGTAATGTGATGACAATTCCCATATTCAAAAATTTAGACTGTTCTGTGATTTCCCCTGCAAATACGAGCCAGCAACTTGCTAGTATCAACTCAATAAAATGATATTTATTCATTGTCTTACATTAAAGAGACTTGAAAGTTTATTTGGCAACAGGAAGATTAGGCTTATATCCAACTTATCCAACTTATCCAACTTATCCAACTTATCCAACTTGACAGCAGCACTCTACTGGCAGGTCTGCCAGGTGCCATCAGACCGCTGGAGATGACTTAACAAGCCACGGCACATCTGATACTCCGTCAGTCCAAATGTTCTCCTGTCACGCCCCTCCTTGTCTCTCTTCACTGGCTCCCTATTGGTGCTCACATTAAGTTCAAGTCCTTGGTGCTGGCTTACAGGTCCATCAATGGACAGGCACCCATCTCCATCAAAAGGCTCCTCACCTGTGTCTCATCCCGCCCCCTCTGGTCAGGAGACCAACGCTGCCTGGAGCTCCCTCCGCCATGTGAGAAGGGTCACACCAGATTCTCTTGTGTGGTTCCCGGTGGTGGAATGAGCTGCTGAACTACATCCAAACAATAGACTCCCTCTCCACCTTCAAGAGCCGCCTGAAGATCCATCTGTTCCATGAATCCCTCTGCTAGACTGATGTCTCTTTACATTCCCTGAATGTAGCATTGACTGGCCCTCACATAGTTTTACTAGGTTCCTCCTTTGAGTTATGTGCAGTTCTACAGCTCCTTGTGTAGCTCCTGCTCCAATAACTGCTTATTCCTGCACCTGGGCATTGATTGGGAAGCTCAGCCTAGCTGCACTGATATCTAGTTGACTCCTCGATAGCATAGCAAATGTTTACAATGTGCTATTTGCCTCACTTGATACGTCGCTTTTGACAAAAGCATCTGCTAAGTGTGTAAATGTATATCGGAACTACAGCCTTACAACCACGCTGTGCAGACTTTATTGTTTGGATAAGTTCTGAACATTCAGGTGTTTTAAGCTTTTTGATTTTATGTAAGTGTTTTAATGTATATTTTAACTTTATTGTGTCTCTAATTCTATGTAAAGCGTCTTTGAGTACCTTTAAAAGCGCTCTATAAATAAAATGTATTATTATTATTATTACATTCAGAAGTCTTGCTGCCTGAGATTTGTCATTGGTGCGGTACAGATATGGCTAAAAGAATGTTAATCAGACTTTTTACAGTAAGCAAAAGCTGCATGAAGAACACCTAAGTAACAGAATTGCAACTTTCCCCTCTCAAATGCTGAAAACACATTTGGACAATAATGACACAATGGAGAACACAGCTGTGCAAAAAGCCATAGATAATACTAACACACGACCATATATCTCTGTAGAAAATACCCTTGGATGATAATGATGCAGCAGAGACTATATATCTGTAAGAAAATACCCCTGGATAACAATAACACTACAGAGAGTATAGCTCTGAATATACCACAGGATAATAATGACAGAATAGGGAGTAGAGCTCTGTAACTATGTAGTATTTCTAATTATGCAACTGGGCAGTGCTGAGTACATATAACTGTATATGTAGGAGTACCCACAGTATGTTTGTATCTGTTTGATGAGCAGTTTGATGGATATTCTGCCACGGACCCAGTAAACTATTTTCATCGGCCATTTTTGCTTGCTAATATAAATGCTTTCTATAATGGTATAGAATTTCAAGGTAGTATCTCGCTCTGCTCTGAGCGAGAGAGAAAAAAAAAAATCTGTGTCTCCATCCAAAGCCAACGCGCTGACACATTAGTCTGACCACCGTACCATATATTAACCATGGTCAAATAAAAACTGTTTCACTTATAGCTCAATTTTCAGCTTTTTGTTTATTCTGTTAGAATATTTATCCCATTACTGAAATTGCATTGGGAATCAAGTTGGGCTTTTAATAGTCAGAATAAAACAGCAGCCAAAAAAGCATGACCTAGTTATGCTCTGATTTTTACTGCCTTTTCTGCATTTCCCTTTTAATGCACTACCCAAATAAATACCATCATCTGCGTATCTCACAAAATCAGCTTAGCTGCAGAGATTCACATCAATGTCCTTCAAACCGGTCCTTTCTCTCAGACTTCCCCACATTATTTGTTGTCTTTGGCCTCTGTAGACTTTCCCTTTGTCTTCTCTGCACTGTGGAGCTGTTTAGCAAACTTCCACACAAGCTGCCAAACATCCTCAAGACACTGAGAGAGGCTGCCATAGTGGAAAAGGCGTTTTTGCTTAGAGCTTGCCTGTGAAGCGTCCAACATCAAACAATGCCCCGATCTGAAAAATGAAGGCATTTCCTGACCTAAAAACAAGAAAATCATATTGATCCAGAGCATCCAAAAGCTCCTTTTGCATGTACCTTACACAGAGTGCTGGACTTTTATTTTTTCACAAACCCTCTGACATCACAGAGAGAAATATCTAGACTAGCTTTTATCTGAAGCATATTCACAGTGGACTTCCTGCACACTGAAAACTGGCAGTCAAACTGACATTTATCAAATCTCTGTATCCACTACTCTCACAGACTATATATTCCTGGTTCCCTTTTACAAGCCAAGTTGTGAAATTATTTAAATTAACATGTCTGCCCTGCAATAGACTGGCATCCCTTCAGGGTGTCTGTCTGTCATGAGCCCTGTGAGGCATGGAAGAGGCTCCCGGCCCCCAGCTACCTTGTAAAGGAGAAGATGGATGGATGGACAGATGGATGGACAGAAGGAGAGATGGATGGATGGTCATCTGTATTGTACTTTTTTACAATAAATGCGGAGGTCCTTCATACAACCTACGTACTATTTCCCTGTTTCCCATGAGCCTTTGTTAGTCAAAGATTGATGTCCATGGTAACAAAACACACCCTAGTAAAATGCACCCAGTCATGGCCTGTGGTCCACAAACATCTTATTTTATCACCTTACACCTACAAAGCAGGTGTGCATTTTTCCACAGTTAACACGAGAAACAAAAACAAAGGACAGCACACGAGAAACCCACGAATGACCAATCGATGAATCATTAGCTCTTCCATCGACAGACTATATTAGTATATTCTATGTACAGTATGCTTATGCAACCGGAGGTAGATAAACATTGAAATTCATACTTAAACCATCCAAAGTAGGATTAGGGAGGATAAAAACCATCTCTCCCTCTCTTCCTAGTCATTCATGTGTCAAGTGTCAGAGCAGAATAAAACAGACCATGAGGAAGGCCCTGTGCTCTCCCAAATCCATCTTAATCTCTCGCCTATCCTCTGCACCAAGAGAATGCAGAGGCCCTCAGGATCAGATCTAGCCCTCAGATGTACGAGCTGCTTCCCCTGCGCCATCCTCTGCTGAAGACATTGGCAGGGATCTGCTTGTAAACCCTCAGGGCTCTCTGCTCCGCACTCTTCCTCAACGTCATCTCCTTCAGTATATTTTTCATATTAGGTTCAGCTTTGTTTTTCCCATCTGTATGGCCTGAACTCACTAAGCTCACTCCCCGTGACAGATTGAGTAGTTGCCTCTAAAGCAAACCCACTCTACCTGCTTATTCAGTTATTGTTTTAAGTCATCTGGCAGCTTGTTTGTGGCATATTTTGCCAATTATCTTATATCGATAAGGCACATGTTCAAGAGTAAACAGGAAGCTCTGGGATAGGGGGAAGATGAGCGTGTTGCTGTTTTGTACCTAGACTTAGTCTCCACCATTCAGAAGGATCCTGCTGGGTTTCAGGAGAAGCAGCCCGGTTTGTGTTTCACCCCTGGTCGCCGAGCACTAACCCAAGCATTCTCTGACAAACCAACAGGTGCAGCGACTTCCTCAGGCCCCCAGATCGTCACGCTGAGCAGGTACAGTGCGAGGCCAAAACCAACCTTCCAAGCTCCAGCAATATGGGCTGCTGTGGTTTCCAGCCAAGAGAGAGGAGATAGATGGGAATGAATCACGCTTAGATTAATCCCACTCATCAAACACTTGGAGTGGATGCAGAGACACAGTCAGGAGATGGACGTCTGGAAGTTCCCTGGACTGTCCCTTACCTGAACTTTAAAAGCTCAGTGTCACATCACTTACTACAAAATGCAGATCAAATGCTACGCAAAGAGGTATAATTCTTCTCCCTCTGCTGTTTTGTATCTATTGTAGACATCTCTGACCATTTTTACTTGCAGCTTTCTCAGTTTCTCCAGGCTAGGACTGCACGGTGACTGGTCTAAGACGACTTCACTATTTCTTACACACAATTCCTAGGGGGCATTACTGTGGCGATGAGGCCAGACGCTCTAGCTGAGTTTGGTGGTGCTACATTACTGCTGACAGAGGACCAGAAGCGTGTAGTGGAACCTCAGAACTGAGGCGCAGCAGGGGCATGGGCACCCTGGCAGATTCAGCAGGCCCAGCACTTTACATTTACCCTTAAATAATAAAACGATATGTAAAAATGGGCGGGGGACATTTCGCCAAGGGGCCCAGAAATTCTAGTGACGCCCCTGCCTCAGAATCAGCCCTTTCCACCCCTTGGAGAGAACCAAGGATGAATGTTTCATGTGAGCTCACAATCAGTCTCTGAAGGCTAGAGTTAAATCACCTTCATCCATCAAGAAAATGACTCCAGCTATAGCCGTAGTAGCGGTAATAAAAGCAGAACTTTAGTACAAAGGCATGGCATAGACACGTTAAACATACATACTGCAATTCAAGCTAATCAGCTTTGTTATCCCATTAGAGAAGATTAATGCAAGGTAGATGTGAAGAGGGATTTCATGAACCATCCAAAAAGTATTAAAGGATCCATATGACTAGCCACTTCTGTTCCATACTTTTACTGCCCACCCATAATCAACTGATGAAACCCATAATATTTAATGACACTAACATGTACCATATTATATATGAGGAAACTATGGGATGTGCCCAGAAGGATGAAATACTGGTATATTCCTATCTGTCTCTGCTATAGCCCAGAACATGTATTGGGTCATATATGTCTGCTATGATGATGACAGCAGTTCCCAAACATTGACTGGTTCCCTGATTGGGGGTCTTTAATTTAGGTGACTAATCCTCTTGCCTGCTAAATTTTGGTGGTTGCAGTGGTTCAGCTTCCATCCTCAGTTGGTACCACACCTGTTATTCATATTTATTTATCCAAATTCTCTGGAATTCTTAGATGAATTCATTTGGAAACTGAACTAACTTCCCAGGAGTTAGTCAGCGCACTTAGTCATTTTTCACCTGTCTGCAGTCAGCAAGTTTTCAAGACTGTTACACAGACAAAACACTTCATTTAAATTAGCAAAGTGTCCTTTTCACATATTTGACCATCTTTGGAATGGAAAATATGCAGTTTACCCAGAGAGAAATTCACGAACGCCATCTGTCTTGTAGGAGATATGATTGGGCGTTAAGTTACAGCAAAATAATTTGTTAGCACCTTTTGCCGCCCCTCACATTTCTCCTTCCAAAAGCAGCATTCACAAACTCAAACAAAACATTGACAGCTATAAGCAAGAGCACCAGGACAGACTTAAATTCGTGGTCACACCCCTGATTTCTTACTGCAAAAAATCAAAGATTTCAGCTGCGGAGTCCTTCTTCTCATCAGAAACCCTGAGAAAATTTCGTGGAAGTAGCCAAAGTATAATAAAGACAGAGACGTTCAAAGGAATGGCTGTTGGGCTTTTCTTTTTTCAGGTTTACCTCAGGAAACATGTGGATTTATTTTCCCACTCCAGTATCTGAAGTTTGCACCAGATCCAGGAATCCCCCCCCCCCCCCTTGTCTAGGCTCTCGAGTGAGACGTTCCAAGAGTCAAAGTAAGGAGCTCTGTCTGGCTGGGCTTTTTTTTCACATGCACACATCTATTCATTGTTTTCTTCACCCTTTGCCAGACGGCCTGCAGAAAACTAAAGGCTTCATTTTTGGTAGCCCTGAAAGGCAAATGCAAGTAAAGGACAGCGGAAGAGCTTTAAGAAACACAAAACACATTTGTGAACTTTATTTTAAATGAGCAAATAAAGAGACGGCAAGAGCCCACTTTGTTTAACACAGGTCACGGAGCGGTGAGGCTTTGACACAAGGCTGCACTCTTCCTGTGTCACGTGACAGGGAGTGTGCACTTGGAACAGTTTCGGAACCGGGGCCTTATCAGTGGTTAGACCTCGTGGCCACAGTCTGCTTTGCGTTGACCGCTCTGGCATGTATGTAGCTAGGCCCCCGGGACCGGCCCCGAGGGCGGGCAGCAGGCTGTCACAGGGGCCACACTTCCGTAAAATCGACAGTTCGCTGTACCCCTGACATCATCAGTATGAACAAGCAATGTGCTACACAAATGACTCCTCCACACCCCTGAAGTTGACCCAGCCCCAATCACACACCACGCAGACGACCCATTTGTTTTCAATAAACTCAACGACTTGTTTTCTAATCCAGAGAATTCCATTTCCTCGATGCAAACAGGTCCGAGCAAAGGGCATAAATGGAGCACAAAGGGCATATCGGAAACAAGAGGAGACAGGAAGCACATTGAAGATGTGCATGCATACTTGACCATACTTCTGTTCTCATGTACCAGTTTTACTTAATTTTCCACTGCTGAAGACCAGTTTCAATACTCCACAACAGAAGTACAGAGGAGGGTAAAAATCCCTTGAAGTCGTTGATGCACCACCCCAAATGTCAAAGATACATGGATTGCATCCTCATCAAATGAAACCAATCCCATGATTCATTGAGCCCCAAGTTCTTGGAGGCAAATTAGCAAGACCGGTCTTGCTAAGACCACAAATACAACCTTTGCTTTCTTGCTATTGAGAAAAACCCATCGTCAGGGCTTCACTCTGAAACTGGGGCCCTTTAATAACTTTCCATCTAAATGCTGCCCTCTCTGGTAACAGTGGATCCCTACAGCTGTTACAGTTAACCTCGTGTATCATGCAGTATTGAAGTGTTTAATGTGAGCCAACATTAAGGTATTGATAAAGCTGTGCATCTTATGCCGACACTGATCATTCGGACCGAGTGCCTGACTGTCATGTGACCCCATGCTCCAACCCAGAAATACCGGAGGGGTCCAGTAGCTATATAATGACAGCAGCAAGCTTTGCTCTGTTTTGTTTGGTGTTCTCCTGACAAGATGGAGTATATGACGCTGTGTAAGTTTTGCGAAGCTGCCCTTAGTCTACCATTCAAATATTGTCTCATTTTCCTGTTTTTCCTCTGTCAGATTGTTTCATAGTTCCTAGTTAGATGGAGTCCATCTCCTGGCCAACTCCTGTGTTGCTATTTTTAATCCGTTGGTGTGTGCCTGTTTTCAACGAACTGTGGGTGTAACACCTGGCAGTTTGATGGGACACCTCGGTTTTGGGTGATAATCTATTTTGCATTATATCCACCGTAACACTGAGAAGGGCTTCAAGCCAATTAATGTAGAATCCAACAGAACACGTCACCTTAGGTACACAGAGACAGGTTTCAAAATAATGACATAAAGAGCTTTGCAAACTGATTTACACCCTTATACAAATAACAGCTATTTCAGGGGATTTCGTAACAGTAGAGCTGACCTAATTTCCTACGATGCAGTAAGTGGGGGCCTTTCAGGCCATGTTGTCTTGGAAGCTGTGAGGACACAGTTTCCTCAAGTCAGGGAGGCATTATGGGAAATTTTGGCTGCGTGGCAGTAGGCACCTGAGCGGCCTGGCTTCCTGTCTCCGACTGCCAGCATATGCGGGGCCAGAATGCAGCTTGAGTGGGACCTTCTGCAGGTCCTGAAGAAGCGAGCAACGCGCCCCGAGTACAGCTACCAGCTACCAGCGTCCCTGAGGGCTACGACCGCTGCTGTGCTCATTAGTGTGATTCCGGCCTCTCCGGAGGAGCCTCGCTACTGGTAAAAGTGGAAAACTGGAAAGAGAGGGCAAGACCAACCCCCCCAGCCCCTGCAGCAAACGAGGTGGGCGAGCGAGGCAGGGCAAGCTGTAATCAGCTGCGATACACTCCTACCAGTCAATGAAAGCGGCAGGTTGTGGCCACAGTAATGGCATATCTGCGGACATCTCCCACCTCTCAGACCTGCCGTTCAGCAAAGGCTGCCTGGCTAATGGAGTATTCGCAGATGTGAGAGTCGAGGCTCCTTACTGGAACTTTAATGACTCGCTCTGACCTGTAATCCGCCCCCCACTGCCCGCCCCCACATCCCCCCCCCGCCCCCCCCCCAATCCTTTACCAAAAACAGATCTGTTTGTCTGCTTCTGTTTACATTCTCCGTCTCACAGGAAATGATGCAGCACTACTGCACGCTTATGCCTGGTTCCGGCATGGGCTCTCGGATGTGACTCGGCATGTGCGTGCGTGTGTGTGCGTGTGCGTGAATATGACTAAAGCGTGACACAACAGTCGAGGTTGAAACCGACGCAGATGCCGAGAAGTGGGTTACTCAGCCAAGCGGCCCCAACATCACTAAGAGTGGTGACAAGCATGAGCTGTATTTAATACATCGGCGAGGGACAAATGGTATCATGGCCGGTTTTTCTGACCATGGCAGAGGACGTGTGACAGACATGACTTAATAAAACTGGATGACATCAACGGCAACGGCCATTTTTATTAACTAAAGCTTGGCAGAGAAAGAATGAAAGGTTTGGTGAAGGGTGAGAAACTTCTGATGGTGCTCTGGGTCATTTTCTTGGTACCAGCCGATGCCCTCAGCAGACCTTACAGCCGAGGGTGTGGAGGGGGTCCCATTGGTCAAAATAGACTCCTCCAGTGCTGGTCTGCACCTCCAGAGAATCCACTCTCTTGGAATCATGGTGACGCATCTGTAGGACACGGCGTGAGGTTCTCACACATTTCTGTCTGTGCATATTTCACTCAGTGAGCCACGTTCTTCTAATAAAGCAGCTCAGTGCGTAAATATTTAGGATGATCCCTGGTCCAGACTGATGTTAACACGCCTGGTTGATAAACACCTAAAAGGGTCTATGCTAACATATACATAGCACGCCATGCTAATGCTCGCACGTAATGTTTGTGACTACAGGAGATTTGTTTTCCCTGAAGTTCGCCGTGTTTCTGTCTTTACAGGCCTCAGGCTGATGGGTTTTTGCAAGCGGAGCAGGGTGACAGGCAAGCTACTTACCTGTCACTCTGGCGGAACATACACGCCAAACCAGGGAGTTTCATGGTTCAATGGGACCCATTAACTACCACAGAATGCTTATAGCCTCTTACAGTATATCTGCCTAATAAGCTGGGAACAGTGCTGTGTGAGTGAGGTGTCACATTAATTACGTACAGCACTCTACTCATGCATGTGATACATGAGAATGGTTTTGCATTTCTTGGGACTCACTTTAATTTCACAATGGAAAACACTGATCAGTTTTTAAGGTATATTTAGAGGAACAAAACCAGCAACTTTTGGATGCCATATTATCCATTAGATGAGATAATGAAAAATACTGTTGTCATGATGACTACAAGTTTCAATTGATTTTAATGGGCCAGTTTTGCATAAATTATAAATCTAGAGCTATGGACTCCCCCATGATGTAGAGCAGCATTTCTCATTCCGGTCCTTGGGAACACACAGACAGTCCACGTTTTTGCTCCCTCGCAGGGAGCAAAAATGTGGACTGTGTGGCAGGGAGCTGGGAAGGAGCAGAAAGACTGGGAAACACTGATGTAGAGCCACACCCATCATCAGAGGCCCTTACTATGCCACCCCACCCCCCCCAGACCACGGTAAAGTAAAAAAAATTATAATAAAAAATCAGGGCAGCTGCTTGCATTGGCTTGAGAAACCCGCCTTAATCATTTAATGAGTAAACCAGGACCATAAAATGATTTTCATGTGTATTAAAATTTTGGAAGGGGTACCTTTCTCTTTCTCCATGTCGCTGCACAAACCACAAATAGGGCCGAAACCCTCCTGGGCAGCGTGGCCCCGGCCCCGGGCCAGCCCCATGACTCCAGTCCTCCACCCTGAGCATGATGGACGCCTACCACTGTAAAATGTCAGTGTCAAGCGACTGGAACAGACGCCATGACTGATGTGTTTTTCTCTCAGTCAGCTGCAAGCATATGCATGGGCGTTTCTCAATATGCCCACTTGACCGTATTTGTGCACTCGCCTACCCGTTTTTAATCATCTTTCACTGCTGAACACCCGTTCCAATACTCAAGAACACAAGTCCATAGGTTGCATCCTTGCAAACAAGAACAATCCCATGGTTCATTGCACCCCAAGTAGGGAGAAAGGCTCCATGTGTCCACATGACCACCATCTTGATATGGATGTTTGCATTTGGGGGGGAAGACATCTTGCTTTCCTTATGTGTTAATTAAATCAAATTCCACCCATGTTTGTTACACAAACAGAGAGTGACATCATCCAGGCAGGACTGGGGGGGTCACATCCTCTATATTTGTGGTTAACTACAGGTATCATAGGTGTTCATTGTGAACAGCAAAGTGTAATAAATATTAGTAGGAAACAACTACATTGGAAGAAGATGAGAAAAACCAGAATTTCCAAGTAGCGCTAGCTTGCTTAAGCCAGTTAAATAACCTGGAATTGTTGTACAGAATGAACTTTACACAAAAGTCAACTGTAATGCACTAAATATACATAACAACCAGACACACTAATTCAGCCCATTAGCTGCACTTAACATGCAATCCATCAAACTGAGCTGTGTCAGGAAATTTGCTACATCAGATCTCGAGAAGGTGGTGTTTCTCAAACCATGGGAGGGGCTGTGCACCTGAAAACCAGCATTCTCCAAAGACTATCTGCACAGCAGTGCTAAACATGAAAATACCTGCTAATATCAGAAGAACAAACCTTCTTATTATTGCAACACAAACAGACAAGAGTGCCCCGATCAGTTCCGTAAAAGCATTTCAAACAAAGGGCTTCAATGAAAATATATGTTTTCCTTAAGAATGTCCCAGAACTAAAATCCCAAAGACGGAAGATAAGTTGGTGCGTCTGTAGAATGTGTGACGCTGCTCTTCTTCCACACGCCGTGCAGAGGCCAAATCGGGATCCTGATTCCACGTCAGCACGCTCGTCCCGACAGGAATAGCAGTGGCGTTCTCCTGCCCTCTTCAAGTCGCATCTGTCTACAAACCATAAAAGCAGGACCACCCTCCCCCCCCCAAAAAAATACAGAAAGATGCTTTTTTGAGCTCAAAAGCAGCTGTTCCCACTCTCACTACGACTTATGGCCGATGTGTGATAATTCTGCAGTGTGTCCCCCATAAAATGACCCCAGCACAGACCATTTATTCACTTTTACGAACGAATAGTCGAGATGTGTCACCATTTTAGAATATTCATCATGATTTTTGTACAATGCGCCCTGCATTAATAACACTGTTATAACAACTATTGATTCATCATGGAAAACAGTTGGAATCAATGCCTGATGGTAATAATAAAAATATTAATAATAGCTAACAGAGGATTCAAAGTCCACTAATCGTAGGCAGTTTTTGGGTGGAGGACAGGAAGGGGGCAGAGGGCGAGAGGTTTCACCCCAACCAAGAACCAACAGGAAAAGGCTCCAACAGAAATGCAAGAAACATTGAGATCTACAAACCTGGGGTCTGTATCACAAAGCCAGATTTTGTGCTTAGCCAGATAACAGATAACTCAGTTTAACTTTGTTCGTTTAGGTGCAGCCCAGACTACCTTAAATCCAACAAGTTCTCCGGCTAAGCTCGGAATCTGGTTTCGTGATACAGGTCCCTTATAAGTCCCCACCAACCACGTCCATGGGCACGTGCCTCAAACTAATTCATCACTCTCAAACTGGGCCAGCCAACCCTATCAAAAGCCAGCCAAGGTGATCAGCCTAATAGGAGTCAGCTGGGTTTCATTTTCTGTATCATCTGTAGGCACAGGCTAGCAGTCGATGCAAGTCCACAGCCGACCAGTTGCCAGGCCCCCATTCTGCACCTGCCCCCTGTCTCCTTACACAGCCTCATTGTTTTTCCATTGATCTCCCACTTTATTCAAGTTCAAGTTTCAAATTTTATCCTCACATACACAAATAAACATACATGTGGTGAAATGCTTCTTCCATCTGCTCCCTGGACTGTGCTCAAAAAGGAAAGACCTAATAGAAGCAAAGAAAGATAAAAATCACAATCCATCCATTTCCTGCAGTCACTTGTCCTATTCAGGGTCATAGTGGGTCCAGAATCTATACTGAGAGCAAGGGAGGGAACAACCCAGGGTGGGGTGCCAACCCATCACTGGGCACACACCATTCACAGCTATAAGCAATACGGCAACTCCAGTCAACCTCAGCTTGTTTTTGAACTGCAGGAGGGGAAACCAGAGCACCCAGAGGAAACCCCACAATGATATGGGGAGAAGATGCAAACTGCACATATATGGAGCCATGGCAGAGACTCAAACCCAGGTCCTAGAGGTGCGAGGCAACAGTGCTAACCACTGCACCACCACACCAACCATTAAAACAACAATTAAAAATAACAGAAGAGTCAGAATATAGAGCAATAATCTCAGTAATTACATATAGCGGTGTGCATCAGAAAGACGTGAAATGAGGAATGCCTGAAACGATGTAGTAAGAGTATTAGGCATGTAAAGTAAGAAGGTCTCCATAATAAACAAACCAGTAAATAAAATCTACAATGACAACATACAGTACCGATTGTGGCTTGCTAGGATTAATGCTGTTTGTCACTTTCTACAAAGGCAGTCACTCACATCCCATAAAAAAAATCTATATAGGTAAAACATGCCAGATTTTTTTTTAGTGTGATGTTTTTTGAATGCCTACAGTCCTATCAAGAGCTCCGGCATGGAGAGCGTTCTGCAGAGCTATATCTCACAAAATAAACTCAGTGACCATTACTAGACAGTCAACCACAACAGTCGCCCCAAGGCCTTTACATGGGTGTGTTGTGGTACTTTAACACTATTAAGGCAGAATAATACAGAAACAGGGAAAAGGAAAGACAAAGAAATGAAAGAAAAAAAGAAAGCCAAGAGACAAGGAGGAGAAGGAGGAGAAGAACCAAAAGCTACAAAGTAAGGAGAAAAAAACCTCTGGGGACAAAAAAAACTGGCTACCCAACCCCCCAGGGCAATGTCACATTACTGAACACAGAAAAGAGTGGACTTGCTTGTTAAAAGCAAGATGTAAACTGTAATTAACTGTAATTAAGGTCAAAGCCAAAATCCATCAATGAGTCAGATCCCCACGCCAGTGTGTGTAGGGTGGCAGACTGAAGGCTGCACCCACGCTGTTACAGTCCGTAAGTCACATCAACAGTGTCACAAGGTCACACGCTCTTTCCCTCTTTTTGAAGAAAGTCAGCATTGGCCAATGCACCTCACAGAATAGCAAACATCTACCAAAAAATCTGTCAGAAATTGTAACGTCATTTCTCAGCTGAAAGTTCTTCATGGAGAATGGATAAGGATTTATTAGTCGGGCACTACCAGAGCTGGTACTGATTGTGACCCTGTTGCCATCAGGCTGCCTAGTACCAGTTACACAGGCAAGAACCCCCATCTGGTCCAGAAACACAGAGTTCCATCTAGCAGCACTAGGCAGGGTACCTTCCAAAGCACCAACAACTGCCCTGCCCACCTCTGCCAGCCAGTGACACAGGGGCTGACAGCTGCTCACTGTGGTCTCATACCTGACCACAGAGTCTATCAGGACCAATTAAAAGAGGTGAAAATCCAGATCGGGGTTTCGTTCCAACCATCCAGCTGAGTACTCTGTGACTGTGACTCTTTACACTCAACTGGTTGGTTGAAACAAAACCTTGGTCTGGATTTTCTCGACCTGAACTTTCCACCTCTGCCAATCACATATATTCCCACCAGTCACTTCATGTTTTGGTCTGAGACAGTTCGATTGCAAAGAATCCAGTTTTCTTATTCCTGTTAACTGGAGCAGAAGCATTACCGTTTATCAGCGCAAAAGAGCTTTACACATGACTGACCATCTGCATATTCTCATAAACTTATAACAAAAGCACAAAAGAACTTTGTTAGTAAGACAAAGCCATCACCTTTATAATAGGAGCAGGTAATTTGCATACAATATTTTTTCAGCTCCACAAGCATCAGAGATTTACATAAGATTAAAAGTTTTTACAGGTGACAACCCATCTTCCGGAATTTACATAACACGTCAGCATAAGCTCTCTGAACCAGAGCACCATTAACCTCTGAAGACTGAAAAAGATTTTAGGATTTTAAAGTGGATGCTAGAGAAATGCCCTCTTCTTAAATAGCTATTTAACACAAAACACATTGGAATGCAGAGGTGTCCCACACTGTAGGTGAATTTCCAGCATGTTTAATGAATTAAATGTAAGTGAGGATTTCTACTTTCAGAATTGATTGATGCATATTTTTTACCAACACACTTCTGTACTTAAACTTGCATCATGTGAGGAATTAAAATCTTAGCCTTAATTAAAAGCATGTTTTAAAATTCTCTCCATATAAACCATATATGAATTCTTGCAAGGGACTGCTGGAGTGCTGTAAGTTGTAAGAAGATAATGTTTCTGAAAGCAGACTTTTATTTTGAGAAGACAACCAAAAGTAAGGTAAAGGATATTTCCTATAGGCCTATCTGCTCGTTAAATAAAAACATACTTGCATATAACTTTACCAAAAACCTTTTTTTCAACATCTGAAAATGAGCTGCGGTAAAGTCTTGGATGAAGAAGAGTAAAATGACTTTTTTCTTTTTTTTTTTTCAAATGTGAGATGCATGTCATCATTTACGCGAGCCTCTGAAATCCCAACCTATTCATTTCCACAAGGCACCCCAGAAAAGCACAGGTCTGACCCATTTAATTTCCAGGGATGGCCTGACGAGCCAATTGTGTCAAACCTAATGGAAGGAATCTGGAAAATCAGATCGCCTCGCTTTCAGTCAGCCGGTGCCAGTTCGACGACTGGCCTGACACGTGAAAAAGCAATTCGTTTCAAACTGCTCCTCCAGATGCGAGAGCACCAAGCGGAGCTGGAAAGGACGGAGGGTGAAAATAATCCCTTAAAAAAAGCTGCAGTTTATGGTATTCAAGGTGGTGACATGGCAACGGTGCAGCAAAAGGAGATTAGCGGCATTGCTAAGCTCTGTTTGGCAGCCACTCTCACCCATCCAGATGCAGCTACAGTATGGCTTTACACCTGACGGAGAGACACACCATAAAGCATGCAGCACTCTGATCTCACTTTATCCTAGGAAGTCCTGCAACCAAAGGGCTGACAGCACTGCAGTTAAACTCTCCCCTAGTTCTGCCACAATGTGGGCCGTTGGGCCAGAGCTAGAAACCGTGACACTGGGCAATCTTAGGCGCAACACTTTCAGTTCTAGATACACTATATGAACAAATGTATTGGGACACCTGGCCATTACACCCACAGGAACTTTTATGACGGATTCTAAATCCATAGGCATCAATATGGAGTTGGTCCCCCTTTGCAGCTATAGCAATTGCCAATGTTCTGGGAAGGCTGTCCACAAGATTTTGGAGTGTGTATGTGGGAATTTTTGCCCATTCATCTAGAAGAGCATTTGTGAGGTCAGGCACAGATGTTGGATGTGAAGGCCTGGCTCACAATCTCCCTTCTAGCTCATCCCAAAGGTGTTTGATGGGCTGAGGTCAGGGCTCTGACAAGAATAGCAAAATACAAATACTAATTTTCTATTCTACCCATAAACCGTATATTCTAGCACTCCAATAAAAACACAATGTACCACGATATTAAAAGAAAAGAAAAATGACTGAGGCTATATAAATTTAGCTAAGTATATAAACAGCACATAAATGTAAGTTTGTTTGAAGCAATATGAAGAACACATTCTACAAAATGGCACCACAGTGTTGGCTCACGAGTCCGTGAGTGAATTTCCTGAAAACGGCTGCCTGAGTCCAAGGCTAATGCTCTAAATGCGTACAATGGCGCCACCTTGTGATCATAGATGGATCTCACAGTCCGCTCACCTGTTGGCCTGAGATCATCTTCGTCTGCGCGATTCGACTGCTTGGTTTGCGCATGTCCGTTTAATGCCGTGCGTGGGCGTTTTCAACGCTAGTATTTTGCTTCAAAAACACATTTTGCGATTTAATTGGTATTTGCCGTTTTGATTGCACAGTTATATATTTCAGTTAGTGGCATGATACTTTAGTTCATTATATTTATTATAATAAATTCATTTTGAATTATAACTTACTATGGTGCCGTTTTGGAGGGCCGACATCCTTCCAAACATCGAATAACGAGGTTCACATTTGGTATAACTGGCCACTTAACCTGCCGAATAGCCTGTTCCCCTTGAAAAATAACATAAATACTTGAAAAACAAAATCTTTAATACTGATACCTTAACGGTGCTCTGATTATTCACCTAATCAACTAGTCCTCCTGAAGGCTAAACGACCCAGGTAATGCAACTATATCAACTGGTACAATGCAACTCAGTGCTGAAATGTTTAAGGTGACCAATTCTTTTTTAAGCTTGAAAGTGGGCAAGCCATACAGGAAACAATAGCAGACAAGCTTTTTAAATTACATATATCATATACGATTGCATATAAAATATTATATTATGTATACCTATAATATTAGATTAAAGCTATGGTAATACATAGTCAGGTCATTATTTCAAACATCTTGTACATGCAAAATGTATGTTTTTTTCAAAAACTGACACTTGAACGTAGCTGGTGATGAACTTATTTAATTACCACATATTTCAGGACAGGACAGAAAAGACCCCACCACAAGATATGTGCAGTTCATTGTATTAAAAGATGTATCTGACATTGCTTTGCATGCATGCCCTGTCTGAAAGCATTTCGCTTTAAAAGTGAGAGTGGATCGATTCGGACAACGCTAATGCATGGCGAAGGATACTCCGTTAATTTTATGTCAGGAAGTAAACCCTAGATGTCTTGCATATTTCGGAAATTAGTGTTCTCGTTTTCCTCTTAAACTGCGGACAAGAAACGGATAAAGTACAAGCTGCCTGTAATTTTTATGCGTATTTATCATCAATATATCTATAGTGAATATTTAAAAAACATAGTTTTAAGTGCCCTCATTAATACACTATGCGAATCAAGGCTTATCATTCTCTTATATAGAACTATATAAATCAGGCAAATAAAGTGACTTGAATCATCAGACTACAAAATGCACTATACAATTCTTAACAAAACGTGGTTAGAAACCTCTTAACTAATCAAGGCACAGTTTAAAAAAAAACAGTTCACAAACACAGAGACAAAAGTCACTCATTTGCTTTGCAGCTTAAAAGTTGTGCTTTGATATGCTGGTACAAAATGCAGGTTACTTTTTTTGACAAATACTTTTCGTCCCAATAGACTGACGGTTAGTAAGCCATGGCCCAAAGCTCTAGTGTGATGATCATGCAGGTATCAGGACATATTGGAGCAGGTCGTTCTCTGCGTGGAAAATTCCAGAAAACTCTGGGCTGTGAGCACCAACGCAGTCTGATCACTGCTGCTTTTGAAGTACAGGCTGTTTCAGGCACAGCTCGCTGCCACACGACACTATTGGTCTTTGGTTGTCCATATGATAGCGAATAAGGTGCCCCACACTCGTAAAAATGTGATCCTTTGTTCGCACCTTTGAAAAGAAGAATATCACACGAATTACATCTTCAGGAATGGTGAATGGTTCCTCAAGTAGAGCTCATTGACAGTGAAATATAACCAATGTACCTTGCTGATATATGCAGTCAGTTTAAAAATAAATAGAGACTTGTGCTCTAGATGGCACCGCAGATGAATACAACCTCCTTGGCTTACCATTCCTTCAGGGTCCACCAGTAGCAGGTGCTTCGCCGTCGCCCCCTGCAGGCCACTCAGCACATACTGCCCAGGAGAGGAGCTGCTCTCACGGACCAGGAAATCCCCGCTGTCGGTCAGCAGTCTCTCCGCGTCACGCCTGCTCATCCGTCCGTGATACCAGGCCTCATGCTGAAGGTGCTCCTGGATCTCCTGCAGGACACCTGCCGGGCCGCAATCCTCTTCCAGTGAGCTGTACGTTTGCTCAGTGCTCTCTGGAAGGACAGGCGCCAAGATTTGCTCCATATATGACATACGTACGAAAGGTGAACTCTTAGGTTACCTGACCTCATTTTTCATAAGGTTAACTTATTGATTTGAAATTACGGAAGAAATACAATATCCTGGTAAGTGCTCTGATAATATTCCCCAGTCAGTCCTTTACGGAAGTATCTGTTTTTCTTTCTGGAAGCCACTGCCATGTCTGACGGCTTTCTTCACTCTTGGTGACTATATATCCTTTGTGTATCAAATATCAATGTCCAGTGAAGTTGCTGTGCACCCAATAGCCTGAAGAGGCTTATTGCTTAAAAAAGATCAGAGGCACATGAATGAAAAATTGATTTTTAATCCATCTTTTAAAAAAGGTTGTTACAATAAAAGTGCACATCTCATGTTCTCTGCCTTTAATAGGCACCTAATTTATTAAATTAACTTATGAAACAGTGGCCGTCCTGTTAGGAAAACAGTCGGCGTAGTCAGTGCTTATGGAATAATTTAATTATGTGGGCAGGACGCACTGGGGCACCAGTCTGGTCTAAAAGCAACACGTGGAGACAGAAGTGGCAGCCCGCAGAGCACTTTGTTTTTGCCTCCCTACCCGCTCAGCGACGACAATGACGCGGCAGCCCCTGGCTCTCGCTCGCTCACCTGCAGAGGGAGGTGGATGTCTTTCGGTCAGAGCGCAGTTCTCGTACATGCCGGGGTGCTGCGGGCAGCCAATCTGGAAGAGAGCAAGTATAAGTAGCGGCAGTGAGTCGTCCAAGGAAGCTGTGGGCTGTGCATTATGGGACAGATTATGTGTGGATTAACGGAGGTAGGGGCTCACCCATCGGAGCATCTCCTCCTCCCCCTGACCTCCACCGAGGGACGCCTGGAGTATTTCCGCTTTTACCCGCATGTCTAAGAGGCCACCGGGAGGCGGCTGCTTGCCGGGAATCTCGTTGTAATACTCGTGCATCTCGCTGCCCTCCTGAAGCCAGCTGTTGCTGTCAGTGTCCAGCGTCCTGCCCGGAACACAGCCAAAGGAACAAGAGGTCGGCAATGAACTCTGACTCTTTCTCGGGTCTACAAACTGGACGAGCTCAGTGAACACACTGTAGACTAACTTCCAGTTACTGCCATTCGTATGAGGATGGAGTAATTGGGAAGCATGCCGCGAAACGTCTCTATGAGGAGCCTAAAAAGGCTCAGAGTGTGGCAAACAAAATGGGCATCACCAGGCTGATGGGCCATTGCGGTGAACTGGGAAAAAGCAGGAGAAAGTTCTACAGTACAATATAAGTGAAAATGACTACAACACAGGTGGATAATTTCACATGCACTTTAAGGCTCCATACAATTCTTCTTCAATGAGGAATGGAGTTTCAGATGAGTTAACTTCAAAGATATGCACTTGAAACCTGAGACATGCTGGAAAGATCAGTTAATGACTCAAAGATCTGTCTCTTCCTCCTAATTCACCACATCAGTCAGCAAGCGGTTGGCTTGGTCGTCGGGTCATGGCCTACACAGATTTTTTAATGTGGGCCAGATGTGCATCTATCCTGGACGGGAATTATGCCCATTCCCCATGTCACAGCAGCCGTTTCTATTCAAGAGGTAATACTGTACAGTGGTCCCTCCTTATCTGCAGTTTCAGTTACCTGTGGTCAACTGCCTTCTGAAAATATTAAATGGAAAATTTTACAAATTATTCATAAATTTGAAATCGCGTGCCATTCTGAGTAGCGTGAGAAATCTTACAACGTCCCGCCGGGGATGAGAATTGTCCTTTTGTCCAACGTATCCACGCTGTATACATGACCCACCCACTAAAAAAAGACCACACTCACAGAACTTTTATTACACTATATTGTTATAATTGATCTATTTAATTATTAGTTATTGTTGTTAATCTTCTATTGTGCCTAATTTATAAATTAAACTTTCTCATAGGTATGTGTAGGAAAAAGCATGATAATAATAATAGATACTTTATTAATCCCGAGGGGAAACTGTCTTTACGCCTCCCTCGACTTGCTCTTTGTGGAGTAAGTTGTCCGCAAAGGGCAGCTACCCGTAGCGGCGCCCAGGGAGCTGGGGGTTAAAGGCCTTGCTCATGGACCCACAGACATGCTGAAGCTGGGTTTGAACTGGTGACCTTGTGATTACAGGCACGCAGGCTTAGCCCACTGAGTCACACGCTGCCCCATAATGTATATATCGGGTTTCTGGCTTCTGCTGGGGGTTTTGAAACATATGCCCTGCAGATAAGGGGGTCTATTCACCGAACGCTGACCCTTCCCTGATGTTAGGGCAGTCAGATCAGTTCATTCTTTATTCTAGACAGGTTCACCCAGTTTTGTTGCAAGATGTGCAGGACTGATAAGGATGGCTTTTGGAAGGGTTTTCATTTTGGAGGGGGGGGGGCACACTGATAAAAATGCAAGATACTGACCTTTGAGTGGCTGCAATAAGGCAGGAGGGATTATTCAAAAACTGCCGGAAGCGCAGCTCAAATGCCTGTCCAATGGCATTTATAACCTCCTGAGCTAGTCCCTCTGGACACTCCAGGATGTGGCACGCTGGAAAACAGCACACGGACACGTAGTCATGCTAACGTAAATAAACCTGCAGCAAATCGACACCACCAACTCACCAGAGCTGATCTGTAAAACAAAAATAACTGAAATACTATAGGCGCACAGCGCCTACCAATAGTGTACAAATTGTACTCACCCCGCTGATTTACTGGGTCTTTGGCGACGTAAGCAACGTAATTTGTTATTTCCTGTAAAACATGATGGAAGCAAGAGGAGACCTAGAATCAGAGAATGTACCATGCTGAAAATGTACCCACCCAAAACGACGGAGAGTGCAAAGCCTTTAGACAAAGCAGGATTTAGGACATCTGCTTAGAAGAGGAATGAGTGGCCAGGCCGGCCTGTCTAGTCCGTCTCATCTCAGGTGAGCCATGTGAGAGCGAGGCCACCTCCCACGGACATCAGTCCCAGAGCCCAGGACTACCTGGGTTCACACTGGTGGCCCAACATGACCTTTCGGGTAGTGTGCGCACGTGCGAGACGGCTCCCCCGGTGGCGGGGTGCGGGACGTTCTCCATGAGTCAACAGGAAGCCAACCTCCCCATTTGCTACCGCTGGCAGTGAAGTAATTAGCAGTAATTTAATGACACGGTGCGTGCCACGTACACTGCTGGGACGATGATTAATACGGGAGCAGAATCAGGAAGTGGATGATGCTTGGGGGCGGCGAGAACGCCGCGTTAATTAAATCACCCCGTCCTCAGTCGGCCCCTCCCCTTCCCTCGTCTGTACCGTGCCACTCAGGATAATCAGCGTTTATAAATTCGCTGGCTTGTTTCGTCAGACTCTGCCATAAAAGAGAAAAACTGGCTACGCCACGGGAAAATGAAGCCGGCGCTGCTCCGCGTGGCCCACAGCGGGAAACAGGAAGAGCCGCCGTCACGCCGATAAGAGGATGATGAAAAGGACGACCTCTGGCTGCGCGCTCACATCATGTGTGAAACAGCCTTTTCCATCTGCACAACCAGCATCTCCATGCACCCTGTAACATACCCCACACCTTACACATGCACTCCATCCCCACATCATACGCCCATGATGTCATACTCAACGGTGTAGGACAACGTACAGGATCCCCTCCAGAAGCAAAAGAGATGGACTGCATGTGGTGATGGGCAATAGTCTGGAGAGGAAATGAACAGATATTAGCGAGGAAGCCATGACAGGAGATCGTCGTGGCAACATGAACATCACAGCTCTGCAGGGCGGCTGTGGCAGCGACAAACCATAAACCATCAGCCGCAGCAGCTCGCCTGTAAATACAGACGCCTGCTACTGTCCGAAGCTGGCACCATAAAACTGACCGTTGTTTCCATCTCTCATTACCATGGCGATAATGATGTTGCACATGCACGTTTTTGCTGTGGGGTTTCAGCTGAAAGAACCAGCGTTACCTGCTGTGAGTCCAGAGTGGTTAAACTCATACTCTCTGTGGAGATGCTTAGTCTGATGTTTGTTCCGGAAAACTGCAGGTTGCTCTTGCCCAAAATGGCGGAAAGTTCTTTATTTGGAGGCTAAAGGTCAAACAACAAAACATACATTTTTATAATACAAATATCACAGGCACTGTTTACATACACTATATGGAGAAAAGTATTGGGACACCCGCAGTAATTACAGGGATTGACCACATAAACAAGCTCCTGGGACCCACGGCCTGTGCGCAGAGAGTGCCCCGCTCGGCGTGCCCTGCGGTGTCCGCGTGAGAGTGTGCGTGCAGAGAGTGCCCCGCTCGGATTCCCCTGCCGCGTCCACGTGAGAGTGTGCGCGCGGAGAGTGCCCCGCTCGGATTCCCCTGCCGCGTCCACGTGAGAGTGTGTGCACAGAGAGAGCCCCACTCGGATTCCCCTGCCTTGTCTACGTGAGAGTGTGTGCACAGAGAGAGCCCCGCTTGGATTCCCCTGCCTTGTCCATGTGAGAGTGTGTGCACAGAGAGAGCCCCGCTTGGATTCCCCTGGCTTGTCCATGTGAGAGTGTGTGCACAGAGAGAGCCCCGCTTGGATTCCCCTGCCTTGTCCATGTGAGAGTGTGTGCACAGAGAGAGCCCCACAGGATTCCCCTGCCTTGTCCATGTGAGAGTGTGTGCACAGAGAGAGCCCCGCTTGGATTCCCCTGCCTTGTCCATGTGAGAGTGTGTGCACAGAGAGAGCCCCGCTTGGATTCCCCTGCCTTGTCCATGTGAGAGTGTGTGCACAGAGAGAGCCCCGCTTGGATTCCCCTGCCTTGTCCATGTGAGAGTGTGTGCACAGAGAGAGCCCCGCTTGGATTCCCCTGCCTTGTCCATGTGAGAGTGTGTGCACAGAGAGAGCCCCGCTTGACTTACCCTTCTGTGCTTGGATGCTGTCGTAGCTCCCGGCGCACAGTCACACAGGCGACTTATGGCTTCCCTAGAGACATGGGACAAAACGCATGGAAGAGGATGCCGGTGAGTCACAGATTAGGTCCCACACCACTTGGAGATTGCTGACCCCCAACCAATGCTGTTCATGGGGTATTGCGTTACCTACTGCGAGTGAATCGCAAGCCATACCGTAAGCTTGCTCACCTTCTCTCCCCATTAGAGTAACAGCCTTACATATTTAACATTAGTGTAACGTCACCAGTGGTATAGCCAATGTGACGTCACTGAAAATCTGTGCCATCTTTGTAGCAAAGATGCAAGCAGCCAGCCAATGGTTTCTGGGCCTGAGCTACTCCCATGCTTCTCATGGTGAGTCAAGTATACCCAGTAGTGTAAGCAGCAGGACATGACTGGGCCTGCAAGACGGGCGAAGGCGGTGGGGGACGGAGATGGGGGAGGGTCCAGGTGGTGGGGGATGGGGGGAAGGAGATGGGGGGAGGGTCCAGGTGATGGGGGATGGGGGGATGGAGATGGGGGGAGGGTCCAGGTGATGGGGGATGGGGGGATGGAGATGGGGGGAGGGTCCAGGTGATGGGGGATGGGGGGATGGAGATGGGGGGAGGGTCCCGGTGATGGGGGGACAGAGATGGGGGAGGGTCCAGGTGATGGGGGGACAGAGATGGGGGAAGGGTCCAGGTGGTGGGGGATGGGGGGATGGAGATGGGGGGAGGGTCCAGGTGATGGGGGGACGGAGATGGGGGAGGGTCCAGGTGATGGGGGGACGGAGATGGGGGAGGGTCCAGGTGATGGGGGGACAGAGATGGGGGAGGGTCCAGGTGATGGGGGGACGGAGATGGGGGAGGGTCCAGGTGATGGGGGGACGGAGATGGGGGAGGGTCCAGGTGATGGGGGGACGGAGATGGGGGAGGGTCCAGGTGATGGGGGGACAGAGATGGGGGAGGGTCCAGGTGATGGCTGTTCAGGATGCCAGCACTAAACTCACTGCTGTAAGAGGTGCTGACAGTCAGGAGACGTTCCCCTTCTGCAGCAGACCGCCCCATCGGGAGCTCACAGTCACACTTACCATTCACACATGCATGAGCTACAGGTGTGTGCGTGTTCCCTTACACGTCAGGAACCTCAACTCAATACATTTTGGACAACAGCGAAACAGACTGGATAGGCTATCAAGGCAGATCAAGGGACACATTCCAAGCACATACACACATACACACACGTGTGCACACACATATACACACACACATGCACATACATATACATACACACCTCACACATACATACAAACACATACGTGCACGCACACACACATGCATACAAACAGACCTGTACTCATATCTTTGTGGGGACCGTCCATTTGTTTCTATGGACAAAACCCTAATCCCAATAATACCAGCCGTAACCCCTACACAACCCTTAACTATACAGTATGTAACCAAACAAAACACAAGACTGCTGGCATTTTTAGTTTTTTGATTGCAGCCACAGATTTTTATAAAACTGAATTTCCTCTTGTGGGGACAAAAAAAATGGTCCCCCCTAATGTCAAAATAACAGGTTTTTATCACATTGTGAGGACATTTGGACTGTATGGAATGGAATGTATATCTAGACCACACACACACAAAACAATCAGCTGGAAACAGACAGACACAAAAAATAAAAACGAAAAAACCGAGGAAGACTCAGGTGATTCAATACCCCTTCTGGGTAAGGTTATGTAGGATCCTGCTGAACAGAAATGCGCCCCCTGCTGGTCACCCTGAACGGGTCAGATGGCTGCTCTAGAATGCCTCAGATTGTATGCTTAGAGGGTGCCTCGATGCTGATGCAGCTAAGCAGGAGATAGGAGTGAAAGCAGGGATGAGCGAATACTTAGTGAAAGAAGGGGTCTTTGGTACAGGAGGACAGGAAGTACAGGCAACATCTCCAGGGAGAAAAAGGCCCCCGTCCACATATGCACACGCAAACATGCATGTGTGCAACACACCACCTCCAGATCATGGGTTCTGATGAATGTGCTGTCAGCACTGGTCTTTAATATCCTACATATTATAGTGTATTACAGCAAATTAGGGTAATAAATGGATGCTGGAAGATCAAGTTCTATTTAATTTGTATAAATAGTCAAAAGTGCCTAAAAAACAGAGGCAGAATTAAGAAAAATTAAGAGAAAACTATGTTGCTGGCCTGATTAATTCAATTACGGTGGCTCCAAGAGCCCAGCAGGGACAGACCCACTTCAATAAGAGCAAGTAAACACGTCCCAATAAGCCATAAAACTTTTCTTCTGTTAGAGAACAAATTACAAATTGTGAACCACCATTCATCTTAAAATTTTATGAAACGCTATTAGCAGGAAATTTAATTTTCCAATAAATTATTCTTTGGGCTCAGTGATGGTACAAACAGATGTTCCATTCTATACTTTCCTTCCAAAATCCCTTGCAAATATCGACACTTTGAAGTTATTCCCAAGATAATAAAACATCTTCGTTTGGGACTAAGGATTCTTTGAGCTTGCCGGATTTAAATGCACAGCAGTGGCAGCCAGTAACATTTTGCAGACACACGAGGATCTCAGATCGTGGTGTAAGCGACTCGATGGGCACACAGCCAGAAAATGTGGCATTAATCAGTAAATGTGGATCTCTCTTATTTTGAGTGTCTTTGGTTCCTGGAAAATCTTTCACCATAATGACCCCCTGGCATCATTTGGTAAAGAGGATGCAGCTGGTTTTGCTCTGTAATCTTGAGTTTACTAGTATTTATTATTCAGAGATGGGTAGTTCAAGTCCAGAAAGTGAAAATCCAGACCAAAATTTTGTTTCAACCAAGCAGTAAAGTAGGAGTCACAGTCAAGAGTACTCAACTGGTTGGTTGAAAGAAAATCTTGGTCTGGATTTTACTTTCTGCACCTGAACTTTCCACCTCTGGTATTATTATTGCTGATATTCTTTATAATAAGATGAGACAATGGTTGGGAGCGAAACCTAGTTTCACTACAAGCACAGATGTCCATTTATTTCCCCGCTCAGGAGGCTCACCGTGTGACTTGTGTTCTTGTCTCGAAGTCCAAGAGCCTCATGGACTGGATCACCTCCAAGCAGCCCATATACTGCAGATGGAGCAAGTGGAGACAAAACAAAAGATCAGAATTTAAGCAATGGGGCCTACTTCCGTGGCGGGGGGGGGGGGTTGGCTCTGTGTAACCTGACCCTGCCTCCCCAGCAGGAAGCTACAAGAAGTTCAGGTGCACACCGAGCCAAAAAACACATGAGAGGGCAGAGTGTGGATCTGGTTCTGCTATATTGCACGTGCAAACAGGTCTTAATGTGGTTCGCTCTGGTTTGGGGTCACACTCTGGAGTGTCTTTGAAGGAAGAACGCAGAAGCAGGATGAGTCCTCTGCCTGGAAGGAGTTAAGCACACCCACTCAAGCAGCCCCACTGAATTCTGAAACGCGGTCTTACTATTCCAACCTTGATAGGACAGAGCCTTCACAAGAGCAGGTGACTCATCGTGGGAGCTCTCGCCAGGATGAATAAGTCCACTGCCATTTCCCCGGTCAGGATACGGGAGACTACAAAGCGCAGTGTAAAAATCAATACTGTGCTTGTGTGTGTGATTGCACATCCGTCTGGATGTGTATATATCTGGGTGCTTGATGGCCAGAACCAAATTAATGATTACCTCATATCATCTACCAAAATACCAACTGAGAAAAAGTACACAATGAGATAGTCAGTTTTAGCGATTAGTTAAGGAATTCGGACTTCAAATAGCATGTTAAAAGAAGGGGCATCAAAGCTCACTTCTGTCCGTTCATTCCATGTGTCCCTGGTCTTTAGGGATTTTCAGACAAATTCACGCAAACTGGTGCAAGTCGAGTACAAACAGCCAGTGTAGCGCGAGCTGCCTGTCAGAGCTGCTGGGCACGTGAAAATGAGTCATTCAGTAAGGCAAGACTTCAGAGAGGGACCCAGCACCTCTGCACCTGTTTTTCTGTTTTCGAGGCTGTGGGAAGAACAGCACGTGGCGAGATCACGCACCGATCAGCACGGAGCCGTTAGATCATTTCCGGCTAACACCCCCCACGCACCCCGCCTATAATGTCCTTAAGTCAGTAATACGACTACTGCCGAGAGCACAATTTGGGCTGGGTGCCTTTCTGCAGCTCGAGGACCATGTGGCCGTGGGCACTCGTTAAGTCATGCCTGCCCCCCTCCCCCCACCCCCCCCCTGCTGCGGGGCCACGTCTCTGTGGCCTGAGACTCAACCATGCGGCAAGTCCGCGGAAGCTGGCGGCCGCCCGCCTCACCGCGGACATGTCACCCGGCTCAGAACATTTCTGATCCAGCAGATCCAAACTGGAATATTAAGAGGAGATGAGTCATTTCTGTTAGCACAGGAAGTAGTGGCTGAGCGTGTGGGTGGGATGGGATGGGGGGGGGGGGTGTGTGTGGGGGTGTAACACTTCCACAGCTACTCTCTCTTCCTGCCTCGCATCTTGGTCTCCCCCCGCTTAAAGGGACACTGCGATGCAGGCTCACATCGCGCGGGCTCCCTTCCTCCAGTGACACGCGCCCGGCGCCGTGGTAACGGCAAGAAGGGGTGACAATGGCTACGGACCACAAAATGAAGACTGATGGTCTCAGTCTTAGGAGGCTGTCCCACCGTGTATCTCACATATCTGCATTATGCTTATGTTATTTAACGTGAGTTGCTGTTGTTAAATAGTAAAATTATAGGTATCCTGGTGCAACTTATAAGATCTTAGCTAAGGAGGGTGTATGAGTAAAACTTGATTATTCTAAACAAATACAGCAAAGCTTATGTGAGGCTAATTATACAGCAAAATTCCCTGGCAGAGGGTGGAGCCAGTGAACCAGAGAAACGACCAATCAGCTGCTTGGTGACGTTTCCCTACCCAGACACAACATCAATCAGTGTTCAGTATTCAACAGCATCACCTTCGATGTGGCACGGTGCGCAATATTGTGTCATAAAAATACATTGTTCTAACATCAGTATAGTGTAGGAGAATTAAGCAGAACATTGCACACAGACAAGTGGTTTCGTTAGGATGGATCACTGCCGTAAGCTGACTATGAAGAATGGGGGTGAAGGAAGACCTTGTATTCTCCAGGTCATTCAAGGCCAGGCACCATGAGCAAGGCCATGGAGAGGAGCTGCAGGAGAAGGTTTACACCACACAGTGCTGAGAGACTGCTGGATTATCCAGATTTTGTCGGAGGGTTGATTGAGAAGTTCAAGAAATCCGCTAGAAATCCACCCACCTCCACAACATTAATTTCTCATTAGAAAGTTGTTTAGATGTTTTCACACATAAAGGTTCTATCTATATTAATGCTAAGATGTGCTCAGCTTACACCATTTAAACTGTGATCCAGATGATGATCCAGCATCAGCTGATATCAGGAAGTTACACCTGAGGCCAGTTCATAAACAAACGCACACCCTTATAAACCCAGACAAATCCGGACACCAGTGTGATTAGAGTTATGCACTCGCACAGGTACCTTGATGTTGTACGACGTCCCTGACATCAGGACGCCTGGGCTGGGACACTCCGTCAGCGCTGTAGTCTTGGCAGCAGACAGCAGCCCCTCGGAGCAGGAGGGACCCTTGTCATCGTCGGGGGGTCGCGTCAGCTGGGAGGAGGCTGGCAGGTACCCGGCCAGGCGGACATGGGGTTTGGTGGGGCTGCAGTCCGCGCCCAGCTTTCCACGGGGCGTCTGCTTGGAGGACAGGGCCAGTCCCCTGAGGCCAAGCAAGCCGGCTGGGTTGGACAGCTTGATGGCAGCCATCTTGGGGATCAGAGTGCAAAGAGTGGTGGGATCCTCGTCCGGGGATGAGGCTGAGTGGTGGAAGGGGGGTGGCAGGGGGGCCAAGCAGGGCAGCGGAGCGCGGTCAGCGCAAGGGGCCGATTTACCACCGGGCGCGCTGTCCTCCAGGGACGTAACCGAGTCGTTGCGGAAGCGGCTGTACTTGCTCCGGTGCAGCATGTCTGCCTGTCCGAAGAATCCTACATGCAGCGCGTTTCCCCTGAGCCTGGGCTGGTTACGTTCTCTCATAGCCAGAGACTGTGTGAGACTGACGAAGCCAGACGCACAGGCTGACTAGCAGGACATCGGCGGATGGAGGGAGAGTAGGAGACACGGGACAGAGTGCCACCAAAATTGTTATAATATACAACCGCACACATATGCTTATTCTCATAAATACATTGTAGATTTTTATAATATATTCATAAGTAAAATATTTCCTTTATCCAACTTTTCATACACGCTCTATACAAACAGCACTTCCCTGGCTTACTACTGTAATTCATCTTGTGATTTATGGAGTATAAACTTATAGACTCTGAAGTAATAATTAGGTAGGACACATTAGGTGACGGCAATAATAAAATAAAAACGAAATAAAACAGCAGAACTGTTACATATAAGTATGTATACGATCTGCACGCGTGCCGCCGATGGTACGTAGGTACTTAGTTGTCGCGCTAGTTCTGTCCGCACGAGGCGGGCACGCGCCGCTTCGGTTTACCCGCGCGGTAATGTGTCAGCGCCCGATTTTTATTCCCTTCTGCTGCGCTGCCCTGCTCCTTTATTCCCTCTTCATCTAGATCATGGCATACGTTGCGGTCTTGAAATAAAGTGTCCCACACACACACAATTTCTTTCATGCATATAGATAAGCCAAGACTCACCCTCGGTCATCCTCCCGCGTCCTGCTGTCTGCTCCCCCTCCACTACGTAGAGTCCTGGACTCGGAGCTCGCAAGTGGAAGCGCAGGATGCTACGATTTTCATGAATGAACTTTTCCTTTTTTTATGAATGAGTTCCTCTCTCACTGCGCATGCTGATAAACGTGTGAATGAAGCAGACGATGCCTGTAATTGACTGACAGTGCTTGAGGGTGTTTTTTTCCTCTCTTATGCTACCGTCCAATCGCAAAAAGGCAGGGTGACTCATGCACCATAAATACACCAAAGCAGAAACCATTTGAATGTCCTCTTTTATCATTATCTGGTTTTGCTGTGCCGTATGTAACCATCGCATGCGAATGCTGTCGCAGCGTTCAAACGAAAAGACAGATTTTGCAGAGGGGAAAGACGTTCAGTGATGTGCTTTCGGAAAGATAGGTGGGGGAAAGGAATGGGGAAATTGCGAATATATGTTACCGTGGACACCGCGACATATGGTGTTTTCCCAAGGGAACGGTATGCTTCATTTTTACAATTCAGTTTTTTTGTCCGTTTGAATCTGTTGGTCCCATTCAAATGAACCGGGAGCCTCTCATGCCAGCCCCAAGAAAAGACTTTAGTGGATAATCGAAGCTATATGCTCCACATAATTTCACTCCCCCAACGTAAATTCATATGCTAAAGAGGAACTGCATACTGACCAGGAAAAATATTTTAAGTAAAAGATAGCTCGAACTTAAATGTTTAAAATGAAAACACGATCAAGAAGAAAATAATCCAGTCGTGCAACTGTATTGGTAAAAAAACACCGTGCTATTTAGGAGGGTCGTTATACTTATGAACTTGCGATCTGTTTCAAAATATCACAGGCCTACTTAAAAAAACGTAGGCTACGTAATGACATACATATTAATTAAAATATCCGAAATCCAATTGTAGTTAAGTAGCAGGTTGACGATAGGCGGCATATTTTTTTACTTCGAAATGAAGGTTGCGTAGCTGCTGGAAATCAAACGTGTGTTGCTCGTATTTCGTGTCTGCGGTGTATTTTGTAGTTTTACCTGAAGCCACACATATGAAAGTGTCCCGTCTAAGTCTAGCAAAGCCCTTGTATCCTAATGTGGCAAACAAGAGTCTTATGACCACAGGAAAGCATATGACTCATGAAGATGAAACAATTAGGGCATCCAGAGCAAACGTGGATATTCAAACTGCTGCATTGATGGAACCTGATGGGAAGCGATGATAGTGCGGGAATTTGCATTCATACTGCACGAGCAGTTATCTGTGCTGTTTTTTACACCGCAAAACCCGCCAATGTTACACACTGAAGTGAAAGAATCACATGTCATCTTACTGCGTTTTCTTTTGCTGGTTTAAGCTGAGAAACAAATTCATTTTAACACACGTTTAGTTAACTAACATTTACATGTAACTGGCTCAGCAAAGGCTCCGTACCACTGGAACACCGAGGCCCTCTGGTGGCTGTAGCGGGAAACCACAAGTACAGACACGCTGCGCTACCAGTTTCAACGTGTTTTTTCACCGTTACATTTACTCGTATGTCGCACTCTCGTATAAATGACCATTACATAATAAGAAAAATGATTAAATATGGCATTCCTGTTTTCTGTGATTATTAAAATTATCAGTGGCCACAGGCAAAAATGGGAGGGGGGGGGGGGTCCATATAATTGTGCATACCTGCAAAAGCAGGGGTGTAATTTTATTCATACGGTATGTTGATGACTTCCTGTATGGTGTCCAAAAAACAAAAGTTGTCCTGCCGGGGCTCAAAGCGGCTTATATTTTCAGGCTTCTCCAGCAACAGTCCACGATAATTAACTGCGCTAATTTTTATTTAAACATCTCTTCCCCCGATCCGGGGGTTTTGGCATTAACTTAGCAACAACTTTGTAGAGGATATAATTATTAGATTGAGCTTTAAGCCACACAGATACGTTGCACTGTGACTCTCCCGCAACTTTCAAAATAGAGAACAAGCTTCAGAATATCCATGTCCTTTGACGTACAGATTGATAACATTTAGCCATTGCATACATTTTCTCCAGTTTAATTTGAAGACATGAAAGGTTACGTAAAACGTTTTAATCATATTAACATTTAGTCATGTAGTCACACTTAGACAGGTATGAGAAGCACCCAGATTTGCCAGTGCTGGACTCAAAGAGCCATCCCCAAAAAAGTACTACAAAGAGGACTGACACACCAAACGGGATCTTCATACAACCAAACCTTTTACATTAGATACAAGAATTTTACTAGTATGTACAAAGTGCAAATGATGCGTTTGCTATCATTAATCCACACAAACTGCATAGACAAAAAAACAATAATAAGAGCTGACATGAAGCTTTATATCTACAGTACAGCACATCCAAAAAAAAAAGACCTTCATTCCTCATTCACAAATGTACAGCAAATCTCTTCCTGTCATGGCACTGCTCAGGAAACCAAGCTCTGATTCCTCGTGGTCACCTCCGTCACACATGCCATCTGTAACCAGGTACTATACAGTAATGGTGCTTGCCGCAAATTGGATTTTAAGAAAATTATTTAAAAATGTAAAAAGCTATTAGATGTCATTAAACAGTTTAAGTGGATAAATCCACTCAATCAATCATCCAGCTGCTTATACAGTAGAGGGTCATGGTTAAACGACACCTAGCAGTTTACCTCCCCCAGATCCTTAGCTGGAAACTACAAGCAAAGATCACAGAGCTTCTAGGTTGAGTTTAGCACTCAAACCACATAAACCAACATTAATCAAAGTTAATACCATCATACATAATACTTACGGTCATTATATAACATTGACACAGCTGAAGGAACTAGGATTTTAAAAGGGGCAGGTGGGGGGGGGGCAGTCACTAAAAGAACAAAGCAGGTAAGAGTAACACTGAACTGAAGAAACCGAAATGAGGGAGGGGGGCCTGGATTAACGGTGGAGCCCCCCCAGATTAACGGTGGCCAAAGAGAAATGTGACAGATGTGACCACACGTGGCCTGTGATCGCCCATCACAGTCCCTTCCTGGCAGTCAGACATAAGGGGACTGAGTGAGGTCTGGAGTCTCTCAGATTCAAAAGGTATTTTAGGTTTCTCCCAACAGTTTGAACTACCTAGAAAAGGAAATCTACACTGTAATTAGACCTGGTATTCATGGCAAATTTACTGCTAAAAGCGCCCTGTAGGACTCAGCCATGAGTACCAAGATTATATAAACACATACACACATTAATTAACCTAATCACAAACACTGCAACAGACAACACCCCTCCCGTAAAATTAATCTAAGCAACACAAAAATTATAGATTAAAAGGATATTCACGTCACATATACACATTCAGAAGAAATAAGAAAATTTGTTCTGTAATTTCAGCTTTTTAAATCTTGGAGCACCAAAAAACTGGCATGAAGACCTTTCCAGATTTATGAGGATTAATTTCCAAAGCTTTGAAAAGTACCTCTACTTAGCAACCGTAAAACAGAAAACCCTGGATAAACACAAATCTGTACTGCTTGAGCACAACCCATTCTAACATGATTCTGGGCATGAAAACGGCAGCGTTCACTATCTCCGCTAACCCAATGGGAGGACTGCGGTTTTACCTGCAATTGAGAGTAGAGAAAGTATGATGTTACAAAGTAACGCAAAAACCTAAACGGGAATCTTTTGTTCATATTCATATGGAACAATTCTAAGCATACTTTTGTAAAGTCCCAGCTCTGGGTTCTGTTTAAGAAATTAAAGGAAAAATAGGTGGAGTTATTTGAAATCGTCTGCATTGTTTGTACAGAAGATGGTCCTCAATGGAATGGCATTCTGGAAATAACTTAAGACGGAAATGTTAAGTATAACGGAAAGTGTGGTCTATAGGGGCGCCGGTGTCCGTTCTGCAAGCGAGCTGGACAGGGTGGGATTCCTGAGTTTCCAGTCGTCTTCTGGCAGCACATACACTGCTCCACTTGCGCTTTGTGGAAGCCAGTTGCTGGTTGGTTGCTGGGATAGTTGGAAGGAGCTCGGGACAGACAGGCCAATTAACATGCGATGCTTTTAGGCTCTGCTGCTGGGTCTTTGTGGTCCAATCCTGGCTCAGGCAGCTCGTCGTCCTCACTGTGCCCAGCCCCTTCTTCTTCTTCTTCCTCCTCCTCATCGTCTAAGTTATCCCTGCTCTTACCCAGCTGCAGGTTTTCCAAGGTCTCTGAGACCCAGGATTCAATCCGGCTACTAAGGGGTGGGACTTCTACAGAGATGGGTTCGGGGACGTAGTCCTCTTCTTCGTCTTCGTCATCCTCTTCCTCCTCACCTTCCTCTAGCATGCCGGGTACCAACGTGCTGGTGGTGCTGGTGATGGAGGAGTTGAGCAGGTCTCTGCAGCTGCCGTCCAGAGAACCAGTCTCCGTGCTCTGCTGGGATGCCCATTCCAGCCTGTCGTCCGTCTTAGCCTCCTCCCGGTCTAGACAGGCCCCAGCTTTCCCCAGGGCCTGCGCGCCCCCAGGAGGAGCTGGCGGCATATGGGCCACATGAGGAATGCTCTTTTGCGGCACGGCTCTCGCCTCGCCCCCAACAGAAGTCACTCTGCTGCTTGGCTCCCTGTCACTCTCTGCTGCCTCTAGACCATCTGAGTACTCTACCATGTTCCTCCAGTTGGTTTCTGAAAAGTAAAGGGGAGGGGGAGGACAAGGCATAGAGTTTAATGAACATGCAATGAGAAATAACCCAAAAGGGAAGATATCTGGATTCCTGCCAGAAGTATAAAATCAAGGTCTTACCATATTCCTTCTCGTTGACCTCAGATATGGGCTCCGAGATTACGCTGCAGAAGGAGATGGCACTGGCAGCTGAGGGGTTTCTGGAGTGCCCCATGTGGTGAGGAACCTTCTTGACGTTCTTCAGGGCTTCCTCAGCCTGCTCCTGCTCCAGCGCGGACACCATATCTTTGTAGGCCTTTCTGGCTTCTTCCGTTAGAGACACCAGCTTGTTGAAGAGTTCCTGAATGGAGACAACGGTGTGTGAAAACCAGAGGTTCGCAGGAATGAGCAGACAAGCTTGCCTATTGGCAGCTGGTCCCACTTACCTCTGCTCCGGAGTAGTTGAAGATTCCCACCACACTGACAGGCACCAGCTTGTTGACGCAGCGGCCGAGGGCCTTACGGCCCAAAGCGAACACAAAGGGGATTTCCTGTTCTCGGGCCATGGCGATGACATTGTAAAGAGCTTCATCCAGACCCCCTGATCAAGCACATCAAGAGTGTCACTGTTCATGTGCCCACATGCCTTTTATCTATTTTAACGCAACATTGTCAATGTCATGATCAAAATCAAGAATGTACTGATATCCCTCTAGTGGAAAGATCTAAAATGACAAGGATGAATTTCAATAAAGTCAGTTAAGAATGACCTAAAATACTGGACTGGACAGCCTAAAGTCACAGAAACAATACAATAAAAGGGGGGGGGGCAGAGATGGTGTGGAGGAGGCAACCACAGCGGCGGACATCACCTCCTCCTGGTAAGAGACAGAGCCTCACCTTTGGACTGAATCTTCTCGCAGTTGGGAGAGATGATCACACACTTGATCTTCAGGAGCTTCATGTGCTTGGTCACCTCACGCAAGCCCATGACCAGCCGGCGCTTGGCTTTAGCCTTCCCGGGGTCCCGCTGGTAGACGCGCTCCTGGAAGCGCACCAGCTCTTGTAGCAGCAAGGTGGCGCTCTCGTCGATCTCCTTGTTCAGCACCTGGTTACAGTACCTGTGGCAGGAACAGAGAGAGGTCGACGGGCCGCATTAAGTGATGTGATCAAGCCTCATTCCATCCCACTAAACACTGCACTTGATAAGTCCGTGGTTAACGTGTCCCTGAAATCCCACGGCGATGCATAAACGCAGAGGCGTGGGCTCAGATGCAGAATGTGTACGATGCAGGAGGCTGGGACAATGTGCTCACTGCTGCAGACTTTTCACACAACAAAGGCCCATCTGTAAAGGGTGGCATACATTGTACTTTGTACAGAGGATGCAGGCCTGGCACCATACAACGTACAATCCGTTATTGTATAGTCGCTCTTTAAAAGGCCGCATTTACATTCCCAGAGGACACTTTCCATTTCTGGGATGGACTTTTAGCCCCAATATGCTGGGTGGGTTAAGAATTCAGGCAACTAACCCATTCCTGTGACATTTCAGCTGCATGTAGGAAATCTTTGTTTGCAGTAATTTGCTGGTGAAGCATTGTATCCAAAGACACTGGCCTGTACAAAAATAATTCTAATCAGTCTAGGTCAGGGGTGCCCAACCTTTTTTAACTCAAGATCTACTTTTCAAGTGGCCAGTGTGCCGAGATCTACTCTGTTACTCTATTATTACTCTAGCTATTGCCTTTCTACATAGTTAACATGCACAGAGCAAATCCAGACAAATCCAGGTAATTCTCCAAATTGAAAAAGTGTAAATAAATGTATTTCTCTACCCTAGTGAGACCGGTGGCACTGGGAAGACGCAGCTGGGTAACAATTGACTGCTGTACTGCTAACGGACTTCTCAGTTCTCGCACTTTTTGGCTGCATATGGCTGTTTTAGTAGGGAACTCGATCTCGTAGTTTTAGTGCATCGTTTTGAAATTCCGCTCCAAATTGCCCTTCTTCCGTAAAGCCACGCTCGCATTGCATACAAGACATACGCTCGCATTGCATACAAGACATACGCTCGCATTGCATATAAGATATTTTTGATCTTTTGGCTTCTGACGTGTTTGCATGCTAAATGTTTACAGTACAAGATTAGTTGCACACTGAAAAATGGGTGCACATGCAAGTGCACAGACACGATCGATTGAGAATTACTCCGTGATCGACTCTTTGGGCACCCCTGGTCTAGGTGTACCCATAAAACGATTTCATCATAACCAAGAGCAGTCAGCAAAACTGCCACCTAACTGCCATTTGTGTGTTACTGTGTGAGTGAGTGTGTGTGAGAGAGCTGCATAATGGATTGAGATTACTGTGCCCCTAAATAGATAAGCGATTACTGAAAATTGATGGATGCAGGAAAAGATGGGTGGGATCTAATTTCATCCACCTCTAATTTAGAGAAGAAAATCTGTGCTACAGGGGTGAGGGTGAGAAGCGCACTTACTCTCTGAATCGGCGGCTGTGGATTTTGGTGATGGCAGAGGTGGCCATGGGGCTCCCGATCCCGGAGCTGGCGGGAGAGCCCTGGGAGACAGGGGTGATGCTGTACGGGGAGTTCTGACTGGCCGGCGACAGCGAGGTGTCACTGGGCACGCTCAGACCATTCTCTGCATAGCATCATAACCACAAGAGACAAGACTTCCCTGTTATTGTTATTTATTTGAGCTTTGTTTTTAGATGCATGCACGTTCCCTGTCTAATTTTTTACCGCCTGCTGCATTTGAATCCTTAAACTGAAATTTAATGGTTTTCGGAAGAGCAGACTGTTTACTCATGTCATTCTTTAAGGCGCCCCTGTGCCTACCGTCTTGGGACACTGCTTCTCGGGAGGGGTCGTCTGTAAAAATCAGCTCATCGTCCACCCGCTCGTCCGCTCTCAGTGCAGTGGGATCCAGGGAATACTTGCCCTTCTTCACCTCCCTCTCTTTCAGAATGATCTAAGCACAGGATGGGCAGAGTGGCGGGTGTCTCATGGATGTCAGGCAGCACAGGCGTAATGCAGCAGACCAGAGCAAAGAAAGAAACCACACAAAGCTTCACCTTCTCGGAGAGCTCACCTTTTTCAGAGCTGTAGGTCTCTTCACCTTGAGTACCTCCCTTTCCTTGCCCCTTTTCACCCTTGGAGCAGTGGAGTCCAGGCTGTTGTGGGGTCCGAGGTGCGGCTGGCTCTTCTGTCCCGACCCCATCCTTCCTGACTCCTTGGTATGATACAGAGCTGTTGTGCCAACTAACATAAGAGACAGAGCAGAATCAGGGGTGTGGTCACAGATAGACCTCAATTTAAGGGCCTGTATGTCGGCTCCCTTATAAAGCTT